>NC_087348.1:51503333-52140833 GCF_030014295.1 Loxodonta africana
GTTTAAAAAATACAGTTCAAAACATAAGAAATTAGAGCTCAATAAACTGCATAGCAAATTTACATACAAATCTATTTCGTATTTTTAAGGTTATTTTTCAGCTAAGATTCTCTTCTACTTAATTCTTTAAAAGTAATCGTAAGTATAATATGTGGGCTCTGAATAATCATAGCTAAATAGAATTAAAAATGACTGTAAATCTACAGGAAGAACTTAAATGTGTCTATTGAAATGTAAAGTATAATGCCAAAATGATCTCTGGTCTAAACAGAGAAAATGAAAGAGTTTGTATTGTAAAGAGGCTGTATTTTAATAAAAATTTTTTTGATATCTAAAGGCTATTTTACAAAAAGTAAACCATTCACATTTTTTAAAAGTTTCACTATAACAATTTCAAGTTCTCTGAAAAGAAATGGAGACTCCCTTAGTGTAATAAAAATTTCATTGGTACTGCTTATGAAGGCTTTAAAAAAATCATTTAAATAAACTTTGCTGTGAGGTCAGAGGAAGTAGAAAAGTTACTACTTTGTCTCAATTTCACTAATATTCACATCACTTTCATATAATTTAATTTGTATAAGGGTGTGGTTTTTCTCCTTTACTGTCTTGCTGTCTTTGTGCTTGATGTAGGTGTTAAAGGTTGTGCTAAGTATGTTGCAAGCTGTAATAATTTCAATCTTTACCTACCATAAGCACTCCAGGTCATTTTTGCCTAGCTCTGCCAGCATCCTTCGTTAACCATAAGGATGGCCTGCCCCACGACCAGGCTAACTTACATCTGTCTGGATTAGACTCTAAGGTTCTCTGACCTTTTTGAGTTGCCACTTACTACTTAAATCTTAAACTTCATCTCTGTGCTTGACAGCAATGCCATTGTTTTGCTTATTTCTCGATTGGAAGGCTGGCAGTCTCCTTTGAGACTGATGCCAACTGAGCTCTGTGTATCAGCCAGTAGGAGTCACTTGGAGCAGATGGTCATCATCCTTCCCCACAGCCCAAATCCCTGGTCTGGGTGGCAAAATCCCAAGACCACACCTACATACGTGCCAACTGTCCTTATTTACTAAGATACTTCTTATTTGTTTAGCTTGATAAATCATTTTCCTAGAATGATTCATGCTCTTATTTCAATTTTCTTTGCTATATCTTCCTATTAATATCTCTCCCCTCTATCCCTATCCTTTATGGTAATATAAAAATATACTAGAATGTATATTTTAATCCAAATTTTTTCTTGGTTACACTAATATTCATCTTTAACTACAAAGATTTTATATAGTTATTGGTGTATATGTAATATGTTGAAATTCTATTCTATTCCTCCATTTAAAATATTAAAGTTGAATTTTGGGTGTTTCATTTTATTAAGAACAAATGAACAAACAAAAAATGAATGAATAACTATTTTAAGATTCTAAGGAGTATCTTAAGAGCCCTTGAGCTGACAAAATGTCCCCAAAAGTTAGTACCTAGTAATCTCATTATAGGATAGAGCATATATATAGCTCAATTTCTAAGGTTCAAAAAATATTTAAAAAAAAAAAAAAGACGGTTAAGCCACATAGTTCCCTACCCTTGGAGAAGCTCTGTTACTGGGAATAGCCTTAATTAACTTGCTGGAAAATAGCAATGAGCTATTAAATCATGCCATTTTTGACAGATGATTCAGAAACATACAACATTCATGTAAAAAGATGGTTGATTTCTCTAGTATAATCATAATTTAATCAAGTTAAAATAGTCATAACTTGCAGTTAACTTTTGTCTTGAATCATTTGGAATGTCTTGGGAAATCTTTTAAGTACAGGGATTTGCAGATAGTTTTATTCCTAGAAAGTTATGTACATCTAAATTAAGTTGCTATGAATTGAGATATACTTAAATGAATTCTTTTATGAATCTTGTACAGTAAAACTTATGAAAGCTGGAACCTGTTTAGGTGAGAACTTGTCAGAGAAAGAAAATGCAAATATTTACCACTAAGATGAGTGATAGAAAAGTGGTAAGACTGTACCCTGTCAAAGGCGGAAAACTTGCAAGACCCGGAAAAACAAGGCAGTGTCATTGAGTCCCGGCTCTCACAGGTTTCACTGTATGAAGTTAAGAGACTTTTTGAGATACAAATATAGTTTCCTAATGTTTTGATAAATTCACACTTAAAAAACATCCAGCATACTTAAACTGATGTACACTTGTACTTAAGGAAAAGGACTTGCCAAAGCATGGATGATAAATTGAGAGTTGAAAAGACATAATCCAATCTACTGCATTGGGACATACAGTAATTTTCTTTCAAGGAACAGGGGCATCCTGAAATGACCAGAAAACTCATAGGAAGAAGGGATAGGTACCTTTGGGCCTAGACTGTTAATGTTACATTTAATGTGGTGACATGTATGTTTTTAGAGTTGTGCAATTTGGAAAAAGCAGACCATAGAAATGAGGTATTGAACAGCCAAAACTCCACTGTTTCTAACATCCATGTTGTCAGAGCAGGCTTCTATTTCCATAGCACTGGAGAAGCTGGTATGTAATTTGTTGACGTCTAGGTAATATATAGTCCATCCCAAGAAAGGTGGACATAAGGGCATGTATCATTTAAATATGACAGTCAGGCTCATCAATGTCTCCAATGACTTAATATAAGCACTGAGGCTGATGAATATAAGCTACTCAAGGTGGTAATTAGAAAATGCTTACAAAAGGTATGGCATATTACATGAAAAACAGGGCTATTGGTGCATGAAAATAAGCATTAATAAAAAGAAGGCAATAGGCTGTTTTGTACTTTGCAAAGATTTATAAGATATGTATTATCCTGGAATGTATGGAATTAACACACATTTCAGGAAACTTGGAAGAAAGTGAATTATTATATATTTCAAACACCTTTTACAGTTTAAACAAAGCCCTTTTTAAAATGAAAGGATAGCTTCAATACCCATAAATGATATATATTTTTTAACCCTCATAAGGCAATGCTAATGTTAATATAGCTGCTCCAGTCATTTAGGTTAAGATAAATTATTTTTAAGCAGAGGATTCTTATAAAATTACACATTCATAGCACCTCAGAACAAAGGGAAAGACTGAAAATTTAGTAAATTTTCTAATTCTGCTTTTCTAAAGAAGGAAATACGTATGAGGAAGAATTTCTTGATTTGTAAATTAATTACTTTGGAAGAGAAGTAATATATTATGTGGGTACAATAGCCAAAACTTTTTTGCTATTTATTTTATAGGAGCTAGAATACAAGATTAGAATACAAGATTAGTTTCTCAACACATCTAGTCATTTAAATAAAATAGTATTAGGAAATTTCGTTAATTTTTACTGAACAGAACAATGGATAAAAGTCAGCCACAGGCTGATACACAGTAATAAGACAGCTGGATATGTTACAGCTTAATATGACATGGGCTTGTTATTTAAGATCATTAAAATACTATTTTTTTTTAATTAAAAAGATCCACCCTCCTTGTGAACACGCCATTAAGAACAGAATAAAAATCCAAGTTTAATATTTGATTGAATGTTTTAGTATGATGTAGAGGTCTTATACAATATCTTGTGATACATAACTGCCTGACAAAACTTGTGCTGGGAATAAAAAAACAAAATCAGAGAACTTTCTAGGTTGACAACTTCCATGGTCATAATATTCTAGTCTACTTGAAACACACAGGGCAATTACCATCCACAAAATCTTAAACAATCTTAAGTTCCTGTTTGAGTTCAACAACCATTAAACTCTTAACTATATTACTACACACCTCAAACAGATTCCATGGCTAGAATGATAAAGTACAAATCTGAGTGTGACCCACAAAGTAAATCAGAGGCTGGGATGATATAATAATAATAAACCCTTGAGGAATTTACCCAGGGGCAGGAGACTCAGCCATAGGATGGAGTTGTTAATATTCTCTGAGATTAGAAGGTGAACACAGAATTGGGTAACTTTAAGCTATACTGGAAGACTTTCAAAAACCACATTGTAAAACAGTATTATTAAACATGGTTTCAGACTTGGAATTAAACATAAAATTTACCAATGATGCTAAGTATACAGTTGCTTAATAATATCCTGAACTTTTGTAGAAAATTATAATAACTAGGAAGAGAAAAGAGGTAACTCTAGAAACCAGGCAACAAAGTCAGGACAATAAGTTAAACAGACTTTGAGTTCTTACCTAAAGCCAAAGAAATGACAGATACTTTTCTAGTATACATTCCATAATAAGAAATATCTGTTTCAGTTCTGTAAATGATGTATCCAGCAGACATTTGTATAGAAATACAATAACCTTTACTTTGATAAGCCATTTTTACCAAGATCTTTCCCTTTTTTAGACCAAAAGTTTGAGCAATCAGTTAGGCCTGGCACCTTGTGTAATGACTCCTATCAAGCCCAGGATTCTTTTAATCACATTCAAGTGGCATTTGGAAGTACTTCACCTCTGACAAAGTTTAGTGAGCATGTGTGCACATGCATGAGTGTTTTCAACTTCAGAAAACGCACACTGAAGAGGGATATTGAATAACCCCAAGAGCTTGTTAACCAGTGCTCCTTGTCACTCCTTAAGGAAACATGGAAAACTAAAGAGCTTCTGTAAGGATGAGTAGAGATAAAGATGTGCAGCATATTGTGTGTAAGGGGAACAGTATGCTTATTTGTCAGCTCCCAAACGACAGGCTGCTGCTTTGCATCATCATTTCTAAAAATATTGTGCTTGGAGTGGTAAAGGTAAAAAAATCTGTAGTCTGATTTGGAAAGAATTTAGTGAAGTAAAAACACAACCAGGATCTTCCGCCTTTCACTAGCCTGAGGATACCTCTACTTTCCTTTAGAAATTTGTTTTTATTTATTTTTTTTATGCCCTAAGGTAGGTCCAACACCCAAGGACTAAGTTATTTAACCCCTTCCAAGGTTTTCCACATGCGGGGGATAGCAAATATTTAAACTTCTCAACACATTACAAAGAGGAAATACATCAAGTAAGTGGAAGGCATATTTGGTTTCTTTGCACTCCTTAACATGGCATGCATTGTTTTAAACATACTTTTGGTAATATTTCTAGATTTCACTAGAATTTTTTTCAACAATTGATAGTATCAGCCAAAAGATGGTTATAAAGTTAAAACTCTAGATATTATATCGGATTCTCTGACAGTTAAAGCAAGCATTTCGTAACCTCAATCTGGCTCAATACTATCATTATCAGTGAACATTTATGTCAAAGTAGATAGCTTTTTAATATTCCTCAGTTAATTTATAAGCATAAATTTAGGTTTCATTTATGTCAAAGAACAGAGAATTAGGTACAATAAATTATATGAATATTCAAGAGACTGAAATAATAACACAGAAGGAGAAAAGTTAGGGAAGAACTTAATTGCTTAAATTAAGTTTCCCTTTCCTCTTTCCTTTTTTCCTTTCTCTCCCTTCCTTTCTCAACCAACATTATGGAGCACCTACTATGTGCCAGGCAACAAGCTAGCTGGAAAAACAAGGAGTTTTTGTCCTCAGGAAGGGGCTGGAAGGGGTTTTACACAAGGTGCTGAAAGCACCTGAGGAGAGAGACTTTCACCATATGAGCAAAAGCTTTAGAAGAGGAGGTACTGTTCCTGTAGAATTTAAATGGCAAGTTAGAGTTAGAAAGAAATTTAGTCCTAGGAGAAGGAAACAAGCAGTATATGCAAAGTTAAAGAAGTATGTGACAAACAGGCTGGTTCAGTTTGGTATGATTGGATATTATGGTTTGTGCCAGGAAATAGCCAAAGATAAGGCTGGAAAAGTAGGCAGGGGCAGAACATGGAGAGCCTTCTTTCTGAAGACAATGATGAGTCAGTGAAGGATTTTAATCATGGGAAATGACATGATCAGATTTATATCCTAGAAATATTACTCTAGCTACATTGATATCAGTCTTTTAGAGGAGTGAGGGACAAGACTGGAAGCAGGGAGACCAATTAGGAGGCTATTGTAGCAGTGGTGTTGTTAGGTGCCTTCAAGTCAGTTCCAACTCATAACGACCCTACATAAAACAACGAAACACTGCCTGGTCCTGTGCCTGCCTGATCATAATCATTGCAGCGTTTGAGCCTACTTGTTGCAGTTGCTGCGTCAATCCATCTTGTCGAGGGTCTTCCTCTTTTCTGCTGACCTTCTACTTTACCAAGCATGTGTTATGGCATTGGTGAAGAATATTGAATATACCATGGAATGCCAGAAGAATGAACAAATTTGGCTTGGAAGAAAGACAGCCAGAATGTTCCTTAGGAGTGAGAAGAGTAAGACTTTGTCTCATGTACTTTGGACATGCTGTCAAGAGGGATCAGTCCCTGGAGAAGGACATCATTGTAGTAATAGAGACAAGCAATGATGAGATGCCATCCCCTCAAAAAGGCAAAGCTGGAGGCATTGTTATTTGCATCTGTGGTCACTTCTGTGGTTATTCTGAATAAACTTCCCATATCCTTCAATATTTACTCCTTAAAAATGAAATCTTATCCTGGTATCTAGGGAGATCTACACCGGATTTACCAAAAAGTTGCTGTTGTGTTGCTGACATTACTTCCCACCTAGTCTCTCTCCATGAGAAACTAGGTGTTAAAAGAGATGAAGATCTAGTGTTGACATGGATGTGGAGCATGAGGAAAAGGTACATATCAAGGATGGATGGATGGGTGGGTAGATGGATGGATAGACAGACAAACCAATTCAAAAGGTATTTATTAAGCTCCTCTATGTGCCAAATACTTTAGGTATCAGGTCCACTAATGTGGTTTTTTGAATGTCCTTTTTCTATTTCAAGATGCCACTTGCATTTAGTTGTTATTTCTTCTTAGTTTCTTTTAGTCTGCAACAATTCTTTAGTCTTTCCTTGTCTTTTATTACCTTGACACTTTTGAAGAATCTCATCAGTTACTTTGTAGAATGTCCTTCAGTATAGGCTTATCTGAAGTAATGACTGAGTTCTAACAATTTTTGGCAAAAAACAGTTGCTGTTGAGTTGACACTGACTCATGGAGACCTCATGTGTGTCAGAGTAGAACTATGTTCCACAGGGTTTTCAGTGGCTGATTTTTTGGAAGTAGATTGCCAGGCTTTCTTCCGAGGTGCCTCTGAGTGGACTCAAAGGGACTTCTAACCTTTTGTTTAGTAGCTGAGTGTGTTAACCATCTGTACCAACCCAGGGGCTCCAAGGCTACCATAAAAATAATGTTACATGCTTCTCAATGCTTAAGGAATCCATAATGCTGATATGTCTTATTACTGATGCTGTTTTCCTTGATCACTCAAGTTGGTGTCTGTCAGGTTGCTTGACTGAAAAGTTATTACCTTTCTTTTTATAACTGATAAGTATCTTAGTTGAGATACTTTGAAACTATGAAAATCCCATTCATTCTCAAACTTTTGTCCATCAATTTTTGCATCCATCAAGGGATCTTGTGTGTAATATTAATTACCTTTGTGTTTGCTTCATGATGATTCTCTAATTCCCTCTTTCCTTCTACATTTATTAATTGAAATCCGTTGTGAGGAAGGCTTGTCCCTTTTCTCCCTTTTATTATTTTTTTTCTTTATTTCATTACTTATTTATAATACTGTGGATTCTTATTTATTTTATTCTGTGGGTTAAAGTTCAATACTATTGTTACTTATTTTGATGCTCAAATTGTTCTAACTTTGGTCATGAGGAGCTCCTTCAGGTTGGCACCTTGGTTCTTTCGACATGATCTAGAATTTTTTTTTTTAGGCTTTTCTTACTTTCTGGCAACATAAGATGTTCAGCTTCATCTTGTATTTTCCCTATTCTTAGTCCTGGAACTAACCACTTCTCCTTGGAGCCCTGGTTTCTTTGATGGAGTTTAGAGATTAAGATCTGGTGTTAGATATGTCATTGTTACAGAGGTGCCAGTGCTTTTAGGCCCTGAAGAGGATATTTTAAAACAGGTTTTTTAAGTCAGGAAAAGTCTCCCTGAGAAAGTCAGTTGAGCAAAGACTTGAACAGGAGGGAGTCATGCAAATGACCTGGGAAGAAGTTTCCAGGCAGAGGGCACAGAGAGTGCAAATTTCTGAGGTAGGCACATGCTTGGCAAAGAATAGCAAGATGACTGTGGTTGCGACTTAGTGGGCTAAGGAAAGTGATAAAGAATGAGTTCAGAGAATAGACAGAAGCTTTGTAAATCAAGAAAAGAGTTTGAATTTTAATTTTGATGAGAAGCCACTGGAGTGTATTGAGTAGGAGAGTAGAACAATCTGATTTATTTTGTTATAAAAGATCATTCTAACTGGCACATGGAAAACAAAACGTAGGCAGGCAAGTTGGAAGGCTACTGCAGTAGACTTTATGAGAGATTAATGGTAGAAAGATATAATGGGGTTAGGGTTAGGATCGTAGCTGTGGTGAGGAGTGGCTAGATTCGGTGTATATGTGCATATATATTGAAATATCTCAGGTATACAGAAAACTCAGAAAATAACATTTTACAAAACACACATATGCTAATCACTAAACTACTGCATTCTAATATCTTGCCACATTTGCTTCAGAATAAAACGGCACAGATAACAACTCAAGTGTCTGTCAACAGATGAATGGGTAAACAAAATGTGGTATATACATACAGTGGAATACTACTGAGCCATAAAGAGAAATGAAATTCTGATACATGCTATGACATGGATGAACCTTGGAAACATTATGCTGAGTTAAATAAGCCAGACACAAAAAATCATACATTGTATTATCCTAATTATCTGAAAAATCTAGAGTAGGCAAGTGCATAGTAACCAAAGTTAATTAGTGGTTACCAGGGCCTGGGGAGGCAGGGAATGGGAATGCTGAAGGGATACTGAGTTTCTGTTGAAAAAAGACAGAGTAGTGATAGTACCACAACATAGTGAAAGTAATTAACATCACTGAATTGCACACTTAAAAATGGTTAAAATGGCAAGTTTTTTGTTACATACATATTTTTGCCATAATAAAATTCAAAAACAAACAAAAAGTACAGATAAAGATCCTTATGTGTCCCTCTGTAATCCATACCCACCCCCCCCAGAGGCACAACAATAAATTTGACATTTATCTTCCTCATGGACAGCTTTAAACAACTATTAAACATACTTATATACATAAATAATGTATGTCATTTTATGTGTTTAAAATTGTATATATATTGTATCATATCGAGTTGTTCTTATAACTTTGGTTTTTTGTTCTTTCCGGAGGTCTTTAAGATATAGTTTTTGCATATTTCAGTTAAATGCATGTCTGTCTAAAGGGTAAAGAAGGGAAAAAACCCATTGCTGTTGAGTTGATTCCAACTGATAGTGACCCTACAGGACACAGCAGAACTGACCCATAGGGTTTCTAAGGAGTGGCTGGTGGATTTAAACTGGTAGGTTTTGGTTAGCAGCTGGACACTTAACCACTGTGCCACCAGGGCTCCCAAGAAGGGAAAGGTAAGTCATAAATACAGGGAACATAGAGCTGAACAACCAGGGAAATCACTGGGGATTAAAAAAAGGCCTGATTTCACCACAGAAGGCATTTAAATAAGCCCTGTAGAAAACATGGATGTGAAGATTCAGAAAACACACATTTCTTACTCTATAAGGACACTGAAGGTATTGGGCAGAAAGCAGAAAACGTAAAAAACAAAACAAAATCCCCAAATACTTCTATTTAGGGAAGAAAACCTCTGTGGGAAGAGAACTGAGCAACAGGACAAGGGCAATATGTCACATTTATCTAGGTCAAGTTGTACCTTCAGGCAAGACAATCAAGACTCTGAAAAAACACTGATTTCATGCCAGGTAGCCTGAGGAAAAGACCACTATGACAGGGAAGAAAGGGAGGCTTTGAGTGGAGAATGAGTTAACTATGCACTGTGTGGTTTAAAGTCAGCAAAAGTGTGCATCAGGGTTGTTTCTTTTCACCATACCCATGCAATCTGCATGCTGAGAAAATAATTCAGGAAGCTGGACTATACGAAGAAGAAAAGGGCATCAGAATTGGAGGAAGACTCATTAACAACCTGCATTATGCAGATGACACAGCTTTGCTTGCTGAAAGTGAAGAGGACTTGAAGTACTTGCTGATGAAGGCCAAAGACCACAGTCTTCAGTATGGGTTACACCTCAACATAAAGAAAACAAAAATCTTCACAGCTGGACCAATAAGCAACATCATGATAAATGGAGAAAAGATTGAAGTTGTCAAAGATTTCATTATACTTGGATCCACAATCAACACCCATGGAAAGAGCAGGGAGAAACCAAACAATGCATTGCATTGGGCAAACCTGCTGCAAAAGACCTCTTTAAAGTGTTAAAAAGCAAAGATGTTATTTAAGGGCTAAGGTGTGCCTTACCCAAGTTGAGGTGTTTTCAATTGCCTCAAATGCGTCTGAAAACTGGACAATGAATAAGGGAGACAGAAGAATTGACGCCTTTGTATCCTGGCGTTGCGAAGAATATTGACTATACCATGGTCTGCCAAAAGAATGAACAAATCTGTCTTGGAAGAAGTACAACCAAGTGCTCCTTAGAAGCAAAGATGGACAGACTACGTCTCACATACTTTGGATATGTCATCAGGAGGGATCAGTCCCTGGAGAACAACATCATGCTTGGTAAAATAGAAGGTCAGTGAAAAAGAGGAAGACCCTTAATGAGATGGATTGACACCAAAAAAAAAAAACAAAAACCAGTGGCTGCAAAAATGGGCTCAAGCAAAACAATGATTGTGAGGATGGTGCAGGACTGGGCAGTGTTTCTTTCTGTTGTACATAGGGTCACTATGAGTCAGAACCAACTCAACGGCACCTAACAACAACAACAACAATGTACTAATAAGAAAGCAGTCGCTTTTCTAGAGGCTTTTGCATTTTGAAAAAACCTCAAGAAGTTTCTCCAGAGTGTAGTACAGGCCTTAATGTAACCCTTGAGAGCCTATGCTATCTGCACTGAGGTTGATTTCCATTGCCAATCTGTTCCCCTTTCCTGAGGGTGTTATTCTGCAAGCAATGAAACAGGAAGAAGAATAACTACCAACCAACCAATCAGCTTCCAGGAAGTACTTCCATTAACATTGTTAAAGTTATAAAGGTTCAGGGACACTGTAGAAAGGGAACAGAACAGTTTAAAAGGCCCTGAAGCATTTATTTAACTTTATTTTCTAGTTATAGGAATTACTAAGCAGTTAAAATTATTTATTTTTCTGAGTATCCCTTCCTCCTTTCTTCTCTCACTCATCATTTCTTACCTTTTTGTACCTATACTCCACGGAGATCTAGTTTAAATACATATAAAAACCTCCAAATTCCAATGGTAGAGTATAAATAGAAATTAAATAACGGATGATTTAAATATCATTTGGTAGAATTAGAAATTGATGATTAAAAAAAAAAAACCCCACTGCTGTTGAGTCAATTCTGACTCATAGCGACCCTACAGGACAGAGTAGAACTGCCCCATAGAGTTTCCAAGGAGCACCTGGTGGATCTAAACTGCTGACCTCTTAGCAGCTGTAGCACTTAACCACTACGCCACCAGGGTTTCCAGAAATCAATGATAGAGGAAGTAATCTGGAGTAGTAGCTGTGTGGATATGTACAAGAGATTTATATCCAAGTTGCTGGGGAAAATATCTCTTAGCAAAGCCAAAGTGACTATACAGGGTACAGGGCCATATACAGTAAGACCTGTGAAAGCTGGAACCTGTGTAAGGCAGAAACCTGTCAGAAAAGGAAAGCTAAAATGTCTTCTACCACTATAATAGGGAGCGATGGAAAAGTAGAAGGCTGCACCCAGTCAAAGGCAGAAAACTTGGGAGACCTGGAAAAACAAGACGGTCCTGTCGAGTTCCAGCTCTCACAGGTTTCATTGTATATCCAAAATCAAACCCGTTGCCGTTGAGTCGATTCCAACTCATCGCGACCCTACAGAACAGCGTAGAACTGCTCCATAGAGTTTCCAAGGAGTGCCTGGTGGATTTGAACTGCCAACCTTTTGGTTAGCAGCTGTAGCTCTTAACCACTATGCCACCAGGGTTTCCCACTGTATATCAGGTGTACTTTTATTTTTATTTTTACTTTCTATACCAGTTGCTGTCGGATTGACTCTGACTCATGGTGACCCCGAGTCAAGTTGAGACTCCATGTGTGTAAGAGTAACCTCTGCTCCACAGGGTTTTCAATGGTTGATTCCTCAAAAGTAGATTGCAAGACTTATCTTACAAGGTGTCTCTGGGTAGACTTGAACCTCCAACCTTTCAGTTAGCAGCCAAGTGTGTTAACCACTTGAACCACCCAGGGACTCCCGTTATTCTCTATAATCTATGTCTAAATTCTACTGATTATTTATAGGAAGAGACTTTTATGTGTCTTTTTCTCCCCTTCCCCACTTTTACTATAGTTATTGACACCTTCATACCCTCATACGTGAGATAAATGCATCCCTGACTGTTTTCTCTGACTCTAACACATCCTATCCACTTCTGCCATGCTAATCTTTATTAAACACCACTTTTCGCATATCACTGAGAACCTACAATGGTTCTCCATATCCTCTATGGCTTTCAAGGCATTGCACAAATCATCCCCATCCATGCTAGTTATTTCCCCAATGCAAACTTTCTTCAGAAGGGCCAATTTGTAGACTGTTACCAAGTATGTTATCGTCAGTCATGCTTCCTTGTTCTTACTTATGCTTTTCTCTATCAGGAAGGCCTTCTCCTTTAAATGGACTTATCCTAATTATTCTAATTATCCTAATTCTAGGTTTGGCCAAGTCCTAGCACTTTCCTTCTTCTAGACCTATTGACCCTTTCCTTGTTGAGCTATTTATCATAGACTATTCTATACAATTTGACACTTCATTATATAGGACTGTTTCGTATCTACAAGCATTTCTTCCCTACTATTTTTTTTTTTTTTTATATTTTAAGCTTACTGAACACGGAAGAGATAGTCTGATACGTTGGGGGGTGGGTGGGAGAAGACATCAATAATATTCATAGTTAAGTGTTCACGAAGTAAATATCAACCAGAAATCTATGTTATATGATCTTGGTTTACTTTGCTGTAGAGGAATTTCTTTAGATGTATAAGAGGATAAGTTAATAATATTAACCACTACTGTGAGGGAGGAAACCCTGGTGGCGTAGTGGTTAAGTGCTATGGCTGATAACCAAAGGGTAGGCAGTTCGAATCCACCAGGTGCTCCTTGGAAACGCTATGGGGCGATTCTACTCTGTACTATAGGGTCGGTTCTACTCTGTACTACAGGGTTGCTATGAGTCGGAATCAATTCGACGGCACTGGGTTTTTGGGACTGTGAGGGAACACAGCTAACGAATCGCTCATTGCAGGAAAAGAATGTAACAATTGGAGGTTGTGCTAAAATTATCTTCAGCTGCTTATCTCTAAAAAAAGGAGTTGTAATTTACAATTGTAAAACATTCTGTTTTGCATATTATAAGAAAAGCTCTTTGGATATAGTTCAAATATAATTTTAAGTAATAATTTATACACTTTAATATGCATCATCTCAGAGAAAAGTTGTTTGGCACTAAATATATATAGGGCTTTTATGACTTGACACTAACTTCCAACTTTACTTTCTACTACCTTGCTCCCTAGGTTGCTTGCAAAGTCATCAATCATTGTTAAATAAGTAAATCTCTGCTGTCACTCGCTATAAAGAGTTGCTTATGAGAGAAGCAGCCAAATACAGAGCATCTATTCTTGTGACTTTTCATTTAGAGTTCATATTTGAAACCACTGCTGTTTTCCACTGTCCATGATAACCTACTACTGATGGCACATTTCTCTAGAATGGCAGTCACATTAACCTCGTTTTGGCTGCTCTGGAGGATGATGGCCTATCTCTTTGGGGTGACCCCAGGGTTGCCCAAAATAAATTTTATATAGGCCAAGAAACTAATATATTATGATCATTTCAAATATAAAAAAAAAAAAAATTTTTTTTATATTTTATAGCTTCCATATTTTGTGAAATTCCATCCAGTCCTTTTCTCTCAATTTGGTAATATATTATTGGTAAATTGTATATTTATATAATTTAAACCTCTTCCCCTCCACCAACCCCTCACCTTGCTGTTCCCAAAAGATATCCCACACTTTCTGGCTTTTATGGCTGCTTCTATTCCTCTGCTCCCCCTACCACAGGACTCATTCTTTAAAATCCTCTTAGGCTACTTACATGAGGCTCCCAGATCACTCGTCCTAACACAGCCTCCATTCCCCACCCCAAATTCTCTTTCCCATACTAACATTTGGTTTTTACCTCTATTAAAACACAAGCACTGTCTACTTTCTGTTGGAGTTAGCACTTGTGCTATTTCTCTACATATCTTCTCTATTTAACTATAAGCTCCTTAAAGGAGGAGATTATATTTACCCTTCTCTCTCTATATGTATCTTTCCAACCAGGGCTTACACAGTTTATATATTATATATTAGCAGGCTCAGTAAATGCTGGTCCAGTTAAAATGAAAAGCATATACATTTGAAAGTCTGAAAATAAAATAAAATCTAGGACATTTTTCCCCAAGTCACTAAAATTCAAATACATTTTATTAAAAAAAATTAAAAGGTTCATTGTCTCCAATCATCGATCTCAAATTCTATTTTCCAATTTCACATTTGTTGGCAGCATAGAAGTTGCTGAAGCTGCTGACAAGGCATCTTAAGCAAAAGCTATATTATGTTCTATTCAAATCTAGTATGACTAACATTTCAATATGACTCATATCTGCTTATGCGAAAGTCATGGACGACCTGTCTCTATTATTAAAGCACCATAAGGGCGTAATTGTATCTAAATGATTCATAATAAAACACACACCAAACTGTTTTGAGGAATTAACTTCTGTAGTTGAACAGTTATTGTGTACAATTAAACTGTTGGCACATTTCACATCTTTGGCATGTAAAAGCCAATTTGGGTTTAGACTTATGTTGTTTAAATGATGCCAATGTGTACTTCTCACCTTCTTAAATATATCAAAATTCCTCAGAACGCCAAACAAAATCTATCCTGTGGGGGTAAAATGTGCCAACAGTTTAATGGCACATGGAAGCATGACTGGAAAGACTTGAGAGGGTAGAAAGACTTCCCAGTAACTCAGGTCTCATAAGTAAAAATGAATTACAGCTCTGGAAATTGTCTGGTGAACTTTAGGCCACAGAGCCAAATCAGAGTAAGTCAGTACAAATTTTAGAATGATGTCTATATAATTTCTTCAACTTTATAGCCTCTGGGTACAAAACTGACTTTCTTAGAGCTTCTCTTGGCAACCATGGTTGCTGTTTTAAAGCTTGGGAGCAAAGCAGGTCTAAGAATCTGGAAAAATAATTTTCTTGACTTTTATTTTCAGAATTGGGGTGGTAGCAGTAATGATTAAGCAAATGGGGATGCTATGAGTAAATATCCAGATGAATATGTTCTGTACATACAAAACAAATGGAAATGTTGTTATTAATCATGCAAATTCATTGATTTGCTTGTACTCTAGCAAGTGATAAATATAACTTATTTGTAGGTGAACACGTGGTATTTAAATATCATTTACTTATCAGTATTTTTAACTCGTTCTTTAAGAACTCACGTAGGTTACAAAATTTTTTAATAATAGTAATACAGCATTAATCTCAACAAAGAATTCTGTGTAATTAATCATTATTAAATTATAATTATTAAATTTAAATTGTACTAGATACTACTTAAAACAAAGTAGTCTGTTAGTATTAATAATCTTGGACACCAACAAGAAAGATTTGAGGAAGTATTGTGAACATATGGTACACATCAAGAAAAAACTTTCTGTAATGTGTCTACCATGAGAAAATCATAGTCGAAGTAGCCTAAAGACAGAAGAAATCACCAATAAAAAAGTTAGCAAGTGCTAAAACGCAGACCCAAGGTGAAGAAACAAAATTCTTCTAATAACCAGAATAAATACCAATTTCACATTTTTGAAAATAAACACATAAGTAGGCTTAGTGAAAGTTACATTTCAATGTAGTATACAATAAAAAACCATACAAAAAACCCCAAACCTGTTGCTGTCGTGCAATGACCCTATAGGACAGAGTAGAACTGCCCCACTGGTTTCTAATGTTGTAATCTTTATGGAAGCCGACTGCCACATCTCTATCCCTGATGGGTTCAAACTGCTGACCTTTTGGTTAGCAGCCAATTGCTTAACCACTGTGCCAGGGTTCCTTTAGTAGACAGTAGTCATGTGTATTTTTCAGAAATCATCAGGCTTTGAGAATATTGTCTCACTATACTTTTATTGGTCTTGCCTTTTTCAATGAAACCTGTCTCACTATAACGTTCCCCATTTGTCATGAGAATGTTGCTTTATAAGACTAAAATAGGTAGACTTTTGCTCAGTTGGCCACTAAACTATATGAAGATGGACAACTCTCAGCCATACTAACAGTGCTGCAGACGATGTGGCTAAATTATACGCAGATAAGGTACAAGAAAACGCATGCGCTTTTGCCAAGCATGCTCACTCAGGCTGTGTCAGGCACACACACCCATAACCTATTTGATAATTTTGGTTAAGTCGACCAGTTGTTAGATGGAACTGACTAGGTGTATAAGGATGGTAGTCATTTTTGTATTTACAGTTGTAAATGGGTCAACTCATCAAATAGCTGCGGCAGTTACACACATAGAAAGCCCCAAAGCCTTCCCACTAACACAGATTACCATGAATACCAAACAAAATGAGAATAGATGAGTATAACAAAATTTTGTTTTGAGATCTGAAGTCCAATTTCTAGTACGTTAGTAGTGATGTCTATTACTATTTTTATTAGATGTTTTGCCATGGGTGAAATTTTACATTTTATCCCTAAAATGATGATTTGTTATGTTATTTCATTTTATTTTTGCAACTCCCTGTGAGTTAGAGCCCAAGTAAATGGACCCATATATATTTTTATTGCTAACTTAGTACATAGATACCAATCGGGAAACAACCTGTTCAGAGACCATGTAGCTTTTGTACTGACTGTTAATATGGTGTAACACAGCCATTATAATTGACTGTAGACATCACATCTTATAAAACATTTGAAATATATTACACTTATAACTTTCCTAGAATTTATAAATGAATAAACACATTCCAAAATGAGCTAGAACTATAACATTTTGTTTTACTGGTTAAAAATATTTCTTTGATTTTCCTTTGAATTTTGGTAGAGAATGGGTCAAGAATAACTTGAGATTTTCATTTTCTGATAATACCATTCTATGTTTTAATATAAACGAATTATTTTATAACTTTATTTTTATCTGTTAGGAAACAGTTCAAATAGAAAACCCAATGTACCTTCCTAAGATTAATGGTACTATTTATCATGAAGTAAGGAGATCATATTGTACCCTTTCAATCTAACTTTAATTTTGGTTTCCAAACAATCTATATCTCTTTCAAGGTTAAAAGCACCAAAAGTACACATGAGTGCTAAGGAAAATCTTAAAATTTCCTGAAATGCATTAGCCATCCTATTTATATAACAAATACCTTGTTTGTTTATGATGGTCTATATCATTAATCTAGATAAATAAATGTAGAAGTGAAGGGAGCTGGGTTTGCTGTGTTGTCCATTGCCCAGCAACCAGTGGTTACAACTGTTTTGCAACAGTGCACTGCGGCATAAAACTCAGGGCTATTGCAGCATATGCCACTTCCACACCAATACTGATTCAGGCAGAAAAGCCTAGGAACTCATATTTGCTATTGGTCAACAGAGCAAGTTTGGGATTTAAAAATTCTAATTCTCTAAAATGTTAACGTTTGTCACAGTTAAAAGGTGATGGGTAAATAGGAGCTTTTTTTTACAGTAACGATGCATTTGAAATACTTCTCAAAATTTTTTAAAAAAGAAATGCTATAAATGTTCACAATGTTAATTACATGGCTTCAATCTTTAAAAAAAATTTTTACGAACTTGGAAAAAATTACAACGGTAATATAGATTAAAAAAAAAAAAAGCCAGTGCTGTCAAGTCGATTCCTACTTATAGCGACCCTACAGGACAGAGATGAACTGCCCCATAGAGTTTCCAAGGAATGCCTGGCGGATTTGAACTGCTGACCCTTTGGTTAGCAGCCGTAGCACTTAACCACTACGCCACCAAGGTTTCCTATAATAGATTATTACAGTATAAAAGAGAGTAAAACAAATTACAAGTGCCCCTCCGTGTTCTAATTTGCCAGTTTCATCCTCTGAGGTAGCCAGCCTTCCTGTTAACAGATTTTGTATTCTTCTTTATTATTCAAAGAACTTTTCAGAATAAACAGATACGTAGAGTAACTACAAATCTAATTATAGCAAAAAAGGAGCCCTTTTTGAAATGTACTTTATAAATGACACATGAAAAATATGTAATATGAGAAAAATGACAAAAAAACCAAAATTTTTTTCCTCCTATTAACCTAGTATTTGAACACTGTTAAAGATAAAAGACAAATGGCTTTTGAAACCTATATTCACCATATTTTGATTGTTGAAAGTAAAGCTTACTTTTTTTGTAAAGCTTTTGTTTGTAAGCTCTTTTTTTTTTTTTTGAAATAAAATCATAGCAATATTTCATGCTTGGTATAAAATAATAGGCACTATAATTTCTGAGATAGATGAGCCTCTTTAAGTGATAAAATACACTCTCGGTGTATGAATAAGATGCTGCTTATCACCTCAGCCAACAGATCTGCTATTCAATAGATACACACTTGGAGCACCTATTCTGAATGCTCAGTGCTATGCAGTGTTGGTGCCACAAAAAAGTTTAAGATCTGTGCTTTTTGTCATCAGCTTGCCCTATGACTGTGATAAGTTAATTCCTTTCTGAGTCTCAGTCTCTTGATTTAACCACTATGCCTCCAGGGCTCCCTCTTTTTTATCCAAATGGGCATAATTCCTGCCCTGATAGGTAGAATTTACTAATCTTTTGTGGAGATTACAATTCTTCAGTGGAGACAGTAAAAAGTGTAAAGGTAAGATAGATACATTTACTACTTTCATTTACATTAATAACTGACTGGAAGGCAGGGACCTCTGTCCAAGGATACTTGCATGAACACAGTAGTTTTTGTGGCTAGCGTCATTGAAAATTTGGAATAATTTACAAAGGACAAGTCCTTTTGACATGCAATGAAAGTGGTTATTTTATCTCTTATTCTTCAGTGAGGAGTGCTCTATGAGATAGAACATGCGACCTGATTCTCCCTACTCCTGGTTCTACCAGTAACTAGCTACCTTGAGCCAATAAATTAACATCTTTAAGTCTCAAATTTCTTTGTGTATGAAGTGTAGATAGTATCTGCCATGGATTGAATTGTGTCCCCCCAAAATATGTGTCAACTTGGTTAGGTCATGATTCCCAGTACTCTTGGTTGTCCTCCATTTTGTGATTGTAATTTTATGTTAAAAAGAGGATTAGGGTGGGATTTTAACACCCTTACCAGGTCACATTCCTGATCCAATTTAAAGGCAGTTTCCCTGGGGTGTGGCCTGCACCACTTTTTATCTCTCAAGAGATAAAAAGGAAAGGGAAACCAGCAGAGAGAGGGACCTCATACCACCAAGAAAGCAGTCCTGGGAGTACAGCATGTCCTTTGGACCTAAGGTTCCTGTGCTGATGTGCTCCCAGGCCAAAGGAAGTCTGAGGCATCACAAGGACCTTCCTCCAGAGCTGACAGAGAGAGGGAAAGCCTTCCCTGGAGCTGGCACTCTGAATTTGGACTTCAAGCTTACCGGACTGTGAGAGAATAAACTTCTCTTTGTTAAAGCCATCCACTTGTGGTATTTCTGTTATAGCAGCACTAGATGACTAAGACATCTGCCCTCCTTTCATAATCCAACAAATATTTAGTTACCAGTTATTCTTTGTAACAACACAAATATTCTCCTGGATGAAACCCCTTATTACATGTGTGTACTTTAAAGTAAAAAAAAGCAATCTAAATTGTCTCCTGAGCTCAAAGCCAAGGACACAGATATTGATGTATAGGTTCCTTAAGGCCACAGAAGTCAACCCCAGAAATGATTATAAATTTTTAAAAATTCGAGCTACTTGTTCTTGTGTTACAAAAAGATATTTCATCTTGAATACAAGGCAAGGCCACATGGCAAAACATAGCTTAAGCTTAGAAAGTCCAAGAAGAACCATTTTCTACTCAGAAACAGAGTTCATAAATTATGCTTTTATATTTTACTGTTTACTAAAGAAAAATACAATATAAATGTACAAATCAACATACCAATCTATTAACATATAACATGGTCCAGTGTTTCCCGAAGTGTGTTTCTTGAAACACTAATTCTGTATGATAGTAGTTATGAAAAAGGGGCTTCTGTGTTCATATAGGAAACCCTGGCAGCATAGTGGTTAAGAGCTACGGCTGCTAACCAAAAGGTCGGCAGCTTGAATCCACCAGGTGTTCCCTGGAAATCCTATGTGGCAAGTTCTACTCTGTCCTTTCGGGTCACTATGAGCCGAAATTGACTCGACGGCAACGGGTGTGTTTTTTTTGGTTTTATGATCATATAAAGGAACTCTGGTGGTGCAGTGGTTAAGTGCTCAGCTACTAACAAAAGGTCAGCATTTTGAGCCCAACACTGGCTCCGCTGGAGAAAGATGTGGCAGTTGGCTCCCGTAAGGATTTACAGCCTAGGAAAGCCTATGGGGCAATTTTACTCTTTACATGGGGTTGCAATAAGCCAGAATTGACTCAAGGGCACTTAACAACAACAACAATGATCAAGTATTTTTGGGAAATGCTGGGTTAAACAAGATTATGGATTTTTATTTCTGTAGGATTTCTGTGTTACTTTAACTATGAATTTCTGAGACGGAACCATTTTAAGCCAAGTTTCCTCAGCTTATTTGGCTAGAGAATTCTTTGTTGATTTGGAGCATCCGATAGAACTAATGTCATGCAGGACATATTAGGGACATGCTGGCGTAACCCATCCTATAAGATCAACGAGCAAAAACCACAAATGATCCCAATATTGTTTACATTCTTCCTTTCCATGCGGTCCCCTGTACCTCACTCCTATTTCTTCTTTTTAAAATTGTTCTGATCATACTTCTCTGATCGCCTTTCCTCCACTCTATTCCGCACTTTGCCTGTGAGTCAATATACCCAAATTCCCCATTTTCAGTAGATTTCTTTACTGAAAAGCCATTCCACTGTAGCCAGATTTAGATTCCTTAATACTGTCCTCGTGAACTCTATGATCTGATGTTCCCAGCCTGCTTTTCTGATCTTATATTTTGCTTTTCTGCTACAAAAAATGTTTACTCACTTTCCCAAAATCTGTTTCTCAACTTCCCATGCCAATCTCTGTTCATGTTTTTAATCTCTTTTTAATCCTATCAATTTGTTCAAAGTATCTGAAATACTCACCTTCATTTAAATCTTAGAATCTCAGCTTTTTTTTCTTTTCAACTTTTTTTAAAAAATTGTGTTTTAAGTGAAAGTTTACAATTCCAGTCAGTCTCTCATACAAAAACTTACAGACACCTTGCTATATAACCCTAGCTGCTCTACCCCTAATGTGACAGCACACTCCTCCTTTCCACCCTGAATTCCCTGTGTCCATTAAACCAGCTCCTGTCCCTTTCAGCCTTCTCATCTCACCTCCAGGCAGGAGCTGCCCACATGGTCTCATGTGTCTACTTGAGCCAAGAAGCTCACTCCTCACCAGTATCATTTTCTGCCTGAAGAGTTGGCTTCGGGAATGGTTCCAGTCTTGGGCTAACAGAGGGCCCGGGAGCCATGTCCTCTGGGGTCCCTCCATTCTTAGACCATTAAGTCTGGTCTTTTTATGAGAATTTGAGGTCTGTGTCCTACTGTTCTCCTGCTCCATCAGGGATTCTCTGTTATGTTCTATGTCAGGGCAGTCATCGGTGGTAGCTAGGCACCATCTAGTTCTTCCCATCATAGGCTGATGGAGTCTCAGAATCTCAGCATTTTTGAAAGAGCAAGGAAACTATCATTTACTTAATTTTTACTGTGTGCCAAAGACTTCTCAAGGATTTCACTCTGCATCAAAAATGACTCCCTTTATCAGCATATAAATATAACGGCATGATGAGTGGTATTTTTATTGTTGCTTGAAAGTTGAAAGGTCCACCCTTGAAAACAAAACGAACTAAGTGTGGTCTAAAGGGAGGCCTCAGTTAAAGAGGCCCAGGTACCTCCTAAGCCTAAAGGGTGGCAGAATATGCCCTCTATCACAGCCATCATCCTATCCACTGTATGAAGTTTGGGGAAAGGAAGGCAAGAGTTATGGGCTCACTGGCCTTTGTGGGAAGCAGGGTGCTTATGGTAAGAGGAGATTCTCTTCTATGAAGTTAGGTTCAAAGGTGCTGGTGGGGCTCCCAGAGTCTAACTCAAAGGTTGGTAGTACCTGCAAGGTGAAAAGACTGGCCTTCCATATCCCATTGGAGATCTGTTTAGGCAGAGAACATGCCTACCTGAGCAAGGCAGAGAGAGAAGTAGAGAGAAATAGCACAGCAGAGAGAAAGGGCAGTGGTGGAGCAGCCTGCATTCCTACAGTATGGCCTGGTAAGGATGTAAGAAATTCCTCTGGGACATGTGGAAACATACTGTGGGATGTAGTTGCCTTTGAACCAGTCTGCTGGTATTCTACCTAAGATGATGACCTGCCTAGCAAGACACTAGTCAGGTATACCACCAGGTAAGGAGGTAGGAGAGTTGCTGCACTCTGACATCAGAAAATAGCGTGGTGTGAAGGCCTCACTGGGTTCTGTGGAAAAACTCATAAACGTAGCCCTTGAGAGATTCAGCATCTGGATGCCTGCCTTGGAGGTAGTCAGAGAAGTAGTCGCAATCAACAGATGATTCTGAGAGTGGCCAGCTTTGTACAGAAAGAGCTGTTCACTCCCACTCTATTCTCTCTGGCTCAGTAAATTGGAGGAGCTATTTGGGCCTTGCAAAGAGGAGGGAGGTGGTATCTTCAGAGCCAGAGTCTGTTCTCCAACCCCCTAAATCTCTCAAACAGTGCGGATCTCAGCTCGAGCTTGTATTGACAAAAGGGCAGATGAGAATTTAAACTGCATGGCGGGGGCGGGGGGGGGGGGGGACGTTAACATCAAGTCGATTTCAACTCATAGCGACCCTAAGGGACAGAGCAGAATCGCCCCATAGAGTTCCCAAGGAGTGCCTGGTGGATTTGAACTGCCAACCTTTTGGTTAGTAGCCATAGCTCTTAACCACTATGTAACCAGGGTTTCTGAAGTTTAAATGATACTGAATTTTAATAAACAATTAACCCCAAAGTTGCAGAATATGACCAAGATATATGTAAGAGACAGGAAAAGGAGATTTAAAAAACCAGTTGAAAGTCACCATGACGGCAAATAAAATTATTTAATATGTATACCTCCTGAGTCGAGATTCCTCAATAAACAGCTCAAATAAACAGGTTGGCCTTGGCTCTTATTCCATATTTTTCTACTGTGAAATACAGGTAGTCCCCGACTTAAGACAGGGTTCCGATTCAACGACTCCATTGTAAGTCGAATACCTCATTTTTTTTTCAGTTTTCATTATTATTGCCTTTTATTATCAGTATCTTTATAAATCTGATCTTTATTTGTCTTTGGGGGTTGGAAACATTACATATAAACTTACAGATGTATTTTAACATTGTACATAGTACATATTACAGTATATGTTAACATTGTATATAGTATATATTACTAACTATAAGATGTACCAAAAAAACCTCAAAGAACAGATGGTCTTAAGTACAGTTTGTGGTAACTTGAATACATCGTAAGCAGGAGACTACCTGTACTGTACTCTGGAGTAAAACAAAGTCAGTGGAGGAAATAACATTCATGACCTCTGGTCTAGTCACTTGGAAATTCCACAGAGTTAATGAAAGTTGGAAACCCTGGTGGTGTAGTAGTTAAGTGCTATGGCTGCTAATCAAAAGGTCGGCAGCTCGAATCCACCAGGCGCTTCTTGGAAACTCTATGGGGCAGTTCTACTCTGTCCTACAGGGTCGCTATGAGTTGGAACTGACTTGACAGCAATGGGTTTGGTTTTTTTTTTTTTTTTTAACGAGAGCTATTAGTACCTTTCTTGTTGATGATTTGAAGGCACAAGTGTCAAGGGATCACACTGCATATTATACTTTAAATTTTCCTATTTTACAGATGAGTTAAACAAGTTGACCCAGCAATCACCACTACAATTAGTTAAGATTTTATAATAACAATTTCATTTAAAATAGTGATTTTTATAATAGCAATTATAATTAAAATTAAATGGTCACAGTCAACAATAGTATTTACACAAACATGAAATCACCTTAATATTAAGGAGACAAAAATAAAATAAAGTCAGCAGTAGGGTAGATATTGGCTGATACCCCCTTCTCCCCACCCCACATTCTTTGTCTTCCAGTCCAGACTTCTCAAGAAGGGGCCTAGGCATGTACCAAAAACATAATGGTGGTGCCTTATAACTTCCTGTCCACCTCCTTGCCCAGGACAAAGAGGTTTGAGGTCCAACTCTTTTATTAATTAGCTGCATAACCTTGGGCGGGGGGTGGGGGTTGAAGTAGATACCTATAAAAAAAAAAAATTTTTTTTTTTTTTTTCTATAGAAGGTTTCAAAATACCGCAGTGCTAGGAGTATTCATAGAGCCCTGGTGGCGCAGTGGTTAAGCACTTGGCTGCTAACCAAAGGTTGGTGCTTCAAACTCACCAGCTGCTCAGTGGAAGAAAGATGTGGCAGTGGGATTCTGTGAAGATTTACAGCCTTGGAAACGCTGTGGGGGCCGTTCTACTCTTTCCTATAGGGTCGCTATGATTTGGAGTCGACTGGGCGGCAGTGGGTGGTGGGTGGTGAGGAGTATTCACAAAATCCCCTCCACTTCTATTTAATCTCTCCAGTCCTTTGATATTACCTCATAGAGGACCTTATTTATTTGATAGTTACTTTTGATGCTGTAAGAAGATCAAGACAACAGCCTATTAACAAAGAATACCTAAGGTATCTGCAATTAATCAGGATTTTACCTTCTGGAAATTTGCTTTAAGACAAAACTTCCAATATTGCACAGCGTTTATAAGTACGATTTGCTTTTAGTGACTGTCTAGGTTATTCATTCTTCTTTCAGCTCTCCAAAAAGGATCTTCTAGAGCAGACTGGTTGGGTTTGAGTCTTTGACGTGCCCTTTACTATAGAGTGACCTTGGGTACAATTTACTTCATCTGTAAAATGGAGATAATAATGGCATATATGCCGTAAGTTATTTTGAAGATTAATGAGTTAAGACACATGTAAAGTGCTTAGAACACGACCTCGAGTAATATATGTTTGTCAGTATTTTATTATTTTATGGGTAAATCGGGTCTAGCCTATAGACAGCATCAGCTTCACGGGCATCACCCAGGGTCCTATGCTTAGAAAAGGCCAGTGCTTGGAGTTTAATGCTCTGCAACTGCTGTCTTGATAGTTTTAATAACTTTATCTTTGAATTTGTGAAGTTTGATAGGAAAACGGAGTATGCACCGAAAGCTAGGGGAGCTTGGGGGGCTTTGGAGGCCTTGGCTAATGAGCAGTCCCTGCCTTCTGGCCTCTCAGGATGGGTTCTTGCCTGCCTGCTTCCCTATCGCCTGGTGCTCTGGGCCCTGACTGCCCTCATACTCTCCTCTCTGCCTAGCGATTGCTGCTGCTCTTTGCTCCTCGTTGAGACCTGGGTGGAGGTACAGGAAGGGTCAGGGTCAGAGCCCAAACCCCATGGTATTTGACGTGGGCAGTGAAGCAGCTGTCCCGCCCTGGGCTGACAATGCCATAGGGCATTTGGTGGGTGATTTGGTGGTAGTAAGCTTCTTGCCCATCTCTAAGCTAGGTAACTAGCACGTCCCCACTAGAGGCTACCATACCCTTGGAGGGCTGGCTGCCCATTTAGTGTGGGTGCTAGCTCTGGTTTACTACCTCTGGCTGGGGCACAGTGCATCAGTCTGGTGGCTGGCAAGAGGAGAAACCTGGCAGCTGATGGGCCATGTGTGCCCCAAATTATGGGGTGAGACCCACAGGTGCCTGTGAAAGTCTGTGCTTGCTCTGGCAGTATTCCTGTGCCTGAAGTGTGACCTTAAATAGCAAATAAAAACGTCATTACAGGTCCAGAGAGAGATTGTGGAAGAATGGGAAAAGCTTTATATTTTAGTACCTTTAAGAGCACTTATTCCCACCATTTTGAACAAGGGGCCCCACATTTTCATGCTCACTGTGCCCCGCAAATTATTCAGTTGGTCCTACCTGCAAGGCTTACTTTCTTCCACAGAAAGCTTTTAAAATAGACACTTTCACTAAGCATTATCATTGAGAAGTCACAGATGATAGGTTATTAAACTATCACAAGCAGTCCCTGACTTATGACAAGGTTCAGTTTCAATGACTCCATTGTCAGTCAGTTCTGACATAAGTCAAATACCTTTTTTTTTTTAGTTTTCATTGTTATTGAATTTTATTGTCAGTATCTTCATAAATCTGATCTGTATTTTTGGAGGTTGGAAACATTACATATAAACTTACAGAGAATGATAACATCGGTAAATTACATGCTGCAACACTGTATGTGGTACAGATTACTAATGATAACATGTAAAACAAAACAACTAAACAGACTGTCCTAAGTGAGGTTTTTCGTAATTCAAATATGTAGTAAGTCAGGGACTAACTGTATAGATAATGGTAGTCACAGACATCATATATGAATTTTAAAATGAATGATTCATACTAGCTCAATATTTCCAAGGTTACAACTCTCTTCAATCTGTGCAGTGGAAATCAAGTACCACCTCCCTCTTCCTGAATTCTCAAGTCTTAATCATTAGTGGTTTGGACAAAAAAATAAAACACTGAAAATAAACAACAATAAAAAACACCTCAAGTAATATTTAAAGTTTCTTATGGGAGATCTTCTCTTACTTCTTTTTTCTCCTCTAACTTCTAATAGACAAGGTGGATATGTTTGCTTTCCTCTGAGGAACATTTTGTTTAAAAATTTCAAATACTATGTTTGTTTATATAGTGATAACAATTACTAACCCAAAATTTGAATCAGCAGTACTTCCACAACAACATATAGTGGAAGTTGCTGGCAATGTGGCTACGCATCAGGCTGAGACAGATAAGTAATAGGGGTGAGGAAGGCAACCAAGAGGGGCAATGGCAGCAGTCAGGAAGTAGTAAAGGTGAACTCAGCATTAGAAAAGTTAATAAGTTGTTGCCAATTATTTAAATTTCAAAAGCTAAAAGACCAAGCCTGATAAACACAGATAAAAACAAAATCAAGACTGGGGATCCTATAAATTACCAATGTGTTTGTCTGGTCAACCTTTGGGTTTTTTGTTCCAATATCATTCTCAACTGAGCCATTTCACCTGAGAAATTATTTGCCCATTTATATTTTCTGATAGATTTATGTCCCCAGGGTGCTGCCAAATTTGAATTTGCTACCCCAGATATTCCCCACAACAAGACTTGCCACTGGTTCAAAAGTGCACTGAATGAGAGAAGGCAAATCCAGATTCCAGCTGAGCAGTCAGGAAGCATCATCATGGGTTGAATGGAAAATCAGGAGTTGAATGCACAGTTTCAGAAAACAGATTTTTTTTTTAATGCTGATGTAGTTAAAAGTTCTAAAAAACCAGAGCAGTGTTGTGGAACAATACTAATTATATCTGTGCCTACAACCTATGTCACATTCCATAATCTTATAATTTTCTGTTTCTCTTAATGGCAACAGGTTAATAGCCACAAGGAAAATCATGCACACCAAGATCAAAAGCAACCTACTGGCACAGGGCATCTTGACATCAGACTAGATTTATACTTGTTGGCATGTCAAAGCCTTGAAACAGAAACCGTGCAGGACTTCCTTGTGAATGCTGAAGGCAAGTCATTGGCTTCATTCTAGCTTAAAAGCACATCTTTCCAGGGATGGCATTCAACTACACAATCAACAAAACTGACCAAACAAAGCCTGAATATGTATTTAGAAGTGAAAGTCTTAAGCAGAATAAAATATGAGTCAGCTTTCAAAGCTGCCAAGTTTCATATAAGAATTCAAGCCTCTAAATATAAAGTTGGGAGTTAGGAGTATATCGAATAGCAAGTTTGCCTGATGGGGCAGTTTAAGCATTGAGCAATAGTCCCCGTTCCTGTACCATGATCGCAAACTTCCCTGGCCTGGCTTTTTAGGCTGGGCAAGAGAGCAAGGGGAACATGATTTCATTCCATCTGGTACCTGGCACCTATCTTCTCTGTGCCGTCTCTTGCAGTGCGAATCTGCTCATGCCCTGGTGTCCTCTCCAACTTTTCTTCCTAGATACACTGCCCATGTTTCTTAAGGATTCTGCATAGTATGTCAGAGCTAGTAGGTCTTGGTGGGCATGTAAAAAAGGCATTTTAAATGTCCAATTGTTCTGCTGAATGATCTCAGTTGATCACTTAGTATTATTCTCAGTTAAGGTATAAATGCTTCAGTAAGTCCAAATTTTACTAGAAGACTTAAAAAATTCTAAAGTTTTACTATTCTTTAGCAACTACTGCTTTGCTTAGCAACTGAAAGAGACTTTCGCTTCTTTTATCTTTTTTTTTTTGGCCTGAGTATAGCACAAGGGTGTTGGAGTGTATGCCTGCGTCAGCGGGTAACCACTTCAGTACAATTCAAGCAAAATAATTTGAAAAAGTGCCAAGCTATTTTGGAACTGGGCAGACAATAGTGACCCTTCATGATTCCATGGATAATGTAAACAGGGAACATATTGCTGAGGTCAAAGAAAAGGAAAAAAATTAAAAGTAATTGCCCAGAGAGAAAAAGAGGTGTGAGACTTTAGCAGGGCAAACAGCATTAGAAATGGAGATTATGCTCTATTTACACACTAAGTTTAGAGTTTCTGTTCTTCCAATGGCAAAATTATGCTAATTTAAATTATTTGTCTCAAAGATTTCTGACTTTGTAGACATAAAACTGTGGTGCGGTTTTGCGCCTCTTTCCTTTTGCTTTCTCTATTATCAAGAAATTATCCCAATTACTTGAATAAAATAGGTGATTACTAGTCAAGATAATTTACTTCAATTCATCAATAGCGAGTGCATAGCGGTGTCTCATTATGATTTTTCCTGACAGTTTATTATACAAAATTTCAAAGATAAAGAAAAGTTCAAAGAGTTTTTTGGAGAACTCATATGTACACACCACCTAGATTCTACAATTAACCTTTTTCTATGTTTGCTTTATCACCTCTCTAAACATCTATCCATCCCTCTATTCGTCCTCTCTATCCATTGCCAAGGAATCTTATTTTTGGTGAATTTCAAAGTAAGTTGTAGACATCAGTATATTTTACTCCTAACTACCTCACTGTGCATACATACCAAGAGTTAGAATTCAGTATTTGTTTATGGTTCTTCTTTTTTTTTTTTTAAACAGCTCTATCGAGCTATAATTCATATACCACACAATTTACTCTTACGGTTTTTTACTCAAAACTCTTAGTGGAGAAAATATGGAACATTTTTTTCTCTGTCATTATTATTTGTGAGAGATAATACTTGTAGCTTTCAGATCTTGTGCTGATATACACACAGAGCTGCAAGTTTTGGAAAAATCAAGTTTTCACTGTGATTCCTTTCCCAATCCTAATTAAATGAGAAATTTCATTACTAGAATAATAGATAAAATAATTATGAACCTCAACTCCAAATATGAGTCATTAAGAAAAATGATGTTTTCTCTATAATCATTCTACAAAACTGCAACTGTGGGTTATGGGTTGAAACGCTTTAATTTAGCATGATATCGCACCTATTTACAGGTGCAGATTGCATTTTCCAAAGATACCTGCACAGTACTGCCTGTTTCACGTGCTCTTCTACAATGTGACCTTGCATTGTGGCAGAGTCTAATTCTTGGTCCCTTGAATCTGGGTGGGCTTGCGACTGTTTCAGTCAATGGAGTATGGCAGAAATGAGGCTTCATGACTCATTAGGATGAGCCATAAAGGGCACTGCAACTTCTACGTTGTTTACTAAGACACTCACTTTTGGAGCCCCGTGCTGCCCTGTAAGAAATTCAACCACCATGCAAGAAGAGGCCACCATACTGTGAGGAAGTCCATGCTACATGGAGAGCCATGTGCAGGTGCTCTAGAAGACAGCCCCAGCTGTGGTCCTAGCTGATGTCTAGACATACGTGAGTGAATATGCTATTATATGATTCCAGCCTCCAGCATCCTTGGAGCATCCCTGTGTGCCCTGTCCAAATTCCTGACCTACACAATCCTTGGATGCAATAAAATGATTATTTTACATCACTAAGTTTTGGGGATGGTTTGTAACACAGCAATAATAACTAGAACAGTCTTTCTCTACCCCTAACTTCCACAAAATGAACCAAAAAACACCACTGACTTTTTAAAAGGAAGACGTAAGTTTGTTTGACAGATATATTTGCATATAGAAAATATTTTTCAAGATATCATCTGAGGTGGTTAACATTAAGTTCTATATTTAGTTCTATTTCCTTTCTTTGCTGCTCCTGCTTATTATATCTACGAAGTAGGTAAAAATTATCTTTATAAAGTGCTGCTATAATCATTTCAAGCTATTGGTTAATCAGTTCCAGCCACTGGCTGGATAGTAATGCTAGTTGCCTCTATTAAGGAAGAAATATCGCCTAAATTAGCATGTGCAAAAAAAGGATTTAGCTGACTGTACCATAAGCTCCATATGAGTCAATAACGGATGTGGCCACCAAAAACAAACAAATGAATATATTCCCAGGTTCACAAATAGAAGCACAATCCTAGTGCCATGGACTTCTTTGGTAATGTGGTGAAGCCTATGGACCCTTTTTCAGAATAACGCTTTTAAGTATTGCATTACAAAGGAAACAAATTGTATTGAAACAGTTATCAATAATAAACTCTTTTTTCTTATAGTAATATATGTGCTTCTTTATTAACCCATTAGAAAACAAGAACAGCAGTGGGGCTAATAGCTACCAAAGGAGTTAAACATAAACAATATTTTGAAATACCTCCAATAACTACAATCTTGTATGGAGATTCCTATGATTTCTACTGATGACAATGTCATGGTTACTGCTAATGTGGTCCGCTGCCTGTATTCACAATTGAGAAAAAAATAAATTTCCGTGGGAGGGTAGTAAAAATAAAGATGTAAATTGATCCTCTACCCAAGTTCTTGGGACCCCTGAATTCTATCCATGCACCCCTTGTCCCTAAATCCCTTCAACAGGATAAGCACTTATCTATGATTTCATGTTATCAGTTAGAGGGACCAGTCCCTGGAGAAGGACATTATGCTTGGTAGAGTAGAGGGTCAGCGAAAAAGAGGAAAACCCTCGAGATGGATTGGACGCAGTGGCTGCAGCAATCGGCTCAAACATAATGACTGTGAGAATGGTGCAGGACTGGGTAGTGTTTTGTTCTGTTGTACACAGTGTCGCTATGAGTTGGAACCAATTCAATGGCACCTAACAACAACATGATTCCATGGGCTTATGGCACTCGTGGCCTCCTCATTCGCTTTTTCCTTTCTTTGCTGCTGCTGCTTATTTAACAAGTTGGGGAAAGGTTAGAACAAAATATGCATGAGATTCCAAGCTTAAGTAGTTCGTTATATTAAAAATTGTTCATTATCTTGTCACCACTTGATAAAATCCCTTCCATTATTCCAGGCCTACTTCAAATCCTCCTTTCTTTAGTAAGGTGATACGATCCACAAGATTTCTTCTTTCTTTAATTTCTTCCTACACTTGGAGTCAGTTTACCCTCAGCTTAGCACTTAATGAGTCTCTATTTCAACCACCATCAGTTTGGTCTCCCCACCTAGCCAGTGAGGTTTATAGGAATGGAGACTGTATGCTATTTTTTATTACCAAAACATACTGCTAGGTATATTGCAGACACCTGATAAATCTGTGTACACTTTATCCTACTGGTAATACTACCTGCTACCCAGCTGTGCAAACCTCCTATATGGCTGTGAGAAATTAAGACTACCAGTATTCTTTTTTTTAATATCACTGTCAATTACAATGGATCACTAAGAACGGGCTATATAAGGTGCGGCCCTGATGCCAATAAAAACACTCCCGTGGCATTTATTAGGTGCCTGATCCTGATAACTCTTCTAAATGTTCTACATTTTCATTTAATCCTCTCGTCAGCCCCATAATGTTGGAACTATTTTTATGTCCATTTTATAAATGAGGAAACTGAGGCACAAAGAGGTTAGTAAAATGATGGAATTTGAAAATAGGCATTCTTTTTCAGAGACAGTGCTTTTAACCACTTCACTGTACTGCCATTCATGATGTTAATAAATACATCTTTGCTTAAACGTACCTGCAAGTTGACCATGAAATCACTGGTTTGATAATTAGTTTTTCTTCCTCAGAACTCCTATATTCCTTGAATAATTTAATGTATAGTTAGTTAACCTTTGTAGCAACTCTGTGAGCCAGGAGAGGAAACCTACGCTCATATATAAGTAGTAAAAGAAAGAGCAAGGCTCTAATCCATAGCTATCTGACTCCAAAATTCACGCATTACAACACTATGTTATACTACTTGCCTATGTGTTTTTGCTTTATTTTTACAACTAGATTGTAAATTCTTTGAAGACAGAGATTATGTCTCATACTTGCTTACTGTTTCCATAATACTTTGAATGTCTTGATTCTAAATGATACTGCTAAAAATGCTTCTTGATTGATGGATACAACTGACATTTCATGGAATTCAGCATGGTGTAGTAGGCAGACTTTGGGATCTCTCATTAACTGTGCCTTTTGGCAGGTCTTCCAGCGTTAGCTTCCTTATCATTAAAATGAGGAAAATATACCTAATTATAGGGTTGTTTAAGGATTAAAAGGCAGTAATATCTGTAAAATACTTAGCACAGTGTCTGGAACATACTAATATTTCTGTCATGTCTACAATGACTGATTTTAGTATATATTTTTATTAAAATGTTTAGATTTGGCTGTTCAATTGTTGCAACTTATAGTATTAAGTCTAATTTCTTTTTTCTTTTTCTCGAATTCAGCTAAAATTATAAGTATTAAATCATAGGAAAAATTCTTTTCTGAGCCAATGAAATAATTTCTGCATCTCTACGGTGTATTAAAGTGGTTATTGATAAGCAAGTATGAAAAAAAGGTGTGGTAAGCCGAATAATAACCCCCCCCCCCGATTTCCAAATCCTAACCCCAGAACCTGTAATATGTTACTTTACGTGGCAAAGGGGAATTAAGATTAAGTAAAGCTATGAGGGTGGCCTCTAGAAGCTGGAACAGACCAAGGAAATGGATTCTCCCCTAGAGCTTCCAGAAGGAACTCATCCATGCCGACCCTTTCATTTTAGCCTTGTAAGATTCATTTTAGACTTTACTCTCCAGAACAGTAAGATAATAAATTTGCATTGTTTAAGCTGCTACATTTGTGGTAATTTGTTATAGCAGCAATAGGAAACTAATACAATATGTAAATAAAACCACAAAGAGGTTGTGGTTTTGAACAACTCTCAAGTGACGAAATAAATAACAAAAGTGACATTCAAAGATCAAGTTCTACTTTCTTTGTAAAGTGAGAACTTGACATTACTTACACTGGGTATAAAAACCCAATAACCAAACCCACTGCTGTCGAGTCAATCCCAACTACAGAAACCAAAAACCAAACCAAACTTGTTGCCGTCGAGTCGATTCTGACTCATAGCAACCCTATAGAACAGAGAGAACTGCCCCATAGGGTTTCCAAGGAGCGGCTGGTGGATTCAAACTGCCGACCTTTTGGTTAGCAGCAGAGCTCTTAACCACAATTCCACCGAGGCTCTGATCAGAGAACAGGAAGAAATTTCTTATTTTTTTTTTTTAAATTGTGCTTTAAGTGAAAGTTTACCTATCAAGTCAGTCTCTCATACAAAAATTTATGCACACCTTGCTACAGACTCCTAATTGCTCCCCCACAATGAGACAGCACACTCCTTCCCTCCTCTGTCTCTTTTCATGTCCATTTGGCCAGCTTCTGACCCCCTCTGCCCTCTCATCTCCCCTCCAGACAGGAGATGCCAACATAGTCTTATGTGTCTACTTGATCCAAAAAGCTCATTCTTCACCAGAATCATTTTCTATCCCATTGTCCAGTCCAGGAAACCCTGGCGGCATAGTGGTTAAGTGCTATAGCTGCTAACCAAAGGGTCGGCAGTTTGAATCTGCCAGGTGCTCTTTGGAAACTCTATGGGGCAGTTCTACTCTGTCCTATAGGGTCGCTATGAGTTGGAATCGACTCGAAGGCAACGGGTTTGGTTCTTTTGGTTTTTGTCCAGTCCAATCCCTGTCTTAAGAGTTGGCTTTGGGGATGGTTCCTCTCTTGTGCTAACAGAAGGTCTGGGGACCATGACCACTGGGGTGCTTCTAGTCTCGGTTAGACCATTAATTCTGGTCTTTTTATGAGAATTTGGGGTCTACATCCCACTGCTCTCCTGCTCCCTCAAGGGTTCTCTGATGTGTTCCCTGTCAGGGCAGTCATCTGTTATAGCTGGTCTTTTGGTCTCAGGCTGATGTAGTCTCTGGTTTATGTGGCCCTTTCTGTCTCTTGGGCTCATAATTACCTTGTGTCTTTGGTGTTCATTCTACTTTGCTCCAGGTGGGTTAAGACCAATTAGTGCATTTTAGATGGCCACTTACTAGCGTTTAAGACCCCAGAACCTACTCTCCAAAGTGGGATGCAGAATGTTTTTCTTAATAGATTTTATTATGCCAATTGACTTAGATGTCCCCTGAAACCATGGTCCCCAAACCCCTGCGCCTGCTACGCTGGCCTTAGAAGCGTTCAGTTTATTCAGGAAACTTCTTTGCTTCTGGTTTAGTCCAGTTGTGCTGACCTCTCCTGTACTGTGTGTTGTCCTTCCCTTCACCTAAAATAGTTCTTAACTACTATCTCATTAGTGAGCACCCTTCTCCCACCCTTCCTCCCTCCACGCCCGCCGTAACCATCAAAGAATATTTTCTTCTCTGTTTAAACTATTTCTCAAGTTCTTATAATAGTGATCTTATACAACATTTGTCCTTTTGCAACTGACTAATTTCACTCAGCATAATGCCTTCCACTCCCACGTGTCTGTCAGTTTGTCATACTGTGGGGGCTTGTGTGTTGCTGTGATGCTGGAAGCTATGCCACTGGTATTCACGTATCAGCAGGGTCACCATGGAGGACAGGTTTCTCAGCTGAGCTTCCAGATTAAGACAGACTAGGAAAAAGGACCCGGCAGTCTACTTCTGAAAAGCATTAGCCAGTGAAAACCTTATGAATAGCAGTGGAACACTGTCTGATATAGTGCTGGAAGATGAGCCCCCCAGGTTGGAAGGCACTCAAAAGATGACTGGGGAAGAGCTGCCTCCTCAAAGTAGAGTCAACCTTAATGATGTGGATGGAGTAAAGCTTCCGGGACCTTCATTGGCACGACTCAAAATGAGAAGAAACAGCTGCAAAAATCCATTAATAATTGGAACCTGGAATGTACGAAGTATGAATCTAGGAAAATTGGAAATTGTCAAAAATGAAATGGAACGCATAAACATCAATATCCTACGCGTTAGTGAGCTGAAATGGACTGGTATTGGCCATTATGAATCAGACAATCATATAGTCTACCACGCTGGGAATAACAACTCGAATAGGAATGGCGTTGCATTCATCGTCAAAAAGAACGTTTCAAGATCTATCCTGAAGTACAACGCTGTCAGTGATAGGATAATATCCATACGCCTACAAGGAAGACCAGTTAATACGACTATTATTCAAATTTATGTACCAACCACTTGGGCCAAAGATGAAGAAACAGAAGATTTCTATCAGCTGCTACAGTCTGAAATTGATCGAACATGCAATCAAGATGCATTGATAATTACTGGTGATTGGAATGCGGAAGTTGGAAACAAAGAAGAAGGACCAGTAGTTGGAAAATATGGCCTTGGTGATAGAAACAATGCCGGAGATCGAATGATGGAATTTTGCAAGACCAGTGGCTTCTTCATTGCAAATACCTTCTTTCACCAACATAAATGGCGACTATACACATGGAACTCGCCAGATGGATGACACAGAAATCAAATTGACTACATCTGTGGAAACAGACGATGGAAAAGCTCAATATCATCAGTCAGAAGAAGGCCAGAGGCCGACTGTGGAACAGACCATCAACTGCTCATATGCAAGTTCAAGCTGAAACTGGAGAAAATCAGAGCAAGTCTACGAGAGCCAAAATATGACCTTGAGTATATCTCACCTTAATTTAGAGACCATCTGAAGAACAAATTTGATTCACTGAACACTAGTGACCACAGACCAGACGAGCTGTGGAATGACATCAAGGACATCACCCATGAAGAAAGCAAGAGGTCCCTGAAAAGACAGTAAAGAAAGAAAAGACCAAGATGGATGTCAGAGGAGACTCTGAAACTTGCTCTTGAGCATCGAGCAGCTAAAGCAAAAGGAAGAGTTGATGAAGTAAAAGAACCTAAGAGAAGATTTCGAAGGGCCTCTCGAGAAGACAAAGTATTATAATGACATGTGCAAAGAACTGGAGATGGAAAATCAAAAGGGAAGAACATGCTCAGCATTTCTCGAGCTGAAAGAACTGAAGGGAAAATTCAAGCCTCGAGTTGCAATAGTGAAGGATTCCATGGGGAAAATATTAAATGATGCAGGAAGCATCAAAAGAAGATGGAAAGAATACCCAGAGTCATTATACCAAAAAGAATTAGTTGATATTTAACCATTTCAAGAGGTGACATACGATCAGGAACCGATGGTACTGAAGGAAGAAGTCCAAGCTGCTCTGAAGGCATTGGTGAAAAACAAGCCTCCAGGAATTGATGGAATATCAATTGAGGTGTTTCAACAAACAGATGCAGCGCTGGAGGTGCTCACTCATCTATGCCAAGAAATATGGAAGACAGCTTCCTGGCCAGCTGACTGGAAGAGACCCATATTTATGCCTATTCCCAAGAGAGGAGATGCAACTGAATGTGAAAATTATAGAACAATATCGTTAATATCACAAGCAAGCAAAATTTTGCTGAATATCATTCAAAAATGGCTGCAGCAGTATACCGACAGGGAACTGCCAGAAATTCAGGCCCGTTTCAGAAGAGGACGTGGAACCAGGGATATCATTGCTGACGTCAGATGGATCCTGGCTGAAAGCAGAGAATACCAGAAGGATGTTTACCTGTGTTTTATTGACTATGCAAAGGCATTTGACTGTGTGGATCATAACAAACTATGGATAACACTGTGATGAATGGGAATTCCAGAACACTTAATTGTGCTCATGAGGAACCTTTACATGGATCAAGAGGCAGTTGTTCGGACAGAACAAGGGGATACTGATTGGTTTAAAGTAGGAAAGATGTGCGTCCAGGCTGTATTCTTTCACCATATTGATTTAATCTGTATGCTGAATAAATAATACAAGAAGCTGGACTATACGAAGAACAGGGCATCAGGATTGGAGGAAGATTCATTAACAACCTGCGTTATGCAGATGACACAACCTTGCTTGCTGAAAGTGAAGAGGACTTGAAGCACTTTTTAATGAAGATCAAAGACCACAGCCTTCAGTATGGATTGCACCTCAACATAAAGAAAACAAAAATCCTCACAACTGGACCAGTGAGCAACATCATGATAAAGGGAGAAAAGACTGAAGTTGTCAAGGATTTCATTTTACTTGGATCCACAATCAACAGCCATGGAAGCAGCAGTCAAGAAATCAAAAGACACATTACATTGGGCAAATCTGCTGCAAAGGACCTCTTCAAAGTGTTGAAGAGCAAAGATGTCACTTTGAAGACTAAGGTGTGCCCGACCCAAGCCATGGTATTTTTAATCTCATCATATGCATGTGAAAGCTGGACAATGAATAAGGAAGACAGAAGAAGAGTTGATGCCTTTGAATTGTGGTGTTGGCGAAGAATATTGAATATACCATGGACTGCCAAAAGAACAAACAAATCTGTCTTGGAAGAAGTGCGGCCAGAGTGCTCCTCAGAGGCAAGGATGGCAAGACTGAGTCTTACATACTTTGGACGTGTTGTCAGGAGGGATCAGTCCCTGGAGAAGAACATCATGCTTGGCCGAATACAGGGTCAGTGGAAGAGGAAGACCCTCAACAAGGTGGACTGACTCAGTGGCTGCAACAATGAGCTCAAGCATAACCATGATTTTAAGGATGGTGCAGGACGGGACAGTGTTGCGTTCTGTTGTGCATAGGGTCTCTATGAGTCCGATGGCACCAACAACAACAATGCCTTCTGTATTCCTCCATGTTATGAAAAGTTTCACAGATTCATCACTGTTCTTTATTGATCTGTAGTATTCCATTGTGTGAATATACCATAATTTATTTATCCATTCATCCGTGGATGGGCACCTTGGTTGCTTCCATCTTTTTGCTATTGTAAACAGTACTGCAATGAACATGGGTGTGCATATATCTGTTTGTGTAAAGGCTCTTATTTCTCTAGAATATATTCCAAGGAGTGGGACTGCTGGATCGTATGGTAGTTCTATTTCTAGTCTATTAAGAAAGCGCCAAATCAATTTTCAAAGTGGTTGTACCATTTCACACTCCCACCAGCAGTGTATAAGTGTTCCAGTCTCTCCACAATCTCTCCAACATTTATTATTTTGTATTTTTTGGATTAATGCCAGCCTTGCTGGAGTGAGATAGAATCTCATTGGAGTTTTGAAGGGAAGAAATTTAAATTACAACAGGAGGAATTTTTGTTTGAACAAAGAGAAGATACATTTGATATTGTCACTCCAATGCCTAAAATACTTCTTTGGTGGCTAATTAGTATTAAAATGCATTGCCTCGCTCTCAAATCCTTTCATTTTACCAAACTTAACTACTTCCACATCTAAACGTGAAGCTTCTGATCAAATCATACTAGTCTCTTCTACACACACTATCACAAACTCTGCTCATTCCCAAATCTGTTCTGGTGGTATTTTTACTCTGCCTGGAATGTTCTTTCTCCCCTCTGCCTATTCAACACAAACTGATCTTCTCCAGGAATCCACAGCATTTCTATTCTCTAGCTACATTTTAGCTTCTATTGCATGTTATTCTCTGTTATGCACATTACTCATTACCATTTCAGGTTTGTATGACTTGTTTTGGAGCCCTAGTGGCACAGTGGTTAAAGCGCTTGGCTGCTAACCTAAAGGTCAGTGGTTTCAATCAACTAGCCACTTGACGGAAGAAAGATGTGGCAGTCTGCTTCCCTAAAGATTTACAGCTTTGGAAACCCCATGGGGCAGTTCTACTGTGTCCTATAGGGTTGATGAGTCAGAATTGACCAGCAATGGGTTTGGGTTTTGGTTTTTATGACCTGCTTCCCTGTTATCTCCTTGATAATTGAAATGTTTGATGGATACATAAGGGTTCATTATATTATTCTCTACTTTTGTGTATGTTTGAAAACGTCTATAATAAAAAGTTAAAAAAAAAAAAAAGTAGGGGAGGCACCCTGTTATTTGTAAAGCATTCCTTCAACTGCTAGGTTTCTCTTTCCCCAGCACTGAAAAGTTGATTGTGTTGGTTTGCCTCTTAAGTTATACTTCTTTTGGAAAAGCTGGTGGCCTAATCTGATACAACAAATTTCCATAAATTAGTATATATTATTCAAGACAAAACTTTCACTATTGCTCAGTAAAGAGAAACACAAATAATTCAACTCACTGGTTAATTGTTTATATCATCTTTGTATTTTGAAGACTTTGCTTCAATGTTCTTGATACAGGATTCCTGATTAGCATATTTCTGGCAAGAAATGATTCAGGCAGAATGTTTTCATCAACATTTAATAAAGAAAAAGTTAGAATCAACAGTAAAACTTAACTATTTGCTAGTTTATACTATATAATAAAGTATTAACGACACAAAATGTTAATTAATTTCTAATTCTCTATTCTATTATTTAGATTTCAAGAAGGTTGATTGGACTTGATCCATCATTTTACGGAAAATTAATTATTTCAAATACATGCACCACTTTATGCAACCTGCCTGATTTGCATTGAGGAAAATTCAGCAGAAGTAATTGAGGCACAAGCAAATACTGGCACTGACTGAACTCAATTTTCATTCCAAATTTCTGCAAAATCCCAAGGCACAACAATATCAGATGCAAGGGGGAAAACAAACAAAAGCAATGTGAAAAGGGAACATGAAGAGAGAATATTACAAGAATCAGAGAACAAAGGGATTGCAAAACTATTTTAGTGCCATAGATGAGCAGTGAGGGCTTCATTCAGGCAAGGTGGAATAAGATATCATATGGCATCCTGACAATTGATGTCTTCATTTAAATGTAAGAATTTACATTCTAATTAGAAAGAATTTACATCTTAATCAGAGGCAGCTGTATTATCTTGTTACTGTTTTTTTCAAAGGTAATGAACTAAAGTACTGCTGTGCTTTTTCAACCAGAAACTAAACAGACAGCATCCAGTGCTATTTTATAGCTTACCTGCTGTAAGCTGTTATTAATATTTTCAAAGATTAAATTCTAACTAAAATCTTTAAAAAATGAAAACTGTATTTGACATCACTAAAATAGTATGATAAAGACTTATTTTAAAGTATTTAAACAAAACCTTTTCTAACTTGTATTTTAAAAGTACTTATTTATCAAGCTAATAGAAGCCTCTTATAATTTATTAATATAATATTGTTTTCATTTAGAAGGATAGTAGAAAAGCTACTTAAGTAGATATGTTATCACATTCAGGTAACAAACACCCTGTTGTTCTCAAATTTATATTTGGTTATAAGAGACCATTTGCTAAATATAAAACTTTACCTTATTAAGACCATTTGAATTAAAGCTCATTCTTTTTTTTTTTTTTTACTATAATTAACGAGGAAAGATACCAAATATGTACAGCAGAATAATAATTATAGTAACCTCATACTTTGCTTATGTTGTAATGTTATTTTGTTACTACCACATTAATAACATTTCAAAATGTAATGCTCTACAAATAGATACAATTCTGATGGGTCCCAGGGTTGTCACAGTGAAATTAAAGGAAATAATATATTGAAATTCATACTGTTTTATTCTAGGTTGTTCATAATGATCAGAGCTAGATCTAGGTATTGGTAGTTGGTGATATCTTTGCAAAATCAAGCCCATCATTCATGAGAATCAGCATGAGCTCACTGACCCATGGTTTAGAAGAAATTGGGCTTGGCCTAAAAGAAATCAAGCAGGAGAAAATTACAAGTGTTAATAAAAATGTAAAATGCCACCTTTGTCCCTAGCACTATGCATCTTTAGGTTATTGATACATATTTTCATCAGCTGCATTATTAATATGCAGTTGTAGTATGGGCCAGTTGATAATTTGCAGCTTTATGATTTAATCCATTATGTAATACATTTTTTTTTTTAATTAAAGGAAAATAAAAAAAAAACTAAAGTTGTGTCTACAAGTCTATTAAATAAATGACTAATTTGGTCAATTCAGCTAAAATATTTGATTTAAAATATTTAAAAGAGTGAGTCTAAAGTAATTCTGAAGTACACATTTATCTTTATCATCATACTGACTTTCTGGATCCATACATATCAAAGAAAAACAGATCACATACAAATGTGCTATATTTACAAGAAAAAAAAAGTAATAAAATATTCCAGGTAGGTAAAAAATGATGAAATTAATTTAAAGGTGGCATTTTCCTAACCTAGGCCACTCTGATGACAAAGAGGAGATAATTATTAGTTCACGGGTGCTTTTTCTTGTATTCCCACTAAAGACAATTTATAGAGGAAATGATTCAGATGGGCCTGGCTGAATTACTGGCTCTGAAAGATGGCTTTATACTGCTGTCAGAAACCATCAGCCCACTTTTGAAAGGTTTATTTGTCTATGGCTCTTCTGTGTATGATTTGTTATGAGGACATCTAACATTTACTACACAGTATACACAGTGCCTTCTTTTTCAAAAGTATCCCAGATAAGTTTTTTTTTATCCCTAGACTTCATGGTACCTGTTTGCTTATTCACAAAGAATCTAAAAAAAATAAGGTACATTTTGCTTTTTATGTTTTTATATGATCTAAGTATAATATTAATAGACATTGAGTTTTATTGAGTTAGAGTATAATAGTGTTATATCTAGCTTCACCAGTTTTTTACTTGGCCCCATGTTTACTGTAACCATAAATCATCATATCCAATCTAAAAGAGAATAATATAACTCTTCTTACTCTTTTTTCCCGTATCACTTTGGGCTTTGGTTATGACAACTGTTTCCTAATTAGATTCTCCTAATTAGATTTTAAGTCTCCTCCCATCTAATTTCTCCTCACCTAAGTCCTCCTGCATGAAACTGATGGCCTAAAGGCATGAGTTCCAGTCTCTCCTACTATACTGTAATATATTAGTGATATGGAAAAGACATAGATTGTAATTCTGATTCTATCACTATCTGGGTCTTATTTTTCTCATCTGCAAAATAAAGAGTTTGGAAAAGTTTATTTCAATGATCTCTTTTACCCCAAAATTAAATGACTGCATTCTTACTCGTTGTGTCTCCTCATTGTGTCTTAGCTATTTCATACCTATTACGACACCATTCTTTCCTGAACCTTAACCCAAAATGTGTTCTTGCCTTTCTCTGTACATAAATATCCTATTCATTTCTCAAGATCCACTTCAGATCTCCTCTTCTCTACAATGCTGCTCTGATCATGCTAGCCAACAATAATTTTCTCCTTCTCTAATTATATACATACATATTCAACACATATATTGAATGCCCAGCCTGTAAAGCACTATGCTATGTGTTGGGGACACAAAGAATAAACAGGAGAGACATGGCCCCTAAACTAAAGAGGGCTTAGAGTATAGTAGGGAAGAGAGATAAAAAGGTTTTAGCAAACACAGAAACATTAAAGATTGTGATGAGTCAAGGAAGGCAACAAATAGCTTGCTGAGGGAGTATACACATGTACATTATTTATATGGTATCACTTATCATCAGAAAAGACATTTCTTATTTCATTCTTAGTACATAGTAATAATTAAGATTTTTTTTTAATTTTATTAACTTTTATTGAGCTTCAAGTGAACGATTACAAATCAAGTCAGGCTGTCACATATAAGTTTATATACACCTTGCTCCGTACTCCCACTTGCTCTCCCCCTAACGAGTCAGCCCTTCCAGTCTCTCCTTTCGTGACAATTTTGCCAGCTTCCAACTCTCTCTATCCTCCCATCCCCCCTCCAGACAGGATATGCCAACACAGTCTCAAGTGTCCACCTGATATATTTAGCTCACTCTTCATCAGCATCTCTCCCCTACCCACTGTCCAGTCCCTTTCATGTCTGATGAGTTGTCTTTGGGAATGGTTCCTGTCCTGGGCCAACAGAAGGTTTGGGGACCATGACCGCCGGGATTCCTCTAGTCTCAGTCAGACCATTAAGTATGGTCTTTTTGTGAGAATTTGGGGTCTGCACCCCACTGATCTCTTGCTCCCTTAGGGGTTCTCTGTTGTGCTCCCTGTCAGGGCTGTCGTCAGTTATGGCCGGGCACCAACTAGTTCTTCTGGTCTCAGGATGATGTAGGTCTCTGGTTCATGTGGCCCTTTCTGTTTCTTGGGCTCTTAGTTATCGTGTGACCTTGGTGTTCTTCATTCTCCTTTGATCCAGGTGGTTTGAGACCAATTGATGCATCTTAGATGGCTGCTTGTCAGCATTTAAGACCCCAGATGCCACATTTCAAAGTGGGATGCGGAATGTTTTCATAATAGAATTATTTTGCCAATTGACTTAGAAGTGCCCTTAAACCATGGTCCCCAAACCCCCGCCCTTGCTCTGCTGACCTTTGAAGCATTCAGTTTATCCAGGAAACTTCTTTGCTTTTGGTCCAGTCCAGTTGAGCTGACCTTCCATGTATTGAGTATTGTCCTTCCCTTCACCTAAAGCAGTTCTTATCTACTCATTAATCAGTAAAAAACCCTCTCCCACCCTCCCTCCCTCCCTCCCTCCCCCCCTCGTAACCACAAAAGTATGTGTTCTTCTCAGTTTATACTATTTCTCAAGATCTTATAATAGTGGTCTTATACAATATTTGTCCTTTTGCCTCTGACTCATTTCGCTCAGCATAATGCCTTCCAGGTTCCTCCATGTTATGAAATGTTTCAGAGATTCGTCACTGTTCTTTATCGATGCGTAGTATTCCATTGTGTGAATATACCACAATTTATTTACCCATTCATCCGCTGATGGACACCTTGGTTGCTTCCAGCTTTTTGCTATTGTAAACAGAGCTGCAATAAACATGGGTGTGCATATATCTGTTTGTATGAAGGCTCTTGTATCTCTAGGGTATATTCCGAGGAGTGGGATTTCTGGGTTGTATGGTAGTTCTATTTCTAACTGTTTAAGATAACGCCAGATAGATTTCCAAAGTGGTTGTACCATTTTACATTCCCACCAGCAGTGTATGAGAGTTCCAATCTCTCTGCAGCCTCTGCAACATTTATTATTTTGTGTTTTTTGGATTAATGCCAATAATTAAGATTTTAATCTATTATTATCTTGAATTGGTATTTGACTTGTCTAGGGTATAAATCTTGTTTCCCAAACTAGATTGTAGCAACAATGATAATTATTATTGTAGCTAACATAAACTGAGTACTTATAAGATGTGCCAGTAATTGCACTAAGCAATTCACATGTATTTTATCATTTAAAAAGGTAAGCATTTTTATTATTATTCCATTTTACTCAAGATCAGGAAACGGAATTAGAATCAGACTAACAGACTTGCTTAAAGTCACACAATTAGTTAGTGGCAAAGGGATACTAAAGTGTGCTATATTAACTACCATGATAAACTCCTTCTTAGAGAAAGGGATCAGCTTTTGTAGGTTTTAGCATCCTCACAGACTAAGAAGCAGTCCTGTACACATACCAGGCACTTAACAAATATTTGATAAATGAGTGAATGAACAAGTGAATCTTGGTTCTTTCAGGCAGGCATTACATTTCTTAGTGGCAGCTTCCTTATTCTAGCGTAAACTTAATTGGACTCTAAAGGTTTCTCTTGGAGGCAGAAACCATAGGATTGAAAATTTTGTTTAGAGGTATTTCAAATCTAATTTCCAACATGGCTACTCATCATCTTGTTCCCAACTGATATCAAGTTGTTGCTATGCATGATGCTTTTCAACTAAAACACTTGGTTCTGGGTGAGCTTTACACCAGCAACTGCCCGTTTTGAGCTTATATTCCTTCACTCAAATGAGACTCAAATACTGAAAATATTCAAAGATAGAATGTATAGGTCAGTGAGCTGGTACACAGTAGGAAATTTAATAAAATCAATTGGGACCCCCCTTTCACAGAGTTGGAGTTAGGTTCCGGATATTTAAAAGATCGAAAAGATGTGCTGCTAAAGAAAAATCTATATTTTAACTTCATATGAAAGAGGAAATAAGTAAAAAATTGTGACTGTATCAGTAACTTCCCTTGTACACTTAAGGACCAATAGCTAATAGAATGCATCTGAATATCTGTTCTACTTAGCACACTCAATAATATTGATTTGATTTTTTAAGTTAAGGTGTTTTATAATATTTAGTATTTCTCAGGAATAGAGAATGTGCTTGTAAGTAGTGACAGGTAAGAAGAAAATTCAAACTGCAATTTCAATAAATGCTGTGCACTATCTGACTAATGGAGTTCTGAGTGGTGCAAATGGTTAATGTACTACACTTCTAACCAAAAGATTGGAGGGTTCAGTCCACCCAGAGGTGCCTCAGAAGAAAGGCTCGTCTATCTGCTTCTGAAAAATCAGCCACTGAAAACCCTGTGGAGCACAGTTCTGCTTTGCCATACATGGGTCACCATGAGTTGGAATTGACTCAATGACAACTGGTATCTGACTAATATTTTTCTTCACTATTTTTCTTAAATACCAGAATGACTTCTAATGATCCTTCTTCAAAATATCTTACCACTTCTTTCACTGTCGTTCCAGATGTAACAGTTCAATGAATGCTTACAGTAAAGCAAATTTTCCTTTTGCCCCCTACTCTATTCTCACTCATCACGACACTATGTGTTTCAAAGTAGAACTGCACTCCATAGGATTTTTTAATGGCTGTAATCCTATGGAAGTAGACTGCCAGGCCTTTCCTTCATGGCACCACTGGGTGGGTTCAACCACCAATCTTTTGGTCAGTAGACAAGCACAAACTGAGCTACCCAGGGGAGCAGTAAATTTTCCTTTTACAAATATTAATTTGTAGCAAGGTACAGAACTGACTCAACTTGTTATACTAATAGTAGAGCCTTAGGCATGGGTAATCAAAAAGAGTAGCTTAAAGAAAAAGGTGCGTTACATTCAGAATTCCTTGAACATTATTTTTATTGTGGGTTTCTAAGGAAGAAGGTAGATGTTAGCTGGCTTCTGTAACTTGTTTTACTGCTCAAGTCTTCTTTAACTTGTTCCTAAGGGCATTTGTATTGATGTACTAGTTGAAATTAGAACTTAAAAATGTCAGGTTATAAACTTGTTGACTCTCACCTTTACTGGAACTGGTTGATAACCGTTTTCTTCTTCCAGATATGACAGATTATAGCAAATAAATGTCTTATTTAAAGGTACTTAGTTGAGGGCATGAGGTGGTGTTAGCAATAAAAACATGACAGGTTTGATGTAGGTAATCTGAAATGTGGACAATATACTTGTAGATAACTGAGAACTGGCTTTTTAAATCATGCCTTGGGCTGCATGCTGCTAAAATTTTAAAACCTAAATTTAAACACCAGAGTCACATTTTATGGGCTGATATGAAAGACACCTGAAATGAAACAAAATTCTCTATTTGCTTTGTTGTGTTTCAAGAGCAGAGAAAGAAACTGCCCATAGGGTAACACTAAGCATAAGGAACAGGAAAGGGAGGAGTCAAAATACTTTTAAGATGAATAAATGAGAAATTAGAAAACAGATTAATGCAAAAACAGAATGCAGGTTTACTAGTCCATGTTACTCACAGAAATTTTTAAAAATACAATTGGAGAGGCAGGACAATGACACCACATAGCTCCTAATTCACCAGAGGCAAAAGGAGACCTACTCCCAGAAGACTACTACTGGCATTCTCCAGCTGGGAATACATCCTGTCCATCCCCTATAATCCTGAGGGAGATTAAGATAGGCTACATGGGAGATAAACAACAACAACAAAAAACCCATTGCCATCGAGTTGATTCCGACTCATAGAGACCCTATAGGAGAGAGTGGCTGGTGGATTTGAACTGCTGATCTTTTGGTTAGCAGCCCAACGCTTAACCACTCCACCACCAGGGAGAATAGTCATCTCATATACAAAGGTAAGAGCCTAACCAAGAATCACTGAACAGTCAAGAAAATCAACACCACAGTTATTCACCAAACGGAGCTCATACCTAGTGAAATAGTGCATAAAGTACCGAGAAGACTTTAAAATAGAATTAATATCCTCAGATGGGTAAGATAAGATGCTACAAAAAGAACTAATTAAAAAATATGGAAAATAAAAGTTCAATGGACTAATTGAACGGGCAATGGACAACTGAGGAGGGAGCTAGTAAGCTGAAAGATGGATTCTCTCAGAATGTATATCAAAAGAGAAAAGAAAATCAAATATTAAAGTTAAAAGACACATATACTAGATCCAGAAGCTCTAACATACATCTAACAGTCATTACAGAAAAAGAAAAGAAAGAATAGCAGGGAGGAAACAATCTGGATCTTAAAATGAGAATTTACTACACTAACAGACTAAAGAACAAAAATCAGAAGCAGAAAAAACATCTGATTAAAAGCTCTCAGTAACTGGGGTCTTAAAAGGTTGCAAGCGGCTATCTAAGACACAACTATTAGTTTCTACTCATACAGAGCAAAAGAGAAAGAAGGAAACCAAAGACTCAAAGAAGAAGCTAGTCTACAGGACTAACAGTCTATGCAAACCATGACCTCATCTACCCTGAGACCAGAAGAACTAGATGGTGCCCAGCTACCGCTACTGGCCATTTTGATCAGGGCCACAGCAGATGTAACCTGACAGAATGACAGAAAATGTGAAACAGAACCTCAAATTCTTAAAAACACAAACAAAGAAAACAAACAAAACAAAAAAAAACAGACTTACCGGACCAGTTGAGAGTGGAGGAATCCTTGAGACTACTATCCTGAGATACTCTTTAAACTTTGAACCGAAACTAGCCCCTGAGGTCATCTTTCAGGTAAATAACAGATTGGCTCACCAAAAAAAAAAAAAAAAAGAATATTGCCTGTTAAAGTACTGTGCTCCTTTAAAAAACATCTATAGGAACGAAATTGTCAATAATTATTTTAAAACAATGAGAATGTAAGAGGACAGGAAACTAGATTAATGGAAAAGGTACAACTGGGACAGAAATATTGAGAACATTCACACATTGTGAAGAATGTAATCAACGTCACTGAATAATTTGTATCCAATTGTTGAATGGGAACATGAACAGCTGTGTAAACCTTCACCAAAAACACAATATATATTTTTAAAAAAAGGTCTCAGTAAGCTAGAAAATAGAAGGACACTTCTTTTTATCTGATAAAAAGGTAAAAAGAATCTATCAAACATGAAATTTTTTTTTATTAATGGTAGACAGCACAAGAAATCACATTAAAACCAGAAACAAAGACCACGATGTCCAATTTTACCAACATATTTAACATTATACTGAAAGTGTTGGCCAACGCAATTGCACAATAAAAAAGAAACAAAATACATAAATATTGGAAGGAGAGAGACAAATTATTATTATTTGTAGACAATGTAATCATCTACCTATAAAATCCAAGAGACTCAACTGAAAAAATTATTAGCACTAATAAGATGGTTTAATTAGGTAGCTGGACAAAAGATCAACACTTGAAAATCAATACAAAAATGTAATGAAACAAAAAAGGATCCCATTCACAACAATAAAGAAAAATCACAAAATATTTAGGCATAAACCTAATAAGAAATGTGCTACTTACTCCTATCATAAATGTTTACTGAATACTTAATGGTAATACAAAAATAAGAAAGGAGCAATGACCAACTCATGGTACCTGACCTTTCAGAATTAAAAAATATATTGGGATGAAAGATCTCAATCAATGAATCACACCAGTAAACATAAAAGTAATAAACTGAGAAGTGATATGAAGAAGTACATGGTGCTTCTAGAGTATTTATAAGAGGAGAAATTCTTTTAGTCAGAGAGGTCATGAAGGCTTCCCTGTGGGAGAAATTACTCTGAGAGCTGAAGAGAAATTATCTAGGCAGAGGGAAACGTAGAGGGTATTCTGAGAAGACTGAACAGCAATGTCAAAGGACCTGTGGCAGAAGAGAACAATGTGATTTTAAGGCACCAAAACTAAAAAAATAAAAGGTAGTAGGTTAAATACCGCCCCCCCAACCCCCGCCAGACGTCTACTTCCTAATGCCCAGAAACTGTGTATATGTTATTTTACATGGCAAAAGAGACTTTGCAGATGTGATTAAATTAGGGACCCTGAGATGCGGAGATTATCCTGGGCCCAAGGAATCACAAGGGTCCTTATAAGATGGAGACAGGAGGTCAAAACCAGAAAGACAGCAATGAGATGATGGAAGCAGAGGCTGGGGTGATGTGGCCACGAGCTATGGAATGCTGGAAGCTGGAAAAGGGAAGAAATGGATTCTCCCATGAGTCTTTAGAAGGGATCAGCTCTACTGACACTTTGACTTTAGTTCATTGAGAATGATGTTGGATTTCTCATCTCCAGAATTATAAGGCAATAAGTTTGTGCTGTTTTAAGCCACTATGCTTGTGGATGGAAACCCTGGTGGTGTAGTGGTTAAGTGCTATGGCTGCTAACCAAAGCCTCGGCAGTTCAAATCTACCAGGCGCTCCTTGGAAACTCTATAGAGCAGTTCTACTCTGTCCTATAGGGTTGCTATGAGTTGGAATCGACTCGACGGCACTGGGTTTTATGCTTGTGGTAATTTGTTACAGCAGCAGTAGGAAACTAATACAGAATTAGTCATGTATTACTTGTATAACGTAGTTTTACACGAATAACGTGAACCTTTTATGTTTGTTTGCTAACCACTCCTTCCTCCTATGAGGTATCTTTGTTAAGTGCCGCTATGACAATTTTTTTTTTAAGTCATTTGCTGTAAAAAATTAGCATAATGCACTTATGAAAATACCTCATTGGGTGAAGGAGCAGCTTGTAAACAAATGTTTGAGGTACTTGTTATTTGGGTAAAAATACAATAATTTAAAGAAAAAAACCAACTATAACAGTAAAACTGATTAGTCCTTACCATGGAATTACATGAAATTATGTGAATCATAGGAGAAATAAAATAACAATACTACACTGTTACAAAAGAGACAAAGGAAAGTAATGGTAGGTAAGTCCATTGAATTTTCCACACTTAGAGCACACAAGGAGGGTTCAATATTTGTTATATAAAAGTTTATATTCAGTAGGTTATATCTTGTAAAACAAAGTCTTTGCCTAGTTGATAGTTGTATAACAAAGGATGTTACACAGTATTCTTACTAACATGAATTGTAAGATATATTTCATACATATAGATATATAAAACCATACATCCAAAAACCAAACTCATTGCTGTCGAGTTGATTCCGACTCATAGTGGCCCTATAGGACAGAGTAGAACTGCCCCATAGGGTTTCCAAGGAGCGCCTGGTGGATCTGAACCGCTAATCTTTTGGTTAGCAGCCATAGCACTTGACCGCTATGCCACCAGGGTTTCCAAAATCATATACATATACTATTAAATATTATGTTATATATATATAGAGACATCATTGTGAAAATTCAACATGCAGAATATAAAGCTGTATAGACATCACAAATGTTACTTTAATACATATTTCTTGCCTTGAAAGACATTAACAGATGTTTTGATAATGGTGGCATATTTTTTTTTGCTTTGAAAGAAAATTAAAAAAATAAGACATAACCATCATCATTTATTAATATAGGTAATAATAACCAGATTATATCTGCAGAGAAACTTTAACCTTTGTAAAATTTTTTAAAAAAATTATTAAAATGTCCAAACAGAAAGATTCTGAACCTGTATGTTCAAGTTTGTACAAAAATAGCTTTAAAAATCTGCATTTGTCTCAACCTAAAGTTCTTAATAATAAAGCAATTAAATATAAGTACATTTATATAGTGATTTCAAAAGTGTTGGATTTTTAGATATCAGAAAATAATCTTTAAGTCATACACTGTTGTATATTAAATAACTGTATAATCTTTGAGTCATACACTATTGTTTTCCTTCATCTAAATCAGAATTTGTTTCAAGAAATAAAAAGAGTTTTGTTTCTTCTGTCTGAATCAACCATGTATGTATGGTTTTTTAGTAGCTGAGAATTTTTTCTATTTTCAAATAGATACAAAATCCACATATAAGGACAGGATCTAAAATGATAAGAGATAATTTGCCTTGATGTATTTGTGATAAGATGGCTGTATTGCCAACTAAATGTATTGTTTTTTTTCTTTTTCTATTACTATTGTAAGCAGAATAAATGCACAGATGGCATAGGCCATAAAGATATAATTAAGCTTTACAATATTGTTATTATCAGATTTCAGAAGTGTGCTCTAGCTTAAGTTAGAATGCTGAATATGTGAGTGCATTTAACATTTTTGAATGTTAAGTTTTCGGACATATACATGAAAGCTACATAATTAATTGTTTCAAACTATTTCTATTTCCCTCTATTTCTTGTCCTTCAGTTTCAAACAATTTGAGAATTATTTTAGAGAGGCCATATTAATTAAAAGAAAAAACAACCCTATGAATTCTTTTTCAATCAGAAAGTACTTTGATTTCCTCAAAAATATATACCAATGTGAAATACTGGCATAAATGACCACCAGAGAAATCACAGGCTTGCCCTAGAATGGGTTTGATAATCATAGCCAAATTCCTGGGATGCACAGGCACAAGGTGCCTGGAAAGAAGAAATTGAGGAGACGATCTTTTGAGGGTCCTTTTAGTCTTTTCAATAAAAGGGTGATAGTTATAGCAATTAGATAATTGCCTCAAATCCCTTCTTAAATAAAGCAGGGCCTAAGTATATAAATTAGGTTAAAAATAGTACACTCATACTTTCAAAAATACTGGTTAATCATTTTGATCAATAACAATTGGTTAAAACTAACAGTTTCATGGTATATATATAAACAAAGACAGTGAAAAGGTATCATACCAGCCCAGGCTCTTTGGGGATAAATAAACAATAAGGGTTACCGAACAGAAACATCGGGGCATTGCATGCCTGTCTTCTTTTGCTGTTACCCTCACTTAGCAGGCCTGTTGACTAAGCCACTGTGCTAAACCCAGGAGGCTGAAGGGGGTCCTAAGAGTCCAAACACAGAGTTACAGGATCTCTTGTACATGTCAAGTTTAGCAAGTCAAGTAAGCAAAGCAAACTAAGAGACTGGAGGCAGTGACTGTATGCGGTAACCCATATATAGGCAGTATCTGGGTTATGAAGGAAATCCATTTCTAAGTTTGTCTTTAAGTTGAAACAGGTATGTACGGTTTTTATTTAGCATCAGGTTTAGTCAAACGTTTGTCTTAGTATATGCTCGTTGCTGTCAAGTCGATTCTGGTTCATAGTGACACTATAGGACAGAGTAGAACTGCCCCATAGGGTTTCCAAAGAGTGGCTGGTAGATTTGAACTGCTGACCTCTTGGTTAGCAGCCGTAGCTTTTAACCACTGTACCAGCAGGGCTCCATCTTTGCACATAGTATATGTTTTACCTTTCTATGCATATAAAACACTTAAGAACAACTTCCAAACTGTGCAATGTTTTCATGAGCATCCCAAAGTAGTGCCTGCATCCCTTATTATGAACCATTGTATTTATTTAACTCATATTTTTAATACAGTAGGCTTTATGGCAGTCTGTTCTTAAGTTACGAGTTGTCCATAAGTTGGATTTTCATAACCTGGGGACTGCCTGTATGCAGTACCAAAAAGATAACCAGAAAGGAGTTTTGGTGTGTTAATTCATTTAGGAATAATTGTAGCAAATGTAATTTCTTGAGCATTTTGTATGTATCAGGCACTGTGCTAAGTAGTTTACATGAATAATATTCATTTTTCCAATAAAGATTTAAAGTAAATATTTTTGTATTAATTATTCCCTCTAGTAATCTATAGGAAATTTAGGGATTCTAGCATTTGAAAGATTTAATCATTTTTGAAGTATCTGACTGAAAACCAGGGACTAGAAAAAAAGAGCCACAGAGTCCCTAAAAAGGCCTCAAATAAGAAAGCACACGAGAAAACCTGCTCAGTACTGAAGACATCAACTGCTACTACTAATGATACATGGGGAAGAAAGTGAAGTTGTCAAAATTCTATTCTTTGGATCAGCAGTCAATATCCATGGAAACTGCAGTGAAGAAATCAAAGAACGTATTGCACTGGGCAAATCGGCTGCTGCAAAAGACCTCTTTAAAATCTTAAAAAGCAAAGATGTTACTTTGATGACTAAGGTGTGCCTGACTGAAGCCATGGTATTTCCAATCAACTCATTTGCATGCGAAAGCTGGACAGTAAGAAAGGAAGACCTAAGAATTAACGCTTTTGAACTGTGGTGCTGGCGAAGAATACTGAATACACCACGGAATGCCAGAAGAACAAACAAATCTGTCCTGGAAGAAGTACAGCCGGAATGCTCAGGATGGTGAGATTTGCCTCACGTATTTTGACATGTTATCAGGAGGGGCCAGTTCCTGGAGAAGGACATCATGCTTGGTAAAGTAGAAGGTCAGTGAAAGAGAGGAAGACCCTCAACGAGACAAACTGACACACTGGCTACAACAACTGACTCAAACATAGCAATGACTGTGAGGATGGCGCAGGGCTGGGTAGCATTTTGTTCTGTTGTATATAGGGTTGCTATGAGTCAGAACTGACTCAATGGTGCCTAACAACAACCTTCGGTAGTCTAACCATAAACCTGAGTCTATCTGATATTTCCTTATGACTACACTTTTTAGGCAGGAATACCACTAATAAGATACACTGCTCTTCTGAGTGCCTCATATCAAAGGACACATGATGTTGACTTGCCTTACATCTTGTGATGGTAACCTTAATCACCTGGACATGTCGTTTATCAGGTTTTTTCACTGTAAAGTCAATATTTTTCCCTTAGTAGCTTATACAAACCTAGTAGTTTGTAGGAAATATTCTGAGAATATGACAATATTTTGCTCATCATCAAACCTCATTAAACCTATCAGCCAGCCTCGGCATCCACTGACAAATCCCAACTGAACTGATCACAACTATGATGATTGACAAACGGTAATTTTCTATTTTCATCATATCTTCAATATTTGTTAGTTGGTATTCTACTGCAAGGAAGAGGGTTCTCTTATCTGTGTATCTATCTATCACCTATCTATCTCTCTATTATTATTTATTTTGACGTTCAAATGCAGTGGGAGCCTCTTCAAGGTGGCTCCTGTATCTTATTTCATGCCCCTATCATACTTTGAGTATCTCTTCACCTGCTGGCACAAATTCTAGCCTCATCTTATGTGACCCTACCCTAGAATCAGCTATTTCTCCAAGGGGCCTCTCCTCCTCTTCCCCTCCCCCTCTATTTTTTAGGGGGAGATGATATTTAGAAACCAATATTTGGGTGCTTGGAATGTTCCCTAGGTTGTTATTGCTTCTAAGATCTCCAGGAGACAAGGTTAAGAAATATATGTGCACACATAGTATGTTAACAGACACACACATACACAGATCCATCAGCAACTACTTCTACATTTATCTGTATTTGTGTGTGTGTGTGTGTGCATGTGTGTGTGCTGTATAACCATGAACATTTTTTATTTGTTATAAAATTACCTCTTCCAGATTTCAAGTGATGCTTTCTAGTGTAGCACATATTGACAGATAAATTTCTGTTCAGTATATTCAGATACTACAAGGTTATATGTACTTATATGTGATCTTAACCCTTTTTTGTTTTAGTCTTGTAAGACTGAGAGGCACCAGTTGCCTTCCTAAATAACCACTCACTCCCCATTCCGTTTCCAAGATTGTGTTAGCAAAGAAAACTTTGTTGGGTCAGAGAGTCAGGTGGGAAGAAATAGGAAAAAAATAACTTAAATTTTCCTATGATTACACCAATGCAATTACAAGTATGCTTATAGAAGATGTATATTTTTGTTCATTCTTAATATAGAAGTAAAAAAAAGATATGAATTAAATGGAAAGGGTTTAGAAGTATACTTTAATTAGTTAAAGCCTGCTAAAAAATACAATATAGTTGAGAACAATAAATAACAGAAAGATAAAGGGTTTATCTAAAATAGGCTTATATGACTAAGATTTATCGGCTTAATACTCACAAATATATGTTTAAAGTTTCAAATTTAAGTACACTATGCATATTTTATACTGGATCAGACTAATAAACCATAATAAACCACCCCCGCTACAGCTGGGAAGGCTAAAACAACAGTATTCAAATCTGATTTAGATATAACAGCTGTTAAATGCCAGGAAGTACTTTACTTGAAAATGTGACCATTAGTTTTGTTAAATATAAACTGCTATTCTGGCTATGTACATTATTTCCCCCAAAAGTCCTTAAAAAAATTATTTCCTGATACGTAGTATAATAACTAACTACTGAAGTTCAATGGGTATTTCTCTTGAACTTAACTTTCTCTTTCTCAACTTTCTGAAAAATAGAATGGGACATTTCTCTTACCTCATATCTATCCTATTCACCTCAGCTGCTGCTCTCGCCAATGCAAAAATAATATAACATAATTAATAATTGGAAGAGTGGTGCTGTTTTTAATGGGATCCTGATTAGTTGTATTTAAATTCTTCATTTTTGACAGAAACAAGTTTAAACATTTTAATTGAATTGAAGATAATAATTCCATCATGACTATATGGTATACATGTCAAATCATGAGTTGTGTAAGTACCGTTCCAAGGATAAAACAAAGAAATAAAATCCTAAACTTTCAAAGAGTAACTACCAATGCATTATTTAAAGAATGCCATCATCATTAAAAGTCCACAGGTTATTTGTAACTAAAGGAGGCAGTCCCTCATTCAATTTCTCAGGACCTGGGAGAAAAAGTAAGATGATTTTGAAGAAACCACTTTTCAAAGGAAGCCTCCTTAGTCAGGTATTGAAATGAAAACAACTTCCTCTTCCATTATGCTTCAGAAACTGAGGAGAAAACTTTGATGCAGCAAAAACTTTCACTTCATCACAAAGAAGACAAAAGCTAGGCACAGTAGATACTATTATCACTATTTGAAAGGGAAACAAAGACCAAGAGATAACTCTTCCAAAGTCATATAGGAAACCAATTTAAGACTCATTCCATTTTTGGCATGTTACATCCTTTCAGGGGGAGTGGAGCCTCTGTCCCTTCTGGTCCTTCCCTAATAAATACAGGGTACTAGCCATGTGCCAAAACTTCTAGGCTTTGGGGATTCCATGAATGAGACAGTCATGGTCTCTGTACTTATAGAACTGAGCATGTAGAGGGGATGATAAAAGTAATTGAAATACTGTGTGATTACTGCTGTAATAGAGAAACTACAGGATACTATGAGAGCGCAAAGGAGAGGCATCTGATCCAGACTTGGTGTGGATGGGTCAGAGAAGCCCTAGAGGAAGTAGTGACATTTAAAATGTAGCCTGAAGGATAAACAGAAGTTAGCCAGGTTGAGATGACTGGGAGGAGGTGGAGGAGCTCTTAGATGGAGAGTTCCAATCACAGGCAGCATCATGTGTGCATATGCCTTTGAGGAACTGAAAGAATTTGAATATAGCATGCGAAAATTCCTGTTTTGCTGACCTGATTCTGCTTGGGCTCTTTGACAAAGCCAGAGTGGAGAACCAGCATCTACCATTCCACACTATTCCAAAATGAGCAATGAGGCAAGAAGAGACAATGTTTTGGGATAGGTAAGACTTTACTGTACTGTTGGAAATGGATATCTGTGGCCTATATATATATATTTTTTCTATACAAAGGTCAATTCAGAAACTGTTCTCCAAATAGTTTTCAAAATTTATTATTTACAGTAGTAGGGGAACAGAGAGTAGGGAACAGATTCTACCATTAGAAGAACTGTAATTTTTTAGATTATAGATCATAGTACTTACTGACTTTGTGAACTTTGGCTGGTTACATTTTATCTTTAGATTTTAAGTTCCTCACCATTAAAATGATTGGGCTGAAAAAGATGGTCTGCACTTGTCTCTCCTGTTCTTGTATTTGGGCTATGTTAATAATACAATTACTAGGATCATAGTATCAAAACTCTGCTCCATGAGAGCCCTAGACTTCTTCAAGTTACTTTAGAAATCCTTCAATTCAACAGAGCAGCTTCAATTTTGTTAGATTTCTTTATTGGTCTTCTGAGTAAGATTCTGCACAAAGAAAGGGTTTCATGGCTTAAAAAATTTGAAAACCACTATATACTGATATTATCTATAACTTTAATTACTTGTTTCATTGCCCTGTCCCATCAACCTCCAATTCTTAACTGCTTACTTAGTTGCTTAAAGCATCCTATTCACCTGAATAAGGCTCAATCAGTTCTTGAATGATGTTTCAGTATCTTGAGATAAGATATTTATTATTCACCATTATTCCTAGTCTGATTTAGGAATATTATACATCTATCAAAATAACCAGCTTTGTATTATCTCAAGAAATCTAACTAGGGAACATGGTTATTATAAATATTTATCTTCCTAGTTCAAAACTGTCATTATAAATATTGTGTTTGTGGTTTTAAATTCAGAAAAACAGAAACTTCAGTCATTAAGTATGTTCTTAGGTTACACAAGTATATGTACAGTTTTTATTTGGTAAGGTTAAAAAAACATTGGTACTTAGTAAGGCAGTTAGAAATTTACAATGGGCTTTTTTTTTTTAAGCTTGAAGATAAAGTTGAGGCTTTATAAACGAGAAAATGATGTACTAAAAGCAAGACACTAAATCAATTTTAAACACCAAACACAATTTATGCCTGACTTTAAAACTCATCCACAAAACATTAATCTACACAAAGGCCAGAAGCTGAATGAAGCATAATTTGTGAAACTGATACCTTTCATCACAACCCCTAACTGAAAAGGTCATTAGATATATTATATCTAAGTGAGCAGCTTATCCCTGCTTCATTACTGATAATTAAGACAAGTAATATTTTCTTGACAGTAATGTGTCCGTTAACAGATATAGTCTAGTTTGCATAAAATAAGCATTAATTACCACAGTACCACCACAGATTAAAAAAATTAAGTACCTGTGTAACATGGCTTCATTATTTTTTTCCCCTTAATTTCCTTAAAGAATTAACAGGCTCAGAAAACATAATGTACATATTAAGAAATTCATTTTTAGTCATGTTTTGAATTCATAAGGTACATAACAAAACAGGCATTTTTGAAAAAGAAAGCAATGAAAATAAAGGTGCCTGTGACTTGTTATCATTTAAATTATCTGTACTAACTTGCTTTGCTGAACTACCTGAAATGTCAGAAGCAGCTGCTCTTTAGTGTTGAAGACTTATTAAGCCTTAACATAGGAAATTTAGGGTCTCTGGTATTTGAAAGAATTAAAACCATTTCCAAAGTATCTGACTGAAAACCGAGGACTAGAGGAAGGAGCCACAGAGTTTCTAAAAAGGCCTCAAATGAGAAAGCACATGAGATAACCTGCTCAGTAATGAAGACTTCAACTGTACTACCAATGACTAATATTTACTATGTTACGCACTGTACTAAATACTTATAGCATTTTCTCAGTTTATCGTCACAGCCAGTCCACGATGCTGATACTATTATTGTCCTAATTTTATAGACAAGAAGAAAGGTGAAGAAACTTGTCTACCTTCACTTAACTAGTAAGTGGTGGGACAGGAGTGGTAGACTCCGGAGTCTGTACCCTTAGCTAAACCAAACCAAAAACCAAACCCAGTACCGTCGAGTCGATTCCGACTCATAGCGACCCTATAGGACAGAGTAGAACTGCCCCATGGAGTTTCCAAGGAGCACCTGGCGGATTCGAACTGCCGACCCTTTGGTTAGCAGCCGTAGCACTTAACCACTATGCCAACTATACTATAAATCCTTGCCTACAAACATTTAGTTCTACTTCAAGTGTTTTTTAAACATCTATTTGTACAAAGAACTAGAAGGGAACAGGGTGTTTGTCCAGTAGGCTATGAGGAAATTGACACTTGAAAAGAAGTGAGAATGGAGGCAGAAGTAGTAATTTATGGCCTAAATTTTTTAAGCAGATGTTCTTGCAAAATAGGAGTTTACAATGCTAACTGTGAGTATGGGGCCCATTTTTGCAAAATTGCTTAGCAATTTTGTTTTTTAACAAAATTATTGCTGAAATTTTGAGCAATAAACTAGGCAAGTTACTTAATCTCTCTGTACCTCAGTTCCTTAGTCAGTAAAATGGGGAAAATAATAGTACCTAACCTCAGGGTTGTTGTGAGGATTAAATGAGTTAACACAGGGCAAGTATCTAAAACAGTATCCTGCCAATACTACGGATGGCTCTTATCTTAGAGTATATCTAGATCTCACCAAAGGAAGTGGTGTATCAATCACCTATCTGGATTTTTTAAACTATACTTTTTCCTTATCATCCAGATCGTGAAACACATCCCTTGTGAATCCATGTTAAACCACCGTTACTAGTGCTTATGTATCATATCTCTCGGTATGCGGGGGTGGAAGAAAGGTTGACAATTATTCAGCGGGACACAATTCATTCCCACCTGTAAGACCAGATGCATGGGAGTGGAATGGGGGTAGGAGGGCCTTGTATCGAGGGAAAGAAAGCTCCATTTCCAAATTAATGCTCTAGAAGTGTGGGTAGAGAAGGTTAGGATGCTTTAGTAGTACACAAAGCAAAGGCGTTGAAACATACAGAAGTGTATTTGAATTCTAGCTCAGCTATGTATCATTGCTGAAGTTACTTAAACTCTTTGGCCTAACTCTCCTTTATATTTACAGGAAGATAAACCAAATAAGACATATAAAAAATTTAATACAGTGGCTGACATATAGTAATTTAATACATTGTTACAAGCTCTCTTATTTTAAAGATGGATAAGGTGAGACACAGTGAGGTCAGGTAACTTTCCCAAGGTTACACAACTAATTAGTGGAAGAGTCTTCACTTGTGAAGAAAGCAAAGCAAATATATAAACACAGGTGATGAGTATAAACCTAAATATACAGCTGTATAAAGACATACATGTGGCTAGAGGAATGGAGGTTGTGTAGGCAGTTTCTAGAATGACTGCTGTTAGCAGGATAAGCACGGAAGGGTTTCAAGGCAAGGACATGATTTAGCTGGGCAGAGTAACGATAGTGTCCCCATATAACTGTGCATCGGTTGGAGAAAAGGAGCACTAAAGATAACTAAACCTTGAAAACTGATTCCTTTTGCAAAGTCCCTATGATACAAGCATCTTACACATGTTAATACTTATTATCTTCTGTGGAAAATAATTATCATGCATATAGCTGCCCTATTTTCAAACAGTTACTAGATGATAGTTTTATTGTTTTTGGCCAAAACACAAGGTTTCCAGGGTCAACATCTTCTTCAAAGAAATGAAAAGATCAAAATAGAATAAGGATAGGAAGCTACTGGAATTATGCTTTCTCAGTAACTCAGACTTTGTAAACTATTCAGTATGAGAGGATACAGGTTAATTTAGGATAACTAATTGTATCCCGTACATGAAATTCTATTTTTACCTTTCCGCAAAGCCACAGAAGCTCATATTTTAGTATAAATAAACCATGGCAATATTAAGAGTTATAAAATGTGTACTTTTTTAGGAAAAAGTATTTGGTCTATGACCAAACATTTTCTGAGTGTCTACTGTGTGTGCTACCTCTCACTTGCAGGACTGTTGCAGAGGTACTCTTTTAATCTGGTACACCTAGGAAGCGAGGAAAACAGCTATGGTGGCAATGGAACCTGTACAGTGAGGTAACAACAGATGGGCTTTTGACTCTGTCACTCTTCTGACTGAATCTTGGCTTTTCTATCCAGTATCCATTTGATCTTGTGTAAGGCATTCTCCCTAAGCCTCAAGTCTCTTACACATCAAAAGTGGGCTAATAATACCTATCTTGCTGGAATAGTTCTGATTAAGAAGATAACGCATGTGAAAGTACATGGTATTTTTCTTTTCTTTCCTTTATGAGAACAGCAATATTTTGGTCCCATTTCACAGGGTCACCAATATTACCTGCTAATGAACACTTCTCTAGGCTTCTGTGAACACAGCAATGCTTCTTTGTGTGAAAAACCACCACCAGCACAACAACCTATCAGGCTTTGTGCTCAGCCTTTTAAATATATTAACTCATTTAATCCTCACAACAGCCCTCTGAGGAAGGTGCTGTTATCATCTCCATTTAATAGATGAGGAAATTGAGGCAGAGAGAAGTTATTTGCTGAGATCACATGGTCAATAAGTGGTGGAGCTTAGTTTCAAATTCAGACAGTTGGACTGCAGGACCTCACTCTTGACCATTATGCCATAGTGTTTTATAGAATACATAACAAGTAAGGTGGGAAATTAGTGTACACAGACTACCTACCAGGAGCAAGGAGCTGGGCTTTCACATATGTGATTCTCGGTCCTTTCTCTAACCTTCATTCTGACAAACACTTCAATCCAGTGAGAAATGGGCTAAATCACCCAAGAGGGTAAGCTACTATTTTCAAGTAAATAAGAGCCTAGTGAAGGTAAAAACATTTTCACAGGACAGGAACATACCAATTAATGATACTTTCATCAGTGTACTAAATTAAAGTTTACACATCAAAGCTTCTCAAACTACTCAAGTGAACCCATAGGAATTTGGTTCAGCATTCCATTCAGTGACAAAATTAACAAAATGCCATAAGTAAGTTACTGAGATACTAGTTTGTATTCACATTTACTGTTCTCCCAGTTATCATGAAAGCTGCAAATGGGAAGGTTCTTCAGTTTTTTCTCTAGCCCTCAGAAGTTTGCTTTTTCTTTATGCAGGCTGAAATTGATCTAACATGGATGTAGAAGTTGGGGGCTCTCACAATTTCTCTGTCTCTAGGCACTTATGCATATCGTTCATTCTTTTCGAGCGAGTGATTATGCATGTTAGTAAAGTACTAGTAATACTGAATGTGCATTTCCTAACAAAACATTACTAATTCTTCATGTTCAACAAGCATTTATTGAGTGTATACTCTACCCTTTGTGTACTCTTGTGCTGTTCAAATTTTAAATATACAAAGTTCTTATCTTCTTGTTCTATTTACTACATGAAATCTTCTATTTACTAATGAAACAGGACACAATGACTGTATTTTATTATGAAATTTCTTCCACCTCAATAGAATTGCTAAGACTTAGTGGGGGTCAAAGAGACCATAAGAGTGGGCAGAGAGAATGCCTGAAAGATTAAGTATATTTAGATTTTAATTCAAATGTAACTAGTTGGGTTATGACTTCCAAAGGTCAATTATTTTTGGTTAAATAAGTAGAAAATTGGACCTGGTAAGCAAGCATGTATCTCCTGAGGGTGGAGGGTGGAGGTGGGGGTAGGGAGGAACCATTGCATTACATTACAGCAATGATACAATAATTTCACATTCACATATATAAACAGTATTAGCATAATACTATTCTTTGTAGGAAGAGATGTTAACATTTAGAGAGTTGTAATTATTTGAGGAATAATGAATTTCTATAAGGCATCTGTTTTTTCCAAAGTATTTTGGTTAAAGCCTGATTTGCGTGAAAACATAAATAACCTCTTGCTCCAGACTCAGCGCATCAGCAAGCTTTAACAGATGGCCTCATTTAAAAATCATTTGTTAAGATATCTCACATTTATCCAACACGCTGTCAACCTCTTCTTTTTATTCAGTCATGATTTTACGTATTTCTGTCATAAATATTTTTTAATCCTGTGCATTCATGAAGATCACACAATTTAGTATTTATACATAATTTGGTTTGGGAGCAACCCTGATTTTTTCAAACTTATGCCACTAAATAAGGTATTATATTATGATTAATTACATAAAAATATAACGTTTAACATTAAATCATGAAAATGCGACATTCTAATCAGGGAACAAGTGGAAAGAACAAAAGAAATAAAAACTGGCTATCCTGCATCTCCTTCTGGTTATTATTCTTTTTTTCCTTTCTATCATATTTAAGAACCTGAACAGTCTATGCTTGCATCTGATTATAATAAATACATTGTATTTAAGATAATTAACATGCTTAGAAGCCATTCCACAAAAAGATACCCACATGAAAATGAAAGATCAGAAATATGAAAGATCAGAAATATACAGGTAGAGTCCAAAATAAAACGTCATGTTAGGATAAATAGTAACAGTCCAGACTTATTGGTATTGATAAGAGGAAAAGGGTGATAACCTGATCTGAATTAGGGCTAACGTGTCAAGAGAAATTATAGACTACTGAAATATAAAAAGTATATATATAATATTTTCATAAGTGAGCTTCGCCTTCATCTTTAACAGGCCCAGAGAAAGGATTAGAAAAAGAAACTGTATAAGAGACTACAGAGAAGTTGGGGCCCTAGTGGCACAGTGATTATGAGCTACAGTTTGCATCCACCAGCCGCTCATTGGAAACCCTAGGGGGCAGTTCTACTCTGTCCTATAGGGTTGCTATGAGTTGGAATTGACTCGGTGGCAATGAGTTTGGTTCATTTTTTTATGTAGAAGTTGTACGATAAGCACAAAATAAACAATTTCATTATGCAATTTTCACAACATAAATGTATTGTTGTCCTATAATAATTTATAAGTATAAAAACCAAAACCAAATCTATTGCTATCGAGTCAATTCTGACTCATATTGACCCTACAGGACAGAGTAGAACTGCCCCACAGGGATTCCAAGACTGTATTCTTTACAGAGGCAGACTGCCACATCTTTCTCCCATGGAGCAGCTGGTGGGTTTGAACTGCCCATCTTCCCCTTTCAGTCAGCAACCCAGCGCTTTAACCACTAGAAAAAAAAATGCTATCTTTAAAAATAAACTTTATTAATGAAATTCATAAAGGTCCCTGCATTACCTGTGTCTCTACCAATTTATTAAAGTTTGGATCCATATCTTTTAAGTTTCAACTCTACTGCTACAAATTTACAACTCATTTCACTGTTCTTGAAGTAAGTGCATTTTGTATTGAAACCCATTTCAATTAACTATAGAATTGGAAATATGCAGTAGATAAAAATGCACAGAATGAGTAAATTATTCAATAGTTTCAAGATGTCTCTATTTCAATTAAATTTTTTGCAGTATTTTGAACTTTTCTTTTTGCATAATTTCTTGAAAAAACTTTTCAGTTTTATGTCCTAAAATACCAATTTATGTGTGTGTGCATACATATGTATATGTACTGAAATCTCATTTTACATTTTTTTTTTTTTTAGTAAGATCAAATTCAAGAGTATTAGCAACACTGCAGAGGTAACGCCCAACTCCTTTCCACGCACTATCCATGGAGATAGTCTCCTGTGTTTCTTTCTAAAATATTATTGTTTTATCTTTCACATTTATATTACAATCCATTTAGAATTAATTTTTGTTTATGGTGTGAGGAGAAGGTCAACATTCACTTGTCATACGGATATCAGTTGATGCAGTCGTATTTATCAAAAAGACCATCCTTTCCCATATGCACTCCGGTGTTACTTTTGTCATAAAACAGGTCACCATATATGTGTGGGTCTATTTCTGGACTCTTTTCTGTTCTATTTATCTGGTAGTATAAAAAAAAAAAAAAAAATTTTTTTTTTTTTTTTTTTTTATAAATCCTCTAGCTTTGCTATCCTTAATGATTGCCTTCTCGGTTCTTTGTATTTTCTTATAAATTTTCAAAAATAATTCTGCTCCAATTTTGACAGGTGCTGCACTGCATATATTCCGGAAGAAGCGACACATTAATTTATATTGGTAGAAGATTTAGTCGGACTTTCAGAGTTGTGCAGGATGTGGCAATTCTTCATTCATTAGGTAGGACTGCCCAGAATACTGCTGAATGTCAGGTAACCCTAGCCTCACTCATTAAATACTAGTGGCAATCACTGTGGCAACTAAAAACATGTTGGCGTAAGAGGACTGAAAAAGTTCATCTAGTAAGATTTCTTTCCTGCCCTTAAATTCTATGATTCTTACTGTTCATTTATTTAACAAACATTGACTTAGATTCCACTAAACGCAAGCCACTGTGTTTAAAAAATGATAAATTAAATCCATAACTAGAGGACTTTCCTAGTTCTAATAATTTTGAAATTTGCATACAACCAGTTGAATTTACCCTGTAACACAGACTAGAGAAATCTCTTTAATTATTAAATTGTGTGCTCCTTAAAATGAAAATAAAGTCTTACAGATTTTTATATTGCTAGTGCCTCCAATATGGAAACCCTGGTGGTATAGTGGTTAAGAGCTATGGCTGCTAACCAAAAAGTCGCAGTTCGAATCCACCAGGTGCTCCTTGGAAACTGTATGGGACAGTTCTACTCTGTCCTACAGGGTAGCTATGAGTCAGAATCGACTTGATGGCAACGGGTTTAGTGCCTTAAATACAGCAGAGTCTCAAACAGATGTTTGGCAAATAATTTTAACATAATTTAAAGCATTAACCTTAAAACGTTCTTGACCTCAGAACTTGCAAAAATAATGACAGACTTAAATAAATGTTCACTAGGATAAATCTTTCATTGGTGTTTCTTGACAACAAACCCAATTTGCCAATTCGTAACTTTCATAGCATGGTAGTTTAACATAGTTCTTAAACTGTATTTTTAACAATTTGAAACCTCAGATTTTTGAAATACTAGAAAAATGTTAACTTGACTATTTTCCATAAACAAACAAAAAACCTCCAAGCTTTGAATTTCATCATGCTTACACAGGATACCATAAAAGCTCAAAAGCTCATAAAGGGTTACAGAGTAAATTTTTCAATGTTTACTTACAAGATTTATGGTACAGAAAGAAACTACACATTTGTGTGCAAATTACGTTGTTCTAAAGTTGTATTACAAGGCTAATATTATGCCAAATGAAATAGGATATAAAGATATAAAGACGTATACTGACCAGCTTGGGTTTTGGGGGGAGGAGAGGGAAGATAAACAAACAAATATAAACAAAATATTTGGTTAGTACTGAATGTACTCACTCATTGAAATATTTTGGCATTATGGGTGAAACAAAGGCTTAGAACATACAATTCTTGACCTCAAGGAACTTACAGTCTAACAAACAAGAAAAATTTCAAAATAAGTACAATAGAAAGTGATGAGTACATATGTATTTCATAAAACAAATGACTTCCGAGATGTAACTCAAATATTTTCTTTCTGTAGCTTTCCCTGAATATGGATCAACTGCCAGAATTGTTCCATTATTTGTATTTGCATAGCATTTCATACCTATCTCTATTTTTGTACCAACCAATCTTTATTATAGTTATTTGTTTAAGTCAATTTTCCCTACTAGACTATGCGTCAGGCCTTTTGTGAGGGTACAAATAGAAATTAACACAACCCCTACCCTGGCACACAGTAGGAACTCTTATAAATACTTAAATTGAGCTAAGTGCTCTTTAGTATTGTACAAAAGTGAGAGATCTGAACAATAAATACCAAGGGACTAACTTTACAAGTACAAATAACTGGAGCAAACAGGGGGGAGGGGTGGGAAGATGAGGGGGAGAGAGAGAGAGATATCAACGCAGGCAGCAGCTGTCAGGCCAGGCTTGGAGAGTAGGTGGGATTCGAGGTAGGCTCTGAATATGTATGTGGAATCTCAATTGCGTGAACAGGGGCAAGGAAAGAAAGCATCCTGCAGTGGAACTGGTGTGATCAAGGTAGAATTACAGGACTTTTTTGCTTCTGCACCTTTCTAATTCTAACAGCTGGTAGGGAAGAGGAATATGTAAACAAGCACTTATGACTCTTATTAATGGACCACAGCCTTAATAGTAATCTAATGTTCTTCTTTTTTCATCCTTCATATCTTGGCAAATATCCAGTATGGTATTATCAGCTCTTTCTTCGCAATATCTCTTAGATTTGTCAGTAGCTCTACTGAAACTGTTGCAAAGAATTTATTTTCCTTTGTAATGGCTCTATTTATTAATATACATATCACAATGTTCACAATAACAAGGCATTCTTGTTGGCACGCTACGTAGAGGCATTGTTTTTAAAGTTAAAAAAATATGTTTACTTTTGCCTCCCCCCACTTTATACTAATTTTTAGATTGATCTGAGGAGGCCCTCAATGTTTGTAATATCGATGCAATAAAAATATAGAGAACACCAGAACCGCAAGATTTCAGTTGCTGACACTAGGTCACCTAGTCAGAGCTGATGCTAGACTGGCGGAAACAACTAAGGTTGGGTTTCTTAAAAATCCTCTGCTAGAATTGGTCCTAGAATTGGAGGACAAAGAATCCAAGAGGGGAATCAAAGAGGGTAGAAGCTCCTTGAGGTCAAGAACAATGGGTTAATGGTAAAGCATGCATGCATCTGGAGTTAGGCTATCTGGGTTGGAAACCCAGCTCCATCATTCATTAGTTGTGTTATCTTTACGCAAGATATTTAACCTCTGCATCTCACAACCAAAAAATAGAGATTCTAATGCAATCTCATAGGGTTGTGGTTAAGAATTTGGTAAGTTAGTATGGGTAATTTGTGTAGTGCTTAGCACACTGTAAGCTGTCATTAAGTCTTAGCTATTGCTGTGGCTAATATTTTTTAAATTATCATTATTGTTTTTAGAGGATAAAGGGGGAAGAACATTCAGAGAAAGTGAAAAGGAATACTTAGGCTGTAAGAGAACTGGTAGGGTTTAGTGGAAACCAAAGAGAAGAGATAATTAAAAAGATACATGAAAAAAACAAAAACAAAAACCTGATACATGGTGTAAACAAAGACAAAAAACCAGACAAGGACACAAAATTCTACATAGGAATGAATTTTTAGTGTAATGATCTCTCTAACGTAGAATCTGTACGTTTTAAAAACAACATAGTATAACCCTGAGCATCAAGTGATTCAACAGGAATGTCCCAAGCTAATGTTTCCTAGGGGATCTTTACTGGTCTCACTCAGTAAAGATTATAAAAAATAAAAAATACTGGTCTCACTCAGTAAAGATTATAGTGCTATGTAAATGTGGGATTTGTTTTCAGGTCCCAATTCAAACTAGAAACTTCTTTTCCCACAAAAAGGGAATTAAACAGTTCCCCTCACCCCTCTTTTCTCAGGACCACAACATGAAGAGAAAGCACAGCTTTGAGCTCAAACACTGATCCCATGGGGAGGATGACCACCAGGGAGACCAATGACAGAGAGCACCGCTGGTGGAGGGGCAAAAAGCCACAGCGTATGCAGCCATTCCTGGGGTTGACAAGCAAAGCTGGATTAGTCCTCAAGAGAGGAATAGACATCCTCTTGTGGAGCAGACCACCTGGGGCAAGAACAATGTGAGAGCCCAGAGGAGACTTCAGACTGCACCAGAACTATTCTCTCAGCCACACTGGCATGCCCTGGTTTACTGCTATTGTCCTGGCCTAATTATTAATAGCTCCTTCTTTAACTCACTATAGTCTTGGTTTGGACAATAAATTGTATGATCACCCTAGAAGAGTAGCATTAGTTTCTAATTAAAGAGAAAAGGGAAACATTTTAGCATGTGACTTTGTATAATAAATTGTTTACCCAACCAATTTTGTAGAAAATACCAAATTCAAGACTGTTTTTTATATACAGATACCTAGAATGAATGAACCTTACAGAGTCAAGGTTCTGGTGCCACAGTGAGCAATAGAGACAAGTGACACACCTTACAGAATTGTCTTAACAGGATTAATTTATATCTGGGCGTGATCACTTTTTACTGAGGCAAAGCAAAAACGTATGTTGTGAACTATGAAAGATGTTTAAAATAATTTCATTTGAAAAATTAAAATATGATCTTTTGTCAGCACCCATGACATCACTCCCCTGCTCAGAAATCTTTAATAGCTCTCTACCATCTGGTAATTGGAAGTGCCTCCGCCTGGCATCAAAGGCTCTGCAGGATACAGACCATGTCTACTGTTTTATCTTTTACTCTCACTCTGTCTCTTCACCTCAAAATAACATGTGGTTTGTTCCTGTTACTTTTTTTTTTTCAACCTTAACATCTCCTGATTTTGTTTGTAGAGAGGGTAATGTAAAAATTCTCCTTTCCCAGATTCCCTGCAGCCAAAGTGGCAATTTGCGAAGTTCTGGCCAACATTTGTAAATAGAAGTAAGTCTGTGAAGGGTATCTGGAAATTTTTCCCCTTTTCCTTCCCTTGCACCTCTCTTCATGCTGGCCTGTAGACTGGTAGCTAGAGCTGCAGCCACCACATTGTGGTCATGAGGCAAACTTCCAGAAAATTACAGAAATGTGACCCTCACATTACAGAGCCACTAAGTAACACTAGCAGTTGCTTACCTCCAGACTTTTCGCTCTGTTGGAAAAATAAAGGCCCATTTATTAAAGCTCCTATAAGTTAAACTTTCTTTTGTATGCACCTGAACCATATCCTCACACATTTTCTCTCCAGCTTCTTGGGAATCCTTCACAAATGCTTCCTTCTCTTCCAAACTTCTTCTAATTTGTACTCAACAGATGTAGCAACTCTTCTTTGAGACCCATAACATTTTGTGCTTCTTATGACACTTAGAAATATGCCTGGTATTGGTTACTTATGTTTTTGTCTCATCTCTTCTACTGTCATATTCACTTTTCTGGTGCCAGAATGATGTTTTACTTATTTGCATTATACATTATACATACTAGCTGCCATTAAGTCACTTCTGACTGATGGGAAACCCATGTTTGTCAGATTAAAATTGCTCCATAGGGTTTTCAATGGCTGATTTTTCAGAAGTAGAAAGACGGGGCTTTCTTCCAAGGTGCCTCTGGGTGTACCTGAGCCTTAAACCATTCAGTTAGCAGATGAATTCTTAACCATTTGGACTACCCAACCCCCCCCCCCCCATTCAAACCTGTTGCCATGAAGTCAATTCTGACTCATTGTGACCCCTTTTGTTACAGAGTAGAATTGCTCCACAGTGTTTTCTTGGCTGCAATCTTCATTGAAGCAGATTGTCAGGCCTTTCTTCCATAGTACTGCTGGGTGGGTTTGAACCTCCAACCTTTAGGCTAATAGTTGAAGGCAAACTGTTTTCACCACCCAAACCAAAAAAACCAAACCCATTGCTGTCAAGGTGATTCTAACTCAGAGCGACCCTATATGACACAGAAGAACTACTCCATAGGATTTCCAGGGAGTGGCTGGTGGATTTGATCTGCTGACCTTCTGGTTTGCAGTCATAGCTCTTAGCTACCACCGGGGCTCCTTTTACCACCCAGGGACTGCTTTATATACAGCAGGCACTTAAATATTTTTCTAAATTGATTTAGACTGTAATACTAAGTAGAATACACTGTAGTATTCATGTTTACAAACAATTCTACATGGTATGAACGCTTCTGCTGCCCTCCCAGACAACCCCTTACCAGTGTAGAACTAAATATAATTATATTTTGCTTCTAAATGAGTTAAAAATGCTTCTATCTGCTCAGTTTGGATATATGTTCTAGAAGGAGAAAAGCCTGAAACTTTCTTAAAATCCTCTCCCCAAATCCCCTCATGACACAAAATTAAATTCTGAAAAAACAAAAGTAAATATATGAGTGTGAATTTGTGTAAAAATAGAGGTTAGTTTTTGCTGGTTAATTCCAGCTGTCATTAATGAGCCCGGATGCACTGATGTTTATAGGTTCAATCAAGAAAACTTAACCACAGGTTAATAAATGTATGATCATGCCCTAAGTTTTCTAACAACTAATCAATACATCAAAAATACGCACCTGGGAAGCTCTGAGCTCCTCAGAATACATTCATTATATCTTTAATTGAGTTTTAAAAATCCCTATTCGATAGTTTGGAGCCCTGGTGGCACAGCCACCCCTTGGAAACCCTACGGGGCAGTTCTTCTCTGTCCTACAGGGGTCGCTATGAGTTGGAATTGACCTGATGGCAATGGGTGATGGTAGTGATCCAATCGGATATACGAAAGCAAATGAGCAGCTCCTGTCCAAAAGCAGGAAGGGACAGGAATTGGCTTAATGGACACAGGAAATATGGGGTAGAAAGACGGAGTATGCTGTCACATGGTGGGGATTCAACTAAATGTCACAAAACAATATGTGTATAAATTTTTGAATGAGAAATTAACTTGAGCTGTAAACTTTCAGCAAACATACAGAACAAAACAAAACCCTATCCAAAAGCCTCATTCCAACATTATCACTTGCCATTAAATAAAATGAATGTGCCTTAGAGTCCTTCCTTAAGAATTTTGTGACTAAACTCTGTAAAGAAGCTTTCTGTGAGGTAGTTTCATCTTCTGTGTAGCCTATGGAATAGCATTAATCTTACATTTAAGGACAGTGGATTTAAACACTTCATAGCTGTCAAAAACGTGCAAATGGTTAATGTGCTCGGCCACTAACCAAAAGGCTGAAGGTTTTCATACACCCAGAAGTGCTTCAGAAGAAAGGCCTGGGGATCTGCTTTTGAAAAATTAGCCACTGAAAACCCCACGGAGTGCTTTTCTGCTCTGGTACTGGGGGGTCACCATGAGTTGGACTCAACTGGATGGCAACTGTTTTTTTTTAATAGTTGTCAAATGCTTACTTTAAGTGATGCAGAAAACAACTGAAACAGACCTACTGTGGTTCAAGCTGGGGTCAGTATACTGAAAAATCAGCCACTGAACCCCTTTGGAGCAGTTTTACTTGGACACACATGTGACTGCCATGAGTTACAATCGACTTGACTTCAACTATTTTTTGTTTGTTTTTTAGTTGAGAGGCTATTATGAATATCCAGGCAAAGCATGATGATGGCTCGGACTGGGAAGTAGCCCTGGAGATGGTAAGAACTGGTTAAACTCTGAACATATTTTAAACGTAGAGTAAATAGGATTTTTTGTCAGATTGGATGTTGAGCAAATAGTGATTGTTTTCTTTAAGGAGGGAAAAAATCTTTAAACTCCCTACAAAGACTATATGTCTACAGTCTATTAGAGGGGAGGGATTATGTAATCCACTTCTTTATAACTTCTACAGTGTAAGTACCCAAGAGGTAAAGTGAGAATAGAAACAACTTAGTATTTCCCACACTGCCTACATCATAACTTGAACATTGTGTATGTGTGGTGAAATGGGTTCCTTTATGTGGCCTTTTGCCTTGTTCTTTGGAAAAAGTTTGAGAGATTTTCCACCTAAACCCTAAGGTTTTACCTTTGCCCCAGTTTTCTACCCTAAAGGGTTTGTTACATTTGATACTTTTTTTCTAGTCCTGGGCTATAGCCTGCCCTGTGACTGGTATGCACCTCGCAGGGATTAGTTAATATCTTATGCAAATGAAGTGACTATAGCCTACTATGCAATGAGGTGTCTATGGCCTGCAGAAAGGGAACTGGTTAGTTTGAAGCCTTGTTAGGAGGACCATGCCTTGAAACTGATGAGGAGTTTGTTTATATATGCAGCCAACCTCTCAGAGGTTTTTCAGACAGGAAGCAGGAAGAAGCAGAAAGGGGCAAGAGAGAAGAGACAGAGAGGAGGCAAGGAACTTCCTAAAAGAGCTGTAAAGGGGTCAAGGGCTGTAACATTAAAGATAGCAAGGGGCCTAGAAGGGGGCCTGCCACAGAGCTGGTGACTACAGGCCCAGAAGGGGTCCAGTGGTAGAGCCAGTGGTGAGAGGCCTGAAAGGGGCCTTCCAGTAGAGTTGGTGGTGACAGCAGGAAGGCTGAAAGCAGAGAGGTATGTCTGAGGGGTTCAAGAAGAGCCTGTCCAGAGGGGTCTGAGAGCAACCTGTCTTCAGAGGGTTGAGAGGAGCCTGTTCTGAGGGGGCTCAGAAGCCTCTCCTGAGGGGTCTGTGAGGAGGCCTACGTGGCTGAGAGGGGTGTTCACTGCAGAGAGAAGGGCCTGCTTGTTTGCTAAGGCCCGGAGGGAGGTGAAAGAGTTGTCCTGCACTGAAGGGATGTGCTCTCCACTTTGAGGGGGGCTTCCAGACTTTGCCTACACGCTTCCTGATCCTGATCCTGAGTTAGTTGTATGTAGCCTGTTGTTCCTGACTGTGAGCTGTACTCTTAATAAACTACTTAAATATAAGTATGGTCTGTGAGTTCTGTGAGGCCAATGTAATGAATTACTGAACTAACCAGAGAAGCAGAGTGGGAGGGTTGGCTGGTGTAAGAATTGTTAAAAAGGTTGGAAGGTGGAGGTATGTCTGACCTCCACCTCATGGGAATCAGCTTTGGGCTGATCTTGGTCATTATTCCCTCGAAGTTAGACAGGTTCTGATGCTACTACTACCATTTTACAAGAGTAGAAACAATCTTTGAAGAAATAAGGCTCCCAAATTTCCCACATTTGGTGAAAAGCATTGCATTACAGCTTTGTGCTGATGGTGATTCTCGTTATCCCTCATAAAATTAGACAGGTTCTGACACAACTACCACTGTTTTATGATATGCTTACAAATATATAGATATATTTTAAAAAAGATTAAATGCATTAATCACTGTAATATCACACTACTTTCTCACGACTCCTAGGGGAAAAACTTCTGTCCATTCAGTCTGTCATAACCTTTTCCTTCCTCCACTTTCTCTCTTTACTTCTATTTGGCAGTGACCATTTTTCCTGCTTAAAAAAAAAATTTCATATGTCAAGGAAACCAGATGGATAAATATCTACCTTTTAGCAGTATTAGCAATAACAGGAAAAAGGAGGGTAGCAGTGGTTATGAAGCACTTAGCTGCAGTAATTTTCAAAGTTATGTTGCTACCGTATCATGTACAAATACACCTAACATACTTTATAACCTCAGGTACTTTTTTACCAGGTGCTAGAAACTGGAATTAATGAAGACATTGTTACTGACATTACATAAAGAAGTAGCATTCAGTTTTGTTTTAGCAGCATGGACTGAATGTCAATTTAGTTCTAAAAAGTCAAAATAAATTCTTTTAGAGTTCCCGTTCCTGAATAAATCATGTTTAATCTTGTGAGATCTTTCAGGTTTGAGAGAAAAATCACGCCCCGGCATTTTTCAAACAGGCCTTACACGAAAATCCCAATGCTGTAAGAAAGAAGGTTTTAACTCCGTTTACTTCCAATCCTAAAATTGCATAACTGGTAAAATGAAGGAAAAGGGTTGGCTGGTCAAGCTAAAATGATCTATCAACAGTGTTGTAAATGAGACTTTCCTTTCCATACCAAGTGTTTTGGCATACCTTCCTAAATATACTCATAATCTAGACTTCTATTCAGATTAGATAGAAATATATTATTTCCCTATTTTCTACCATTTATTAAAGAAAATGTGTCAGTCTAAGACATGGTGATGACTGGTAGCATCACACTTAAAGGTTTTCCTATTAAGATGCCTACAGCGCGCAATTCAACACATCAACTCAGAGGTAATTTTTTTCCAAATTTTAATAAGTAATGTGTCTTCAGTGCTCTGCAGTCAATCTTTTATTAAATAAAATATTTTACAATGTTTATAACATTCTAAAATGTTTATGAAGTAAATGTTCTATCGTTGTTGTTGTTAGGTGCCATCGAGTCAGTTCCGACTCACAGCGACACTGTGTGCGACAGAATGAAACACTGCCTGGTCCTGTGCCATCCTCACAAACTTTGCTATGCTTGAGCCCCTTGTTGCGGCCACTGTGTCAGTCCGTCTTGTTGAGGGTCTTCCTCTTTGCCAGTGGCCCTCTACTTTACCAATCATGATATCCTTCTCCAGGGACTGATCCCCCCTGATAACATGCCCAAAGTATGTGAGATGTAGTCTTGCCATCATTGCTTCTAAGAAACATTCTGATTGTATTTCTTCCAAGACAGATTTGTTTGTTCTTTTGGCAGTCCATGGTATATTTAATATGTTTCGCCAATACCGTAATTCAAAGGCATCTTCTTTGGTTTTCCTTATTCATCATCCAGCTTTTGCATGCATATGATGTGATTGCAAATACCATGGCTTGGGTCAGGCACACCTTAGTCTTCAAGGCGACATCTTTGCTTTTTGACACTTCAATCTTTTCTCCATTTATCATGATGTTACTTATTGGCCCAGTTGTGAGGGTTTTTATTGTATGTTGAGATGTAATCCATACTGCCTGCTGTGGTCTTTGATCTTCATCAGCAAGTGCTTCAAGTCCTTTTTACTTTCAGCAAGCAAGGTTGTGTCATCTGCATATCACAGGTTGTTAATGAGTTTTCCTCCAATCTTGATACCCCATTCTTCTTCATACAGTCTAGCTTCTTAGATTATTTGCTCAGCATACATACTAAGCATGGTGAAAGGATACAACCCTACACCTTTCCTGACTTTAGACCACGCAGTATCCCCTTGTGGTATTTGAATGACTGCCTCTTAACCCATGTACAGGTTCCTCAAGAGTACAATTAAGTGTTCCGGAATTTCCATTCTTTGAAATGTTATTAGTAATTTATTATGATCCACACAGTCGAATGCCTTTGCATAGTCAATAAAACACAGGTAAACATCTTTCTGGTATTCTTTGCTTTCAGCCAGGATTCATTTGACATCAGTAATGATATCCCTGGTTCCACGTCCTCTTCTGAATCTGGCTTAAATTTCTGGTAGCTCCCTGTTGAAATACTGCTGCAGTCGCTTTTGAAGGACCTTCAGCAAAATTTTACTTGCGTGTGATATTAATGATATTGTTCAATAATTTTTGCATCCGGTTGGCTCACCTTTCTTGGGAATGGGCATAAATACGGATCTCTTTCAGTCAATTGGCCAGGCAGTTGTCTTCCAAATTTCTTGGCATAGACAAGCAAGCACTTCCAGTGCTGCATCCATTTGTTGAAACTTCTCAATTGGTATTCCGTCGATTCCTAGAACCTTGTTTTTTGCCAATACCTTCACTGCAGCTTGGACTTCTTCCTTCAGTACCATCGGTTCCTGATCATATGCTATCTCCTGAAATGGTTGAACATCGACCAATTCTTTTTGGTAGAGTGACTCTGTCTATTCTTTCCATCTTCTTTTGATGCCTCCTGCATCATTTAATATTTTCCCTGTAGAATCCTTCACTATTATAACTTAATGCTTGATTTTTTTCTTCAGTTCTTTCAGCTTGAGAAAATGCCAAGGATGCTTTTCCCTCTTGGTTTTCTATCTCCAGGTCTTTGCCCATGTCATTGTAATACTTTATTGTCTTCTCGAGCCGCCCTTTGAAATCTTCTGTTCAGCAATCTTACTTCATCATTTCTTCCTTTTGCTTTAGCTACTCAACATTCAAAAGCAAGTTTCAGAGTCTCTTACAGGCTCTATTAAATAAATTTTCAAAAGATTCTATACAATTCTTATCCTACAGTTCACTGATATTAAAAAACAATGCCAGTAACTTTACTTTCAGTAATGCAGTAAACACACTGATGAATTGCTAATGGTATTATCCATGCTGGATACTTTAAAGGTCATACTTTGGTTTGTGTCAAAAGCAATTTTAAATAAGTTATAGTCTAATAAGCAGGAAGTTTTGTAATATGGGAAATGAACAGCACCTCTAAGAAGTCCTTCTCTAATTCTGTTAAAAAGAATAACAGTTAGCTAATTAGCATTTCATTACATAAATAAGCACAAGAATCAAGAAGTAAATACTTGTACATTATATTGTGTAAGAGTTTATTATAAATGATTGATAATATAATTAGAGTTTATGTATCAGAAACATGGCAATTATACTGGGTTGAATAGCGTCCCCCAAAATTAATCACCAGCTGGAACCCCACAATATGACTTTGTTTGGAAATAGGGCCTTTGCAGAAGTAATCAAGTTAAGATCAGGTCATACTGGATCAGGGTGGATTCTAAGTGCAATGACTGGTATCTTTATAAGAGAAAGGACAGGGAGATTCAGATACACAGAGACATATAGGAAAGGCCATGTGAAGATGAAGACAGAGATTGGAGTGATCCTTCTACAAGCCAAGGAACACATAAGCTAGGAGAGAGGTATGGAACAGGATTCTTCCCTAGAGCCTTCGAAGAAAACATGGCCTTCTTGGACTTGTAGCCTCCAGAACTGTAAGAGAATTTCTGTTGTTTTAAGCTACCCAGTTTGTGGTAATTTGTTAGGGCAGCCCTAGTAAACGAATGTGGGTAGTCCCTGACTTACAACAGGGTTCTGTTCCAATGACTCTATCAAGTTGGTCATAACAGAAGTCAAATACCTCATTTTGTCTGTTTGTCATATAAACAATAGTTTAAAACGGACATACCTCGCTGGTGAACTCAACTCTTTATCATTATTTAGTGATCCTCTCCAACCCTAATAATTTTTTGTTAGTTTATTTTATCTAATATTAATATAGCTACACTAACTTTCTCTTAAGGAGCCCTGGTGGCACAATGGTTAAGCATTTGTCTATTAACTGAAAAGTTGGCAGTTCGAATCCACCATCCATTCTGCAGGAGAAAGATGTGGCAGTCTGTTTCCATAAAGGTCACCCATTGCCATCGAGTTGAGTTCAACTCATAGCAACCCTATAGAACAGGGTGGAAGTGTCTCATAGGGTTTCCAAGGCTGTAATCTGTACTGACAATAAGATATACAAAACAAAATGAAAATGGATGGTCATGGAAAAAAAAAAAAAAATGGACAGTAGTTAAGTGTGGTTCGTTGTAACTTGAATTCTTTGTATGCAGGGGACTACCTGTATAGCTACTGAGATTTCATCAAAAGCTCTGTCATATCATGATAGTTTTACTAATTTCTCGGTTTTATTCTTCCATACTTCAACTTAACAGAATATCATCAGCTCAAATGCAAGCCATTTGGAGGCATGTTATTAGAATTGGTATACTAAAAGAATTGTGTACGTGATGACTTATTGAATTATTACTTCAAATTCATAGGTACACAATACAAATGTTATCTGAAGAGTTATATGTAGAATTTTCACACTACTAAAAAGCGAAAACAAAAACAAATCTGTTCCGTCGAGTCAATTCCAACTCATAGCAACCCTATAGGACAGAGTAGAACTGGCCCATAGGGTTTACCAAGGAGCGGCTGGTGGATTCGAATGGCTGACCTTTTGGTTAGCAGCCATACCTCGCTGTAGCCCTTAACCACTGTACCACAGATTACTAGAACACCATTAATAACCAATGCCACTATAACAAAACCTCCATACAACAAAAGACTTTCCAGTCCCAAATGACTGCTTTTATTTTTTAAAAAGTAATAATTGACTCAGCTTCATGTTAACAAAACAATTTGGACAGTCCCTTAGAAACTTCTTCAACAGAGAATTCCTTTATTGAATCATGCAGTAACAATCAGTATAGCTGGCTCCACTGCCATGAATTACTTAAAACTGGGTCCAGCTAAGTAGTACAGTTGAAGGCTGAGTGCCCTACAGGGGGTACCTAGAAATTTTCTTACGCCTATCAGAAGTTGGAATTAAAGAGTGAACTATTTGCAGTCATAGCCTCATCTCTGCTGCCCACGCCCCCTCCCACCCACTATGCTCCCCCAAGAAAAACAAAAAGAAGTCACACACTACACAGCTAACAGCCAGTCACTGCTTAAACCAAGTTCTTGATAGCAGTGAGAGAATGGTAATACTGTAGCAGAGCTAGAGTTTGATGACCTATTTCAGCTGCCAGTGGGCAAACCTGAAGTCACATGACTACCTCAGACGTTCACAGAATTCTGCATGTAGTAGCATCAGGAAAAGAAGTGCCTTTCACAGTCACTTCATAAGTAAGTCTTGCTGCTTCTTTCTACCTTGAGATGCTGCAGCCACTATTCACCAGGGAGCTCGATGTGTCATTACAAAGGCTGATGTGAGGATACTTATTTTGAGAGTATCGATGCTTAGTTGTCTTCATCTAAATATACATACATGTCTGTGAGGATTGCTAGGTGCTAGGATAGGGTAGGCTAGGTTTTTGTTATATGCCTTTTAGTCCAATTGGAAGAAAGTAGGAAAATACCTTGTTTATAAGACATAAAATCTTACTTATGTCTCAAATTAGTGAGCTGATATATATAATCTCTTGAATCTATGAAATCATGTATAATACACATTTACTTTCAACGAAAGATAATATGGTAAGGTTTTCTTTTGATGTTTTAAGTAATATAAAATGAATTATTACATACTTCCCTTTGCAAATCATAAATACTTTGTAATGGCATCAAGCTAGTTAAAAATCATTTCTGCTCTCAACTTTGCATGTCAGATTAGCTATAAAATTCATTTTTTAAGTTCTGTTCCCTTGTGTAAAAAACACATTAAAATTTTGGGGGGAGGTAGAAAAAGTTTCTAGGTGGACCCTTGTAATTCAGTGTGTAAACGTGTAAGCAAAGAAATTATTCAGTTAACTTTTATAGTTTTATTTTGAAAATTGGGCTGATGTGTAGGGAAACCAAGGCCCTCTACTATCTATTTGAAATCTTTAATTATAAGAATTATACATTTGAAAGGCATCCTAAATTAGGTATTATCTTAGCCCTACCTTTATTTACTTTTATATAATTATCTTGATGAAAGATATAATTATAGCATTATACAAAATTACTAACCCATTTTTTTTAATGTTTCCTAAGTGATAAACACAACACATATGGATTAAAGCAATAAGACTCTGAATAAAATAGCTAAGAGTTAATAAAAAGTAGAACTATAATTCCTATTCCTTCCTTAGGGAAAAATAAACAATCTCATGAAAAAGAATGCTCTTTTAGAAATATTTTATGAATAAAATTTCAAGATATAATTATAATATTCTAAATGATATAAAAAACAAACAGCTATTTTAATGCCCAGTTTAGAGAAAAGAAAAATCTGAGAAACGTGACTTTTGACACCATGGAAAAAGCAAAAGGCTTTCTTTGCTTGAATTTTTCACTTTGTATTATTGTGGAGTGTCATGGAGACAGAATCACAATGTGACATTTTTGTCCTCATCTGTGATGTCTGCAGCATAAAATTATTACTCTTAGAGAGAGCGAGAAGAAGTCTTCTATTTGGAAAACAATGAGGCTTATTATGTAACAATTAGAAGGTTAAATCGGCTTCCCTAAATAGCAGAGCGGCTCCAAATCCTTTAACAGCAGGGTAAAAGAAGACATGGTAAAAGAAGATGGCCAGGACTCAACACTTCCCAGACCAGGAATTTTAAACAATGATTCAAATTATCAAAAAAAGTAATTAATTATGTTTCATTCAAGTGATAACAGAAATGTCCATTGAGTAGGGATAATGCATATGTAAACCTATGGGATATTACTATACAATCTTATCAAGATATTATCAGCTTGGCACCTCCCCTCTAGTTGGTGTGGCTTTAATTAGTCATCCTGATAGGTATCCATACTGAATTTCTACCACATGTCATAGAGGCAAGTGGAAAAGATAGATTAGCTAAAAAAATGCATTTAAATTTGAATTAAAATTATTTGATAGGGTTTGAATGCATCAAATAATATACTTTTTCATTAAAAAGGAGAGGTTCGTGTTAGCTTAAGGTTTAGAAAGAAGTCAGTTTATTTGCAGGGAAGGTGAGTGAAGTGGAGAAGGGGTTAGCAAAATCTTTAACAAAAAGGAAAGATAAAGTTAGTTGTTTTTTTTAAAAAAAAAAAATCCAGGCTGATATCAAGGAGTATGCCTAGTGGAAGGTGTAAATGCTTAAAGAAATGAGACAGTTTGGTAATTAGGAAAAATGTAAAGGTTTGGTGTGGTTCCTATGGCAGGAGAAGGGCTGCTCTACTTCCAGGCTTGGAGAATTGATTACCAGTGCTCTTCCCAAAAGATATGATAACCCAGGCCCATGTGAAGAACTAATTAAAGATGTGGTCAGGTATTTAGCGGAGTCTCACATATTATTAGGTCTTCATTCATTCAATAAATATTTTATTGTTGTTGCTATTAGCTGCCATCTAGTCAGCTCCGACTCATGGTGACCCTATGTGCAACAGATGAAACATTGCTTGGTCCTGTGCCATCTCCATGATTGTTGGTATGTCTGAATCCATTGTTACAGCTATTTACTGAATACCTAGCATGCTAGAGCCTATGTTAGGTGCTATGGACGCATTAGTGAGTAAGAAAAAGACACAGTTTCTGCCACTAGCCTGCAGTATGGTGGGGAGGGATATCAAGGAAACAGAATATTAAAAATAATGTCATAAGCACTATAGTAGAGATAATTTACAAGGTGATCTGAGAAGACAGAGACAGGCTATCTAACCTAGTCTTGGAGAATAAGAAATGACATTTTAGAGGAAGAGACATTTAAGCTGGGAACTGAAGGAAGAATCACATTGATCTAGGAGGAGTACTTGGAGGAAAGGGGATAGTATTTTTGGCGTTTATAAAGACTTGGACGTGATAAGAATGAGCCCTTGTAGGAACTGCAAGTAGAAAAGTCAGGCTGCAGCTTGGAGTTAAGGCAAGAGTTGAGGCTGGAGAGGTAGCCAGAGGCCAGAATTTAAGGACATGTATTTTAATAAAAAGCACTCAACCAGACTAAAAATTCACCTAAAAGTACCTCCATATTTACTGAATGAATATTAAAAATCTACAGATCTCATTCTCACATATATTTGTCACCAAAACATCAACTTAGTATGTACATTATACTGAAATAACAAGCTATTCCATCCCAGATGATCGTATTAAAAATGTGACAGACTTCTTACCTTTCTCTCTACAAGTCACTTATGCGTGCACATACACACACACACATATACACACACAAAACATACACCACACAAAAGGAAATTTCATTTAGATTTCTAAAGTTAAGATGTGGAAATTATTTTAGTTGGAAAGAATTATTCCTTCCTGATATATGGAACATCCAAAAGCTGCTTGAGTGTTGCCAATCATTTTATTAAAAATATTCTGAAGAATTGCCATAATTTTGTCTTATGTGATGGTATTAAGGTATTTTTCAGGATATTTTTATATAACTTACCAAAAGGCATGGCCATTTTATTTTCTTGTCACATTTGCTTTTTTTTAATAGGATCCATGGAGTACCATGCTCAGGGATATATCACAAGGAGTGATGAAAAGAGATTATACTAAAACCAAAACCGAAAAGCATAGCTATTTAAATACTAGATAAAACATCATTTTAATAAGCTTGTTTTCTAAACTTAAAATAAACAAATTTGGCTTCCCAAATGAAGCAATTACTTTTTAGGATAATAGCTATTTAATAATTACCATTTTTATATTTTTGCATATTTACTGTAAAGCAATGTAATATCAACTTTTCTGATTAGAAAATAGATGCTTGTGGGAAAAAAATGGAACGGATTTTATTTTTAAAAAATGATGTGGATGCATCCTATAATAAAAAATGTACATCTAATGATCATGTAATTAGGTGGGAGGAGTAACTGGCTATAATAAGATGAATGGATCACAGATTCTATTGCTTAAGTTAAAACTTAGCACAAAATTAAAGCTGGCTAGGGTTAGAGTCAATGTATAAGTTAGACATTTTCCATTTAATTGGTTTTAGAATAAAGAATATATATAAATAGCTTACTTTGATAATACTCCCTCTCCTTCTAATTACATGTCACTGGATTATATTATGTACCTCAATGATAGATTTTATATTAGTTGAAATAAAAAATGTGAAAACAGATAGTTTATTTTTACAATTTTCTTCTTCAGGATATTTAGGTCATGTTACTGAAATCTTACATGGCTTACTCATAACTATGAGTTGAAATAAAAATAATGTAGAAAATAAGTTAAAGCAGATTAAGTTTATTTGTTAATAACAGTTTATATTACATCCCAAAATAACAGCATTTACTCACTATATTAAATAATTATCTCTGTGATAACAGAAAATTAATTTACATGAATCTCCAAAATAAAGTTGATAGTTATTTGACATTACGTACTTCAGAAAAGGTTTGTATAGAATGCATTAGTGACTATACCATTGCTTGATAAGATAATAGGATATATTGCCCTTAGTAACATGTACCTTTCCAAAGGAATAATAAGATTTTAACTAAAAGTGAAGGACAATTAGGAATAAACATTTTAAGTGCTTGCTCTGATGAAATGACAGAGGTATATGGGCCAAATTTTTCAGGCTGTCTCAAAATCTTCGGGTGGAATTACATTTCAAAAACCAATACAGATTAAAATAGATTCTATTTTATAACAAACTGCTATATGTGGTTTTAAAAAAAACATCTTAACATTCAATTGCCTGCATTTGAATAACCTCAATCTTTCCTTTTGCAATTTAAGCCCGTTCACTTGTTCCTCCATGCTAACTGCAAAAACTAGCCTTATTATTAAGCCTGCCATTTATATTTTTGAAAATTACTACAGATTTCTCTTTTTCTAGGGTGTTAATAGTAAGACCTTTAACTATCACTTGTCCATTATCTCAAAATGTTTAATAATTTCTGATTCCAAAGGAAAGATACCGTCACAAAAAGGATGTAAGGTAGTAAATAAGTTTATTTTCTTAAGTAGCCGTTTTTCTCTAGACTTTACCTGGCAATAATAAAAACAAAAGTTGCAAAAGACGGAACCTATGTTGGGCAGGATCCTGTCAGAGAAGGAAAACTCAAGTATTTTCCACTAAAATAAGTGCTAGAAAAGTGGTAAGACTGCACCCTGTCAAAGGCAGAAAACTTGTGAGACCTGGGAAAACAAGGCAGGCCTGTCAAGCTCTGGCTCGCACAGGTTGTACTGTAATAAGGTCTACATAAGAAATTTTAATTAAAAACATTAAAATGTTTTCTGTTATAGTGTTTAATTTAGCATTCTCTTCAAATCTATTTCTAAATCAATAAAATAAAGAATCAAAACTTATTTAAAAAATATTTTTATGCTAAAATGAGAGAATTAAGGTCTTAGAAACATTTTCATAGTAAAAATTTATTGACATTATTTCAAGAACTGGTAAATTCTGGTAAGAGTAAAAACACTGGTACGAAATTTTCTGTGATATTTGACAGCTGTGTTGTATATAAGTAATAGAACATTTTTAGAAAGCTAAACAGTTTTGAAAATGACTTTATGGTTTTTAACCACATAGTGCAACTAATCTATAGGTAGTACTGGTAATGACAAAATGTTTACCAAACATTTTCATGGAAAAAAAGAATTTTGTCACATTAAATTTATACTCCTGAAAATTAAAACAAAAAAGAAAAGAAGAGAAATCTCTACTATAGGCATAGTTTAATTTAAAGTCTAGTGTTTTTCTCACAAATAAATGGACCCTCCCTAGCATATGGAGTAGTTGCCATGTTCTCCCAGGGATGGTCTGGAGCTATGTTCACCTCAGGCTCATCAAGAAGAGGTGAACTGTCAAATATAATTTCAGTCATAGGGTGGCTTGGTTTTGACAGATTAGTGGTATGTAATCATGATAGATAGTTTATCCTTGGCCCAAACTGCCACTTGGGAAATCTTAAACTCAAATGAACAGAGACTCAGTCATTATTAATGTCAAAAAGGTATTGAGAGACAAAATTTGGTTGTCAGCATGAAAAATGAATCAAGGCAAAAAAGTGATCAATTGCATGTTCAAAATCACTACTGAGAGGCATACTACAGTTTGGAAATACTTTAAATACCAAAAAAAGTCATACATTATTATTTATTGATTAATATTCAAAAAGTGTTCCTCTAAAATAATGTATTTTTAGAAAGACAATATAAATTATATGCATTATTTCAAAATCTTTATACTCGAAGTGCTGTGGAGTAAAGATTTTCCTTTTATATACAAGAATAAAATGGCATAATCTTTTAAAAATTTTTATGTAATTTTTAATATATTTTCTTTGGCTGGATATTCCAGTAAATAAGACTGTTTAAAATAGAAAAATTAGTTTTGTGAAATATTTTAACATGTAAATGTTATGCAGTTTGATGACTTTCTTAGGGAGCAATCAGGATATAATAATATAAACTTAAAATGTGGAAGAACAATCTAAATAACCTTGCAAATATTTTCTAAATGCTGGAAAATATTTTTAAATTGTAAAATACATTATTCTATTAGTAAACACAAAGTTTGGTATCTTTAAATGAGACACCCTCCTCACACACCAAATATCCACAAAAAGAATGTCCTCAAGTGTCACTGCCTGAAGTGATATGCTCTGACAAATCTAACAGCTCTTTCTGTGTCATTCCTAATGCACTTGTCACTCAGTATTATCCATCCTCATTAATGACAATGGGAAAGTTTATCTTGGGAACACGTTTTAAATCATCTACTCTTTACAATGAGACCATGAAATCTCTTACAAAACATGAGGCGGGAACTACTCTGACAACAAAACCCCTTCCTGGCAGCTTTATTCTTAATTCCTGTTCAAGGAGTAATCTGTTTATTATAAAATCATACAGAACAATATATTAAACAGAATTTGAAACAAGAATAGCTAGTGTGATTTTCAAGCTTACAAGTATTTCTACAACATTTTTATTAGGCTGAAAACACTAAGTTGAGTCCTTTTTGTATGGTTTCATGCAATCTTCTTTCCTATTATACTTTATAAATACCTTTGAAGGAATTTTGTTTCATTTAACTTTAAAATAATTTCAAATGCAAAGGATACTAGTTTTTAAATAATTATTAAAAAGAACTAACAATTTGCATTGGCTTTTAAAAAGGCAATTTTGAGAAAAAATGTCCTCCTCACATAGTAAAATTTTCAAACTAAAATGCTGAAAGATTCTAATGCCACTCTTTTCTGCCTTAAAAATAATCTTATCAGTCCCAATGTTATTTTTAATAGTACACTGACATTTTAAGCTTCAATATGATCTTGTTTTCTTACCTAAGAAATTCCTACCCCATAATTTTTACAATGAAAAAGTATGAAGACTTCTGAAACCACAGTACCACCTAAACTTACTATTATGATTTGATAATCAATTGTAAACACTGCGTAGTGTGGATAATGAACTACCCCTTTTTTCTATACTTCTGCTGATAAAATCAATACCTCTTAGAAATATAGATTTATGTCTTTTATTTCTAATTAATGTTTTCTTAAAAAAATTCCTTTAAAGGATGTTGGAAAGATTACATGGGTTTCATGCTTAAGGTTTTAAATTACATATACAATTCCCCAAAAAACCCAAACCCACTGCCGTTGAGTACATTTTGACTCATGGTGACCCCAGAGGGTTTCCAAGGTGGTAAATCTCTACGGAAGCAGACTGCCACATCTTTCTCCAGCGGAGCCGCTGGTGGTTTCTGCCTGCCTGCCTTTCGGTTAGCAATCTTTTAACCACTGTGCACCAAAAAATCAAAAAACCAAACCCGTTGCTGCTGAGTCAATTCCGACTCATAGCAACCCTTTTAGGACAATGGAGAAATGCCCCATAAGGTTTCCAAGAAGCGCCTGGTGGATTTGAACTGCTGACATTTTGGTTAGCAGCCAAACTCTTAACCACCACACCACCAGTGTTTCCAAATACACAATAAATACCATAAAATGGTTAATTTAATTTATAATGTTACATAAAAGAAATATATAAATCTAAGAAAAACTAAGAACATGCACATATAAATTATAATTGTTTCACATCCATTATTGTTGTTGTTTGGTGCCGTCAAGTCAGTTTCCATTCATAGAGACCCTATGTACTACACAGTGAAAACACTGCCTGGTTCTATGTCATCCTCACAACCATTGCTATGTTGGAGCCCACTGTTGCAGCCACCGTGTCAGTCATCTCGTTGAGGGTCTTCCTCTCTTTTGCTCACTCTCTACTTTACCAAGCATGATGTCCTTCTCCAGGAAATGGTCCCTCCTGATAACATGTTCAAAGTATGTGAGATGAAGTCTCGCCATACTTGCTTCTAAGAAGCATTCAGGCCGCACCTCTTCCAAGACAGATTGGTTCGTTCTTCTGGTATATACGGTATATTCAATATCCTTTGCCGACACCATAATTCAAAGGCATCAATTCTTCTTCATTTTCCTTATTCATTGTTCAGCTTTTTCATCTACATGAGGTGACTGAAAATATCATGGCTTTGGTCAGGCGCACCTTAGTCCTCAAAGTGACATCTTTACTTTTTAACACTTTAAAGAGGTCTTTTGCAGCCAATTTGCCCAATGCAATATGTTTGATTTCTTGACTGCTGCTTCCATGGGCGCTGATTGTGGATCTAAGCAAAATGAAATCCTTGACATCAATATTTTCTCCATTAATCATAATGTTGCTTACTGGTCCAGTCATGAGGATTTTAGTTTTCATCATGTTAAAGTATAATCCATATTAAAAGCTGTATTCTTTGATCTTCATCAGTATGTGTTTCAAGTCCTTTTCACTTTCAGCAAGTAAGGCTGTGTTATCTGCATATAGCAGGCTGTTAAGGAGTCTTCCTCCAATCCTGACACATGCTCTTCTTCATAGAGTCCAGCTTTTCCGGTTATTTGTTCAGCATACAGATTGAATATGTATGGTAAATACCGTGACACACATCTTTCCTGATTGTAAACCATGCAGTATTCCCTTTTTTAGTTCAAACAACTGCCCCTTGGTCTATACAGGTTTGCATGAATACAGTTAAGTGTTCTGGAATTCTCACTCTTCGCAATGTTATCCATAATTTGTTATGATCCACACAGGTGAACGCCTTTGTATAGTCAACAAAACACAAACCCAAACAGGTAAACATCTTTCTGGTACTTTCTGCTTTCAGCCAAGATTCAGGATAATCTCTATACACCTACAAGGAGGAGCAGTTAATACAATTATTATTCAAATTTACGCACAAACCACTAATGCCAAAGTGAAAAAATTGAAGGTTTTTACCAACTTCTACAGTCTGAAATTGATTAAACACACAGTAAGATGCACTAATAATTACTGGTGATTGAAAAGCGAAAGTTGGAAACAGAGAAGAAGGATCAGCAGTTGGAAAATAATGGTCTTGGTGAAAGAAACAACACGGGAGATCGCATGATAGAATTTTGCAAGACCAGTGACTTATTCACTGGAAATGCCTTTTTTCAGCAACATAAATGGCAACTATACATGTTATACACAGGAATCAAACTGACTACATCTGTGGAAAGAGATGATGGAGAAGTCCAATATCGTCAATCAAAACAAGGCCAAGGGCTGACTGCGCAACAAATCATTAATTGTTCATATGCAAGTCCAAGCTGAAGCTGTAGAAAGTTAAAACAAGTCCATGAGAGCCAAAGTACAACCTTGAGTATACCCCACCTGATTTTAGAGGCCATTTCATGAATAAATTTGATGCATTGAACACTAATGACTGAAGACCAGAAGAGTCGTGGGATGACATCAAGGACCTCATACATAAAAAAAGCAAAAGGTTATTAAAAAGACAGTAAAGAAAGAAAAGACCAAAATGAATGTCAGAAGAGACTCTGAAACTTGTTCTTGAACATAGAGTAGCTAAAGCAAATGGAAGAAATGATGAAATAAAAGAGCTGAAAAGAAGATGCCAAAGGATGGCTCAAGAAGACAAAGTATTATTATGAAATGTGAAAAGACCTGGAATTAGAAGAACATGCTTGCCATTTCTCAGCTGAAAGAAGTGAAGAAAAAATTCAAGCCTGGCTGATGATATTGAGCTTCTCCATTGTCTGTTCCCACATATGTAGTCAATTTGATTCCTGTGTATTCCATCCAGCAAGGTCCACATGTATAGTTGCCATTTATGTTGTTGAAAAAAGGTTATTTCCAATGAGTAAGTCGGTGGTCTTACAAAATTCTATCATGCCATCTCCTGTGTTGTTTCTATCACCAAGACCCTTATTTTCCAACTACCAATCCTTCTTCGTTTCCAACGTTCACATTTCAATCATCAGTAATTATCAGTGCGTCTTAATTGTATGTTTAATCAATTTCAGACTGTAGAAGTTGGTAAAAACCTTCAATTTTTTTCATTTTGGCATTAGTGGTTGGTGTGCAAATTTGAATAATAATATTAACTGGTCGTCTTTGTAGGTGTATGGAGATTATCCTGTCACTGAAAATGGTGCATTTCAGGATAGATCTTGAAATGTTCTTTTTGACGATGAATGTGACACCATTTCTCTTCAATTTGTCATTTCTCGGCATAGTAGACCATATGATTCTTTGATTCAAAATGGCCAAAACTATTCCATTTCAGATCACTGATGCCTAGGATATCAATCTTCAACTATTCCATTTCATTCTTGACAACTTCCAACTTTCCTTGATTCATACTTTATACATTCCACCTTCTTATTAGTAATGGATGTCTGCAGCTGTTTCTTCCTATTTTGAGTCATGCCACATCAGCAAATGAAGGCCCTGAAAACTTTACCCCACTCATATCATTAAGGTCGACTCTATTTTGGGGAGACAGCTTTTCCCCAGTTGTACTTTGAGTGCCTTCTAACATGAAGGGCTCATCTTGAGCATTGTGTAAGATAATGTTCTGCTGCTATCCATAAGGTTTTTACTGGCCAATTATTTGAGAAGGAGATTGACTGGTACTTCTCCTCAGTTTGTCTTAGTCTGGAACCTCTGCTGAAGCCTGTCCACCATGGGTGACCTTGTTCGTATTTGAAATACCGATGGCATAGCTTCCAGTATCATAGCAACATGCAAGCCACAATACAACAAACTGACAGAGAAGTGGTAGGTTCCTCATCTATTAGGCATTCATTATGAATCCAAAAAAAAAAAAAAACATAAAACCCATTGCTTTTGAGTTCATTCTGACTCACAGCGACCCTGTAGGATACAGTAGAAGTGCCCTGAAGAGTTTCCAAGGAGAGCCTGGTGGATTCGAACTGCTGACCTTTTGATTCACAGCTATAGCTGTTAACCACTACATCACCAGGGTTTCCTATTATGAATCCAGTAATACTATATAGAAAATAGGAAATTATGTGTGACTTATAGAAAGCAGAATTAGTACTAATGGGTGGGGAGTACAGATAGATAGATATTGCTTTAGCACCTGAAAGAATTTTCTAATAACTCTTGCTGGTAGACTCTGAAATGGGATGTCTCTAAGAAGGTAGTTTCCTCATGATTAAAGAGTGACTTGATGAGATAATATGTACAAACAATAAATTAAAAAGCCGGCTTTAAAGAACTTTAACCCTCCTTCCAATTTCAACATTTTATGAAATCTAGGAATTTTCTCAAAAAGACATGCCTGCATTAACTGTAAAAGTGCAAATGGCATATCCAATGATTGTTATTCATGTTACTCAAAAAATTAAAGACTATAAATCATATCCCCAAACTGACAATTTTCTCAATAAACTGTCTTTAAATTGTGTGGCCTTCGTAGGTTAGGAGTTTTATCTGTACAGCAGCCTTTTTCCGTAAAGTACCACAGTACATAATTTTGACTTTGTGGTCCATAAGATCTCAACTTAGGCATGTAGTGTGAAAACAGCCATAGATAATACATAAAAAATAGGCCCAGCTCTGTTCCAATAAAACTTTATTTATAAAAACAGCAAGGCTGGATTTCAGGCCCATGGGTCATAGTTTGCTGATCTGATGGTTTAAAGTATTAGCAGCATACCAGAAAAAACAAACACACAAAACCAAAAAAACCTACTACCGTCCACTCAATTCCAACTCAAAATGACCTTACAGGACAGAGTAGACTAGCCCTATAGGGTTTCCAAGGCTGTAATCTTTACGGAAGCAAACTGCCACATCTTTATCTTGTGGAAGCAGCTGGTGGGTTTGAATCACCGACCTTTCAGTTAGCAGCTGAGTGCTTAACCACTGTACCATCAGGGCTCCTTATTACTAGCAGAGTTGGTTTAATTTTGTCCTCCACTTACCCTATTTTACATGGACCAAAAAATAAGGATCTTTCCAAAAAAAGGATGGAAATATTAATTAAATGCCAAAGCAATGACACATATTTATGGTACTATGAAGACTAGGTCACATTTCCAAAACATCTTTTCTTGTACACCAAAAGAAAAGATCACATTTCCAAAAACATCTTTTTATGTACACTTTTGGTTTCTTGACCAAATTTCACATTAAGTCAACTGGGCCATGTGAAGGAGATGCATCCAGTTATGAATTGTGCACTACAGAGCTCTCCCCTGAGTAGAATTTTCCTTATATGAATTTCTATCTTGACTGGAATTGTTTCCCAGGAGGAAATTCATAAGAAACCAACACAAAGAACAAGACTACAATTTGTCAGCTCCATGCGCACAAGGAAGTCAATGGGATGTTTTTTCGATAATGATAGTTGTAGATTCTGTTATGGAAACTCTGGTGGCATAGCGGTTAAGTGCTACTGCTGCTAACCAAAAGGTTGGCAGTTCGAATCCACCAGGCGCTCCTTGGAAACTCTATGGGGCAGTTCTACTCTGTCCTATAGGGTCGCTATGACTCGGAATCGAGTCAGTGGCAACCGATTTTCTTTTTAGATTCTGTTAGTAGAGATGTGACATTAGTTGTTTTACTGTTAATGTGTATTTAAATCTGAATTGTAAAAAATCTAAAATCTTGTATTCAAATTTCATTGTAAATAATTATTTCATTAATAACTCACACACCTTTTATAATATTTTTCTGTCAAAAGCCAGAAAACATATAGGTAATAAAATCAGCTCTACTGCCCGTGAAAGATCAGGCATGTTAAAAGATAACTGCTGGGTCAACAGGGGTTAAAAGGTACTTTAAACCAAGCAATTACGATTGATTTCTGTCTGCTCTTGAGGACTTTTATAAACCTAGTCTGAATCTAACAGTTCACTTAAGGAATCAGATTGGCAAATCCTTATTGAAATTTAAGAATTTTGGAAAATTTATTATCCAATCTTTAAGATGAATCATTCAATATAATTTTCAAATGGCAATAAAATTAAATAATGATTCAGATAGTATATCAATAACTTCCGTGTTAACTAAAAATGGTCTCTTTCCTCATTTCTTATCTGGTATTTTTGAGAAGTACAGTTCTAATTTTACTTCAGAAATAATAGTTCATTATATTATTAGTTGATGTTTGTTGAAGGCTATTCTACTAACGCAAAACCTTGGATGTACATTAAGCATCTATGGAAACTGAATTAGCACTTTCAGACAATTCCCTACAGTGTGAAATGGTGCAATTTCATAGTCATACCCTCTAGTATGTTTTGAAAAGCTTCAAGAGGACATTCATTCTGTCATTCAATACCTGTTGGGTAACCTACTACATGATCATGTAGGTAATGAGGATATAATGATGAGTAAGAAAGATATAAATTTAAGGACTTCATGACTCCACATGAACCACATTTTCCCAAAGCTTCGATCCCTCATAAAAGAAACCTAAGAAATGCACAATGTTTTTACTGCTCTAAAAAAGTATGGCAGCAAAAACAAACAAAGCAGTACAGACTGGATGTTCAAAAGCTAGGTAACAAGCAGAGAAGACGACTTAGATTAGAATTATTTTTGCTCACTTACTACATGATCGACCTTAATATTTTTTGAATTATTAATTAATAATATTGAACTTAGTATTTTTGAGTAGGCCAATCAGCCCTACAGGTTTTGAAAGGAAAATTGATGATTCTTGACAATTCTTAAAGGAAAATTTGTTCAATTCTTGATTCAAATCCATTGTTAAATTACTTTTTGCCCAACCTACAAGATTTAATTTAGGCATGTTAGGCATGTTTGATTTAGGCATGTTGATTAAGAATTTAATTTTATTCATTTTTAATAGTATATAGCCAGCAAAAAAAAATTAGAGATATGTGGTTGTTGTATGTCTGAATACCCAAATGCAGAGGGAAGAATTTAAGAAGCAATAGATAAATTCATTTCATTATTATATTTTTACAATTTGATTTTTTTGAGAATAAAAAATGACTTACACTTCGTAAATATACATGTAACATGTAAAATCTGAATGCATTAACTTTATTATGAGGTACAAATACTTTCTGTTCATCATTAGTTTTATTTTTATTCTAGAGTGTTAATTTATTGGAAAATCAGGTAAGCGAGTTCATTTAGTACAGATCATCACTCGTACTTTATCTGGACCACCATATTTTTCCTAACAGTATTGGAAAGGTTGGTAAAAGACAATTAAAATAAGTCACTATCTAGTTTGATTCCTTTTTCATATCTATCCCTAGCTAACAAGTTTTGAGCTTTAATTCAGAAAAAATAGGCTATATAAATCTCAGCCATTTTGATACATGGTAGGTTTGTGGTTAAAGGACATCTGAACATTATCATTGTGCTGTTTTTCTATACCAACATATGATCCATATATTAAAAAAAAATATGTATATGTATAAGAAGTTTTCTTCTAAGAGCTGCAATTATATATTCTAATAAAAAACTATTCATGTATTCATGTCAAGAATATAGCACTGTGCATTTGGTTTTGTTCAACATTTTAGCAATTTGATTAAAATATTAATAAACTAGTTTTGTGTTAGCCTTTTCCTTTGCCCACTGGATACAAGATAAGTTGACCCATTTTATTACAGGCTCAACAAGGGCAATCCATTTCATGCTACAGCACTGACCCTTAACAAAGATCTTGTAAATGAGTAGCCCATTACAATATGTACAAGTGACCTTTAATTGCACCAGGCTTTTTGTTACCAGCTTTTTCAATGCTACACCATAGCTACAGTAGAAGCTTGTAAAGCATTTCTCAGGTTATTGAGTAGAAATGGCAGAAACATAAAAAAAAAAAACCCTGTATCAAAATACGTAAAGTTTGGGACATTTTATTAAGTGACGTTTTAATAATGCCTTTTAAATAACTATTGAGTGGAAAGACAAGCTTTATTTTTTCATTCACATAAGAATTAAACATTTAGAACATTTATAAACAATTCATTAATCAAGGACTTAAAAATCTAATCAAATACAACTTGTGTTTTAATAGTTTTTGGAAACATAACTATTTCCAACTTGACACTGGCTTAATTTCATAACTGAAAAGTTTAATTTTAGTAAAAGACACCTCTCCTCTCTTTTTGTGAATGACTACACAATTTGAAGTTTTATTATTCCAAATGTTCTTGTGAAATTTGAATGTTCACTGAAGATTCATATACCTAAAAAACACACGTCTAAATACATTCCAAGGTTTGTTTATATTAAGCAATGATATTTAGAACAAATTTTCAATATAGGGTCATATATTTCAACTGATTTAATCGGAAATTTCTGAATGAGTGCAACATATTTTTGACAGTCTTACAAAAAACTGAAACCAAATACTCAGTGTTACTAAATCCTTCATATTGGGTATCTCACGTCTTGAAGGCTCACGCCAAAATGATTTAGTTTGATTCTCTACAACAGTGGTGGGCTGACTTGACAGCACCTGACAAAACAGTTCAGTGAACTTCACTGTAACAGATAAAAAGAACCTGAACTGGCTACTCTATGATATGTCCACTGTGGCATGGAGTTATGACAGTAATAACTTTACCAGATTTTAATTTTTGCTTAAATTTTTTAAATTAAAATAAGAGAACTGCTGTATATATATTTTTATGTTTAAAGGCATTTCTCTTACACCTGTGTTTCCTCTAATTATTTATTATGGTTCCCAAATTCTACCTTTTCAATACTAATAAGTAACATTTATTCTCATATTTCTTTAACAAAGAACACAATTTCTCATTGCTAAACTTTATGACTAATATTATTTTTAGTAATATTAATCAATAAAAAGCAAAATATTTTACAATCATAATAGTATTTACTGCTTAAATTTAATTAAAAATGGTATTCAAAAAAGCTTCCAACATATCAAATATATACAAAAGAAAAAAATTGCTTTTAATATGGATGAATCAAACCACTAATAAAACCAGTTATGATAAAAGGGGAGGCAAAAATGAGAAATTCAAAAAAATTGAATCATGTAATTTGTATACATCTTAATTATCTCACAGGATAATTTCTGACACTCAACAGATAATAGATGTAAAACAATTTAGAAAAATATAAATAATATGATAGCTAGCTATGATCATATTAATTAGCATTTGCAAAAGTACATGAATATAGAATGTAAGGGTATACAATAATAATACACTGTAATCAAATCTGGGATACTTTTGAACCATATCCAAATAGTTGACTGGAACAAAGGAATCACATTTCTTTGTACAGTATATTTCTTTCCTGTATGGAGCTAAGGTATAGAAATCCCATAGAAATGAAGAGTGTTTTAGGGAATGGCTTTCTATTTTTTGCAAATTAATTTTCTTCTACAGTAAAATACCTACTTTATATCAAAAAGTTTACAAATTAGTAAAAAATAAGGTAAAGAACAATCTTGTTGCTGTAACATATTCATATATATATATATATTAGCAACATGTTATATATGAGGGAGAAGCTATGATTAATCCAATCTAAATTTCTTTTATAGTGTATTTTATAAAAATACAGTAGAAATGCTTGCTTAGGACAGAAAATTTTTACCTTGAATGTTAAAAGGTTTATATATATATATATATATATATATATATATATATATATTTGAGATTTGTTATCTATTCCTTCATGTAGAATCCTTCAGGGCAGAGGCTTTTTGGCTTATGGACTAAAGATGAGATAGCAGTACAGATTGGGAGGTGGCAGGAATTACTGGTAAGGACACAGGTTTTGGAATAAAATAGACTTGAATTTAAGTGTAATTTCTGTCAGTTATTGGCTCTATGATTTTGGCAATTAAATTGTTCGATCTCTAAAGTGTAAGTTTTCTCATTTTAAAATGTGGGTAATAATAGTACATGGTCGTCCTGATATCTAGGAGATATACCTATAAAGCACTTGCAATAGTCCCATGTTAAACACTCATAATTATTATTATTACTATTTGTTAATTTTTTTTTAATTAATAATAATGAACAGAACTCCTGAATTTGTCAACATTGCAGTGCAGTTCTGTACATGGATTCAGAAGATCTGGATTGAATACTGGCTTTAACACAGCTGTGCTCAGTGAAAAAGAGGAAGACCCTCAACGTGATGGATTGAGACAGTGGCTACAACAATGGGCTTAAACCTAGCAATGATCGTGAGGATGGTAGAGGACTGAGCGGTGTTTCATTCTGTTGTACTGGGGGTTGGAACCAACTTGACTTTGGAAAGGTTATGTAGCTCCTTATGTTTCCTTACATTAAAATGTGTGTAATATGCCTATGGCAAGGCTTCCTGTGAGGATCAAGTAAGAATTAAAAATGGTAATATATATTAAGGCAACCAACACAATGCCTGGAACAAACAAGACACCCAATAAATATTTTTAAATAAACTTTAATATAAAGTTTTAAATAAACTTTAAATAAACAGACATGAGTTACTTTCTAAATAAGTAGTTTAACGATTTAACAAGTACTATACGGAAACCCTGGTGGCTAGTGGTTAAGTGCTACGGCTGTTAACCAAGAGGTCGGCAGTTTGAATCCGCCAGGTGCTCCTTGGAAACTCTATCAGGCAGTTCTACTCTGTCCTATAGGGTTGCTATGAGTCGGAATTGACTCGATGGCAGTGGGTTTGGTTTTTGGTTTTATGGAGCACCTACTACATATACTCAGAATTTAGCTGCAAACAAGACATACCCTTGTCTTGTGGAGCTTAGATTCTAGTGCTGAGGTTAGGGAAATAAACAACAAACCAATTAACATATATTATACATATGCTACACTGTACTTATTTTATATATATATACACACACACACCCCCCCATATATATAAATGCTGCACTGAGAATTAATATAGGATATGTAATAGTGGGTTGCTGGGTGAAGACTCTAGATGGGCTAGTTAGAAGAGACCTCTCTAAGAAGGATTTTGGTATATTTAAACTGTGATACAAATGACAAGAAAAAAACCATGAGAGGATCAGAGGGATGAACATTCTGGACATTCGCTTTGCAAAGGTGTTGAGGCAGGACTAAACGTGGTGCATTTTAAGTACAAAAGAATCCCTAAAGCTACCTATATCACAGAGTTCATGGACACCATATTTATTAAGCTCTACTGTGCATTAATTACTCTTCCAGGCATCCTGGAGGGTACACTAGTAAAATAAATGTTCTTACTTTCCAGGACCTTAAGATGCATTTAGGTGATGATATGGGACAGCAGTGATTTGCCATCATTTTGTGTTTTCTTTTTTATGTCTTCCTTTTACACAATATGTAACACATTGTGGGAGAAAGTGTTTCCGGGAATATGGAATACTGGGAGTACCAGTAACAAATGGAACTAGGAGTACCGGTACCGTGACAGTTGTACAAAGACTTTAAGAAAATTCTTCAACACTGCAATATCATTCTCCTGGAGCCACACCACAGAACAGATCTGTGAGTATTTGTGTTTGTAAATCTAGGAAAGAGTAGAAGAGATCTTTCTCTCTGTATCTTCAGACAATGTTGAGTCTGTATCACCCTGCTCTCAAAGGTGAGAATACTGCGCTACAAGTACCACAGAGTCCTTTTGAGAGACCTGTGGACTAAAGACCATTTAGCAAGATTCTAAATATCTGACTTTTGTTTTGTGCAATCATTTCACTGCCTCAAATAGATACTTTGCTTAAATTTCCTGAGTCAAATATAGCTATGAATTAGTATATAGTGCAATGTGAAATATTAGACACTATATTCAATATATAAAATGAAAAATTTTCTACAAATAATTGTTCAGGCAAGGTACTGTAAGATATTTTAAAAATATTTCTCAAAGAAAAAGAATTCATTCAATGTAACTAGTTATAAGTTTATTATCCTAGGTGTTGATGACCACACAGAAACTTTAAGATATATAATAGCCAAACATGAATCTATTCTTCCTTTTTAAATGAAGCAATGATGTCCTGCCAGTCAAACTCACAGGAAGCATGTGAAATGAACATAAAAGCAAACAGGGCTTTCACTGCCTAAGGGAAAGTCAGCAAGATGGCAGTTTCAATCATTGTGAATAATACTAAAGCGCCCTCAGGCTCTTCTCAGAATGGAAACATGTCACTATTACTGCAATATTTCAACAAATCAGAATGCAGAGAAAAGAACACTTATGCAATCACATCCTGGAAGGGTACTTTACTCAACATTTAAGCAGAAAATTATAAAGAAATTTCAGAAAAACTGTCAGTGAACATAAATGACTTGGTAAAAAAAAATTTTTCTTTCAATGTGCTTCATAGATTTTTAAGCTTGCCACTTAGAAACAATTTCCTTAAGGAATTATTAATGTAAAGTCAAATTTTAATGTAGATGTGCAAGTGAAAAGTTTGAGATTCAGGATGCTAGCAAGAAATACTTGTTTCTTCCCCAATGGTACTATTACTTCAGGAAATTTGATCAAAGGGAATTAGCTTTCATAACATTTATATAGGAAGTTAAAAAATACTTCAAATATTTTGGGAATTTACCTAATCAGTACACTTTTAGCATGTGTCTAGTCATGTAGCCATCTTTGGTCAATCATCAAAAAATCAAAGGCAAATTGGCATGACTCAACCCTAACTTTAATACCGCATGATTGTGTCGTGTAAGCTTGTTTTGTGTGAGAGCTGCTGTGGTTTTAGCAGAGAGATTAACAACCGGACCTAAGCTGGCCTCCAAACCTTGCCCTGCTGATGCCTCAAGCTCTTTGAAGTCTGACCATCATACCTGGCAAAACAACAGTGGGAACTAGGATGGTGTCAGATCTAATCAAATTGTTCGCAGCAGCATAGCTAACTATGGGGTTCACTAATTGGCCCAATTGCGGATTATACCTTTGCTACAGATTCAAGACAATAATTTAGTTAAATGATTTTTTTTTTCTTATCTCTTCTAATTAAGATTCCAAAGTGGGAAGAAATAGGATTAGACAGAGCTTCAAAACTGTGCTCCCCTTAAGGTGGTTTGCACTTTTGATAGGCTCAGTGTGACGTATGAAATATAGAGAGTATATAGTTAAGTATTAAACCAACTTCTGGAGGCTCTGTGAAACCTATGTGACAGTACTGTATGTCTACATCACTTAGGAATCAAAGCGTAAATATGTGGATAGTAACATAATGAATATGTTAAAATGTAAACATGTAGAAAATTAAATTTGTTGTTAAAATTTAATTTGGGTTTACTTTTGATAATCGGTTTCATCCATATACCAGATATCTATGTTCAACTTTGATTTATTTTGTTAACTGCGTTAAAAGTGGGAATGAAAAATACTTGAAGTATCAACCAATGTTTGTGGGGGGCATCGTTATTGGAAAAGGTATATTGGACTATACACAGTCTATGTTAGGACTTAATGCTCCAATGCCAGACATTCATGCTTCCATTATTTTAATTTAGTGACATAACTGTGAGTGACAGGCAAGTTAGCCATCCCTCCCCCTCCTCTCTACCTCTAGATACAATAAACATATAGTTATGCTTCTGCTTCCTATTAAAAAAGTGGGAAGGCTGTTGAAAATCAATGTAGAGAAGTACGGAAACCAAAGATGCCATGCCACATTTCACACTGCCCCTTGAATCCAACCATGCCCCCTTTCCAGACCATGTGACCGAGAGTACATTCCAATGTGTAACAAATCTACCAGCACGGAATCAGAAAAGTTATTTCTGCTTTACCTTCTGAACTACTTTTCTCTTCTGAAAGCAAGACTCATTTACTGCCTGACATATTATAGCCTCAGACTTTACAGGCTAGTACAAGGTATTATTTTGTTTTTTAAAAATATCAGACCAATTTTAAAAACATTTCTTTGCTGTGCATATTAAAACATTGGCACTTGATAGACGATTTCCGCTCCCCGCCACCCCCACCTCCCAGCCCTCAATAACAGCATCTTTGAGCTAATCATTTTCAGGTCATTTCTACTCTTGTTTCAGTTTCTATATTTTATCACCAAAGACTTGGTATCTGTCTGAACACACATTTTATAATGTTATATTTAAAACATTTAACCTTAGGTGAACCACATTTCATTCCTTTATAATCACACCTATATGCACTTCTATTAGGCTTGTTTGATCCCTTACATTATATTTTTTTGAAATCTCCGAATTGAATATTATGGCATAAGCAAATAAGTTATTTAGACTATGTTTTACCTATGTTTCTATTTAAAACAAAACAACTCCATTGATTAGGTTATAAGCCAAAAAGGTAAAGGTAATATAATGTTTAGATAGATTCTATTGAATATTAACTTAAAAAAAAAAACTGTCTACTTGTGTTTTGTTTTCAAATATTGCTTCTAAACCACAGGGTGACCAGTTATAAGGGTTCTCTTAGTTTAACACAGTGGGAGGAAGAATGGAGAAAATGGAACAGAAACCTGTGCGGTTAATAAAACATCTTTCATCAGCTCCAGTGGTAAAGTGTAGCCACTATTAGAACCTGAAGTTAATTAAAGGAGGTCCCACTTGACATTATGTAAGTCCTTTATTTCTTCCCTCAACTCCAGAGAGAGAGAGAGAGAGAGAGACATTATAAATATGACTCACACTACTTTCTTCTTTAGGTCATATATATATATATATGTAACTTTTAATTAACTTTTAATTGGGGAATCTCTTTGCTTAGTTTTTATGGAATAGAAAAGATATCCTTAGACCTTGTTGCCAGAATTATAATCTTGGGAAAAAGATGCCACATGGGAAAAAACAAGAACACCCTATATCATTCATTAAAAATATAAATTCAATTTCAAAGAAAATGGTGAGACATTTCTTCCTCGGAACATTAAACAAGAATAACTTTATCCCTCTAAAGATTTTTAGCAATATTATGGTAAAATACTCAATGTTCTGTCAGAAGAAGTAAAATTATGTTTGAATAATTACAGTGTTGGGTTCCAATTCAATGGTTTCTTTTGAGAACTAAAGCAAATTAGCTCAAGAATCACTATTTCTACACTTGTTCTTTCGGCTTTAAGTGGCTTTTAAAGGGAGTATCCCCAGAAGAGAAACTTTTAACACTCATGCAGAGATGACCTGCTTGAAGAACTGGCTGCCTGATTAACTATTAACTGCTCTCAATAGGATTAGATAATTAAGGACATTGATGACCATTAATTAGGAGGAGGGCACATTAATTTGTCACTGGATAGGGCCCTTACAATGATTTATAGGTTGGTGCTACTTGCAAATGGGAAGGAAAAGAGAAAAAGAGAGAGAACCATTAAGTTACCTTATCAAGTGGCCAGCTAAAGAGGGCAGAGGGTCAAAAAAGGGCCAAAGTGGTCACTTAAGGGTGAAGTCCCAAACACCAAAGCAGTGCCAAGCCACATTGACCATCATTTGGTGATGAAGTTAAAAATATGCTAATTTATTGGTGGCAATTCTCTCTTTTTATGGTTTCAAGCCGTTAAGACAAGTGGCCTGCTTAAGAGCTTTTCATTTGAAAAGAGATTAAACAAAATGGTTTGTCAAGGCTGCTTGGCTGTTTTATGTCTTTGTTAAAAAAAATTGCACAGGCTATACTGATAACTATCACATCACCCAAAAGCCATCTCTCTCTGAGCATTTACTTCGTTAATAAATACATCAACTCTAATTGCTTAATAGTGCCATGTTCATTTGGTCTTTAGCAAGATTAAGTTGAAATAAATCTTTTGTACTACTACTCTGTCACTATTGCTTACATAAAGGTCACAAAAAAGACTTTAAATTTTGTAGAAATTGACTTAAAGATATTAGTGTAAATTATACTTTGTTTAATTCAACACAGAAAGTTAAAGGTGGTTTCATCAACAGTAAGGAGAAATGCTTTTAGAATATAGATAAGGATCCTCTTTTCTCAGCCACGCACAATTGTGGGTAGCATACACATTCCACACACAATGAAGCACAGCTCATTAACATTTAATTAAATATGCTTTTGAAAGCCTTAGAAATCTGTATATCATAGTTATTATGTAAGTTTGGAGCTTACTTTTAATAAAAAACAAGAGTATTTTTGCTGTACTCTAATGATATACCATTAAAATAAAAAAAAGTCTAAAAAACAGCATTCCGTTACACCATAAGAACTTAAAAATGATTAGCATGAAACATGTTTTAAGAATTTCATTAAAGTTAAAAAAAGAAGATACTATTTACCTCAAGAATGTGAAAGAAAACTTAAGAGTTCTCTCTTACCTCAATGGTGAATTGCTTCCTTTTTAATTTGAAGCCTAAGTCTTTCACATCTGATACATCACAAGTCAAGTTATTAAGCCGAGGAATCTGCCGAATATGAATCAAACCTTGTGTGGAGGAAATTAAAAGGAAAAAAACAAAAAACGCTGTCATCAGATGCATAAATTAAAGAGTCTTACAGCAGAATTCTGTAAATTTACACACAAGCATCCTCCCCTTTTAAAACTGGAGCTTACTACCAGGAGCAGTGAAGCAAATGGTGTGATTATACTCAAGTAATCAAGCAGAATAAGATAAACAGAAATCCTTGTGTGAGGAAAACTAATTGCACTTTGGTAGAGAAGTACAGATGTAAAGAGGGATCTTAATACTTGTCAAAACTACAGCCGGTTTGTGTGTGATTTTCTCTTGTATTTACAGTAAGCAAATATGGCTATCACCTTGCATGCTGCCCACGGCACCACTGAGTGATCTTTATTTTATTAAATGCACCAGTAAGCAGCCAGCAAAACAAGACTTACGGGTTACTGATAACCAGTGAAGCACTAATGTAAAGTATTTCATTTTGTACCTTATTAATGACTTGAACAAACCATTGAAGAAAACTACATTTCAGAGCACACTTTAGGATTACCCCCTATGCCATCCGAGACACTCATTTCTGTGGCAGGCTAGACCTTTATGTAGCTGTTAGAAGTTTGCCACAGTGCTAGGCAAACCACGAGCTTTGGTCTCTTGTCAGTAGAAACACTTGCTAATTTTTTCTGACAAGGCGACTGGGTGGTTTTTGTGCAGCCTAAAGTAGTTTCTGACTAAACTAGGGGTCATTTGCCACAGATGAAGATGTGCAAGTTCTTCAATGCTTCTCTCTGACTGACTCAGCCCATATTTAAAAATCACCATTTTGAAGACACTGATGCCTAAACATGAGGAAAAAGGCAAAATCCAGATTTAAATAAATTAGATAAATTTTATTTACAGAACAGTTTCTCTAGTACCCGGTTTTGTGTGTGTGTTTCAATGCTCAGTAATGAATGATTTTTTCATTTTAGCTTAAAACGGTAGGCCTCCAGGTGAGTAACTTTAGAAATGGTCCCTTCGAAAATAATTTATTTAAAGATCTGACTTAAATTTTTGAACTTAAAAAAATTCAAATATACTATGAAAGAAGACAGTTTTTAGCTACAAATTAAAAATATTTCATATAGAGCTATTTCATAAAATGTTTATTAGAAATAAACATACCATATTTTTATTTGTACATTTCTCATTTTAACCTTATATATGCTCGTTATCTAGCTATTAAATCAAGAAGCCCTACAGAATGAATGAATGATTTCATGGATCCTTCTTATTAACAGAAACTTTACTAGTCTAGTCATCAGAACCACTCATTAACCTGTGGGGAATAGTTTTTCAATTCAGAGATTTAAGCACAAAGAATCCTCATAGCCTTTCAACCCTTGAAATGCTTTAATCAAAATAACATTATTTTAGAATATAATTTTCCTAAATTCCTAAGCTCATAATACTTGCAAATGATAATATATATCATTTATTAAGGTAATATTTAATTTGAATTATTTGAAAAGAAATAATAAATTAAAGAAATACCTTATTCTTAGTAGATTTCTTTGTATCATAATAAAAATGATGTATTAAATGTCATATATAATCTTAACTTGGGCATATACCATATGTACACTTATGTAAGTAAATCATCATGAGGCAAATTATTTTTACAATGGTTTTTGTTCACATTTTATATTCTCTAATCTTAAAAAAATAATTATTAGATCATACTGGTTTTATTATTTTTTAAAGATTTTATGCTGACTCTTCAAAGCAGTGGCTGAATTTATAACGTAAGTATCTTATTATCTTTAATACTTTCTAGTATATAAACCAATAATAACAAAAAATTGCCAGTCTTTCATAGTCTTGTAGCAAGCCTCAAACAAGCTGTTCAGTCTTCAGAGCTTTCCATGGAAGTACTGTAATTTCACAATAATAGTAGCAATAATACATGTACACACAGAATATCACTCTAGACAAGGTAGAAACCTATTGTTCATTATATTCTACATTCAAATTAGACCTAAGATATGCATAATACTAACTTTTTTCTATTCAAATAGTTCTATGTAAGAACTTTTATTAAAAAAAATCTCAAAATCAACCAAATGACTAAAATATTATTAAAAGCTTCAAAAAATGTAAGTAGAAAGTCTGATTAATTGACCTGTGTTTACACCAAGGTGGCAATATTTAAAAGTTTTTCGAAACTCAAACTAACAACAATATGAGTAAACAGAAAATATTTTTTTCCCATATGTAGGAATTTTAAAACACGATACTATGTATTTTATTTAAATGGCTAAGCTTTGTAAAATATAAGCTGCAATACAAAACTGTTATTATTAGAAATAACATGATATTTACTTCAAACATGGCCAATAAATACTACTGCTTTCATAGCAACTTTGGGCCACTGGGCTAACAAAATGTACATTTGACTAAGCCATGGCTTAGTACTAGGACTTACCTCCTTTCAAGCAGTTATCATACTTCCTCTGTAGTTTAATGTAGTTTGGGACAAGCTACTTACCTCAATATTGGCTAGGAATGGAAAACATTTCACAGGCATATTGTAAAATAAAATTCAATCTACTTTACAGTAGATATTCTGACTGACAGTCCAGGCACCCTAGAAGCAGCCAGGACACACTCTTCTCATTATAAATGTGATGCTTACCATGATAATCCTTATATAAAGGGTTGGTTTCTTTCTCAGAACCAATAAATGATTCCAGTCCAACTACTGTATCTGACAAATTTGTAACACGAGCAATAACTGCTTTATTCTGCAAAACAAGGAAATAAAACATTCATGTAATGTTAAAAAATATAATATCTATACAGTGCCACTAGGCTATCTCATTGAGAAATTGTAGTGGAAATAGACTATTAACACAGAGAAATAACTTAAAAGTTAAAGCTAATCACAGGCCGAAAACATGCCCTTAATTGAAAATCCCAGCCCATCTATGTATGCTATTCTAACTTAAAGAACTAAGGGGACATAGCTTAGTTCTGTTAGAAAATATAAATTATTTTTCTCTTGTCTTAAGGTGCAAGGCTACTTTTATCCTCATATATTATTATTCTTCAAATTACTTCACCAATTGCCCATTGGAGAATCAGAAGCAATAGACAGTACAGCACAAAGCATAATGCAAGGGTCCCACAGTTGCCTGTCAGCTGGGACCAGGTCCCAGTCTTAAAACAACTGAGGTCTCCATATCATAGTAGAAACATTGAAGGGTCTGGCTAAGAGGCTACAGCATGGTTAGTTCCAGAGTCTTCTGTTCTCTTTTTCCAGATACTACCATTTGGCTTTGGGATAACAATAAAGGTAAAGAAAAGGTGATGGACGACTAGTACTAGATCAGTAGCCTACTCTTTCCTTCCCAAGACAACCTGAAATGTACCAAAATACTGCTAAATCATGCATCTTAAAAATATGCAACCACATTTTGCCATATAAAAATAATATGTTAATATGCTTCCAAATACAGTATGTCTAGTTATTAAGCAGCAAAACTTCTAAAATGTCCAGAATTTCATGTTTATAAAAGCAACAAATACCCTGTAGCTTCTTTTTTTTTAATAGTTTATTATGCTTTAGGTAAACGTTAACATTTAAGAATTTGTACACAGAATGCTCCAAGACAAAGGCCACAGTTCCCTCAGTGTGTCAGCACTCTCCTCATTTCCACCCTGGGTTCCCGATTACCTTTTGTCCAGTTTTCCTACCCCTTCCTGCCTTCTTGTCTCTACTTTTGGGCAGATTTTGGTTTTGGTCTCATATAACTGTTCTAAGGAGCTTGTTCTGCTCAGGTGTTGTTTATATTGTAGGCCTGTCTATTGTTTGGCTGAAAGGTGGTCTCCGGGAATGGCTTCAGTTCCATGTTAGAAAGGTGTCTTAGGGCCTTAGTCTTGGGGGCTCCTCTAGTCTCTATCAGATAAGAAAGTATGGCCTTCCTCGTAGTTTTTTTAAAAAGAATTATTGTATTTAATGGAAAATCAGTATTCCCTTTAGCCTCTAACAGGGTGGTAGGTAAGAAAATTAACCTGAAGTTCAGCAGTTCAAATCCACCAGCCACTCTGCAGAAGAAAGATGTGGAACTCTGCTTCCGGGAAGAGTTACAACCTTGGAAACCCTATGGGGCATTTTAGGGTCACTATGAGTTTGAATTGACTCGATGGCAAAGGGTTAATGGGTTACGGGTTTTATATACATATATATATACACACACACACTATATTGTACTACATATATACTATTAACAGAAAAATTTTTGCTCTTAAGTTTTTTTTCTCAGAAGATCTTGATAAGTTGAAAAAACTATTGTTTATAAAATGTATTTTTGAAACTCCCATTTTCATACTTGGTAATGTTTACCCGTTTAAAAATTTTTTTTTTTTTTTAAAAGATGGGAAATGTAAAACAGTTAAATAATTTATCAGTCTGATGCTACCCTGTTATGAGAAAAGCTCAAATATAATAAAATATATTCACTTTCTGAATACCTGATTGACCTCTGAGCTTATTGACATTATCTATTAAATCCTTTTACAAAGGAATGTAGAAGAATAAAAAAAAAGGACTGGTCAATGTTACCTTACTCAGTATGAAATATAGTAGTCCATGTAACCAAACACTGTGCTGACATGACTGGCTAACTTATACCTCAGGCAGCCCTTGAAACTCCTCCATAGAAATAAGCAGGAGTGTGTGTTATAAAATAAACGTTTTAGCCTTTAAATTAGTGCTTTTAAAAAGAACCAGTAAAAAGAATTATCCTTAATTGTTTTTATGTGGGCACCAAGTATAGAAAAACAAATATAATTTGGATATGCCCTTTTCTTCAAAGGCAATTTTTCATTCAATGGTGAGAAAATAATCCAGATTGATTCCTCACTTTCAATTCTGTGCCACAGGGGATGGTCCTACTCCCGGAATAACAGGGGCTTCAGAGGCTATACACACGTTCCTCCCAATATTTCTTTAGCCAAAGACCATTACATCAAACTCATCCAGGTTGGGTTTCAGCCAGTTATTCTTCACCCAAACAAAAATGTCTGCCAGACATTCCAACAGCTGGGAGACAGTTCACAATGAGTCAACTTGAAAATGATTCATCGTGCTGAGTACTGAACAATGTTAGGGTGGGGGCGGGGTGTGGCTGGGCTGGTAGTAGACGGTGAGAACAAGTGCGAGATGAGGAATAACCATGTGGTTCCCCATTAAGAAGAATCTTGGATAGCAACCAGCAAACTCTTATCATTTCATTTTTACGATAAGTTCAACTGGGAGGAGTACTGCTGTCATGGACCCTCAGATGAACAAGCACTTTTAAAGGCTACTGACAATATTTCTTAATCAAAAAGGTCAGATTTCCTTTTATCTATAAGTAGAAAACTAAGCCTTTGTGTCTAAATATCTGAATCTAAAATAATAAAAGTAAATTTTTGTTAAAATTCAATTATTTAGGATTTCTGTGATATAAGCTAGATTTTTCTCAGTTATCCGAATCATAGCAATTGTAAGGCTTAAGATAGGATTAGTCTCCTCCATTGTAGTGGTATGTAAGCAGAGAACTGTGCATTTACTTATTTCAAAAAAGGGGGTTTCTTCCTTAATTTAACCTTAAAATTTAACAGCATACAACATTTAGCAACACTATAAATATTTTAAAAGTGGTTTGTAGGATATAATAAAAAAAGTCAAGTACTCACTCTGAAGAGGAAAACTGATGAATTAATGAATACAAAAGGTATATGCAGCCTGGATTTCAAAATTTCCTAGAAACTCATTAATATATTTATTTCTGAGTTCCATAGGCTTAAAGCATAGTTATTAATTACAAACTAAATTCTATTTTAAAAGCTCACATGAAGTATTAGAATAAGAACAAATGTTTAATCATACTACTACCATAAGTTATATTTAACAGTAACTTGTACTGCTTTCTGCACAGCGATTTTGGTAAATAGTTTATTTTTAAATATGATGGGGTAAGCCAAGCTAATTATGAAAGTTGTGCAGATATCTGAAGAATGTCTATAGAAGAAAAAGCAGTGGAAATTATATAAGAATAACATCTAAGTTTCTAACTGGGCTAACCTTTATTTTTTTATTACAAACCCATCCAATCTTCCAGTTCTTTGTAGGAACATACAAGATATTTGGCATGTAAATGTACATATGGTTTAAAAAGATAAAAGTGTTACAGAGTTACTTCTGTACCTCCAAGATTCATAAGGAGTATACGGATCTAATCTTATTTTAAAACCACTCTTGTCAAAAGGTGTTTTAAATCATCATTATCACCATCAATGCTCTTAAAGATAAAAGTAGGTGAATTTACTTAAAAGAATCTAAAATGAACAGTTAAAAAAGAAAAAAAAACCTTAAAAGCATAGTAACCACAATTTACTTTAGGAGGGATATACTATGGACAATAAATTGCCATAATATAACCCCCAATATTCAGAAAGCTTTAGTATAAAGACTTGAGCAGAGGCCTTGAAACTGGAACTTCCACATTTTCATCTTAACAGTTTCTTAGTGTTTTTATGTTATTAGCCAAGATTCGAAATCTCTTTGGTCTTCAGTATACATAGCTGGCAATGGAGCAGTAAAGGTATTTGTGTATCAAGTACTTAAACACATAAAATCGGAACATAATTTTTGCATTAATTTTGAATTTGTTACATTGCCGTTTCCAATAAGGAATCTTTTAAGTAAGGACATTCAGGATTCACTGTCATGAGTAATGGTTATAGTACATGCATAGTGACATCACTCAAGCATGTACAATGATACTGTTATATTCCTCTTTGCCCACCTGGATGTGGAAGTCTAGGATAGCTCAAAAATCCTTCTTATTCTAGACAAATTTCCCTTCACTCCTGGGTGAAAGTTGTCAGTTCTGGATAGCAGCCAAGACGTGACTAGGAGGGAAGCCAGAAGAGAAGAGAGCCAGTGTCCAGGAGTTTTAAGAGTTTGCTGGCAGTCTCCAACAGCATTGTTTTAAGCTACTGGCACATAAAGGGGCCTTAAAATTTTCTGTTACAGGATAATTTCTTAATTAACTATTCAAATTATGTCAAATGCCGGTGCAAATAAAACTGTACAGTCTTTTACTACTCCAATTTTAAACTTCAGAGTTGTTGTTTTGAATGCTCCTTGTCTGGTTTCATAGAATGTTTCCTGTTTGCTTTTACAGAATGGTAATACCATTTTCATTAAGATACCCTGAACCCATTAAATGAGTTTTAAATAAAGGAATATAAATTTAATGCTCCTTTTCAATTCAAGGAAACCCTGGTGGCGCAGTGGTTAAGTGCTATGGCTGCTAACCAAAAGGTTGGCTGTTTGAATCCACCAGCTACTCTATGGGGCAGTTGTGTGTTCTATAGGGTTGCTATGAGTTGGAATCGACTCAACAGCAGTGGGTTTGGTTTTTGGTTTTTCAATTCAAAGCTCATAAATTCCAAACTATGTGCTTAGTTAAGGGATAAAAATCAAGCTACTGCCATATAAAGCTCCCACTATTTTCTAATAAAAATAGTTTAGACCTACCTACAGTCACCAAAAATTCAAGATACCTCAGACACTGGACTTTTCCTTACTTTCTTGGACCTAATTATCTCAATAATCTGAAAATCACTAATTTAGTTATCTCAATAATTTTGTACTAACACAAAATATATTTCCAGGAAAGATTTTAACAAGAGAATTAAGAAGGAATTAGCCAATAGCTTAACTGGCGAGAGGTCTGAAAGGAAAAAACCAATTGGCATAAAGCATTTATGCAATGTCTCAATAAGTCTTTGCGTAACTCCAAATTTACACTATTCAAGAAAGCACAAACATCACATTTGGTAGTACAATAGCATGAAAGTGTTATTAAGTTAATGTTGGAAAGTTAAAAGAAAATTTTAACTTACTTTATGTGTGACCCTGATACGTGAGATGATGGGTTGGGGATCCCCACAAAAAAAGCAAGTCTGGTACACGTAACAGCTCAATTTATAATGACGTTTTCTTGAAAATGGTAAGCACAAATACATGAACATACTAGAACTTACTTGCAGTTCTGTCGTTCCTTTGTAATGTAATCCAAAAATTATATATTGGATCAAAATACAAATTATCTAGAAGCATTTAGTGATGTATTTGTTTTTTCATGCTCATTAAGTTCTCCATTCTATAGGAATCAAGGCTGTGAAGTAAAATTATACTAAGTTTGTAACATTTTTACAAACCTTCCTTATCTTGCCCAGAGTTTTCACCTACTTCTGTGGATTAGATTTTTATTTTATTAAAAAAAAAAATTGATAGTTGGGGAAATTAATTCTGTTCTTAATTATTTTGAGTTTAAGAAAGAATGTAATTTTATGAGATGCAATTATACTAATGCATATTTGTAAGAAATTAATCAAAGCATTAAATTAAATCTGTCCAGATTTAACAATGAACTTTATTCTAAGTCACAATCAGCTAATTTTAGAAGACAGAGGAATTATGTAAATTTTAAAAATTCTACACATAACATAAAACTCTTCTAGTAATATTCATGTATGGAAATCATAAAACATATATATTTTAGTTATTTTTTCTAATGCTTAAAACATTCATGAAGAAGGCTAATGGTAAATATACTTCCACGAGAGCAAAAGAAATTGCTAAGTTGCCAAATTTTGACGAGAAGCAACAGAGCCACATCTTTTGTTTGTGTTTTCTATCTGATCGAATACTTGGTATTCTAAATTTTGAAATGAAACTGTTGGTTCTTTATAACCGAGACTTATTTTTATTTAGAACACATGTTGTAATTTTCAGAAATACCATTTGCATTTACACACGCCTAAAATACTACATACCCTGCAGAATATCTATTTACATGATCTCTTTTTCTTATCAGTAGATGTTATTTTACACAACCTTTAAAAACATCTTGCACATTGTGAAAACTCTTACAAATGATATGAGCAAGATATTGTAATCCATAGGTTGGGCAGAATAATGGTGTATTATTCAAGATTAATTTTAGGCATTTTTAATGAACTATAAATAATTTAGTCTCATGGGAACTATTCACATAGAAATTTGTTTCTGTTTTTTACTTAAAAATGTTTTATGGGTAACTTTTTAAATCAGAAATTTGGTGCTTACTACTTTATACTTGAACCCTTAAAATGAAATTCATAAATGTCCAAAAGCTCACACCCTGCTTAGAAAAACAATTGCTAATATCCAAATATCAAACAGAGCATCCAGCTGATGTTTGTGATGCAGTGGTAGGTTAAAGATACTAAAGTTTAAAATCAGCTTAGAATAATCCCATATTGAGTATAAAATTATAGCCTGTCATCAGGAACAGGCTGACAGAGCCAGGTCCAGATGGGAGATTGGCTGGGAAAAAAGCTGAGGCAGGTGGGAAAATGATGGGAACCTGACGAAGACAGGACTACTCCCTCTGCTGGCAAGGTTCTCACCTGCTTGAATTTTTAACTAATGACTCGCTTTTCTTCAATTATTTAAGATATAACCAATAAATTATGCAAGGTGTTCCTTCTTCAGTCTGCTGTTCTGTGTTTGCCCATTTTCAAACTCATGGCACCCTATTTTTCATTAGATTAATCTGTCAGAACTATAAGGATCCAATGTTTCACCAGGAGGTCCAATTATTTATCTTGTAATTTAATTGCATCATAAGCATAAGCAAGTGTAACATTGCTTTTTATAATATAAGGTCTTTACAAGTTAAGAATGTCTTTGAATTATGCTTGATGGTATATATACCTTCTTGAAGGAAAAAAAAAATCCTTAGGCTACAGACTTCACAAGCTCTTTCTTAGGCTCCACATAATGCTCCGTAATGAAATAATATAGAAATGAACCATATAAATCAACTATACAGGGTACAAGGAAACAGCATGTCACAGCAAAACAGCATAGATGTACAGCGCCAAACCTATCCGATAATCTAATGATCTGAGTTTACAGATATTATGTACTAATATGTAAGGAATTAAGAACAAATGTTTACACAAAAATTTTGCTAAATTTCACAGAAAAATTATTCAATATTTGATTTTCAATGTAAGTTAATAGCTGCAGCAAAAACATTTAGTAAAAATCTGTTCTAAGATTTTGGCCTACAACCAGAAGCTCCCAGAACAGGAGGGATCAGCTTTTTCACCCACTGTTCTCATCTGAATCCTGGCTTAAAAGCTATTCCAGCTCCCAGCTTTCCAGAAGGCTCCATCCCAGGAATCCTTGCCTGCCATTTGGTTTGCTGATTTTAATCTCTCAGGACTTTCTTACAGTGGCTCTACTATGCTGAACTGGCACTTGCTTCTAGAAGTGAGTTATTATTAAACCTGTAGGTCAATTGTGGCACTAACAACTCTTTGGAAGCTTTCAGCCACAGTGTACAATTTGCTAGTCTAATTAAATATTAATTCTAAGTGTTGCATTTTGTGGCTAAGAGCTTTTATTTTCCATCATCAGCCTGGAAGAGAAAGAGGCTACAAGGCTAATTTAATCCTTCCTCCTGTCCTCCCCAACATTAAAGATTAACTACACAGGGTGTAAAAACATTATTAAAGATGGAGAAATTCTTTAGATAGTAATAATAATGTAATTAATAGCGAAGGGCTAAAATGTAAAGTTAAGATATGATACAGAATCTGGTAATTTAGCTTTAAATTATGAACCATTGCAAGCACATTTTGTTTCAAAATTAAGAAATAAGTATCATTCTTTTTTGAAGACTAATCTTTAAGAAAAGTTATGTGTCCAGGTATAAAAATAGGAACAATTCAATAAAAAAAACTTACATTTTCTCACAAGTATTTTTCAGATGGCTTGTAAAACCAAAGATACAAAAAACTTTTATTTGTAAAATAGACGCAAAATTAGAAATAAAGTTGTACTTCTTTTCTATATATAAAAGGTAATGTACAATAGCATAGTCCATAATAAGAATAATGAAAAATGTAAAGATCCTTCCCTGTTTTTCCTTCTACCATGTTCAAGTGGACTGAACACATAGGTCCCTCCCCCATTCTGCTCCCAGAACAGTTGTGTCCATGCCTGGACACTGGGCATTATAAGGACTATGTAGTCCAGCAGCCAAAGATTCCATATGTCCAAACAGATGACTCAATCTCCATACCATGATGAGACGCTTCACTATTTATATCATTGGTACATTTCAAAATGTTGGCCCTAATAGTACTTTAACTAACAACCACCATCAGTACAGAACCATGGTATGAATCACTATATGAACTATAACATCATAAAATTATTTTAGAGAAAGTGAAATAGCATTTAAAGCCAAAATTATTCTTACTCTTATGCCTTACCAAATATGTTTTGGTTAGATTAAGTGTAATAAAAGGTTTCTAAGTGGTAATTTTTTTTTGTTTGTTTTAATGATGCATATGAATCTTATTGACAATTTGGAATATAGCATCTTATTTCATATGCATGTTTGTACTAAGACAAAATGGCCTATACCCTACTAATGCTCTATATAGACACAAACTTACAATTTGTAGTTTACATATAATGTCAATCACTCTTGACCAAAAAGGTAAATTAAATATATATGCATAAAGCATAAAAGCTAAGATTTGATTAAAAAAAAATTAATCAGATACCAGCATGTGTAGTCTTCAACAAAAGAAAAGAAAAATCTAGGTCTTTAAGAATTTATAACTACCAAGCCTAAAGTAGAAGAGTTGAAGCAAAGTTTTATTATTTAAAAAAAAATTTTTTTTTTGTTTACAACTCATCAGAGTTACATGAAGGTACTAAAGTTTCAAAGGATTGAATTAGACAAATATGTGTAAAACTAAAATGGGTTTAACATGATTTAGTTCATTTTTGAAAAAAACTGCTTCTTTTTAAACTTTTAAATACGCTACTTTTTTATAATCTATTTTAGAGTAGTTGAGAAGGCCCAGAAAAATAAAAGTTGAGAGTACCTTGATTAAGGAATTCATGAAAAATTTATACCCAGAATATCTGGCTTTATTCTTTAGAAATTGACAGTTAAGATCAAGAGATTAAATCTGTAATTTTTGTCCTTAAATATTCTCCTTAATAAAGTGCACTAAAAAGACAATTTAAAACAGGTTCACTTATATGACAGATGGTGTTATGCTTTCCTATAATAATGTTCATCTCAATAATGACATAAAAAATGTTTTCCAAAATTTTACTGTTGTAAACTCACAAAAGTCTGTTGTTTGTTCACCAAGCAGTTATTCTTAGTTCTTGTTTTAAGAATAAAAGATTTCATACCGAGAGAAATTCGTAAGGACACCAGAGTCCACATTTCGTATTCCCATGTTAGTGGTCAGTTCTACAGCAGTCTCTTGCTGGATTTAGAGTTTAGTTACTAAAATACTCAGCATGAATACAAAAGTTGATGGACATGAAAAGGGTTGTTTTTGAATTTCTCTATCTTAAAACAGACTGTATCATTCTCTTCAGTGTTTCCAAAGCTCTAGTACATTAATATTATAGAAGATATATTTTAGAACATATTAATTGAAATAATACACCAAGTAAAATCTTAGATTTTCAAGGGACATACTACGACAAAGCTTTGTACCTGCTTTTCATCAGAAAATTAATTTCTCTTGGTATAAGTTAACTAATGCTGGTGACAGTTTTCTTCTATGAGATAGCTGGGGGAAACATTCTACATATCAAATTGCTGTAAAATAGTGGTTATATAATAAAAAAAAAAGAATAAGGCTGTTTCTTGACCAAATGCCAATAATGACAAATAAAATACGTTATAGGCCACTTTCAATTATGAAATCTGTTCTGAATAAAAGACAGTTTAAATATAGTTTACCAATTAACATTTTCTAAGCAAATACATTAAATGCTGGCAATATTTAGAATTATTTGGTAATGAGAAAAATATTATTTCATCATCAGTAATTTCAAAGAAGTCTTCATTCCTGTGTTATTAGAGTTAAGGAGAAATTTGTTAGGTAGTTGCTTATATTTAAAAAATTTCTTTAAAATGTAGGTTATGGCAGCTTGAATGAAGTGAAGCAGTAATAAAAAGTAAATTATCTTTTTGAAGGAAAAGCTGTGGGAAAAGGTATAGAAAAATAATCTTCCCTATTTTAGTTACAATTCCTAAGTGCTTCAATATTTATTTCCTGATAGTTTCAGGTAAAAGTGTTTTTAAACAGTAAAAAATATACATCAAGACCAATCTGTCACAGATTATTTAAATAAAATGCTTAAGCTTGAGGATATTCCTTTTACCTCACTAATAAAGTTATAATAAGGTGAAGAATTATTTCCAAAAGAATAAATGTTACTGGTCATTGTTTTTCTCAAGCACACAACTGTCACTGGGATTTGGAAAATAGAAATATTTTAAAAGGCAAAAAGTGTTTGTATAATTTGGAGGTGGATGATAAATTTCACTAATGTAAGCCAGTTCCCATTTATAGGCTAAAAAATTTCAATTTCATATCTCACTAGATATGGAAACTGAACAGTATCCTTACTGTAACTGTTTCAAAGTTATCATCTAGCAAAAAACTCATTAAAAAAGTTCTGAAGGGTACAAAACAGTTCTATATGTAACAGTAAATGTGTAGCCGAAAAAGGTCACCTTTAATATGGAAATTTATCACTAAAATTTTAAAAGTTGAAACACTATTCTTAAAATTAAAATGATATGTACAAAGAGTTTAAAGGTAGAGTTTTAATTATTTTTTCCTAGATGTAACTTTTCCTTTTCTTCAATCACAACAACCTTCACTTGACAACAGAGTTTTGAACAGTTGAGTTGTGAGAATGTGAGCAGCTGCTGTTATTATAACTAAAGGTCTGTCTACTGCTTGAGTCTGAGAGACCACATGTTCGGCTGTCCTCTCATCTTGCCATCCTCACCAATTAACTATTAACATGGAGGGCTGTACACATGCTCTTGGGGGCTCTTTAACAGGCTTCTTGGCGAGTAGAACAACTACACAGCAGGGATCTGGGAACGGAGTAATGCAGGAATATAGGGGAGCCCTCGGTAGTGCTGCTCCTTCCAATGACACTTTACTTCATAGTTCAGCACGTAACAAAGTCTGTATTTAACTTAGCCATTTTCACAGCAACGTCTTTGAGCAGATGCTAAAACTATATTCCAGCTAGAAAAAATATGAATACTACTACTTCACAGGTAAAAATTTTTAAAGACTATACATACATATTCAGGCATTTATAATATATTTGATGAATAATTTGAGTATATTCTTAACATATTTAGAATTTATTTTTATACATGTTTTAAAATACGCTTGTCATTTTTTCATGTGTTATTTTGAAAATAATCTTTAAGCCAAAGGAAATTAAAAAAAATTTAAGTTCAAAGTTATGCAGCTGAACACAACATACTTCAAATGCAAATTTGAAAATAATTTCTTGTTCACTTTACTTATAAAAGTCTTATTATAACAATAAGTTAAAATCAGTTTTGGATCTATATCATTACTTTCACTATTTTAACTTTTCCCCCTTTTTGGAATTTCCTTAACTATGTGTTCCTTTCCGACAATGAATTAAACATGGGAAGCATGCCAAAAGTACAATAAAGGGTAACTAATCATTACTGTACAAGTCTGACAGAATGCTAATAACCAAAGTAAGAACACTGATTGGCTGTTTTACCAATCTAAGGGATACAGATATTTTATACACTTTTAATCTAGTATTAATTTATATAATGTATTCAAATAAAGATATTTAATGCTAGTATGTACAGATGTTTATATAAGAAAATTTCCAAGGATATTACATTTTCTATTTCCTCCCAGGAACCACTCTGCTAACAACTCCCAAGTTCAAGTGCCTAAAAACCTACATATACTAATTATTTGCTTCATCCACACTATCTTTTACATTGCTAAAAACACTCCAGGAGGATAGGTACCTTGTTTGTCTTGTTCACTACTGTATCCCCACTGGTGTCTAGAACACTGCCTCTAAGAAATATCTGTTGAATGAATGAATAAGCTAAATTACCCTTCATTATACCATTCCCACTTAAACCATGATTTATAGTCTCCAGGGATGGCACTGGTCATATTGGAGAGGAAGCTGATGAATGATGTTAAAACAGTTTTGTTACAACACTGTGATGTTACCAAGATTTGTGTGGCCCCCTGACTTTACTTATCCGGGTATTCTGTTATATAAAAGGTTGCTATGAATCAGAGCCAACCTGACAGCAACTAACAACAACCTGGTCTGACTCAGACCTACTATGTAAAAAAGACCCTGTCAGTTTCTTTCATAAAAAGAGGTAGAAAGCTAAAGATTTCTACCGTAGATTTGTACACCTTATTTTCTGTAGCCCAATTTCTGTTCAAGCTCTCAATTTTGGAGGTCTCTTTAAGTAATGATTGTGAAGATGATGATTGTATGTGCCAGCATTGTGTTAGCACGTTATCAATAATCCTCTGAATGATCCTATAAATTGGGTGTTAGTCACCCCATTTTTATAGATGAGGAAGCTGAGGCCGAGAAAGTTATGCCTTGACCAAGATTATTTAACTGCTCAGGTCTATCTGCCAACCACATAAGACTATTAGGAAGATTAAACAAGTTAATATTTGAAAAGTGTTTAGGATAGCATCTAGCCCACAGTAATCACTATGTAAGATTTTTGTTAAATAAACTTATAGTCCCCTAGTTCTGAGTATCCACGTGTCTTTGCTTAACATTCTAACCCTACTGCTTCCAGTTTCTGTCATTTTCCTTAGCCTAAAGATTGTGATTTCCCTTGCCAGTCTTTAAGAGTTATTGAGTTTAATCCTGTTTATATCATGGTAGCTTTCAACAAAACTGTTGAGTTTTGTATTTTCTCCTAAATATTTTTAAAAGAATATTTTATTGTTTTAGGTGAAAGTTTACCCAGCAAATTAGGTTCCCCTTTTTTTAACAACTTTTACACAAGTTGTTCTGTGCCATTGGTTACGATTTTTACAATGTGTCAGCACTCTCATTATTTCCATCGATCTAACTTTCCCTCTCCTCTTTGCCTTCTCGTTTTTGCTTTTGGGTAAATGTTGACTGTTTGGTCTCATATAGTTAATTGTTTAAGGAGCACATTACTCACAGGTGATATTGTTTATTTTATAAGGCAACCCATTATTTGGCTGAAAGGTGACCTACAGAAACAGCTTCAATTCCAAGTTCAAAGGTTATCTTAGGGATCGTCTCAGGGGTTCCTCTAGTCTCTATTGTTCCAGTAGGTCTCACCTTTTTTAGGAGTTTGAATTTTGTTCTACATTTTTCTCCCGTTCTATCCGGGACCTTCTATTGTGCCCCTTGTCAGAACGGTTGGTAGTAGTAGCTGGGTGCCATTTAGTTCTGGTCTCTGGTTAGAAAAGGCTACGGGTTTGTGTGGGTGGGCTATTAGTCCCATAGACTAGTGTCTTCTTTGAGCCTTTGATTTCCTTTTGCTCCATATGAGTAAAAGACTAATAATTGTATCTTAGATGGCTGCTTGCAAGCTTTTAAGACCCCAGACGCTACTCACCAAACTCGGATGTAGAATATTATCTTTGTGAACTATGTTATGCGAATTGGCTAAGTGGTCATCTGAAACTATGGTCCCATCTCCTAAATATTTTGATGTAAAAACAAATATATCAAATGTTATGTTCAAAGAGGAAGAGAATAATTTTTTAAAAGCTCAACTGATATTAACACCAGAAGATTAAGCTGTGCAAAATTGTCTAGGGAGTAAAGTACGGAAAATAGGAAAACTTTAGGTGGTTGTTCAGCTTTTGAAAAAAGACATTCTCTATTTTTAGGAACATATCTTAATTCCTGATCGCACTGTGTAATTTTATATTAATTATAAAAGTCTCACCCTATATTCTCCTATTTCCATTTCAAAGTAGTCTCTTTCTTGGTAGGACAGTATAAATTGAAACTATATCCTCACCATTTATACAGGGCTTAAATATATATGTAAAATAAAGTACTAAAATTCAAATATTATTTAATGCTCAAACATGCAATTCACCTCATCATCTCAATTATTATTTAATCAGTGTGTAGATGGTCTGACTCTAGGTCATCTGATAGCATCACTGCTGTTTCCTTTCACAGAGGATAGAGGAATCAGTGTCACACAGATATTCACAATAGGTTTGGAACTTCTTGTCTAAATGATGATGATCACCACCAAGGTGGCTTTATAAATGTTTTATTTTCCTGGTTTTCTCCCATAAGATCCCTTTAGAATAAATTAAAACAATATTTATATACACACACAAACACATTTATTCTATAACTTTTTTCTTTGCAATTATGCAGAAGGAAATGTGCTTTTTTTTTTTCCTCTTTCCTTTTTGCTTAATCTTTCACAGGAACTGATTCATCAAAGATTTACAATGATAATTTTCTCTTTAAATATGTTTAATATTAGCAATGTTAGACTAGAACTTTTTTTTCTTAATGGAAAGTTAGTATCATCAAAGGTAGTGAATAATTCAAGATACAAAGATACAATGTGATGGAGGGGAAAGAGTCCAGGTTTTAGAGCTAAACAGAGTTGAGTCTGAATGCCAGCTTTAAATGTGTGATACATGTGTGACTTTGGAGAATCTTTAACTTCAGTCTTCTGTGCAATTGGCCTCACAATAATCTTGAAGGGTTTTTGTGACAGTTAGAGAAGCTATACAACTTTATAGTGAAGATGTTAGGGTTCGGAGTCAGGGAAAGAGCTGGATTAGGACACTGGCCCTGGGGAAAATGGACCTAAAAATTACCTGTTTGTGGTGTATATTCAATGAGATGATGCTTGTAAAGTGCCTGGCATGTAGTATGTGCTTAATAAACAGTTGCAGTAATAATAGTAGTGGTAGTGGTAGCATGAGTGGCATTTTCACCAGTATCTGATAACAGTCTGTTCCAGGTTTATGCATCATAATCAAGAAGCTCATTGTATCTAACCAAGCTGTTATTATAATACAGTTGGTGTTACATGTTGTATCCGCAGGTTCCTTCCACATCTGCAGATTCAACCAGCCGTGGATCGAAAATATTCAAAAAAGGAAAAGAAAGTGCCAAAAAGCAAAACTTGAATCCACGTAACTGAAGTGATGTGTAGGCATTCCCTGCTGTAGCCTCCTGCCATTTCACAGATCCTCAGTCTCTCTCCAGCACTGGCTGCTTGTGCATTGTTCACTTAGCTTCTTGTCAGTATTGCCTAAACAACGCAATACTATATAACAACTATTTACATAGCATTTACATTGTACTAGGTATTATAAGTAATCTAGAGATGATTTAAAGTTAACAGGAGGATGTGCATAGGCTATATGCAAATACTATGCCATTTTACATAAGGGGTTTGAGCATCCTCAGATTTTGGCATCTGCAGGGGTCCTGGAACCAATTCCCCGCTGATACCAAGGGATGACTATATTAACTTTATAATGACTTAACAACGTAAATAATCTAAGTATACAATGTCTAAGATTATTAGAGAAAGGAGTTGGCCTATGATGTTTGTGCAATTTTAAACTGAAATAATAATTCAGGTTCAGGCACAATCTATTAAAAGCCCTTAAGAGAAAACTGAGTTATCTTCTTATGACTATCATAAATAAATTCTATTTGCCAATGAGTCAGAATTTACTTCTGGTTAATGCCAAACTTTTCAGTCACAGGACTTGAAATAGGTTGTATATGTGGTATACATAATTAGTATAATTAAATGACATTTTAATAAATTTGCCATTTGTAGATAGAGTCTGGGTATGTTAGAAGAAATCACATAAAATTGTAATAAAGATCCCGGCAGTTTGAACAATTAGATATTAGGAATAATTTTCCAAGTGAGAATCAATACTCATTATTGAATATCTAGAAAAAAATCTAGGTACTACATTAGGAATTTTTATACCATATCACATTTAATATTATATTATTACCATAACCCTATGCTAGCTAAAAGGCCACAGAGAGAAAATCAAATATTTAGCCCCTGACTACAATGTATTAGATATATAAAATTATATGAAATCACATTTGAGGCAGACAATGAGAACTGTGGTAAACAATGCCAATAATCAAGAGATCTAGTGAATGTAAAGTATGTTAACATGTAACTGTAATGTTAACAACTAAGCCAAAAGTCATGTGTAGAACATGATCTGAAGTTGTTTAAAACAAGCAAATCAGAACATTGATTCAAAAGTAAAGAATAAAACTGTAAAACATTTAAAAGAAAACATAGGAAAAAGTCTTCAAGACCTTGTGGTGGGCAAATACTAGTAAGATGGGGGGGAAAAAACCCACTAACCACAACAAAAATTGGTAAATTAAACTCCATCAAGATTAAAAATGTCAGCTCTTCAAAAGATACCGTTAAGGCTACAAAAGGTAAGTCAAAGGCTGAAAAAAATTACTGCGAAGTTATTGTACCTAAAATCTATTAACAACAACAACAAAACAACAAAAAACCACTGTCGTCGAGTCGATTCTGAATCATAGCAACCCTACAGAACAGAGTAGAACTGCCCCATCGGGTTTCCAAGGAGCACCTGGGGGATCTGAACAGCCAACCTTTTGGTTAGCTGCAGTAGCTCTTAACCACTATGCTACCAGGGTTAGGTAGTGATAAGCTTAACTACAGGAAACTGACAAATTGCCTCCAAAATGCCTGCATCATTTTACACTCCCATCAGCTATGTATGATAAACTCGCTTGCTCTATATCCCCTACAAAACTCTTTTTTTATTTTCAATCTTTTTGATTTTAGCCACTCTAAACAAACAAAAAACCAAACCAAACCAAAACAAAAAAACACACTCTTTGCCTTAGAGTTGATTCCGACTCATAGCAACCCTGGAAGACAGAGTAGAACTACCCCATAGAGTTTCCAAGGAGCGCCTGGTGGATTCAAACTACCGACCTTTGGTTAGTAGCCGTAGGCTCTTAACCATTATGCCACCAGAGTTTCCTTAGCCATTCTAGTACATGTGAAATGGTATGAAATTGTGGTTTTAATTTGCATTTCCCTGATAATGAACAATGTTGCCCATCTTTTCATGTCCTCATTGGCCATTTGCATATAAGTTTTTATTGGGTTGTTTATTTCCTAATTAGTGAGTTTTAAGAATTCCATAAGTTGTCAAGGATTTCATTTTACTTGGATTCACAATCAACACCCATGGAAACAGCAGCCAAGAAACCAAAAGACACATCACATTGGGCAAATTTGCTGCAAAGGACCTCTTTGAAGTGTTGAAAAGCAAAGATGTCACCTTGAAGGCTAAGGTGCACCTGACCCAAGCCATGGTATTTTCAATCACATCATATGCATGTGAAAGCTGGACAATGAATAAGGAAGACCGAAGAAGAATTGACACCTTTGAATTGTGGTGCTGGCAAAGAATACTGAACACAGCATGGACTGCCAAAAGAATGAACAGATCCGTCTTGGGAGAAGTACAACCAGAACGCTCCTTAGAAGCAAGAATGGCGAGACTGTGTCTTACATATTTTGGACATGATGTCAGAAGGGATCAGTCCCTGGAGAAGGACATTATGCTTGGTAAAGTACAGGGTCAGTGGAAAAGAGGAAGACTCTCACTGAGGTTGACTGACATAGTGGCTGCAACAATGGGCTTGAGCATAATGATTGTAAGGATGGTGCAGAACTGGGCAGTGTTTCATTCGGTGGTACATAGGGTCACTATGAGTTGGAACCAACCTGACAGCACCTAACAACAACAAGAATTCCATATATATATATAAATATAAATATATGTAAAATCTATAAGGAATTCTTAAAACTCAATAGTAACTACAAGAAACTGCCAAATTGTCTCCAAAGTGCTTGTATCATTTTAAACTTCCATCAGCTATGTATGATAAATTCACTTGCTCTACATTCCCTCCAAAATTTTTTTAAAAGCATCCATATATATGGAATTCTGAAAACTTAATAATTAGGAAATAAACCCAATAAAAAATGATATGCAAATGGCCAATAAGGACATTGAAAATATGGGCAACGTCATTCGTTATCAAGGAAATGCAAATTAAAACCACAATGTCATACCATTTCACATGTACCAGAATGGCTAAAATCAAAAAGATTGAAAATAAAAAAAAAAGTTTTGGAGGAGATGTAGAGCAGGTGACTTTATCATACACAGGATGGGAGTGTAAAATGATATAAGCACTTTGGAGACAATCTGGCAGCTTCTTATAGTTAAGTTTATCACTACCTACTAAACATATCACATCCAGCAATTACTCCAAGACAGATGAAAATATACATCTACACAAAGACTTATGCACTAATATTCATAGTAGCTTTATTTACAACTTCAAACTGGAAACAATCCAAATGTCCATCAACAGGTAGAAAGATAAAGAAATTGATATATTCATATAACAGAAAACTATTCAACAATAAAAATAAACTGGGGACATATACAGCCATACAGATGGTGGTAATGTTGTTAACAAATAGATTTTTTGATATTGTATAGTGAAGCGTGTAAACATTTGAAAGATCTGCATAACTCAGTGAAAGAATAATTTCCAAATGATCAAGGAATGATGTTACAATATCACGAATGGGTAAAAGATACAAAATGCAAGATAAACCATGCCTTTTAGTGTAACGTAGTATGAAAAGTTCATTGATATGGTTTCTAATTGCACATTACAACCAACACTCAGGAAAAGTATCACTTGTCAAATTTTGGTGTGGCATGAGAGAATATCCACAATAGTCCTCCTTGTTCCAACCACATACCTGTGTAAGGCCAGATTTTCTTTGAATTCTTCAACCAAAACAATGTATCACAACGGATTCATTGAATAAAGAAGCAGATATTAGAATAAAAAAAAAATTAGAATCCAGCTTTTTCTACTAAGCTAGACCACAAAGAGATTTTTAAAATTGTAAAACAATGCTACTTTTCTTAATTTTTTTTTTGTTTGGAAAATCATTATTTTTCATAAAAAGCATATTACTTATTAAATCAATTTATTATTAATTTAAATGAATTGATAAATAAATATTTGAATCTTTCTCAGTTTCAATTTCCAATATGGTAAATATCGATAGATAAAACTCACACGAACAAATGTTTTTTGGGATCTTCAATTTTTTTTTTAATTGTGGATTCGGTGAAGTACAGAGCAAATTCGTTTCCCATTAGCTTGTACATAAATTGTTTCATGACCTTGGTTTTATTCCCCACAATGTGTCAGCACTCTCCCCATTTTTGCCCAGGGTTCCCCATTTTCTTTCATCCTGATTTTCTACTTCCTCCTGCCTTCTCATCTTTGCTTTTTGGCAAATAGCACCCGATCTTGTATAATTGATTGTTCTAAGGCATATGTTCCCCTTGAGTGTTATTATCTTATGTACTTGTCTATTGTTTGGCTGGTAGACGGCCTCCAGGAATAGCTTCAGTTCAGGTCAGAAGAGTGTCTTAGGGCCATAGTCTCAGCAGCTCCTCTAGTCTCAGTCAGACCAGTAAGTCTGGTCTTTTTCGTGAATTTGATTTTTTATCCTGCTCTGTCCAGGACCCTCTGTTGAGATCTTAGACAGAGTAGTTAGTAGTAGTAACCAGGTACCACCTAGTACTTCTGGTCCTGGGGTTGTTGTGCAGACTGTGGCTCATGTGGTCCATTGGTCCTATGGACTAACTGCTCCCTTGAGTCTTTGGTTTTCTTCACTCTCCTTTGCTCCGGAGGGGAACAGACCAATTGTTGTACCTCAGATGGCCGCTGGCAAGCTTTTAAGATCCAGATGTTATGCACCAAAGCAGGATGCAGAACATCGTCTTTATGTACTATATTGTGCCAATTGACATAGATAACCCCTGAGTCTACGGTCCATTGTCTTTTAGCCTAGGAAATTCATCCCACGAGGTGTTTGCTTAAGTCCAAGAGGCTTCCCTGACTATATCTCTTGTGTGCTTTTTTTTTTTTTAATAATTTTTATTGTGCTTTAAGTGAAAGTTTACAAATCAAGTCACTCTCTCACACAAAAACCCATATACACCTTGCTACACACTCCCAATTACTCTCCCCCTAATAAGACAGCCTGCTCTCTCCCTCCACTCTCTCTTTTCGTCAGCTTCTAATCCCCCCACCCTCTCATCTCCCCTCCAGGCAGGAGATGCCAACATAGTCTCAAGTGTCCACCTGATCCAAGAAGCTTACTCCTCACCAGCATCCCTCTCCAACCCATTGTCCAGTCCAATCCATGTCTGAAGAGTTGGCTTCGGGAATGGTTCCTGTCCTGGGCCAACAGAAGGTCTGGGGGCCATGACCACCGGGGTCCTTCTAGTCTCAGTCAGACCATTAAGTCTGGTCTTATGAGAATTTGGGGTCTGCATCCCACTGCTCTCCTGCTCCCTCAGGGGTTCTCTGTTGTGTTCCCTGTCAGGGCAGTCATCAGTTGTAGCCAGGCACCTTCTAGTTCTTCTGGTCTCAGGATGATGTAGTCTCTGGTTCATGTGGCCCTTTCTGTCTCTTGGGCTCGTAATCACCTTGTGTCCTTGGTGTTCTTCATTCTCCTTTGATCCAGGTGGGTTGAGACCAATTGATGGATCTTATATGGCTGCTTGCTAGCGTTTAAGACCCCAGACACCACTCTTCAAAGTGGGATGGAGAACGTTTTCTTAATAGGTTTTATTATGCCAATTGACTTAGATGTCCCCTGAAACCATGGTCCCCAAACCTCTGCCCCTGCTACGTTGGCCTTCGAAGCATTCAGTTTATTCAGGGAACTTCTTTGCTTTTGGTTTAGTCCAATTGTGCTGACCTCCCCGTACTGTGTGCTGTCTTTCCCTTCACCTAAAGTAGTTCTTATCTACTACTTAATTAGTGAATACCCCTCTCCCACCCTCCCTCCCTCTCATAACCACAAAAGAATGTTTTCTTCTCAGTTTAAACTATTTCTCAAGTTCTTATAATACTGGTCTTATACAATATTTGTCCTTTTGCAACTGACTAATTTCACTCAGCATAATGCCTTCCAGGTTCCTCCATGTTATAAAATGTTTCACAGATTCTTCACTGTTCCTTATTCATGGGTAGTATTCCATTGTGTGAATATACCATAATTTATTTATCCATTCATCCGTTGATGGGCACCTTGGTTGCTTCCATCTTTTTGCTATTGTAAACAGTGCTGCAGTAAACATGGGAATGCATATATCTGTTCGTGTAAATGCTCTTATTTCTCTAGGATATAGTCCAAGGAGTGGGATTGCTGGATCGTATGGTAGTTCTATTTCTAGCTTTTTAAGGAAGCGCCAAATCGATTTCCAAAGTGGTTGTACAATTTGACATTCCCACCAGCACTGTAAAAGTGTTCCAATCTCTACACAGCCTCTCCAACATTTATTATTTTATGTTTTTTGGATTAATGCCAGCCTTGTTGGAGTGAGATGAAATCTCATTGTACTTTTGATCTGCATTTCTCTAATGGCTAATGATCGTGAACATTTCCTCATATATCTGTTAGCTACCTGAATGTCTTCTTTAGTGAAGTGTCTATTCATATCTTTTGCCCATTTTTTAATTGGGTTATTTGTCTTTTTGCAGTTGAGTTTTTGCAGTATCATGCAGATTTTAGAGATCAGGCGATGATCAGAAATGTCACAGCTAAAAACTTTTTCCCAGTCTGTAGATAGTCTTTTTACGCTTTTGGTATAATCTTTGGATGAGCATAACTGTTTGATTTTTAGGAGCTCCCAGTTATCTAGTTTTTCTTCTATGTTCTTTATAATGTTTCCTATACTGTTTATGCCATGTATTGGGGCTCCTAACATTGTCCCTATTTTTTCTTCCATGATCTTTATTGTTTTAGATTTTATATTTAGGTCTTTGATCCATTTTGAGTTAGTTTTTGTGCATGGAGTGAGGTATGGGTCTTGTTTCATTTTATTGCAGATGGATATCCAGTTATGCCAGCACCATTTGTTAAAAAGACTGTCTTTTCCCCATTTAACTGATTTGGGGCCTTTGTTAAATATGAACTGCTCATATGTGGATGGATTTCTGTCTGGATTCTCAATTCTGTTCCATTGGTCCATGTATCTGTTGTTGTACCAGTACCAGGCTGTTCTGACTACTGTGGCTCTTGTGTGCTCTTTATGAGCCGCACCTACAGTCACGTATGTAGAAATATTCACCGCCAAACCGTTATCTGCTGGTGTGTGTGTTCCCTTACAACCTTCCATACCTCTTGGAGTACCTATTTACCTATTTCTCAATTATTGTTTGTTAGTACTATTGCTGTAGGATTGTCTAAGCTGTAGTAGTTACTGTAGTTGTCCTCTAATCTTGTGTCTCTCACAGTGTCCTCTCCCGTATTACACCTTGTCTTTCCCTTCACCAGTATTACCTTGTATCTTCTATTTAATTGGTTATATCCTCCCCTCTTCCCTTCCATAACTGGTAACTATGGAATAATTTTTTTTTCCTGTGTGTAAACTTTTTGTTGTTACTTCATAGTAGTGGCTTCATACAATATTTGTCCTTTTATGATTGACTTACATCACTGAGCAAGAATTTTTAAGAGTATAGATTCTGAGATCAAAAGTTTGAGAAACACTGGACTAAGGTTCTGATCCTATATCCGTATAAATCTATCACCAAATTTACCATACTATTCTGCAATTCATCTTTTTAATGTTTATTTCCCACACTGGAGAGTAAGGTCCTTGAAAGAAACCAGTGTCTCTTACTGATTTTCGAATTTCAAGTGATATATACAGTGGGCAGCAGCGCACATCTGTCACTCAAAAAAAGTGTAAAAGAAATATATGAATGAAAGAAGGAAGGGATAATCAAAGATAGTAAAATATCGCTTCAATAACTAAATTTATAAGAATTGCAGAATTTTTTTTTTTTTTCAATTTGTTGAGAGGGAAAGGTTTGGATTTAAGATGTCTTCATGTGAAATTATCAATTTTTCTACTGATAGAGATCTAATTTTTATTTTGCTTAAATTTTGAAATTATTTAAGAGGAAAGTTTACCTGAATAGCAGATAGCTATGGTATGGGGGTATACAGCCAACGCAGGGGGTACACTGCCGGGTACATTGCCAATCATCTTTCTCCACTTGTGGAGGAAGGAACAAGGTGCTGCATTAGCCAATCTTAAAAATTTTAAGTAAAGATGGTAGATGAGTGGTAGATAAAAGTGGATTTTTCTTAAAAGCAAATACAAATCATATCTAAAATTCTTTTCCTCTAGTTTAGAGGGTTTTGACATGTTTCACAAACTTAACCCTTAAACAAGGGTCTTAGCTTTACCTCTTGGACAGTATGCTTAGGTAAAACATCTTAAAATGGCATTTCTTTATTTCCTTGGAAAACTTCAAAGGTCAATTACATGTTATATTCCATTAAAGTAATTAAGTATTACATTTTCATAGGCCTTTGCAATCTCACTAAGTATAGTCATTATTTCTTTGATTTGCTTGAATATGTCATTTCAGTTCAGGACTCTGTTCCAAAACAAGGATAATGTTTTACTTGTTCAAGGAGGGTGCCCAGACCAGAGGATCCCTTCCTGTCCTTTCTGGCTCTAACATTAGAGGTATGAGATTTATTAGTGTTGACAGAATAAGTTCTAGAATAAAACCTTGTAAACATATTCTAGTAGAGTTTTCCTACAATATGCGTTTGAGGTCTGATTTACACTCAAGTTAAGTGTCTGGTACTTGTTTCCTGTTATTACTATTGGAGTTGCCATGAGTCGGAATCCACTTGATGGCAAAGGGTTTTTTTCTTTTTTTCAAATCTTTATTATTATTATTACTATCACCCAGAGAAGTAAAGCAAAACATAATTCAATACCTCTCTCCTGCAAAAGCAAGTCATTCCAAATCAAAACATTTTAGTATGGGCATTAGAAAAAAAATGATTTCAGAGATTTAATTTCTTTTTACTTTTAAATGATTCGATTCATTGCTACAGAATTTTTTTTAAGTTAAATTATTTCTATTATTGTGATTGATATATACATCTATACATATGTATATATATTTGTGTTTGTATATACATATATATACATATACTCACACACGCAATTACCTATAACAGTAATCATGATGAAAATACTCCCCAACTTGTCCCTTGAACAAAAGGACTTTTTTTGAGCTTGTGTACAAAGTCTTTTCTTGAGTGTGTAGTCTCTGGAGGATTATACGCAGAACCAGAGAGGAAGTAAGGGGGTCCCAGCAAAAATTACCCTCATATTTTATCTTAGTGATCCTAGCAAGTCCACAAGCAATCAAAGAACAATAAAACCAGTAAAGACAGATGTATCATACACTTACTATATACTAAAAACACAAATATATAAAATTTAATAATCTATGTCATTTTTTAAAAACTCTGGCGTTTCGAACATCTGAAATTTCTTTTATTCGAATGGTATATGAAAATTATTTATCAGATTCACAAAGCATTTATAAGTTACTCTTTACTACGTACCACTAACTAAGGGAAGGCAGCTTTGGAAAATTCTCACCTGGATAAGGTGTGAGGGCACCGTGATGACGCAGACTGAAAGGGAGGTTCGCAGAAGACCACGAAGAACATAGAGGAACTTGGTAAGACTGTGACTATTGCTGCAGTTTTCTGTACAGCAAATGTCATCTCCCCACAAAGGTGAGCCAAGATTCTGAATTCCTATTCTTAAAATGTTTTTCTGTTTTTTCTAAAGGAAAGGGAAAAGGGTAAACACCGTAAGTTTTGGTAACTAATAGGATACCTCTTTTACCTTTAGCTACCAATTCTTATTTTTATTTAAAAAACAGATCAGTGAGATAATGTCAATAGCACATGGTAAAAAGTTTTATATACTATTAATAATAAGCCAATATAAAAGAAATATTTTAGATGATAAAAGTATAAAAAATAACAGAATCAATTATTTTCATTTTTGGGAAATTTGAGGTATATCACAAGCCTAAATCTTTTTTCCTTTTTTTTAAAACAGTTTTAATATTAACCAAAGAAAAACTGATACCACTGAATTATGGTGTTGGTGAAGAATATATAATAAACCATGGACTGTCAGAAAAACGAACAAGTCTGTTTTGGAAGAAGTACGGCCAGAGTGTTCCTTGGAAGCGAAGACAGTGAGACTTTGTCTCACGTAATTTGGACATGTTATCAGAAGGGACTAGTCCCTAGAAAAGGACATCATTGTTGGTAAGGTAGGAAGTCAGCAAAAAAGAGGAAGACCTTCAATGAGATGGATTGACACAGTGGCTGCAAAAATGGGCTCAAATATAACAATGATTGTGAGGATGCTACAGGCCTGGGCAGTGTTTTGTTCTGTTCTACATAGGGTCACTATGAATTGGAACTGACTCTACAGCACCTAACAACAACAACCATATTAACACTTTTATTTATTTATACATTTTTAATAGTGTGTTTTAGGTGAAAGTTTACGCAGCAAATTAGGTTCCCATTTAAAAATTTTTATACAAATTGTCCTATGACATTGGTTACAATTTTCACAACGTGCACAGCATTCTAATTATTTCCACTCTGTTTCTTCTGTTTCCATTGATCTAGCTTCCCTTTCCCTCCTTGCCTTTTCATCATTGCTTTTGGGTAAATGTTGACCGTTTGGTCTCATATAGTTGATTGTTTAAGGGACCACATTACTCACAGGTGATACTGGTTATTTTATAAGCCAATCTATTAATTGGCTGAAAGATGTCCTCCAGAAATAGTTTCAGTTCAAAGGTTATCTTAGAGTGGTAGTCTCAGGGGTTCCTGTAGTCTTTATTGGTCCAGTAGGTCTCACCTTTTTTTGGAATTTGAATTTCGTTCTACATTTTTCTCCCATTCTATTCCGGACCTTCTATTGCGTCCCTGGTCAGAACTGTTGGACGTGGTAGCTGGGCACCATCTAGTTCTTCTGGTCTCAAGTTAGAAGAGGCTGTTGTGGTTCTTGTGGGCTAGTAGTCTTGTGGACTAGTTTCCTCTTTGCGTCTTTAGTTTCCTTCATCCTCTTTTGTTCCAGATGAGTAAAGACCAACAGTTGTATCTGAGATGGCCATTTGCAAGCTTTTAAGACCCCAGATACTACTCACCAAACCAGGATGTAGAACATTACCTTTATAAACTATGTTACGCCAATTGCCTAAGTTGTCCCATGAGACTATGGTCCTAAGCTTTTAACCCAGTAAACCAATCCTGAGAGTTGTTTGGCTATGTCTAGGAAGTCTCTGTAACTGAGTTCCCTACATGCTTTATTATATATATGGATACATATGCAGCACGCTGGTGGTGCAGTGGTTAAGAGCTATGGCTGCTAACCAAAGGTCAGCAGATTGAATCCACCAACTGCTCCTTGGAAACTCTATGGTGCAGTTCTACTCTGTCCTATAGAGTCACTATGAGTCAGAATTGACTTGACAGCAATGGGTTTATGGGTATGGGTTATACAGCACACATAAACATGTATATACATTTACCTACAGATAACCTATACATGCATGTGCACTTACTCACATATGTCTTCCTATACACACACATCTACCTATGTAACCACAAACATATTTTTTTGGTTGTTATTACTGTTGTTACAAAATTGGATATGTTACAGTATTTACTGAAATTGTCCCTTTTCCTTGTATACTTCTTAGTGTCTTTATTTACCCTGGCCAAGTTGTGCAGACTTCACCCATAATTGGTATTGCCTGTCCCATCACAAAAACATAACAAGTGTTTACTATCTAGAAAGCAATTCTCTCTCTCGCCCCTTCCCATCCCTGGTAGCCATCAAAGAATGCTGCTTTGTAATAGTGAGACCATACAATATTTGTCCTTTTGACTTATTTCCCTCAGCATAATGCCCTCCAGGAAACGCTGGTGGCATAGTGGTTAAGTGCTAAGGCTGCTAACCAAAGGGCTGGCAGTTCGAATCCACCAGGCGCTCCTTGGAAACTCTGTGGGGCAGCTCTACTCTGTCCTATAGGGTCGCTGAGTCGGAATTGACTCTACGGCACTGCGTTTGGTTTTTTGGCTTGGAATACCCTCCAGATTCATCCATGTTATAAGATGTTTTGCAGATTCCTCATTATGCTTTATATTGGCATAGTATTCCATTATATGGATGTAGCAAAATTTCTTTATCCATTCATCTGTTGATGGGCACTTTAGGTTCTTTCCGTTTTTTGCTATTGTGAATAAAGCTGCAACGAACATAGGTATGCATATGTCTATCTGTGTCACTGCTCTTGTATCTCCTGTATATACACCTAGGTTACTGCATCATATGGTTTTCCTATTTCTAGCTTTTTGAGGCTGTATCACACAGTTTTCCATAGGGGCTGTATCATTTTACAACCTCACCAACAGCATATAACAGTTTCAACCTCCCCAGCATTTGTTGTTTTCTGTTTTTTCAATCATTCCCATTTTTTACAGGGGTGAGATGGTATCTCATTGTAGTTTTGACTGGCATTTCTCTAATGGCTGGCGACTGTATTTTTTCATGTATTTGTTGGTCGCCCAAAAGTTCTCCATAGTGAAGTTTCTGTTCATGTCCTTTGCCCATTTTTTAAAAATTTTATTTTTTTATCTGACTTTAGATGAAGGTTTCCAGAACAAGCTAGCTTCTCATTAAACAGTTAGTGCACATATTGTTTTCTGACACTGGTTAACAACCCCATGACATGTCAACATTCCCTTCTCAACCTTGGGTTCCCTATTACCAGCTTTCCTGTCCCCTCCTGCCTTCTAGTCCTCGCCCCAGGGCTGGTGTGCCCCTTTAGTTTCATTTTGTTTTATGGGCCTGTCTAATTTTTAGCTAAAGAGTGAACTTCAGGAGTGACTTCATTACTGAACTGAAAGGGTATCTGCGGGCCATACTCTTGGGGTTTCTCCAGTCTCTGCACGGCCAGTAAGTCTGGTCTTTTTTTGTGAGTTAGAATTTTGTTGTAGGTTTTTCTCCAGCTCTGTCTGGGACCCTCTATTGTGATCCTTGTCAGAGTAGTCAGTGGTGGTAGCTGGGCACCATGTAGTTGTATTGGACTCAGTCGCGTGGAAGGCATGGTAGTTGTGGTCCCTTAGTCCTTTGGATTAATTTTTTCCTTGTGTCTTTAGTTTTCTTCACTCTCTCTTGCTCCAGATGGGGTTAGACCACTGGAATATCTTAGATGGCTGCTTATAAGCTTTTAAGACCTCTAAAATTTTCCTTTTAAAAAGTAGTATTTATTTCAATATCAGAGGATTATTTTGACTCAGAAAAAATATTTTCTGCAGGAGCGTACGAGAGATGAATTTTTGTGGTTTCCTGAACTCATATGCAGTTTCCGAGACAGACACACAGAGCAGGTAATTTAGCAATACAATTTATAATTTAATGATATGGAAATTTATTGACTATATTTTAGTTCCAATCAAATTTGAAATATATTTTTTTATAATGACATTGTTAATTTCAATTTTTTAACCATTCATGGTATTCACCATAGAAATATCTACCTCAACCCTGTCTAATCCTTATGAAACTGATAGAATCTCTGGTTCAGGGAGCCAAACCAGCTCCAGTTTGTTGTCTATAAATTTCCATTAAAAAAAAAATTGTTTACTGAAAATGGTGCTATTTTCATACTCAAATAAACAAGTTAGAAAACAAACACTTCATTCCATTTCAATGATCGTTTACTTATTACGAGTTCTTAGGATGTATGTGTGTGTGTGCGCACATGTGTATATGTGTATTCCTTTGCTATTGCTCTTACCCTTTTGCATTCTATAAAATTTCTTGCTCTCAGAAGATGTGTCATCATCCTGCAAGAGCAGCAGCTCTGCAATCTATACTGCAGGAACTGTTATGACATGCCTGTTTCCATAGTTACCACAGTGTGTGGGAAGAGGTGTCTGTCAGGGACCAATTTACTTCTCCAGACAGGCACTGCCACCAAAGGGAAGATATGGTACCCACAGATCTTAGCTAGATCTCAAAACGGACCAACAGTGAGCAACATAAAATTGTACTAAATATCAAGGGCCGTCACAAACTGTGGCATACATGAAAGCCAATTGTAAATAAATGTCTGTCTCACCACACACACCTAACTATTTTCAACCTACTATTAAACTAATGATCAAAACAACTTTAAAATAATTTATTTTGCCATGAAGAGTATGCTAAATATAGCAGTAAAGTTTACAATAATATTTTTAAATCTATGAATTCAGGAAAAGAAGCAGCTGATAATGCCCTAATATTTTTTACTTCTCTGTCTTCTTCAATAAAAACAATGGTGCTCTGGAAATAATTCTGCTAAAATAATATAAATGTAATGCAAATCTTTTAGCAGCTAAAGCAATTAAAGTCACTGAGGAAGAATTCTGAAAGGCATAATATGTAGAAATAAAATTTCCCTCATTTTGTTTAAGTTAAACTAACTGGAACATCTTTAATAGTGGGAATTTGGAGGAAGTTTTTAAAAACAGAGCTACAGAGAAATAGTTGTCATAAAATATTTTTACATAGCAAATAAAAATGCATCTTTTATTCAATGAAACAACCCAAATCATAATGTAATAAGAAATAAAATCTTAAGATAATTAATTCTTCCTCATAAGGTAATTCGAAATTAAGTCTTAAATGACAGAAACACGAAAAATTTAGATAGGAAAGTACATCTTGCTGATTCAAAGTAATTTTAAAAATCTGGCTACATTTAAACTCCAAATGGTACAAAATAAATATTTTAAAATAATTAATTTTGACAATGCATGTGCCTATCTTACCTGTATGCACTGAAAACTTAGCTAAAACTCTATATACGCATTAATAGTAGAACTAAGGCTGCCTGTGCTCTGCTTATTTATGTCTTTTGTGCTTCGAAACAGCTTGTTCACTGTTGATTACTCTAAGGCCTTCTGGGTCCACTCCTAGAGAGTTTGAAAACAACATTGTATACCTGATTATAAAAAGCTTTGAAGGTGCTTAATACCTGGGGATTCGATCCATCAAATCCTTCCTCATAAATGATGCTCTGAATGAACTTCAGCAGCTTTAGGTAGCCATGGGCCAGAGAACTGTTGGTGAGAAATGGTTCAGATACACAAACGGACTTATTCCACAGGAAATACAAAATCCGAGGTAAAACATTAAGTAAACAATTATAAGGTACACATTTATTTGATTACCTAAATATAAAGTCAGATGAGCCAAAATAGTATTTAATAGTCCTAAAATATAAAGTCAACCCATCCAGGGAATAAGTTACAAATGCCTTTTATTAGCTACTCAGTGTTCTTGATATCACGGGAAGATAAAATCTGTGGTGACTGAGACGACTTAATTATGTCAGGCTCAGTTACTGCCAAGAAAATTAATGATTTAATGAAGCAACCTAAAAGATGATGCCCACTATAGCTTTTCAGGAGTAATCATAGATAATTAACACATAGTTAATGAACTGCTATGCCAAGTACACCTGAATCAATGTCCTGATCACCTGAGCTCATCTTCCAGCAAAGTTTTAATTTTCTTACAACAAATAATGAAATAATAATTTAAAAACTACATCTTTTAATACAAATGAAGACATGTGAGTAAAATCTCCACTAAAACTCGCTGTTTATCACTTCTTTTGTTAAAAAAGACAATAAAATACATGAATTTAAGAAGATTACCTAAACTACTTCCCACATAAATACTAGCATTAAGGTTACCATATTAAAATATTTTACAAATATTATGAAACATTTCAAAGAAAATTTAGCAAGAGTGAAGAAAATCTGCTTTACATTAACTGAATTTAAGATTCTGTATAATGGGCAACTTGTATACTATGGCTGAACATTAAATATCACTATAATGACGTTCTGCAGCAGAGCTATTCCATAGACATTTAAGTGCCTAATGCTGTCAAGGCTGTAGGTGATGTTAACAATATAAAACTATTTGTTTAACTGTGATTTTAAGTATAGCAATCATATGGTTGGAAGAAATGCTCTAAAGAAAGAATGAAATACACTTTGAAGCATACATGTAACATTAAAGAATATCAAAAGTTGGGAAATGTGGCAGACTGTTTAGTGTGCACAATCAATGGTAGGTGGTTTAAAATATGTATATCTCTAAACATTTTATTGAGCAGCAACAGCTAGCCCAAAGTACCTATCTAACAAAAACCAAAAAAGAATACCAAGAGAAAAGAGTGCTATTCTATACAAAACAAACACAGCTATGGATAATGAATGATTTTAAAAGGCAGTATGGTTATTTCTCATATGGCAACTTGATTTCCTTCCTTCTTTCAGTAACTTGACTTTCAGTGAAAATACAGTGGATTACATGGGCACATTTTTCCACTTTCATGTATGAGGAAATGTGTCTATAAATAATAATATTCCTTAAGGATAATAGTGTGGCTATTTTATATCTTATATTAGTCCTGGCTAGCTCGACTTTCAGAACACAGTGCTGCTGTTCAAACCAGAGCTTTGAACTGGTTTGTTCTGGTTTGAACCCATGCTGAGAATTTGCATTTCCACCCCAGATATACTGAATCAGAATCTAAATTTTAACAAGATCCCCAGGTGATTCTTATATATAATAAATTCTGAGACACACTGCTCAACTAGTGGTTCTCAGAATGAATGGGTCCCTAACCAGCAGCATTAGCATCCCCTGAGAACTTGTTAGAAATGTAAGTTCTCAGCAGGGGTTCAAACCAGAACAAACTTGTTCAGGGCCCTGGTTCGAACACAGAATATTCAATTCCTTTTTTTTTTTTTTTAAATATGGGTACTCGATAGCACGGGGTATATGGGTCAGTTAGCTTTGCACAGGAGGTAAAATGTGGTCAAGGTCCCAGATTCTGAAATCAATTCCAGCCAACTGTTTGATGAGTATCAGTATATGTTAAAGAATAGATCGAGAATATATCCAGTACATCATAATCTAATAATGTATCTACCAAAGGACCACTATTATTTCATGTATGCAAAAAAGTTTCTTAAGCATTTTCCCTCCACTCAAAATTGTTCAGTGATAATATCTGTCTTAAGTAATTAGTAAATCTGCTATCTGAAGACACATTATTAAACATTACATACATAAATATTTCTTAGCTTTTTAGTTGCTATCATTTATTCAACCAACATGATCTCGTTTATTTCATATTCTTAGTCTATTAAAGTAACTATAGTAGATTATAGTAACTATCATAATCTCTTTCCTTATTTACCACTGACATAAAACAATTCAATCACCTGCAATTTAAGTTTCTGCAATTTAAATAGCTTTCTAGGAAAAAATACTTCAATAACAAAATAAAATAAAATCAATACATTTAAGAATATCAATTTTGAGTACATGTGATTAGATTTTTTAAAGCTGAACTAGTTGATATTAAGAAACTGACTAAGCCCTGTTGAACTCTATGAGATACATTTCTTTGTAAGCAATCTTTACCATAATATTGATTTGCTGACAATAAACATCTTCTATTGTCATCTAAAAATTTTTTATTAAACTGCTTTGATTTTGATGATGTTTACTCCCTCCTCACCAAAAACCAAACCCAGTGCCATCAAGTCGATTCCGACTCATAACGACCCCATAGGACAGAGTAGAACTGCCCCATAGAGTTTCCAAGGAGCGCCTCATAGATTCGAACTGCCAACCCTTTGGTTAGCAGCCTTAACACTTAACCACTACACCACCAGGGTTTCCCCTAAGCAGACTGGTAACTGATAAAACATGAGCTCGCAAGAACGTATCACAGTTACAAGTAAGATTTGGGCTTCCTTATTTATGTTTCTACACATTTAACATAGGTTAACCTAGTGCGTGCCGACATAGGTTAACCTAGTGCGTGCACATTTAACATAGGTTAACCTAGTGCGTGCCGTCATAGGTTATCAAATTATTTAAAACATATTTCAAAAGCAGCACATTTCAAATCATGTACATTAAATACCTGATTTTCATAATTTCAGCAACTTTTATATTAAAATGAACTATCTGGATATTCCACAACCTGTCTTTAAAATTATACTGGTATAGGAAAACCAAACCCACTACCATGGAGTCGATCCTAACTCAGTGATCCTATAGGACAGAGCAGAACTGCTGGATAGGATTTCCAAGGCTATAAAGCTCCATGTGGATGGGCATCTATCTTACCCCATCTCTGCTTCTTTAATCTCTTCTTTTGTATCTTGTAAGAGATTTACTCAAGACACATCCTACATAAACCCTGCCTCATTAACATAACAAAGACGATCCATTCTAAATAGGATTATAACCACAGGCATAGAGGTTAGGATTTAAGCTCATTATTTTTGTGTGACCCAATTCAATTAATTACTGGTGGTTTGAACAAATTTGGTAAAAAGCCTTTTAATGTGGTGAAAGAACAAATTTAACAACAACAACAACAAACCTTAGGTAACAGGAATCAAGATTTCATTTACAGTAAGATTCAAGCCAAAAGCAAACTTGTTGCCGTTGAGTCAATTCGGATTCATAGCAACCCTATAGGACAGAGTAGAACCATCCCATAGGTTTCCAAGGAGTGCCTGGTGGATTCGAACTGCTGACCGTGATCACTTAATCACTACATCACCAGGGTTTCCGTAGCAGGGTATAACTGCTGGATAGGATTTCGAAGGCTATAAATCTTTACGGACGCTGACTGCCACATCTTTCTCCCGAGAATTGGCTGGTGGGTTCGAACTGCCCACCTTCTGATTAGCAGTTGAGCACTTGACACACTGTCCTACCAGGGCTTCTTTGTGAAAAGCTAAATTACAAAAATAAAATTACGTATATATGGAATGAAAATAACTGTGATGAGCCCTGGTCGCACAGTGGTTAAAGCACTCAGCTGTTAACCAAAATGTTAGTGGTTTGAACTCAATGGACGCTCCAGGGAAGAAAGATCGGAGCAGTTGGCTTCCATAAGGATTACAGCTTTGGAAACCCTATGGGGTAGTTCTAATCTGTCCTATAGAGTTGCTATGAGTTGGAATAGACTTGATGACAATGCGTATGGGTTGACTGATAAATGAAAAGTTTAGTCATAGACAACATGTGTTGGTTTTTAACAAGTCTATCTGATTTTAATTACATCAACAATTGATTAAAGTGTCTGGCGCACAGTAAACACTCAAAAATCTTTTGCACCACAGTCACAACATTAATAAAATAACTTTGTGAGGTAACTATAGTCATTATTCCCATTTTATGGTTGAGAAAATTAAGCCTCTTTGGAGGCTAGGTCACACTTTGTACAAGAATAGATTTGACACATTGAACACTAACGATGGAAGACCAGATGAATTGTGGAATGACATCAAAGATATCATACATGAAAAAGACCAAAAAACCAAAACCAAACCCTGTGCCGTCAAGTCGACCAGGGTTTCCATCAAAAAGACAGAAAAGGAAAAAAAGAAAAAGTGCAATACAGATGTCAGAAGAGACTCTGAAACTTGCTCTCGAAAGTAGAGTAGTTAAAAAGCAAAAGAGAAAAATGATGAAGTAAAAGAGATATCAAAAGGTAGCTCGAGAAGACAAAATAAATATTATAGTGAAATGTGCAAAGACCTGGAGTTAGAATAGCAAAAGGGAAGAACAGGGCTGGCATTTCTCAAGCTAAAGGAACTGAATTAAAAATTCAAGCCTTGAGTTGCAATACTGAAGGATTCTATGGGCAAGAAATTGAGCGACACAAAAAGTATCAAAAGAAGGTGGAGGGAATACGCAGAGTCACTGTACCAAAAAGAACTGGTTGATGTTCAACCATTTCAGGAGATAGCATATGATCAGGAACCGATGGTGCTGAAGGAAGACTTCCAAACTGCACTGAAGGCACTGGTGAAAAACAAGGCTCCAGAAATTAACAGAAACCATTTGAGATGTTTCAACGAAGTGATGCAAAGCTGGAAGTGCTCACTCATCTACGCCAAGAAATCGGGAAGACAGCTACCTGGCCAACTGACTGGAGAGATTCATATCTGTGCCCATTTCAAAGAAAGGTGATCCAACAGAATGTGGACGTTATCAAACAATACCATTAATATGACATGCAAGTAAAATTATGCTGAAGATAATTCAAAAATGGTTGTAGCTGTATATCAACAGGTAACTGCCAGAAATTCAAGTCAGATTCAGAAGAGGATGTGAAACAAGGGATACAGTTTCTGATGTCAGATGGATCTTGGCTGAAAGCAGAGAATACCAGAAAGATATTTACATGCATTTTATTGACTATGCAAAGGAATCTGACTGTGTGGATCATAAATTATGGATAACATGGTGAAGAATGGGAATTCCAGAACACTTAAATGTGTTCATAAGGAACACGTACCTAGACTAAGAGGTAGTCATTTGAATAGAACAAGGGGACACTGTGTGGGTTAGGTTAAAATCAGGAAAGGTGTGCGTCAAGGCTGTATCCTCTCACCATACTTATTCAGTGTGTATGCTGAACAAATAATTCAAAAAACTGGGCTATATGAAGAAGAATGTGGCATCAGATTGGAGGAAGACTCACTAACAACCTGTGATATGCAGGTGACAAACAACCTTGCTTGCTGGAAATGAAGACGATTGAAGCACTTACTGATGATGATCAAAGACCATAACCTTCAGTATGGATTACACCTCTACATAAAGAAAACACAAATCCTCACAACTGGACCAGTCAGCCATATCATGATAAATGTGGAAAATACTGATGTTGTCAAAGGTTTCGTTTTACTTGGATCCACAATCAACGCCCATGAAAGCAGCAGTCAAGACATGAAATGATGTATTACATTGGGTAAATGTGCTGCAAAAGACTTTTTTAAAGTGTTAAGAAGCAAACATGTCACCTTGAGGACTAAGATGTGAATGACCTAAGCCATAGTCTTTTCAGTCATCTCATATGCATGTAAAAACTGGACAATGAATAAGGAAGATCAAAGAAGAATCGATGCCTTTGAATTACAGTGTTGGTGAAGAATACTGAATATACTATGGACTGCCAGGAGAGCAAACAAATCTGTCTTGAAAGATGTACAGTCAGAATGCTCCTTAGAACTGAAGATGGTGACATTTCACCTCACTTTTGGACATGTTATCAGGAGTACCATTCCCTGGAGAAGGACATCATGCTTGGTAAAGTAGAGGGTCAATGAAAAAGAGGAAGACCCTTAAAGAGACGGATTGACACAGTGGCTGCAACAGTGGCCTCAAACAAAGCAATGATTGTGAAGACAGTGCAGGACTGGGCAGTGTTTTGTTTTGTTGTACACAGTGTTGCTATGAGTTGGAACCGGCTCGATGGCACCTAACAACTACAGAGGTTAAGAGATTGGCCCAAGGTTGTACAACAATTAAGTGACAGAAGTGGCACTTAAAACTCAAGTATTTTAAAACTTTAAATTACCTGCTCTTTTGGCTATCTTAGGATAAAGGATAAGAGTGAGGTCCAGATTCAATGAAGAGTCTGTGGTTTCAAATAACTAATGTGGCTCAGATGAGGTTTGAACATGGCTCCTTTTAGCACAGTCAAAGAAAGTTTTCAGGTATACTTCTTAGGAAAATACTTCTCTTTTAGCTGTACTCATGAGGTCTTCAGGTTCCCTGGTTGGTGCAAATAGTTAAGTGCTTGACTACTAGCCAAGAGGTTGGCGGCTTGAACCCACCCAGAGACACTTTGGAAGATAGTTTCGGCAATCTGCTTCTGAAAGGCCATAGCCTTGAAAACCCTGTGGAGTAGTTCTACTGTGTACACAGAGGTTCATCATGAGTTGAAATCAACTGGATGGCAATGGGTTATGAGCCCTTCACCAATAGGTCCCACTTGTATTAACTTGGTGTATAACATATTAAAAACCTCAGTATTGAAAAAAAATGTAGATTTATAAATCTTTCTATATTTTAAATATATACTAGATACTAGTATACCACTATAAAAAATACGCTGAAAATCTGGGTTCAAGTTCAAGCTGTGGCAATAACTGTAGCTAAATGTGTGACATGAGGCAAATTCTTTAATTTTTTTGTTCTGGGTCTCAAAGTTTTCTTATCTGTAAAGTGAAGGAATTATGCTAGATAATCTCTGTTGTCCATTATGACTTTAAAATTGTATGGTTCAAGAAAAATTTTTCTCATTAAAAGATTCATGCTTGTTTTCTTAAAATAAGAACTTCTGGTGTATTTAAATATTGATTTAACTATTTGATAGAAATGCTTAGGAAGAAAAACTGTTATCACTCCCAATTAGGACTCATCTAAAGTAAGGATGAATGATTTATGACTTTATTATGCAAATCAATGAGAAAATGTGATCTGTGTTAACAAAATTCTATTTACATGTATATTTTAGGTATTCACCTACGAAAAATAGCAAGATACACTTGTAAAGCAGTAGGCACAATATCAAGTGTCTCAACTAATTGTATGAAACAGTTTGCTGAGCTAGTAATATTAGCGTGTAATATTAGCATATAATTTACATGTGACTATAGAGACTGGATGGCACTGGGTTTTTGTTTATAGAGACTGTGAAGTCTATTCACAAGTAATTTTCGAGTTAAAAATTTCATTACTATTACCCTAAAGGCTGTCATTTCCTGATTTTTCTTCTCTGATTCTTTTCACCTAACAACACTAAGTTTGATTCTCTTCACCGCGGATGCTCAACTAAGAGGGAACTCACAGCGTCTAGGAATGTTACTGGGCCACTAAGAAGGGCAATGACCAAGAGATAATAATGGGCCACAGTTGGGAAAATACTAAGAATAAAAGTATGCAGGAATTGCATGCATAGGCTAAGCAATCCATTGTCTGACGGTGATACTATTGAGACAGTTTAGGATCCTTCACTAAAAATAATTAAGCTTGAAAAACAATTCACTTCAATTTCTTCTAGTTATTAAAGTAAACAAGTCATTAGATTATGTCTCCTACTACCTCTCATTGTTGCTGTCATCTGTCTGGCTCCAGGTCATCCTATTTCTCTGCACCAAGCTCCCTGAGTTTTCTAACATTTTGGGGTCCCCAGTTACTCTCTTTACGGTTTTACTTAAACCCACTCCAACTAGGCTTTCACCACAACCATTCCACTGAAACTGTTTTCTGGCCACCAATGACCTGCGCTGGCTAAATTCAACGATGACTTTTGGGGGGGAGGGGGCGGGGGTAACAGCTTTATCGAGGTAGAACTTACACACCACACAATTTGATCATTTAAAGTGTACAAACAATTCAATGATTTTTAGTATACTCACAGTTGTATAACTATCACTACAATCAATCTTAGAACATTTTCATTACTTCAAACAGAAACTCTGTACTTTTAGCTACCCAACCCTCTAATCATCTCAGCACTAAGGAATCATATAATGTGTGGTCTTTTGTGACCGACTTCTCTCACTTAATGTAATGTTTTCAGGGTTCACCCACATTGTTGTATGTACCAGTATTTCATTCCTTTTTAAGGCTGAATAAGATTTTCATTGTATGGATATACCACATTTTGTTTACCCATTCATCAGTTAACGGACATTTGGGTTTCCACTTTCTCACTATTATGAATGCTGCTATAAACATTCATATACAGATTTTTGTGCAGATACATGTTTTCATTTCTTGTTGGTATACACCTAGGAGTGGAACTGATGTGTCAAAAGGTAACTTTTTTACTTTTAATGATTTGAGGAACTGCCAGATTGTTTTCCAAAGCAACGGCACCATTTTACATTCCCACCAGAGTGTATCAGGATTCTGATTTGTCTATTACTAAGCTTTTTGATTACAGCCATCATACTGGGTGTGAGGCGTTACCTCATTGTGGTTTGATTTATATTTCCCTGATGACTAGTAATGTTGAGCATCTTTTCATGTGCTAACTGGCCGTTGGTGTATCTTGTTTGGTGAAATGCCTATTCAGGTTCTTTGTTCATTGTTTAATTAAGTCATTTGCTTTACTCTTACTAGTACTGAGCTATAAAAGTTCTTATATAGTCTAGATACAAGTCCCTTACCAGGTATATATGACTTGCAAATACTTTCTCCCATTCCATGGGTTGTCTTGTCACTTTCTTTATAGTGTCCTTTGGGTGGGAATCAACTCGATGGCAATGGGTTTTTGTTTTTAAGAACAGAAGTTTTAATTTTGATGAAGTTCAATTTATCTATTATTTTCTTTTGTTGTTTGTGCTTTTGTGTCTTATCTAAGAATCTAAAGTCAGGAAATTTATCCCAATGTTTTCTTCTAAGAGTTTAATACTTTTGCCTCTTATATTTAGGTGTCTGGCCCACTTTGAGTAAATTTTTATACATGGTGTGAAGTAAGGGGTCCAACTTCATTCTTTTGCATATGGCTATCCAGTTGTCCAAGCACCTTGTTGAAAAGACTATTCCTTCCCTATTGAATGGTCTTGGCACCCTTTATTTGTTGACATTTATACTCAGTTTTAGGATTTTTAGACTGATCTTTTAGAAATGTAAAACAATAATAACATCACTAACCTTCAAAGGCTTCCGACAGAATTTAGATCCAATTTCAAACCAATTAGCATGGCCTACAAGGCCCCATGTGATATGGGACTACCTACCTCTCTAAACTCACCCCCCATTTATCTCTTTGATCACTCACTGTTTTAGCCATAATGGTCTTTCCGGTCCTTGGGCACACTAAGTTCTTTTCTTTCTTAGTATATATGCTGTTCCTTATACCAAGAATACTTCTTGACCCAGTACCCTTCATATGATTGCCTTTTCATTCTTCAGGTCTCTGCTTAAATGTTTCCTCTTCAAAGAGGCCTCGCTCAGATATAACTCAAAGTTTGCCTCCCCAACTTATTTTCCCCCATGGAAAATATCCCTTTTCTTTATATTACTTATCACATTAATAATTACGTATTTATTGGTTTGTTTAGGAGCCCTGGTGATGCAATGGTTAAAGTGCTTAGCTGCTAACCAAAAGATGAGTGGTTCAAATTCATCAGCCACTCTTTGGGAGAAAGACGTGGCAGTCTGCATCCCTAAAGACTTACAACCTTGGAAACCCTATGGGGCAGTCCTATTCTGTGCTACAGCGTCACTATGAGTCAGAATTGACTAGATGGCAGTGGGTTTGGTTTTTGGTTTTGTGTGTTTACTTTTTTCTTTTCTGGTCTGCTTTCCCAGTATACTGTAAGCTACACAAAGGATGCGTTGCTTTGTTCACTACAACATACCTAGAGTTTAGCATAATGTTAACTCAGAAGGTGCTTAGGTTCATAGAAGGTACTCAGTAAATATTGTTCAGTATATGTTTATGTTTATTATTTTAGTAAATGGCACTGTTCTAATGTTAGAAACCTGGAAAGCAGTCTTGATATTCCCTTTATCCTGCCCCAACTCCCACTGAGATCAGAGGGGAAGTAGCTGACAGATTATGTAAGACCAAGACTCTTAAGACTTGGGTATATCATTCTGAGTAAGATGAGAAGTCACTGGAGGGCTTGAGCCAGCATAATAACAAGAGCTGACTTATGTTGTAAAGCTGCATAATGAGACAGCCACTAGTCACATTCACCAAAAATACACTGCCGTTGAGTCATTTCTGACCCATAGTGACCCTATAGGACAGAGCAGAACTGCCCCATAAGGTTTTCAAGGCTGTAATCTTTACAGAAGCAGATTGCCACATCTTTCTCCCACGGAGCAGCTGGTGGGTTCAACCTGCCGACCTTTTGGTTAGCAGCCGAACACTTAACCACTGCACCACCAGAGCTCCTTACTAGTCACATATAACCAAAAAAAAAACAAACCCATTGCTGTCGAGTTGATGTGACTCATAGCAACCCCGTAGGAAAAAGCAGAACTACCCCACAGGGTTTCCAAGGAGCACGTTGGTAGATTCGAACCACCGACCTTTAGTTATCAGCCACCAGGACTCCGAGTCACATATACCTAATTAAATTACAATTGATTAAGATTGATTAAGCTTTCACTGTCTCATTCTCAGTAGCCTCATTTCAAGTGCTCATTAGCTGCATGTGGCTAACCAAAAAAACAAACCTATTGCCGCTGAGTCAATTCTGAGTCATAGTAACGCTACAGGACAGAGTAGAACTAGACCATAGAGTTTCCAAGGAGTGGCTGATGGATTTGAACTGCAGACCTTTTGGTTAGCAGGAGAACTCTTAACTACTATGCCACCAGGGTTCTGCATGTAGCTAAAAAATAGTGGATGCTATATTGGACAGAGCAAATACAGAAAAATTCCACTACTGTAGAAAGTTCTACTGAACAGACTATATTAAAATGTTCACTATGGTTGCTGTTTTGGAGAAATATAGGTTCCATCAAAGAGTACACGAGACCAATTAGGAGGCTATCCTAAGAGTCTTGGCAAGAAATATGGGTGACTTAAGCTAGCCCTGGTGGCTTAGGAACCCTTAGGAGCCCTGGTAGTGCAGTGGTTAAGAGCTATGGCTGCTAACGAAAAGGTGTGCAGTTTGAACCCACCAGCTGCAACTTGGAAACCCTATAGGGCAGTTCTACTCTGTCTTATAGTGTCACTAGGAGTCAGAATAGATACAATGGCAATGGGTTTGTGGTTTTTTTTTTTTTTGAGCCCTGATGGTGCAGCGGTTAAGTGTTTGGCTGCTAACCAAGAGGTCAGCAGTTCGAATCCACCAGCTGCTCCTTGGAAACCCTATGGAGCAGTTCTACTTTGTTCTATGGGGTCACTAGGAGTCGGAATTGACTCAATGGCAATGGATTTTTTGGTTTAAAAGCTAGCACGGAAATGAGAAGGTTGTGAGAAGAAATTAGGATCTGGATACATTCTGAAAATACAACTGACAGAATTTGCTGATGGACTGGAAGAAAGAATCGAGAGGGAGAGAGAGGTCAAGTAACTTTCTTAAAGAATGAAAGTTTGGAAAGACATACATAAAAAACCTTTCCAATGGCAAAGATGGTTGGGATTACAGATGAGGGAAGAAACGGGAAAATTACAAAAAAACATATATAACAATTAGCATAGTGTGCCATGCACAAACTGAGGAGTATATGATCAGCTAAACTCTGTGTATCTGATGGCCCCCTTAATGGACAGAATGAAGGAAGAAAGAAGAGCAAACATTCAAGCAAGCAATTTCTCTTCACTGGTCAAAACTACAGTCAAGGATAATAGTTCCCCTCTCAAAAATTTTAGGTATTATCTTTTTATCTTAATTATATCACCAGTAGATAAGCACACACAACACAGATAGGTAAAATCCCCATTACACTAACATCTTGCCTTTCTGCTAGTTCTGAAATTCGTACTAATACATAATTTACTATATCCTTTTTGGAAACCCTGGTGGCGTAGTGGTTAAACGCTACGGCTGCTAACTAAAAGGTCAGCAGTTCGAATCCACCAGGTGCTCCTTGGAAACTCTATGGGGCAGTTCTACTCTGTCCTATATGGTTGCTATGAGTTGCAATCGACTTGACAGCAACAGGTAGGTAGGGTATATCCCTTTTATTAAATAGTCCATAGTATACTTCTATATCATTTCTATCCTGAACTTACAGTCTTACATAGGAACACTGTTCCATAATTCCTTTTTCATGACTGTGAATTTTCCACTTCCAACTTTGAAATATACTGTGGTTCTATGCTTACCAATCTAAGAAATCTGTGTTTTTGAAATAAAATACACTCTAACATGGCTATATTTCAGTTATTGGTTTTATCCTACTAGATCTTTGAGTCAAGAACAAGGCTGTGTTAAAATCTGATTTATTACTATGCTTTATGCATTGGTCCACTCATTTATCAACTATTGGCTGAGCACCTGTGCCCTAGATTCAAAGAAAGACTAAAGAAATAAAGCATGATTTCCAATGCTTGAGCAGGGGAAGACAAGATGTAAGACAAACAATTACAGTGTAATGTGATAAGGGAGTCCCCGGGTGGTGTAGATGGTTAAGCGTTTCAGTCTGCTAACCAAAAGGTTTGAGTCTACCCAGAGTCACCTTGGAAAGGTGTGGCAATCTTCTTCCAAAAAGTCAGTCATTGAAAAACTTGTGAACACAGTTCCGCTCTGACACACATGGGGTCACAATGGTAGGAGCTGACTCAATGGCAACTATTTTTACTGGACTTAGAATAAATAACTAAAAATAAATCTTGAACTTCAAAGATACGTATCAAAATAAATTCATTCTATATACTACCAACTGTATGTAAACTTAATACTCAAGACCTGACATACCTGTAATTTAAAAAGTAACATTTTGTAATATACTGTATTGTTATGCAAACAACGTGTACCTCTACGTTTTTTTTGTGAGCTGTGCCCTCCCTCTGTGAGGATATTTTTGTAAGTACGCTATGCTAATTTTTTTTCTCAGCAACATGTAAAAAAATTGTCATAGAGGCACTTACAAAAATACCTTGTGGGGGAGGGCTTGATTGGTAAACAAACATAGAAGGCACAAGTTATTAGTGTAAAAATTCAGTAGTAGGTTAAGTAGTATGTTAGTATATACGTTAACAGATACAGAAGCTGAGATATGGCTGCCACCTTGAAGAATGACAAATATTTATAATGAGGAAACAGCTGTACTTGGGCATACCTAAAAAAAACTACTACCCAGTAAAACCCCAAAGCAAAGCTTAATTCAAAACAACATCAAATAAAAAAAAAAATCTTTGACTAGAGAATTACCATCAAATATCAATTTTCCAATCATTGTTTTATGATTCAGATTATCCGGATTTATCACAGTAAAATATCAAAACAAAACTATCTGAATAATATTATCACGCTATTTTTTATACATTAGGATTTTATGTTCAGCTTTAATTTGAAAGTTTAAACTGTACATATAAATACTTCCATAGGCAAACCTAACAATAATTTTAAATTAGTTACTGCAAATTTCAAATGACCTTCAGTTTTTCTTACTGTAAAAAATCCTTACATGTTTCAACAGTGCCTTTAGAAATTACAAAATTATATCCTTTAGCCTTAATTATAGGAAAAATACAGAGAACCGTAAGGCTGAGCTTTATTGTTTTATAAAGGAACTAGTGAAGTTCATTTTAGTGAAATGAGCACACGCTTTTCATAAATTAAAATAAATCTCACATGGTAAAGTACCCATTTTCAAAATTAATTTAATTACTTGTTTAAAGTTTAATTACATTTAATTAAGCATTCAAGTTTAATATGAAATAAATGAATTATTAACTGCTATGAAATGAAATAAAATACGGCTTTGATAATTAAAATCTATAAATTTCCTATTCTGTGTAAAACTGTTAGTTCTAAAAAAAATTCTGAAAAAATATTATTTAAAGTCTATAAGGCTATATACTCACAGCTGATCAAGGCGTAATTTTCCTGCACCCAGCTTTGTGCGCTATATATTTACTGCCTCCGTTTATGGAGCCAGCCTGGTGCAGACAAAAAGAGCAGAGGTTTTGGAGGTTTGGATTTGGGTATCAGTGTAGTCACTTAAGTTACATAGCATCTCTGACCACAAGTTTTCTCAGCTATAAATTAGGGATAATGACACTTCTCTTTGAAGGCTGTTGGGAGCATATCCCATGGTCAAATGCCTGGAATAGTGATGAACAGGGAATAGGCATTCAACAAATGTTAATTCCCAACTCTCCTTAGTTGAATGAATGAATGAAAACCTGTACTTTCTGACTTAACAAAGGTTCACCCTTAATTTTTCCCGCAATTACAAAAGTAGCATCATATTATTTTTTGTTTAATTACATCATAACTAATGCACACTTTACATTTTATATTTCCTTAAGTACTTCCGTGAATAGAGGCATTACAGCATTAATACTAACACAGGTTTTTGAGTCAGAAAAAATTGAATTTGGGTTCTATTCATGATTTAAGAGATCATGGAAAAGTTATTTTGACCTACTTCCCAGGCCTATATGTAACGTGTTTGGTACAGTGATGGCAAAAATTAGGAACCAGCATCATCAATGTAATCATTCAAGCTTCACAAATGTGAAGTTACGAAAGACTATGTGTAGTAGGCAGTGTTTTCCCCTCTCCCATTCTTCACACTAGGATACTAATTTTCCCTGAGTTTTTCCAAGGGTAGCAGTGGGATAAACTTAATATTGGAACCTAGAGTTTTTTAGTCCTTTATTAGTGCTCTTTCTTCCATAACATAGGGAGATTTGACTTAGAGCTCTACCAGTTAATTGCTGAGCCTCAGATAAATTACTTCACTTCTGTGATTTAAAAAAAAAAAAAAATTTAATGTGCTTTGGGAGAAAGTTTACCATACAAATTAGTTTCTGATTCAAAAATTTATACCCAAATTGTTTTGTGACATTGGCTGCAATCCCCACAATGCGTCAGCACTCTCCCCCTTTCTACTCCAGGTTCCCTGTGTCCATTCATCCAGTTTTCTTTCCCTTTCTGCCTTCCTGTCTTTGCTTTTGGGCAGGTGTTGCCCTTTTGGTCTTGTATACTTCATTGAACTAAGAAGCATATTCCTCACATGTGTTATTGATTGTTTTATAGTACTTCCGTGATTTTGAGTATCTTTTTCTAGAAATGGGAAAACATAGGTGACAACCTATTCCATGGCTTAATTTCCCTTGATTTAATTGCAAAAATAATTGAACTAATTATTTTTAACACTTTATAAAGTATTAAAAGCCCAGTCCTATAATTTTCAAAGTTCTGTCTTAATAAATGTTAGTAGCAGTATAAACATAATAGTTTGGTTTAATACTTATAACTCTTATTGTATAATTCTGAAGCCCTAAATTCCCATAAGTATCCTAAAAAATATACAGATTGTTTTATTTACAGTATAACTAGAAATAGAGAGCCTTAATAAATTGGAACTATTGGAAAACATATTTTTTTACTTTCTGAGCATGTAGTTTTACATAATTTTTACTTCTATTATTACCCATAAGTATTTATTAAGCATTATTTGCATCTAGGGCTGAAAGACCCAGATTTAGAACTATTCCACATTTTTATGAAAATAAAAACAGCAGGTATTCTAAGTTTGATATCCAGACCTTTCAAGCTGCAAACTAGACTAACAGTGGGTTCAACTATTATAGGCCCAAAAAAGGAAGAAAACCACATATGATGAAATACTATGAAACATATACACGTATTATAGGACTTGGCATTTAATACTTTATAAAGTGTTAAAAATTATTAGTTCAATTATTTTTGCAATTGAATCAAGGGAAAAAGGGTAATTAAGCCATGGAATAGGTTGTCACCTATGTTTTCCCATTTCTTCTATATTATTAAGTATAATAACTTAATAATAACTGACATTTATTATTAAGATATGTACCCTTGTAGATGCATTCTGTTAGTTTTGAAACCAGAATTACATGGGTCACTGACTTACCAGGGTTCTACTTCAAGAGATGAAGATAATTTTTCCGGAAGAAAAAATCCATGCCATCTTGAAGCCTCAATTAGCTCTTGGGGTATTCTTTTCGAAACATCATAATAGTGACCAAATCTTGAAGATGATACTGGTCCAGCCTGTTAAGAAAACTCATGCTGGTTTTTTAAAAATAATGATTATTATTATTTTTTTAAACTACAATGTATTTGTCATACATCCAGCAAAACACTGACATGTTTATACATTCTTAATGTTAATAAGAGCTGATATATATAGACTTACTCAGTTTCAAAGAAGCATAAAAACCAAAAAAGTAAACCTACTGCCGTCAAGTTGATTCTGGCTCATAGCCACTTTATAGGACAGAGTAGAATTGCCTCATAGGGTTTCCAAGGCTGTAATCTTTACAGTAGCAGACTGTCACATCTTTCTCCCATAGAGTGACTGATGGGTTCGAACCACCGACTGACCTTTAGATTAACACTCGAGTATTTTAACCACTGTGCCAACAGGGCTCCTCAAATTTCAAAGAAGCATACAACACCCTTTACTATTTTAAATTATCTATAGTTAGAAATCAACCTTTTATCTCCCATATGAGTCTTCATTTCTAGTGGTTCCCTGGGTCTGACAAGAATTTAAATACCTTGTCTTTTTTTTTTTTCTTTTTTTAACCAATACTACATAGTTCAAGAAATGAACACACATATTCTTAATTAATTTCATTAAAATATGACAAAGTAAATACGCAGTTGCGAAGAACTAATGAAAACTTAAGACAAATTAATTCATTGGTGAGGGGCCAAAAGAAACCAGATATTTAAATACATCAAACTAAGCATCATTTTAAAATTAAATTCTCACAAACAAGTGTGTGTTGTAATATTCAAAATTTCTGACAAACTAAAAATTAAGCTTACAGTATAAAATGTACTAGAATAATACAAACAGCAACATGGGACACGATTAAGTGGGAGAGTGCATATGATCAGAAATCTGGCATAATCATTAGTTCATTGATAATTTCATGTTTTGTGCTTTCTAACAATTTCTCCAACAAATTGTCTTTCTAATAATTATTGAACTACCGATCCTGAATTATTCACATATGATAGTAAAAGTCTAGAAACATACCTTATTATTATATTGCTTTGAATGGACTCTGAGCTGATTTCTTTCATTCAGCACATTAGAATTATATAAGTACTTAAAAGCTGAACTACTAACAAATTCTAGTTGGCAATTTGCTCTAATCAGATCGATTCTAATTAGATCAGCTCTAGGGAAAGCCCTCATCCAAACTGTGCTACTGTCATCATTTGCACTGTCCTGAATGCTACGTAACAGAGAAATTTTAGAACACACACAAAACCGGATAATCTCTACAGAAACTGAAGACCTATACACAGAAGGTTCTTAATTTATTTTACCAAGTGACCAATAACTCTGTAATATAGATAAGAAACAGACATTTGCTTGACATAGATATTTGCATTTTTAAACTAAATGCCGACTAACATCAAATTATACAGTAACATGGAATAAACATTTTAAATGTCTAATAGAAACATCAGATTCAGTCTGTGGGTTTGACATTTATTTTCAAGATTAAATGACTGTTCATCCCTCCATAAAATACTACTTATTTTCATTAATAGAGACCTTTTTTTATATCAATTTGCTTCAATCTAATCTTTCTAACAAACATGTACAGAAGTATGATTCCCAAAACATGATTTATCTATTTACCATGAAAGTAGCCAAAATAAATGATGTGACATTAAAATATATTTCTTAAAAACAGGGTATAAAGTTTTTAAATGTAAAGTTATTAGTCTAAAGCAATTTAAACAAGGCCTGTTCTTTGGCCTGTAATCTATTCTTTATCTGGATTATAGTTCCAAATGTTTTTACTGCAATCTCTGCTAGAGCTCATCTTTTTATTGTGTAAATCCAAGCCTCCTTAATGTTTTAGAAAGGCCTTGACTAACTGAACTTTGATCTGATGTCTTCATTGAGAAAAACACCAGGTTGCCCATTTCAGATGCAAATCCCCCTAAGGCCCAACAGAATTTAGTAAAGACAGCAAAAAAGAAGAAACAAGAAGTTTCCAGGATCCTCTTTGAGAATCCTGGGGCACATTGGTGTCCTTAATCCATGCCGCTGCATGGATTAAGGTAGGTGATAACCTTTCCTGATTCAAAAGAATACGCAGAGTGCCTACAAACTGGGTGGAGACTAGGATTTGGCTATAATGACACACCATGCAATAAAAGCTTGGTCTATGGCAGAAGCCTCTGAAAAGGCCTCAATGTGCCACATTCCCAGGCCTAGTAGGGAAGCTTGCAAAAGCCTACCTGAATCAAATAAGCATGAATAATCTATTTTAGGAGACTGGCCATGGGGAGAGAAAAAGAAAGAGAGACTTTTCACTTCTTTTAAGTTTGAGTTAATAAATTTATTAGTGGACTGAAGGCTCTTGAAGTCCTCTGCACTCAGAGAAATATGCTGAATTGCCAGGAAGCAAAGTATGCTCTTTAAGTTGGCCTCCCTATTACTGTTTCTAATTGTAATATAAATGTGATAGAAATCTCAAATTTGGTATGAATCAAGGCAAAAAATTGTTACTGTGACAGTTTACATATATAACATAAATAATTCATTAAAATTTAAAAATAAAATTAGAAACTTTTCTAATTACAATTAAGCTATTAATTCATTTAGAAATTAAAATTAGATATAGCTACTGAAATATTCACAGGGTAGACACTAAAAATTTATTAATGATTAAAACCTGTAATCCTTCAATAAAAAATGAAAATGGAAAATAAATATACTTTTACAGGAAAAAAATTGCAAGTTTTTTTTCTATCCAAGAAACACAGTAAAATATAAACAGGTTTTTGAAATATGCCAAGAAATCTTTTGAGGCCTAAAATTGTAAAACAAAGGCTTAAAATATTTCCTCTTAAAAAGATAACTAAAAGCTGCATATAGTGTATATAATCTAAGGTGTGTAATCTAATTAATGCATCTATTTTTGCCTTAAAAATACAAGTATTAAAAAAATCAAACTATCATCAGTAACTAGTTAGCTCAATCAGTTTGGTAAGGGCATTTTGCTTTAGTTTTACATTTTGAAAAATTCTATCTCACATTCATAAAACCCATTGTTGTCCAGTCAATTCCAACTCATAGTGACCCTGTAGGACAGAGCAGAACTGCCCCATGGGGTTTCCAAGCTGCAGCTTGGTGGATTCAAACTGCTGACCTTTTGGTTAGCAGCTGTAGTTCTTAACCATTGTGCCACCTGGGCTCCTACCCTTTACCTTTGTCAACTGTGGAAGAGAGTTAAATGGAATAGTTGGTTAAAAATTTACTATGTTAAAAGAAAATGAACTCTGATGGGGGGCCAGGAGGAAAACAGAGAAACAAAACAATACCATCATCTACCTCTAGTATATTAGAAAAAACCAACATTTGCAGAGAAAAACTGCACCACAAATAAATAGTCTAAATTATCATTTCTAGCTTCTCAGTATGGTATAACAGGATGAGCTCTCCAGGTGATTAAGAAAGTGAAAGCATTACCAGCAGAAATACAAGCAATTCACATGGAGCAAATCACAAATGATATGTGAATATAGTGTTTCATATACATAGAAGGAAGAGGCTAAAAAGGTAGGCTTGGATTAGATTGTATAGATTCTGTACACCATCTTGAAAAGTTTGTAATTTATACCATAGGCCTATTATGGCAATCACGTTTCATCTCACGTACTAACTCTGATTAACTGGTAATGACCTTTCAGAGCACTGTGAAGAATTCTGAGGCTGTGCTGAGCTCGGCAGGAGGGCACTGTAATTTAGAAGGGGCAATGAGAATAAGAAACCAAACAAGGCATTTGAAGCTAAGGAGTGTCATAAACATATTTCTGTCCTTGTGGAAAGATAACGTCAATATGGAAGATGAGAGATTATGTGAAATATGTTTTATAAGGATTAGAATGTCCTTTTCCTTTTTTTTTTTTTTACCAGTTGGATACCTTGGGTGATGCAAAAGGTTGACATGCTTGGCTGCTACCCAAAAATTGAAAGTGTGTGTTCACTTAGAGGCGCCTTGAAAGAACGGCCCGGTGATCTACTTCTAAAAAAATCAGCCATTGAAAACCGTATAAAATACAATTCTATTCTGACACATATGGCATGCCATGAGTCAGGGTCAAATGGATGGCAACTAGTTTTATGATAATGTCTGGTAAACATTAAAGTGCTCTAAAATAATGAATAGTCAAATGAAAATGTTAATAAATGAACAGAGCTGAAATGTAATCATTGTCTTAAGATTTTCTGAGCCAGTAACGGTTGTTTGCCTCTACACCAAAGGGCTCCTAACTGGCTTTTTTTTTTTTTTTTAATAACCTTTCCATCTCCTTCCTTGCTGCCATTCAGTAAATTCATCAAAAAAGTCAATGTACTTCCTATCGAGACTGAAGGAATCCCTGAATCCATTGCACTGAGAAAAAAAATTATCTCCTGAAGTTATCTTTAAACAACAGTCTAGCTAAATCAGTAAAGAATGTTCACCATGAGCACTGCACTCTTAAAGACTTATCTGTACGAGATCAAATTGACAATAGTAACTCTAAAGCAGAGATAAGAAGTTTAGGGGTAGTGAGTTTAAGTCAATTGTGGTGAAAAAAATATGGGTAGAGAGAGAATGGTGACACAGTGTAAAGAATGTAACCAATGTCATTGAATTGTACATGTAGAAATTGTTGAATGGTGTATGTTCTGCTGTACATAGTTTCACCAAAATTAAATAATAAAAAAAAAAAGTCAATATCTAAAGGAACTCTTAGTTGTTCTCACTTTCTGTGAGCTTGGAAAGTTGATAATACTTGTCAGAACTTTGTGCAAAATTAACTGCCTGTTACATGTATTCTTCCAGACAGGTTCTGAAAAGATTTCCTGAAGTCTTTATCATTAATGTAGTTCATGAGCTTTAGTGGGCAGATTTTCTGACATCTGTTTTGGTGTCTCAGAAATTTTTCCCTTGCCTTCTGACACTTACTCTATTCTAGATAGGTGAAGTTACCAGACAGCTGAGTTTGAAAATATAAGGATTTTTATGGTTGAAATATATATAGGAACAAACATAGCAATTCCAAGGAACCACCACTTACATTGACTATTTCAGATAACTATGCTGGATAGAAATGGTTTAATTAGTTCACTTACTCTGCCTTGCATTCTCATATAGAGGATTCTATACGGAGACTACAGAAAAATGAAATTATCTATTTTGGCAAAGTAATAATTTGTCATAATTTTATTTTTGAGAAATATGTCACTTTGGTAAATACAAATGAAACACCTTGTTATCTAAATAAGCAAATACATATTTTATATAAGAAGTATGCCACAAGAGATCCAATGAAATGAAAAAAATACATTTGCAAATTACAGAAATAATTTTTATGGTGACTTGCCTCCATCTTGGGTAATAACTGGTAACGCCAAGCTATTTTCATCTCAATATTAGGTTCTGGTGTTTTATGATTACATGCGTCTTCATCAAATTCTTTTTTACAATTATCATCAAGAAATGGTGCAGGAAGTTCCTGAGAAAACAGAATGAAACATTATTGAGTATCTATGGTAAAAAATATGACAATTTCCTTAAATCTTAATGTTAGCAATACTAGAACTTTCCAATTTATTAAAAACTGATGGAAACAAAGTTTCAACTGCATAACATTTCTAATATAGAGCAAAAGGGTATATTATTTAACATGGAGTTAGCAGTGAATAAAAATTTAAAGAAAATATTCAAATTTCTACTCTAGCCTCACAAAAATCAACTGTTATTACAATGAGAAGCTATTTTCATTTTGTTTTTTTATTTATACACTTAAAGTACAGTCTCAAATTAGTACTTACGTATTACATGTAATTACTGTTATGTTTGCCACAAAGTAAAAATAAAGCATGTGCACAATCTATTTACTGGTTTGTAATTCTAGAATTCAAAAAACTCATTCACTGAAATAATGGGTGAAGTAACAACTAAGAATAAAGGCATTCATTTTGCCCATATCAAATGTTAGTTTGCACTTGCAAGCTTGTGTCTCTTCTTTAACAATGAAAATAGAATTTAAAATCTCTGATTAAATGAAGAGACACTGAATTCTAATCCTACCTTTTCTATTTTGGAAGGCTTATCCACTGAGTAAAAAAAACATATAAAGACATTTTTCTGAAGGGGTACATTAGAAATAATGCAAAAAAAAAAAAAGTACATAAATTTCTTGGAGAAGCAAAGCACATGCAATAATTGTGTTTTAATTTTGATTAGCCAGAATCATAAAGATAATGTGGGACACTGGATTTGTAAATGTAATCTTATGCTACGTTATAAATTAGTCTAATTTACAATTCCTTACAACTTTTACTTTTCAAGATAAAATTTACTTTGCTTACAATCAAAACAACTAGTATTGTAAAATACATTAACTATCATAAATTTTAGTTACCTCGTAAAAGACCTCAAAAGGAATTCACAGTAAAATTTATGTCAATATTAGAAGGAACCAATTATATCATTTAAGTTTTGGATCCATCATCCCTAGCAATGCATTAGTATCTTGCTGTTGTTAGGTGCCCTCGAGGCGGTTCCAATTCATAGCGACCCTATGCACAACAGAACGATAGACACTGCCTGGTCCTGTGTCATCCTTACAATCGTTGTTATGCTTGAGCTCACTGTTGGAGCCACTGTGTTAATCCACCTCGTCGAGGGTCTTCCTCTTTTCCACTGACCCTGTACTTTGCCAAGCATGATGTCCTTCTCCAGGGACTGATTCCTCCTGACAACATGTTCAAAGTATGTAAGACGCAGTCTCACCATCCTTGCTTCTAAGGAGCATTCTGGATGTACTTTTTCCAGGACAGATTTGTTTGTTCTTTTGGCAGTCTATGGAATATTCAACGTTCTTCACCAACACCACAATTCAAAGGCATCAATTCTTCTTCAGTCTTCCTTACTAGTATCTTATGATACATAAAGTAACTTCTTTTTCCAAGGCAAATAAATATTTGTGAGGCCGTATAGTCAGATATAGCACAGTGTTACAAGCTTGATTTATGCAACCAGATTGTCTGGTTTCAAATCTTGACTTTGCACCACTAGCTTTATCTGTTACCTTGACCTTTCTCTGTCTCCATTTTATCATCTGAAAAATGGAGGTAACAGTATATACTTCATTGGGTTGTGGAAAGGAATAAATGAATTAAAATGTAACATGGACAGAATGGTGTCTGTCATGTATTAAGCTTTTAATAAATGTTAGATTACCAAAAGTTGGGCAAATAATTGTCTTAACACATTTTGTACTGTCAATATTAGGCAATACTTAACGTAAAATATTCCGATTAACATTTTTTTTTCAATCTCAGGGACATCTAATAATAATTATGGCAAATATCACCTCAACAATAAACACAACAAAAATATTTAAAAAATTAAAATGTACGTGTTTTAAATTTATAACAAACTATCTCCTATTGAAGTTGTCAAGGATTTCATTTTACTTGGATTCACAATAACACTCAGTGAAGCAGCAATCAAGAAATCAAATGATGCATTGCATTGGGAAAATCTGCTGCAAAAGCCCTCTTTAAAGCGTGAAAAAGCAAAGATGTCACTTTAAGAACTAAGGTTTGCCTACCCAAGCCATGGTGTTTTCAATCGCTTCATATGCATGGGAAAGCTGGACAATAAATAAGGAAGACTGAAGAAGAATTGTTGCCTTTGAATTATGGTGCTGGCAAGGAATATTGAATATACCTGGACTGCCAGAAGAATGAACAAATCTGTCTTGGGAGAAGTATAGCCAGAATGCTCCTTAGAAGCAAGGATGGGAAGATTTTGTCTCACATACTTTGGACATGTTATCGGGAGGGACCAGTCACTGGAGAAGGACATCATGCTTGGTAGAGCGTCAATGAAAATGAGGAAGACCCTCAACGAGATGGATTGACACAGTGGCTGCAACAATGGGCTCAACCATAACAATGATTGTGAGGATGGCCAATGCCTGGGCAAGATTTCAATTCTGTTGTACATAGCATCGCTATGAGTTACCATCTATTCAATGACATCTAATGACAACATCTATTAATTAAAATATGCCAATTTTCAATAGACATGTTCCCACATCGAGATGTTCAGTATTAAATAGTCCTAAAATAAAATATTAGACTTTTTATAAAATATTAGAGACCTTCTAAATAAAATGAGATAAAAAATAGGTAAGCATTTTCCCCTGTATCTTAGTGAATATGTACCTACTCCAATAGAAGAAATTCACCATTAAAAAAAAATTTTTTTTATATGACGCAAATTATAATGATACCATTTTCAGTACTGATAAAGCAAATGCTCATTTCCTAAAGTTAGAGATAAAAATTTCAAAAGATGTGAAGAAAGTACAATTTAACAGTGGTGGTTGTTGTGTGCTGTCGAGTCGATTTTGACTCATAGCGACGCTATAGGACAGAATAGAACTGCCCCATAGGCAGGCAATTACATAGGTTGTAATCTTTACAGCAGCTGATCACCAGGTCTTTTCTCTCACAGAGTGGCTAGTAGGTTCGAACGGCCGACCTTTTAGTTAGCAGCCAAGCACTTAACTATTGCACCACCAATTTAACAATTACTTTAACAACTAATGTCCATTTAATGACTATGTTTTGCTACATATTTTTTTAATGAGATAAAATTCACATTATATAAAAATCACCATTTTATAATGATTCTGTGGTTTTTAGAATAGTCAGGGTTGTGTAACCATCAAACCAAAACCAAACCCGTTACCTTCAAGTTGATTCTGATTCATAGTGACCCTACAGGACAAAGCAGAACTGCCCCCCAGGGTTTCCAAGGAATAGCTGGTGGATTCGAATGGCGGATCTTTTGGTTAGTAGCCAAATGCTTAACCACTGCACCACTATCTAATTAGAGACTATTTTCAACACCTAAAAAGGAACCACATGCCCATTAAGCAGTGATTTTTCATTCTCCCCTCCTTATAGTCCCTAATAACCACTAATCTACCTTCTTTCTCTATTGATTTGTGTATTCTGAACATTTCATATAAATGGAATCATACAATTTGGGGACATTTATGACTAGCTTCTTTTCCTTAGCATAATGTTCTCAAGGTTCATCCATGTTGTAACATGTATCAGTACTTCAATTTTCTTTATGGCTGAATAATATTCCATTGTATGGATGTACCACATTTTGTTTATCCATTCATCAGCTGATACACATTTCGGTTGTTTCCACTTTTTGGCTATTATGATTTAGCCAAAATATATGATAGCCCAAATATATAATATACATCATATGTAATATGATATAATACTGCTATGAACATTTGTACATAAGTTTTTGCATGAACAGGTTTTCAATTCTCTTGGGTATATACCTAGGAGCAGAATTACTAGGTCATACATTAATTCTATGGAGTTCCTGGATGACACAAACAGTGAAGCACTTGGCTGGTAACTGAAAGGTTGGTGGTTCACGTCCACCTAGATGCACCACAGAAGAAAGGCCTGGTGATCTATTTCTGAAAAATCACCCACTGAAAACCTTATGGAATACAGTTTTATTCTGACACACATGGGGGTCACCGTGAGTCAGAATCAAATTGATGGAAACTGGTTTGGTTTGTTTTTAGTTTATGTGAACTCTGTAGATAACTTTTTGAGGAACTGCCAGGTTGTTTTCCATAGTGGTTGTACCATTTTTACATTTCTACCAGTAACGTTAGGAAAAAAATCAAACCCATTGCTGTTGAGTGTATTTTGATTCGTTAGAGGGTTTCTATTTCTCCACATGCTCACCAACATTCATTTTAAAAATAGCTACCCTGTTGATGTTGTTAGTTGCTGTTGAGCCGATTTCAACTCATGGCAACCCTATATGTTACAGAGTAGAACTGCTCCATAGGGCTTTCTTGGCTGTAACCTTAACAAAAGCAGATTCCCACGCATTTTCTTCTGTGGTACCAGTGAGTAGGTTCAAAGTGCCAACCTTTCAGTTAGCAGATGAGCACAAACCATTTTGGCCACCTTAGTGGTTGTGAGCTAATCTCACAGCGCATTTCCCTAATGCCTAATGATGTTGAGCATCTTTCCATGTGCCTATTGGCCATTTGTAGATCCTCCTTGGAGCAATGTCTATCCAAGTTCTTCACCCATTTTTAAAAATGTGGTTATCTTTTTGTTCTAGAGTTGTAAGATCTCTTTACATATTCTGAATACTGCACCATTATCAGATTTGCAAATATTTTCTCTCATTGTATAGGTCGTCTTTTCACCTTCTTGGCAGTGTCTTTTGATGCACAGTTTTTTATTTTGATGAAGTTCAATTTATCTATTTTTTTTGTTCTTGCTTGTACTTTTGGCATCATATTTAAGAAACCATTGCTTACCCAAGGTCACAAAAAATTACACCCATGTTACCTTCTATGAGTTTTACAGTTTTAGCTCTTACATTTAGGTTTTTGATCCATACTGAGCTAAATTTTTATATATGGTGTACAGTAGGGGTTCTTCTATTTTTATAAGACTAAAGTATATGTTATATTGCAAAATATTATTTATTTGAGTCCCTCTATTTTTTATATGCCAAGTCCTAGTCTAGGTTTGGGGGATATAACAGTAAAAAAGAAGTCACTGCTCTCAAGACACTTAGTAACAAGAGTACACATCTACAGCATTAACTCTATTGTAGGTACTATTCTAAGTGCTTTAGATATATTGACTCAGTCATCATAACAGCCTTATGAAGTAGGTGGTATTATTGTCCCTTTTTTACATAGTAGGGAACTGAAACATAGAGAGATTAAGTGATTTGTACAAGGCCAGGGCTAAAAAAAAAAAAAAAAATTTTTTTTTTTAGGGCTAGTAATGATGGAGTTGGGGTTTGAACCTGAGAAATCTGACTTCAGAGTATACGTTCTTTTTTTTTTTTTTTTTAATTGTACTTTAGATGGAGGTTTACACAACTAGCTTTTCATTAAACAGTTAGTATACACACTGTTTTATGACATTGGTTAACAACCCCACGGCATGTAAACACCTACCTTTCTCGACCTTGGGTTCCCTATTATCAGCTTTCCTGTCCCCTATTGCCTTCTAGTCCTTGCCCCTGGGCTGGTGTGTCCCTTTAATCTCGTTTTGTTTTATAGGCCTATCTAATCTTTGGATGAAGGGTGAACCTCAGGAGTGATTTTATTACTGAGCTAAAAGGGTGTCTGGGGGACATACCCTCAGGGTTCCTCCAGTCTCATCAGGCTGGTAAGTCTGGTCTTTTTTTGTGAGTTAGAATTTTGTTCTACATTTTTTTCCAGTCCTGTCCAGGACCCTCTATTGTTATCCCTGTCAGTGGTGGTAGCCAGGCATTATCTAGTTGTGCTCAACTCAGTCTGGTGGAGGCTGTGGTAGTTGCGGTCCATTAGTCCTTTGAACAAATCTTTCCCTTGTATCTTTAGTTTTCTTCATTCTCCCCTGCTCCTGAAGGGATGGGACCAGTGGACTATCTAAGATGGCCACATATAGGCTTTTAAGACTGTAGGCACTATTCACCAAAGTAGAATGTAGAACATTTTCTTTATAAACTATGTTATGCCAATTGAGCTAGATGGTCCCCGAGACCATGGTCCCCACAGCTCTCAGCCCAGCAATTCGGTCCCTCAGGGAGTCTGGATGTGTCCATGGAGCTACTATGACATTGCCTTGTACAAGCTGTGTGGGCTTCCGCAGTATTGTGTACTGTCTTACCCTTCACCAAAGCTACCACTTATCTATTGTCTATGTAGTGTTTTTATATCCCTGTAAACACACGAGAGTATGTGTTCTTAACCATCAGACAATATGGCCTCTGTAATGAGCTTTCATTCTAGTTGGAGGAACAAAATAATAAATAAATATATAATAAGTCACATGGTAACAAAAGCAGAAATATAGAGCAAGGTAAGAAGACAGAAGCTTTATTTTAGTTCAGGCAGTCAGGGATGGCCTCTCTGATAAGGTCAAAACTGATGCAGACAATTTTATATATAATTAATTGAAATTCTACAGAAATATATATAAATACTAGGATATGCTACCATAAATTTTTTCATGTAAATATGATACCATCCATACATAATTAATAATTTTTCAGAATTATAGCTAAAATAGTCCTAAGATCATGATATAGTAGAAAGAGCACTACTGTATTTTTATGCCAAGAATGCACGTTTGTTTGCAAACCATGCCCTCCCCCAGTGAGATATCTTCATAAGTATGCCATGTTAATTTTTTTCAGAGCAAAATGTAAAAAAAACTGGCATAGCAGCACTTATGAAAATAACTCACGGAGGAAGGGCGTGGTTGGCAAACAAATGTAGAAGGTGTGCCTTATTTGCATAAAAATATGGCAACGTTAAGAGATTCAGGTATACAAAGGATTCAAGGATCCATAATTTATTTAACCTTGCTTCATTTTTCATATCTATAGAAAAGACCTATGGTACAGTAAAAAGGGAAGTATAAAAGGGGACTAGATGATCTTAACATCTTAACTAGATGATCTTATATTTCTACATAGTTCTCTTGTCTCTGAATTTCCATTTCACTTTCATCTGTGCTAAAAATTTTGGTATTTCATCACATGCAGCTTTATATTCATTTATTTTTCATGGTCTCTAATCTCATCTAAAGGAGCCCTGGTAGCACAGAGGTTAAACCACTCGACTGCTAACTGAGAGGTTGGTAGTTTGAAACTACCAGCAACTGCATGGGAGAAAGATGTGACAGTCAACTTCTGTAAAGATTTACAGCCTTGGAAATCCTGTGGGGTTGCTATGAGTTGAATCAGCTCAGTGGCAGTGGGTAATCTCATCTAATCTCATTTTCTCACCAAGGATGGCAAGTTTCTTGAGGGTTAGGGACTATATAGTGATAATAATATATATATACTTACATTTCTCATAAACCTAGCACAGTAACAAGTACAAAGGTACTAAACAAACAAACTTCCAGGAAGAATCTCTCAGTCAACGCTGTCACTAGGGAGGTGACTAGGTCACTGTCAGAGGGAGTGGCACCAAAATGACTGTCTATAAAAATATTCCTGTAGTTAGTCATAACAACAAAAACATTTTTTGTAAGCCCAGCTTACCTGTATCAATATACCTATGAAGCTAAATTTCTGTGCTAACTTTTTGGACTCTGGTCAGAGCTGTCATTATTATCCTGTTACAACGATGCTCTCTGAACCACATGGTTTCCTCTGCACGCACCACAAGCACACCCGTTTTCCTTGCTGCTGGTGTTTTTAGAGTTGCTGATTTCATCAAATTTGTGTTTTAGCTCCAATATTGTAGTAATTAGTATTTGTGAATCTATATCAATAACTTTCTTGAGAATGAAGCAGTAATTTTAAAGGAAAAGAGGGAGTGATATATGGTAATTACGACTTAGGAGTAACGGTAGTACAAAAAACATTACTAATGATTCTGTTTGGTCTGGTAAGGACCGAGGCCCATGGGGGGAGGAGCACCATGAGTTACTGCACTAGGTGACACCAACCCTAGTGACACCACTGTTTTGAGGGGATCTATTTTCTGTTATTCTCAAGAAAATTAATAACACAGCTTTCTCTGGGTTCCTGATGCTTCAAGTGCTAATCTTTTTCTATCCCTATTAAGTTGTAATTCCCTCTCAGGACAAATTATAAGTACAAGTTTTCCATTTGATATTAATTCAGAGCAAAATGTTCAACTTGTAGTTTATCTCACAATCTATGTAAGTGACAGATTTTTCAAAATGCAACATAAATTTTATCTTATATGCTACCTAAAAATAAAAATTTTAACAATATTTTCACTATACCTTTTTAATCTATAAAAATAGCACCAACCTATCCCTATTTTTTTATCCCTATAAAAATTATTACCACTGGTTTTACAAGTGGTAAATGCTCACCATAGAAAATTGTAAGTTTCAGAAACAAATAAAAAAGAAAATAATCACACATTAATCTACCACCCAGGAATAATCACTCTGAACATATTAAGAGTATTTCTATTCTTAAACACTCACATATACACACAAATTTCTATGCATGCATGGATATAATTATTTTACAAAAATGATCATTGCTTATTATGCACATGATAGCATTTCATTTGTATACTACATTTTAATTTACTGTATTGTAAGTATTTCTACATTTAATCATTGTTTAAAACTAAGATTTTCAGTGGTTGTGTAATATTATATGGCTTAATCAAAATTCAGTTTATCATTTCCCTACTGTTAGAACTTCAGATTGTTTGCAGTCCAAGAATGACACAAAAACATTACTGTTCACAACAAGCATTTTTTTTTTACATTTCAGAGTATTCTTTCCTTGAGACATACACAAAAGAATAAGGAGCCCTAAAAGAAGCAATCCAATTTCTACAAGGGGCTTTAACAAATCCTAATGATTGTTATACTTGCAAAACAAACCAGTAATTTCAGCAAGCAAGGTGCAATACTCTTGTCCAAAAACAGAGCAACTGTTGAAAATATTGAAAAGGAATGATAAGCTGCCCCTAGATCTCTTACCTTCCCCTAAGAGCCAGGATACTACTTCTCCCCTACTGTGCAAAAGAAAGGGAGAGGCCAAATCAGACAAGCTTTGGATGTAGGAGCACTGCAGAGGTCAGGGGTGAGGCATCATATTGAAAACTGAAAGTTTTCATATAGAAGGGTGAGATGACTCCTGCTCCTCTATACATACACACATACAGGCAGGTTCCACTGCTAGGCTCTTAGAAAGCCAGAGGCCATCATATACAGAACAAGCAGGAGATTGGGAGATTGGAGGATTCCTTCCTGGGAGAATTGACAAAATAAAGAGAAGACCTTTAGAGAGACACCACTAGATCAGCTTATAGTAAACCAATGAGTTCACAAATAATACACCCGAACACATGGCTGTTCCAATAAGTTTTTCAGTGCCTTACTCTTAAATATGAATGGACAGACAAGAATCATCAGATATTTAAGAAAAATCTCTAACATGGAATTCAAAGACTAAGACAAACGAGCAGGAAACTGAAAAAAATGCCAAAAATAGATGAAAACCTCATAAGAATAAAAAGTAACATCTATTACTTATGAAAGTATATCCATAAAAAAACTATCAGAAAAACATGAAGAGTTTATAGAAATGAAAAATATAATAGCAGATTGGAAACAAACAAACAAAAAAAACTGACCAGAAGAGCTGGAAGATCAAGTTAACCAAATCTCTCAGAAAAAATAAAGGCAATAATGATAACAATGATAATTTTAAAATAGTATTTAATGCTTTTTAAAGTGCTTTCCAACTCCGGGTACTAATCTAAACACTTTACCCAATTAACATCTTTAATCCTGAAAACAATCCTAAGACGTAAGCACTATTATTAAACTCATTTTATAGATGAAGATATTGGAACACAGAGGTTAATTAACTTGTCCAAGGTGACAAAGCAGGTAAGTGGCAGAGCTAGGATTTCAGTTTGGGAAGTTTGGCTTTATATATCTCAATCTCTTAACCACTACGCTATAGTGGTTAAAGAGTTAGAAAAGAAAGAAAAAGGAGGGAAAAATAGAGAATTAGTCCAGGAGGTCAAACACCCTAAAAAGACTTCTAGAAAAAGAAACAGAGAAAATATAACAAGGGAAAATATCAAAGAGATATTCTAAGAGAAATTTCCAGAATTGAAAAATGGGAGATTTGAGATTTTAGATTTTAAGTACTACTGAGTACACGCACCATAAGTGAAAACAGATTTACACCCAGGCACATAAATTCTGACATTTCAAAACAATAGGAAATAAATACAAAATTTGAAAAGCTTCTGTGGGGTAGGGGAGGACAGGTCACACAGAAAAGATCAAAAGTAAGAATGATGTCAAACTTAGCGACAACAATGGACTCTTTGCAGGAAAAATTATTTTCAGCCTAGAATTCTATATTCAGCTAAACTAATATTAAATTTGAGGGTGGAATAAAGACATTTTCAGATATGCAAAATTTCCAAAGACTCTACCATCTCACCCCTACCCTCTACCTCCTTTCATTCTTTCTTAGGAGTTTATTAGAGGATATGCTGCACCAAAACAAACGATAAACTAATAAATATTTAAAAAGGGATCCAGGAAATAAGATTTCCTACATAGGAGCAAGGACAAGGCAATTCCTAGAATGATGGTTCGGGAAATAACAGAATAACAGTTGTATAGCATGACTAGGTTAAAGAGCTCAAGCAGTTCATTTTGAACGGTAAGGATAGAGGATGCCAGGGGAATGATGCTTGAGCACACTAAGAAAAATATGAAAGAGCTACCTAGGCAATTGACTAGAAGAGATCCATATACACACCATTCCAAAGACAGGTAATCAAAGAGAATGTGGAAATTACTGACCATTAATATTACATGCTAGCAAAATTTTGCTGCAGATAATTCAAAAATGGCTATAGCCATACGTCTACAGGGAACTATCAGAAGTTCAAGGTGATTCAGAAGAGGATGTGGAACAGATGATCTTGGCTGAATGCAGAGAATATCAGAAAGATGTTTACCTTTATTTCATCGATGATGCAAAGGTATTCGACTATGTGGATTATAACAAATTATAGATAATGTTACCAAGAATGGGAATTACAGCACACTTAATTGTGCTCATGTGAAATTTGTACATGGATCAAGAGGGCAGTTGTTTGAACAGAACAAGGGGACACTGCATAGTTTAAAAATGGAAAAGGTCTGCACAGGGTAGTATTATTTCAACTTACTTTTACAATCTGTACGCTTTGAATCCTGGATGAACAAATAATCCAAGAAGCTGGACAATATAAGAAGAACATGGAATCATGATTGGAGGAAGTCTCATTAACAACCTACGACAGGCAGATGACACAACCTTGGTTGCCAAAAATGAAGACACGAAGCACTTACTGATGAAGGTCAAAGACTATAACCTTCAATATGGATTACACCTCAACGTAAACAAAACAAAAATCCTCACAACTGGACCAATAAGCAACATCAGGATAAATGTTGAAAAAAGTGAAGTTGTCGATGATTTCATTTTACTTGCATCAATAATCAATGCTCATGAAAGCAGCAGTCAAGAAAACAAACAACATATTGCACTGGGAAATCTGCTGCAAAAGACTAAAGTGTTAACAAGCAAAGACGTCACTTTGATGACTAAGTTGCACCTGACCTAAGCCATGGTCATGTCAATTATCTCATATCCATGTGAAAGTTGGACAATGAAAAAGGAAGACTGAAGGAGAACTGTCACATTTGCACTGTGGTTTTGACAAAGAATACTGTATACACTATGGACTGCCAAAAGAACAAACAAATCTGTCTTGGAGGAAGTACAGCCAGAATGCTCCTTAGAAGCAAGGATGGTGACACTTCATCAGGAAAGTCCAATCACTAGAAAAGGACATCTTTTTTGGTAAAGTAGAGGGTCAGTGAAAATGAGGGAAACACTCCACAGGATGGACTGACAAGGTAGCTGGAACAGTGAGCTTAAGCATTCCAAAGATTGTGAGGACAGGACTGGAGAATGTTTCATTCTGTTATAAATAAGACTGCCTTGAGTCAACTGGAAGGCAACTGACACGTGGAAAATTAGGGGATGAATTAGTAATGCATACAGATTAAAAATTAACCCAGTTACTAACTTCAGGAAAAAATAATTGTTGTACTAAAACAGGAAGTATAATTGTTGGTGGTGGTTGCTGTGTTGATCAATTCTGCCTCATAGTGGCCCCATGTGTGCTGAGTAGAACTGTTTCATAGGGTTTTTAAGGCTGTGACCTCTCCAAAGCAGATTACTAGGCCTGTCTCCCAAGATGCTGCTGGGTGGGTTGGAACCATCAAACTTTCAACTAGCACTTGAAGGCTTAATCCTTTGTAACATCCAGGGATCTCTGTGAATAACAGTCATAATGTAATTTTAGAATACTGATTTAAGTGGATAAGGTGACTTAAATACATAGAAAGGAGAAAGAAAAAGAAGATAGGGAGGAAAATAAAGGCTGTGTGGGGGGGGGTTAGTATTATATGAGCTATATCAAAGAGATGGATTGACACAGTGGCTGCAACAACATGTTGAAACATAGCAACGATCGTGAGAATGGCGCACAGTGATTCGTTCTGTTGTACATAGTGTAGCTATGAGTCGGAAATGACTGCACCTAACAACAACAACAACAAATCTTAATAGTTTATTTTAGGATATTAAAAGCAAAGATGTCACCTTGAGGACTAAGGTGCTCCTGACTCAAGCCATGGTGTTTTCAATCGCCTCATATGCATGCAAAAGCTGGACAATGACTAAAGAAGACTGAAAAAGAACTGATGACTCTGAATACTGGTGTTGGCAAAGACTATTGAATATACCTTGGACTGCCAAAAGAACAAATTTGTCTTAGAAAAAGTACAACCAGAATGCTCCTTGGAAGACTGTGTCTCACATAACTTTGGACATGTTGTCAGGAGGGGTTGTTCCCTGGAGAAGGACATCATGCTTGGTAAAGTAGAGGGTCAGCAAAAAAGAGGAAAACTCTCAATGGGATAGAAGGATACTGTGGCTACAGCAATGGGCTCAAGCACAGTAACAATTGTGAGGATAGAGCAAGACTGGGCAATGTTTTGTTTTGTCATGCATAGGGTGCTGACTCCACAGCACCTAACAACAACAGACATAAAATGGGGGTGGGAGGGACATCCTTATAGCTCAGTAATGAAGTCATCCCTGAGGTTCACCCTTCAGCCAAAGATCAGACAGGCACATAAAACAAAATGAGACTAAACGGGCACACGAGCCCAAGGGCAAGGATGAGAAGGCAGGAGGGGACGGGAAAGCTGGTAATGAGCCCAAGGTCGGGCACACGAGCCCAAGGTCGAGAAGGGGAGAGCATTGACATGTTGTAGGGTTGGCAACCAGTGTCACAAAACAACACATGTATTAATTGTGCACTAAGAAACTAATTTCTTCCGTAAACCTTCACCTAAAGTACGTTAAAAAAAAAAAAGGGAGTGGAGCAATATAATACGTTATTTAGAATTAAGAAGGCAAATAAATGCTATAAGAAAGAGCTGATGGAGGTCTATCCACAACTCACAGTCCATAAACTTATCTTTATATTAATATTAAAAGGAATACCTCCTGCTAATGTTAGATCCTTTATAAATAACAGAACAGCAACTTCTATTTAACAGTACTGTTTTTTTTTTTAAGTTATAGTCTCAAAGGTATACTATCTTCTAATTAAAAGTGCTCAAATTTTTTTTCCATTAAGTAATATGTTTCTACAAAAATCATCAGACTGGAAGAGGCAAAGATAGCCCACTGATAGCCCATTTGATGAGGAAACTCTGGTGGTACAGTGGTTAAAAGCTACGGCTGCTAACCAAAAGGTCAGCAGTTAGAGTCCAGGCGCTCCTTGGAAACCCTATGGGGCAGGGCAGTTCTACTCTGTCCTTCAGGGTCACTATGAGTCTGAATTGACTCAATGGCAATAGACTTGGTTTTTTTTTTTTTTTTTTTTATATCTGATGATGACTATCCAACTTCTGAGAAACCCTCTGAAGTGAGAGTTGGGACTTTAAAGGAAATAGTAACCACAACTGCTAATGAATATAATCGTGAACTGATGGTTCTAAAGAAAGAGGTCCAAGCTGCACTGAAGGCACTGGTCAAAAATAAGGCTCCAGGAATTGAAGGAATACCAGCTGAGATGTTTCAACAAACAGATACAGTGCTGGAAGTGCTCACTCATCTATGTTAAGAAATTTGGAAGACAGCTACATGGCCAACTGACTGGAAGAGATCCATATTTATGCCTATTCCCAAGAAAAGTGATCAAACCGAATGTGGAAATTATTCAACAATATTATCAACGTAACACCCAAGTAAAATTGTGCTGAAGATCAATCAAAAGTGGCTGCAGCAGTATACCTACAAGAAACTGCCAGAAATTCAAGCCGGATTCAGAAGACGATGTGCAACCAGGGATATCATAGCAGATGTCAGATGGATACTGGCTAAAAGCAGAGAATACCAGAAAGATGTTTACCTGTGTTTTATTCACTATGCAAAGGCATTTGACTGTGTGGATCATAACAAATTATGGATAACATTGCAAAAAATGGGAATTCCAGAACACTTAATTATACTCATGAGGAACCTGTACATAGGTCATGAGGCAGTCATTCGAACAGAACAAGGCGATACTGCATGGTTTAAAGTCAGGAAAGGTGTGTCAGGGTTGTATCCTTTCACCATACCTATTCAATCTGTATGCAAAGCAAATAATCCAAGACGCTGGACTATATGAAGAAGAAGGGGTCATCAGGATTGGAGAAAGACTCAATAACGACCTGCCTTATGCAGATGACACAACCTTGTTTGCTGAAAGTGAAGAAGATGTGAAGCCCTTACTGATGAAGATCAAAGACCACAGCTTTCAGTATGGATTATACCTCAACATAAAGAAAACAAAAATCCTCACAACTGGATCAATAAGCAACATCATGATAAATGGAGAAAAGATTGAAGTTGTCAATGATTACAATTTACCTGAACTCACAATCAACATCCATGGAAGCAGCAGTGAAGACATCAAAGGATGCACTGCATTGGGCAAATCTGCTGGAAAAGATCTCTTTAAGGTGTTGAAAAGCAAAGATGTCACCTTGAAGACTAAGGTGCGCCTGATCCAAGCCATGGTGTTTTCAATCACCTCATATGCAAGTGAATAAAAAAAAAAAAGAAAGCTTGATGAATAAGGAAGACCAAAGAAGAATCGATGCCTTTGACTTATGGTGTTGGCGAAGAATATTGAATATACCATGGACTGCCAAAAGAACAAACAAATCTGTCTTGAAAGAAGTACAACCTGAATGCTCCGTAGAAGCAAGGATGGTGAGATTACAGCTCACATAATCTGGACATGTTATCAGGAGGAATCAGTCCCTGGAGAAGGAGATCATGCTTGGTAAAGCAGAAGGTCAGTGAAAAAGAAGACTCTCTACAAGATGAATTGACACAGTGGCTATAGTAATCCGCTTAAGCATAACAATGTGAGGATGGTGCAGGACCTGGTTATATGTAGGGTCATTATGAGTCAGAACTGACTTGATGGCACCTCACAAAAAGAACAACTGCTCATGTATCTTACAAAGACCCTATCCTCCCCACACCCCAATTTACTACAGATGTCTCTTTTTAGCAAACTGAAGGGGCATATTACTTTCACAGTAACATTCAATGCACCAAGAAGCATGTGACTTCTTATCATTGCTAGAATTCCTAGCATTATTCTTAGAGTAGTATTTCAGGAGAATCAATGAAAAAAAAAACTTTTTTTTAAAAGTCTATACAATATTATCACACATCTATTTAGATAAGCTCTCTTCTAATCCTTAACACCTGGCACAGTTTCTGGCACAGAGTAGGCATTCAATAAATGTTTGATGGTGAAATAAATGATGGCTAACAAATCTCTATTTCCAGTCTTGATCATTCTTCAAATTCCAGGCCTAGATTTTTAATTACTGGCATAGATTTTATCCTCCCTGAATGTCTGACTGCAAGTCAAACTCAAAGTATACAAAACCAGGTTATTGTCTTTCACTCTTTTTTCCTTTCTCTCAGTTCCTCATCCTTGCTTTCTCTACATCATTTTCTCAGTCATCCCTTCTTCTGGTGTCTGCCAGGATGCATCCAGTGGGCTCTCAGTTAATCCCTTAAATAGCTCACAGAGAAGATTAGGACTACAGTGAATTTTATCTCATACTATTCTCTTACAAAGTAGACAATGTGTGTTCGCCCAGACATCCCGAACTTTTCTACCTCCAAGTCTTTACTAGTGCTATTCCCTTTGCTTAAAATTTGTCTTTTTCATAATCCAGCTCAAATCTTGCTTCTCTAATCCTCCTGTCTGCATTACCACATAGTTCCTTATATTTAGAGTAGTTATTTTATACAGCCATTTGTAGTTAAAGTAACTGCTATAGTAATTTGTACTTTTGATTATTCAATAAAAATTCTTCTCTAAATGGCAAAAAAAGAGTTTATCTTAGCAGGAATTACAGACAAACTCGTTATTTTTTATCCCTTGCATTTCCTCAATGACTGTGAGGATGGTGCAAGACCTGGCAATGTTTCGCTGTTATACATAAGGCTGCTATGACGTGGAACTGACTCAATGGCACCTAACAACATTTTTCTACCCAGTGCATTCCACATTTAAAAATTAAACTAAGAGATTTAGGTAGTATAGTGAGCATATCATTTTACATGCACTTTCTAAAAAAATTTCATTAAGGTAATAGTAAAATGAATAAAAGGGAATAAATTCATACCAATATAGAACAGAGAACGTAGTGGACCATAATCTGGATGAACTTCTGGAAAACAGAAACCAGATGGGATGATAATGACAGAGAAATCAAAGTATAGGAACCTGCAGTCAAAGTTCATAGGAGAAATATAAGAAAAATAGAGTTGAAAGGCGTTCTTCCCAGCAGAGCACTGAGGAGCTCAGAGCTCAATGGGTTGGTGAAGAGAGAAGAAATGGGCTAGGTGACAGGAATCAGGGTTATTAAAGGCCTGTCTATGAACCTGTGGAAACCCTGGTGGCATAGTGGTTAAGTGCTATGGCTGGCTGCTAACCAAGAGTTCAGCAGTTCAAATCCGCCAGGTGCTCCTTGGAAACTCTATGGGGCAGTTCTACTTTGTTCTATAGGGTCGCTATGAGTTGGAATCGACTCGGTGGCAGTGGGTTTGGTTTTTGGTTTCTATGAACCTGCTAGGCCAAATGGCTCCTCTCCTAGGCCGTTATCAGTAAAGTACTGAGTAATTTACTGCTGTAGCATTTGCCCCCAAATAAAAATCAGATGTATGTTTCTAAAGAATTTTAAAGTTCTGCTTGGGGAGAGTTCCTAATGTGGGTGTCAGCATTAGAGGGAGTAGTAGAGCAACATTTGAGATTGACATCAGACCTACACAACTAACAAACAGAAAAAATAAAAAAGAAGGATGGCTCTGCTCAGTTAGGAAATACAAAAAAGAGTTCCAGTCCTATGGTAAAACTCTCCTTATTTGACATTCAGGGTCTCTAGCACTGCTGTGCCCACTCCTACAACTAAAAGTGAGAACTCAATAAGCCAACAGTCTGGAGTCTCCTTATTAAGAGAATTCTACCTATACAACTAAAAAGGAAACCTATACCAGCTACTGAAACTAATCAACTTAGTCCTTTATGCATAAGTATAAATGGCTATCAAAGGTTCATCAGACATTTGAGAAATACCAGTAACAGAAAAGAAAAAGCCTGATTTAAGGAAACAGACAATTTAAGGAATAGAGGAGCACCTTAAAAAATTCTAACATTGTCCTTAGAGAGATAGGAGTGGATACTGCATCCATAAAATGAGAAAAAGTTATATATATATATATATATATAAATATATATATAAAACATGTATCTATAGGGTTGCTATGAGTTGGAATTGACTCGATGGCAATAGTTTTTTTTTTTTAACGTATGTATTTAAATATATATTTAAAAGCATTTAGAGATAAGAGGAAGTTTTGGGGAGTAAAATTATCACTGAATAAAAAAATCTAATAGAGGAGTTAAATAATAATATATAGATGAAGAATGAATTATAGACCCAAGAATACAAAGTTGAAGAAATCAGAAAACATGAATAATATGAGAGAAAAGTTCAACACACTACGATTAACCTGGGCATTCCAACACTCTGTCAAATAGGGTCCCTATGAGTCAGAATTGAATCGAGGGCACACAACAACCACCACAATAATCCGTGTAAATTAGAAAAATTAGGAAAAGATGACAGAAAATGGAGGGGAAGAAATGCTTGAAGAAGTAATAGACTCAGCATGGATCGACCTTGTTATGGATTGAATTGTGCCCCCAATTGGTGGTGCAATGGTTAAGCACTTGGCTACTAACCAAAAGGTTGGAGGTTCGAACCTGTCCAGCAGTTCTGCAGGACAAAAGACCTGGTGATCTGCTTTCATAAAGATTACAGGGTCCTTATGAGTCAGAACTGATAACAACAACCACAACAAAAATACCTGTGGATACAATTCTCTTCAGGAATAGGGTCTTGCTTATTATGCTAATTTGGCTATATCCGTGTTGGATACCACTTTTCAGGTATAAAAGCTGATGAGACACCAAAAGAAGCACACATGAGGGAAGGCAGACCCCATGTGATGATCACCAAGGAACTGAGGAATGCTGACAGAGTCAAAGATATTTCCCCAGAGCCAACAGCGTACATTGGGACTTTTAGCTGCCTGAACTGGGAGAAAATACATTTCTGTTCTTTAAAGCCATCCATTTGTGATATTTTTGTTACAGCAGCACTAGGAAACTGAGACAGCCCTCTAAAACTGTGTTCAGTAAGAAAAAAATGGTATAATGATTATGATGGCAATTATGTTAAAGCACCTGCTTACAAACAGTGACCCTGCCAGAAGAGAAACAAATGAGTTGTACAGCTGCTCCAGCTCACTCCCTAGAACATTTCCAATCCATATTGCTGAAAGGAAGAACAGAAACAGAACTCAGCAGGCTCGTAAGTTGAGGGCAGAGGTCTGAGTTTGAGGAGACCAAGACAACTAAAATTTAGGAGTAATAAATTACAGAGAAAAAAGCTACACAAAGAAAGAGCTTCAGAAATTTGCATACGGATCCCCTGAAGTCTTTAGCTGAGTGCTCATCCACTCATATTGTGAATAAATGACCGAGAGTCAGAGAGGAAAAAAAACAAAAACAAACTTCAAGAAGGCGTATGTGCAATAATCGCTAAAGCTCATAACTGGTTTATACTAGTTTGGATACCCACCAGCCAGAAACATCCTCTAATACATGCAGAAGTGGGTAGAGTCCTCTGAGAATATTGTCTTAATAGTGGGGAGAAACTAGCCCTAAATTAGGGTAGGCTCTGAAGTCACTGGGTGGTGCAAACAATCAATGTGCTCAGCTGCTAACCAAAAGACTGGAGGTTCTAGACCACCCAGAGGCACCTGGGAAGAAAGGCCTGGCAATCTACTTCCGAAAATGCAATTACTGAAGATCCTATGAAGTAATATTGTACTCTGACACACACGAGGTTGCCGTGAATCATAATCAACTTGATGGAAACTGGTTGGTTGGAAAATGGGCTCTGAATCCACTCTAACACAGCTTACAAACAGGAATACAACACAATCCAGCACACAACAACATAACATTCATAATGTCCAGCAACCAATCAAAAATTACTATACATGCAAAATATATATAAAATATGATCCATAATGAGAAAAGTCAACCAATAAACAGGTCCAGAAATAATAAAAATGACAGAATTAGCATACAAAGACATTAAATAAATAATATAGACTCCATATGTTCAAAGCATAGGAAAACATGAATATGAGAGAAATTAAAGATAAAAAGACACAGAATAAACTTTAGGGGATAAAAAATACAACAAGTGAAATGAAAAATAACTGGATGGGATTAACAACATATAAAATAAAATATTAGTGAACAAAGATAGCAATAGAAACTATTAAAAACAAAACACACTTTCTTTTGGGGGAAAAAAATTAACATCTACAGCAGGCTTTTTTCATATAAATTGACAAGCTGAATTTAAAATTTACATAGAGATGCAAAAGTTCTATTAATAGTCAAACAACTTTGAAAAAGAAGAAAGTTGGAAGACTTAAAATACCTGATTTCAAGACATTATAAAATTAGAAAGATCAAGTCTGTGTAAAGAAAGACATATGGTTCAGTGGAACAGAACATAAAGTTGAGAAACTCATATATTTATTCAACTGATTCTCTACATAGGTGCCAAGGCAAGTCAACAGGGAAGAGATAATGCTTTCACCAAATTCTTGGATAACAACAAAGGAGAAACTCTTACTGGCCCTGTGTTATTCCACAGGTTGACAAAATATGGTTGATGGGTCAATGCCAATCAGCCACATGTGTTTGAAAATAAAGTTTTAGTGGAGCACAGCCATGCCCATTTGTTTACAAATTGTCTATGGCTGCTTTAGTGCTACAATGGCAGAACATAGTAGTTGCAACAGAGACCTTATGCCCTGCAAAGCTGAATATACTATCTATCCCTTTATAGAAAAAGTTTGCTAACCCTTGGGTTAGTCAAGTTTCTTAAACTGTATAAAAACACAGCATGAACTATAAAATTAAAAACTGTGACTCAACTTCACAGGAAAACAGATCCCCAAGGAAATATCAATACATTTAAAGGGGTGATTATTTTAAAACTTGTGGCATTGTAGTAAGGACAATTAACACTGGTGACGACCTGGATTTCCAGGAAGTGAATAATTCAAACTAACCAAATCTCAGGTTCAAAATGAGGCACACATTTACTGTATTTTATTGATTCTAAGGCTCATTTTTTCCTCACATATTAATGTCTCTGAAATCAGGATGCACTTTACAACTGATGTGGCTGTTGTTTTTAGGTACCATCAAATTGGTTCCAATTCATAGTGACCCTATCTATGTACAACAGAATGACACACTGCCCAGTCCTGTGCCATCCTCATGATAATTGCTATGATTGAACCCTTTCCTGCAGCCACTATGTCAATCCATCTCGAGGGTCTTCCTCTTTTTCGCTGACCCTCTACTTTATTAAGTATAATGTCCTTCTCCAGGGACTGGTTCCTCCTGATAACATGTCCAAAATACGTGAGATGAAGCCTCTCCATCCCTGCTTCTAAGGTACATCCTAGCTATACTTCTTCTGAGACAGATTTGTTTGTTCCTTTGGCAGTCCATGTTATATTCAATATTCTTCTCTTCACCAACAAAATTCAAAGGCATCAATCTTTTTCCAGTCTTCCTTATTCATTGCCCAGCTTTCACATGTATATGAGGCAATTGAAAACACTATGGCTTGGGTCAGGCACTCCTTAGTCTTCAAGGTGACATCTTTGCTTTTCAACACTTTAAAGAGGTCTTTTGTAGCTGATTTGCCCAATGCAATGTATCTTTTGATTTCTTGACTGCTGCTTCCATAGGTATTGATTGTGGATCCAAATAAAATGAAATCCTTGACAACTTCAATCTTTTCTCCGTTTATACTGATGTTGCTTACTGGTCCAGTCGTAAGGATTTTTGTTTTATGTTGAGGTGTAATCCACACTGAAGGCTGCAGTCGTTGATCTTCATCAGTAAGTGCTTCAAGTTCTCTTCAATTTCAACAAGCAAGGTTCTGTCATCAGCATATTGCAGGTTGTTAATGTGTCTTCCTCCAATCCTGATGCCCTGTTCTTCTTCATATAGTCCAGCTTCTCGGACTATTTGCTCAGTATAGAGATTGAACAAGTATGGTGAAAGGATACAACCCTGATGCACACTCTTCCTGACTTTAAACCACACAGTATCTCTTTGTTCTGTTTGAATGACTACCTCTTGATCTATGTACAGGTTTCTCATGAGAACAAATAAGTGTTCTGGAATTCCCATTCTTTACAATGTTACCCATGATTTGTTATGATCCACACAGTTGAATGCCTTTGCAATAGTCAATTAAAAACAGGTAAACATCTTTCTGGTATTGTCTGCTTTCAGCCAGGATCCACCTATCATCAGCAATGATATCCCTGGTTTCACGCCCTCTTCTGAATCCGGCTTGAATTTCTGGCAGTTTTCCCTGTTGATGTATTACTAGCAGGAGCTTCTCAATGATCTTCAGCAAGACTTTACTTGAGTGTTATCCTGATGATACTGTTCGATAATTTCCACACTCGATTGGATCATGGAAGCCCCCGTAGTATGACAAACTGACAGATGTGTGGGGGTTTACAACTGATAATACCATATTCACCAGTCAGGCAATAGACCCAAAGTTATCACTGCCTACATGCACACAAAAATAATTCTTCAGTGTTTTAAATGTTTCAACCAAAAATTCATATGGATCAATTAAGGAAGAATATGAATCCTGGCTTTCTACCAAACTTTCACTGATACTTCTTGAGAAATTCAAGAAAACATCTGCAATAATGCTTTCAGAATGGATGTCAACATCTTAGGATAAAATCTGGGTACAATAGTGGTACACGTTTTAAGAAATGCTGCATCACTAGTGCTGTTGATAGCACAGAGAATAGTATCATGTGAAAAACGTGAATTGAGAAAAAACATGGATGTAAATAACTGTGAGTCATTTAAGTGACTCCGAACAGGAATAACTAGAATGCCAAGAAGTTTTACGAGTACCTTACACAAGGTATTTTGCTTACTTTATTTTTAAAATATATTTAAAAGGGTGATATGGTTTTAAAAATAAGTCTAAGAAGATTATTTCAATAAAAATTCTAAGTGATAAGAAAACATTTTGTCCTAGTTCATTTAGTTTTTTTTCTCTTAGTATTACATAAAATAATGGTACATTTTACAATCAATGGAATCTCAGATTAAAATATGGTATTTTTTGGGACAGAGCAGCAGGGGCAGGGGTTTGGGAACCATGGTTTCAGGGGACATCTAGGTCAGCTGGCATAATAAAGTTTATTAAGAAAATGTTCTGCATCCCAGTGGTGGTCAGTGGTGTCTAAGGGTCTTAAAAACTTGTGAGTGGCCATCTAAGATGCATCAACTGGTCCCAATCCACCTGGAGCGAAGAATGAAGAACACCAAAGACACAAGGAAAGTATTAGCCCCAGAGACAAAAGGGCCCCATAAACTGGAGATTCCATCAGCCTGAGACCAAAAGAACTAGATGGTGCCTGGGTACCACCAATGACTGCCCTGACAGGGAACACAGCTGATAGTTCCTGACAGAGCAGGAGAGAAGTGTGGTGCAAAACTCAAATTCACGTAAAAAGACCAGATTTAACGGTCTGACTGAGACCAGAGGAACCCCAGAAGACATGGTCCCCGGACTCTCTGTTAACCCAGAACTAAAACCATTCCTGAAGCCGACTCTTCAGAAAAAGATTAGACTGGACTATAAGACATAAAATAATACTAGTGAAGAGTGTGCTTCTTACAAGTAGACAGAATGAGACTAAACGGGCAGCTCTTGTCTGGAGGTAGAATGAGAAGGCAGAAAGGGATAGGAGCTGGTTGAATGGTCATGGAAAACCTGGGCTGGAAAGAGGGAGTGTGTTGTCACATTATAGGGATTGTAGCTAGGGTCACACAACAATATGTGTATAAATTTTTATATGAGAAACTAACTTGAGTTGTAAACTTCCACCTAAAGCACAAATATATATATATATATACATACACACATATATGGTATTTCTTTAGTAAGTTAGCGAAAATTCCCTTAGTTTCTCTGTTTCTAAGTGTTGCATCAGTATATGACAAATTTAATCATATTACGCTGTGGTTCAATGTTATCATGCTAGTAATTTGCGATATAAGACCTTTGTGAACACCTGGTTATTCTTGAGTACTTTTATCACTCTTTTGTCAAAAATTTGAACAAAAATAACACAAAATTTGGTGCATCCAAACTAAGAATCTTTAGTAGTGAAGCTTTTAACTCTTGTAGAGAAATAGCCTATGTTAGAAACTGGATCCTACGGGAAATGTCAAACCATCCTTATCAAATTCTCTTTTAAAAATTTCAATATATGAGAATCCTGTTTCAATGGTTTCAATACTACTATTCAGAATTCAAGTGAAAAAGAATGACTTAAAGAGGCACCAAGAAATATTTTGGGGAAGAAAGAAAGAATACTCTGGTACTTGTGTTTCCAAATAGTCAGGTATTTAAAATGTAGGAGTTTGCATTTAAACATATTATCATATTTGGAAGCCCTGAAATTTTTGAAGTATTCCAACATTACCTACTCTGCTCACCATGACTCATTGTCCTTATTAGGGCTGATCACTGCTCTAACCTACACCATTTGTTAATGTCTGTTTCCAATCAACCCCCAAAATTTAATTGATGTTTTGATAAAATCTGTATTTCATGAGAATGCTAAGAATAAGTTCTTTAATAAGCAACTACTGCAGTTATCAATTAAAGATCATGGTCCTCCCTCACACTTTTAAAAATTCCCACTAATTTCTAACCTATCACATCCACAGAACATACTATATGCTTGTTATATCCTCCTTTGCTAAAAGAAGCATTATCAGATTTTTGGTTCTTTTCTGCCGTGTAGTGCTTATAGTTCACATGTATTTGGTAGTAAGGGATAGGAATAAAAAATAAAATAAAAAGAAGACTTCACAAGTCCTTTACAGAAGATAATATGGAAATAATAAAATTTCTCTCTCTCTCTTTAGATCAGATGAAACAGCTTAGAAAGTTAACATGAATAAAGAAATTGTCACTACTCTTGGACAAAAATAACAACAATTACTTATACTTCAACAACAAAAAAATCCTATATGAAACTAAATTACTACAACTTTCAATACCAAAATACATCCCAGTATTTAAGTATATTTAAATTTTTTTCATAAGGATCACTTATCCTTAGCCACGAGACGCTGTGAATATGTTTCTTCCTTTTTCAATTCATGCCTTTCTGTACTTACTGCCATATTGTTTTGTGGCCTTTGTTTTGGCAGATGTACACGCAAAATCTGATTCCAACAGTTTGACCCTTACTTTTTATGTTCTCTAGGGCATAATAAAATCCAAGATACAATCCCTCAGCAGTTAATGAAGCTTAACCTCACACCCTCTTAATTACCAATGCATTATACCAACTATGGGCATCATACTCCTCTCTAAGCTATCTTACAATTCAGCAGAAGTACTACTGAGCTATTATGCAGCAAAATAATCCATGCAGCATGAGAAATCCTTCTTAAGTAAAATCTTTTGATCCTTGCAGGTTTTGGTAACTGCATAATTAATACTACTTAAGCATTATTCATGTATCAGTAAGTATATTGTATTGTGTCAGTAAGTATTTTACTTTGTTGATCTTTTTGGTTTGTTCTGAGATCATTTGTTTTTTTGAAAGTTGGAAAGAAAAATTATTGATTGATGATCATAATTTGAATGCAAAAGTATACTCAACATCTACCCTAAATACTCATATATTAAAGACACGTTCCCTACACTATCTACATTTGAAATATTTAAAAGTATGGGGGAGGGATGAATTTAGTGGTTAAATGCACAAAAGCAGACGGTCAGGGAATACAGTTATTGTGACTTTTAAAAAGTTTTTAAAACTCATGATTTTAAGATTAGTAATGAGAGGATTAATTTATTTCAAACTACATCTGCTTAAGATTCAGTAAATACCTTAGGGCAACTTAAGGTTTTTTTTTTTTTTCTTGAATATAAACATGGCAAAATTACTGATATAAGAAGAAAGGGTAAAAAGCATTTTTACATCATTTTACAAATATTATTTTAATAAAACTCCCAACTTAAATTAAGCTACTGACAAGAATGCTTTTAATTTGGCAACTACACAAAATACATGAAATTGAAAAAGAAAAGCACTGGAGTAAGAAAAGCATTCTCGGTACTTTCCCATTGACCGCTATTATATTTCTCTTTAACACGTAAACCAGAAATATGCTGAGAAGACTGGATAATCTCTCATTTTTCTTGGCTAAGATTAAAAAAAAGGATGAGAAAAATACAAAAACTAGGAAATGGAGGTCTGCGTTAAGAGGTAGTCAGAAATGGGGGAGGTGGGTAAAGGGTTACTCTAAGTAAAAGTAAATAAATAAAAATACTATCTTCATTTAAATACAACATAATCTAATAATTTAAAAATATTACATTCTCAACCATCACATTTTAGAAGTACTAATCACAGAAGGATCTAAAGCAATTTAGAAATATAATTAATCCCTGAGTATTACCCCAATCTAGTAATGCCTTAAATAGTACTCCTATGAATAGCGCTGACTTAAAATGATTTTAAAGGGAAATGCACTTGAGCTTCTTGGAATTCTGATATTATTAGCTTCCATAAATATTTTCTTGCATATATGGAAACATCGAAACCATAAAAGCTTTAAGAATAAATCTTCATATAGGAGATAATAATATTATTTTCTTAAATATACCAAACCAAGATACTGATTTTATGTATTTTATATGTCAAAATGCAAAATCTGTATTACACATTACTTCAAAAGTTCTCTTTACTTCAAAACAAATGTCTTAGGAGGAAAGCTTCCTTAAAATAACAAATTCCATATAAAAAAAAAAAATTCCATATATCCTAGAGAAATAAGAGCCTTTACACAAACAGATATATGCACACCCATGTTTATTGCAGCACTGTTTACAATTGCGAAAAGATGGAACCAACCAAGGTGTCCATCAATGGATGAATGGATAAATAAATTATGGTATATTCACACAATGGAATACTACGCATCGATAAAGAACAGTGAGGGATCTGTGAAACATTTCATAACATGGAGAAACCTGGAAGACATTACGCTGAGTGATATTAGTCAGTTGCAAAAGGTCAAATATTGTATAAAATCACTATTATAAGATCTTGAGAAACAGTTTAAACTGAGAAGAACACACTCTTTTGTGGTTATGAGAGGGGGGAGGGAGGGAGGGTGAGAGAGGGTTATTTACTAAATAGATAGTAGACAAGAACTACTTTGGGTGAAGGGAAGGACAACACTCAACACAGGGGAGGTCAGCACAACTGGACTAACCAAAGCAAAGCAGTTTCCTGAATGAACTGAATGCTTTGAAGGTCAGCGAAGCAGGGGCAGGGGTCTGGGGACCATGGTTTCAGGGGACATCTAAGTCGGCTGGCATAATAAAATCTATTAAGAAAACATTCTGCGTCCCACTTTAAAGAGTGGTGTCTGGGGTCTTAAATGCTAGCAAGGGCCCATCTAAGATGCATCAATGAGTCTCAACCCACCTGGATCAAAGGAGAATGAAGAACACCAAGAACACAAGATAATAACTAGCCCAAGAGACAGAAAGGGCTACAGAACCAGAGACTACATCATCCTGAGACCAGAAGAAAGAGATGGTGCCCAGCCACAACCAATGACTGCCCTGACAGGGAATACAACAGAGAACCCTTGAAGGAGCAGGAGAACAGTGGGATGCAAACCCCAAATTCTCATAAAAAGACCAGACTTAATGGTCTGACTGAGACTGGAAGGACACCGGTGGTCATGTCCCCCAGACCTTCTGTTGGCCCACTACAGGAACTATCCCCGAAGCCAGCTCGTCAGACATGGATTGGACTGGACAGTGAGTTGGAGAGGGATGCTGGTGAGGTGTGAGCTACTTGGTTCGGGGGGACACTTGAGACAATGCTGGTATCTCCTGCCTGGAGGGGAGATGCAAGGGTAAAGGGGTTTAACCAAAACCAAAAAGCCAAACCCAGTGCCGTCGAGTTGATTCCGACTCATAGCGACCCTATAGGACAGAGTAGAACTGCCCCACAGAGCTTCTAAGGAGCGCCTGGAGGATTTGAACTGCCGACCTTTTGGTTAGCAGCCGTAGCACTTAACCACTATGCCACCAGGGTTTCCGGAAGCTGGCAAAATGGTCATGAAAAGAGAGAGTGGAAGGAGGGAGCGGGCTGTTTCATGCGGGGAGGGAGGTAAAGTAATTTGGAGTATGTAGCAAGTTGTGTATGGGCTTTTGTGTGAGAGACTGACTTGATTTGTAAACTTTCACTTAAAGCACAATAAAAATTTTAAAAAAATGAAAAAGAAGGCAGAAAGGGACAGGAAAACTGGACAAATGGACACGGGGAACCTGAGGTGGAAAGGGAAAGGGGGAGAGTGCTGACATATTGTGGGGATTGTAACCAATGTCACAAAACAATTTGTGTATAAATTTTTGAATGAGAAACTAATTTGCCCTATAAACGTTCAACTAAAGCACAACAGAATTTATTTTAAAAAGGAAAAAAAATAACAAATTCTATGCTTTTACTTAAAGAGAGACAAGGGATGAACTGTTGGTAACTATTAATACTTCTAGCCATAAAAATTGGAGCTTTCCTTTACAAACTAAAGTTTATATATTAAATGCTGTCAATGATTAATCTGACTCTTGGCATGTTGCATACAAATAAAACTCATTTAGAGGGATGATATAAGGTAATACCTTGCAAATTATTCTATAGTTAATTTAAAGACAGCTACTAATTTTTTTTACTAATTTTGTGATTACCATTGTTAAAAATATCTGCACTTCTCTGTGTATTATGTGTGTGTGTATATATATATATTTATATAGGAATATACATATACCTACTCTACCACCCGTCTGTCAGTTTGTCATACTGTGTTTACTTGCATGTTGCTATGATGCTGGAAACTATGACACCAGTATTTCAAATAACAGCATAGGCACCCATGGTAGGCAGGTTTCATCAAAGCTTCCAGACTAAGGCAGAGTAGGAAGAAAGTCTTGGGGACCTACTTCTGAAAATTTGTCACTGAAAACTCTATGGATCACAACAGAATATTGTTCGATATAGTTCGATAAACTAAGATGAGATCCTTAGTTTGGAAGGCACTCAAAATACACAGTGGCCTCAATAACAGACCAGAGCATATCAATGATTGTGAAGATGTCGCAGGACCAGGTAATGTTTCACTCTGTTATATATGAGGTTGTCATGAGTGGGAGCCAATTCAATGGCAACTAACAATAACTACATCCTAGTAATAACCAAAACCAAAACCAAACCCAGTGCCGTCGAGTCAATTCTGACTCACAGCGACCCTATACAGAGGACAGAGTAGAACTGCCCCATTGAGTTTCCAAGGAGCGGCTGGCGGATTTGAACTGCCGACCCTTTGGTTAGCAGCTGTAGCACTTAACCACTACACCACCAGGGTTTCCCATCCTAGTAACAGAAACATGTATAATAGAAACTGTGGCCCTTGTAATAAGAAATATTTTGATTATAATAAATTTTGTGAAATGTTCTAAAATGTGGATTATACTTTCCACTTAATCACTGATATTTACAGGTTTGTCTAATGAGACCTGGTGCAAAAATTGTCTTTTGTTAATGTTTATTGTCTACGGGGGCATATTAACCTGCTTTTAAGAAAACAGGGCATGTGAAAATCTTCATTAAACAAACAGAGTATGCAATGATTATTTGATTAATATAAGGATTCTTCTGTTGGCAAAAGAATTCCCTATAGCATTTGTTCCAGTATTAAGTGTCCCTAATGAAAATAAACTAATACCTAAAAAACCTGACATAACCATAACATTTCTAAATATAATTATTTAAAAAAATGAAGATGATGACAATGATCTTTATTATCATTATTTCTTAAATTCAGGTCACAGAATTTTTAAATTGTTGAAAAAGAAGTATTCTAAAGAGTTTCAAGGTTATTTAATGTCAAAGAAATCTCAAGTAGAAATGGAGTCAGGGGTAATTCCTATCTTCATTTTAGAGGTGCAGATCAATTAATCTAATCTCTACTTTCAATTTAAGTCTTCAGTTTAATATTATCTACCCTGATTTTGAAATTTAGCACAGACTTTTAGACACACAAATACATACCAGCCAAACTGTAGGACGAACATTTTACAAAATGATAAGCATATTTCAAAGGCATCTGATTTTATTAACATACCATAATTTGACAGGATGGATGTAGTGAACTAAACCACATTCTGCAACTGCCTGCCAGTTTCTGATGAATAAAACTTAAAATTTCAGTGGAGAATCACTGGACACTGAAAGAGTCACCCTCAACACTAGCTGAAGAGACAGCCCCTTGGGGTTTCCACATAGTAACGTTATCTTTTTGTACGTAATATATCTTCATAGCCTATCTGTGACCCATGATGGTCCGCAGCCTTTCTTTTCAAGGCATTCTTTACTGTTTCATTAAAGGGAAAATATATTAATTTGGAGAGCAGATGAAAATGAATTTTCTTCTAGTCTTAATGGCTTTGGTTTTCAGAATTTGAAGTCATTTATTCCTCTTAAAAGGACTGAAAATATTTAGAAGAAAAATAAAACTATTTGGATATTCTGAATCCTGACTTTGCATGCCTTCTTTTCAAATAATGATAAAGTACTACATAATAGTTACAAGAGTTTAATATTTTTAAAAGCATAACAATAGGTATTCATTTTTTATAAGTTCAAAATAAAATTTTTGAAAGTAAACTTGAGGCTTGGAATAATGCCATCTTGGACCAACAAGTTGCTTTAAGATTTATAAAGCAAAATCCCAGATGTCATTTTTAATTTGGAACTTTGGCATAAGGTAGCCACGGTGTTACTGCTTTCTTAGTAAAAAAGGTTAAGTGACTTGTGCAAGGTCCTGCAGCTAGTTAAGTAGCAAGGCAGAAATGAAAATCTAAACTCAGTGTTATTTCCAGATCCTAAATCAATTTCACCTTCTTATGAAGAAATATCCTATCACAGGATAGGGTATTTTTGCTATAGGACTTGGGCAACGTTTCACATGCAAAATTCCTTTCTTTTGTTAATTGACGCACAAACATCAATGCCAAATGTGTGTTTATTTTAAAGTTACTGCAGGAATTGTTTGCACTAGCCAGTGACAGAGAGCTGGAGAGTGGGTTTATTCCCCACTACATTTTTATTTTTATCTTGCCCTCCATCCTCTTGCTGGAATATAAGGCACATGCCATCTTTAAAAGCTGGCTACAAATGTAGGTCACTGGAAGCAGTACTGAGCCTTTGCATGTTCTTTTTACTTAGTCTTTTTAGTTTGCCAAAGAAGCTCAAACTGTGGCTTTCAGGGGAGAACTTAGAATTTTAAATAAGCTCTCATGAGTAGTCAAGGAGGAAAAAAAAAGAGTGAAGCCCTTAGGGTCAAACAGCAAATTTCCGGCTCAACCAGCACTTCAGAGCTGTAAACGCTGAAAAGTGTATAGATAGCCTGATAATTTTCTGAGCAAATAAAATGTCGACGAAGAAATGAAGGGAACATATTCTGATTATAGCTCTACCTTCAAATGGCCTTTCTAATATCTGTACTTACAGTATGGACAAAAGATATACAGTAACAAAAATAGCCTTAATAGAAAATACAATAAACATAATTACATAATCTAGAAAATGTAAAGCTGTGTTGAAAGACTGCCATTTATAAAGTATTGTATATGCATAAAGCTTAAGAAATGGAATGATAAAAAGGCCAGAAAATAATTTTTAAATTAAAATGAGCAAGATATTTTGCTTTCGTTCTAAATCATCGTAAGATTGTAACTTTGGCGATAAGTCCACTAAAATGTTCAATGGTATATTTGGTCAGTCAAGAGGTATTGCTTTTAACTCTATTCTAAGGACTGTCCCAATTTTTTGGTGGACCTTGGAAAATAAAGGTTGAATCTCAGATTTTTTTTTTGTTTTATTTACTCAGAAAGACCAGGATGGACTAAAACGTAGTAATAGTAGACAACCGACCACTCACTGGATTCAGACTTCTAATTTTTGTTCTATGATCAGTGAATAACGGATGACAAACACAGACTTTTTAATCTTCACACCATACTGACAGAAGGAAAAGAAACCTTTTTAATAGTAATTCAAATTTTACATTGTTTAGCAAATGATACAGCTTCATTTAATTCTAAACTAATTAATACCTCTGAAATCTATTAAAACCAAAAAATCAAAAAAAGAAAAAAGCAAAAGATATAAGGCATTATAAATCAGATCTTAAATGAACTCAGTAGTTAGGTAAAAGTCTGGTATTTTGGGATATAAAATTAAAGCTTTCAAATTATTAAAGTATCATTTTAATTAGGGCCCATGAAAAAGAATTCTAAGATATTAGTCTAAATTTTCAGAAATGCTTTATTATATCACTTCATCAATAAATATCCTGTTAATATATTAATTCATTAAATATGATATTGCTTCTTTGTAATGAATTGTCACTTATTCTGTGACTTACAGCTTATTATAAAGTGCCTATCCATTTTTAATTATGAGAGATTTTCTCTGAATTACATATGTAAAATTTCACTTTGATATCAAACTTGAACTATTTATTTAATTTTGTATTTGATTTTAAAAATATATGCTATAAGCCTTCACTAAAGATAATAGTTATAACACACCTACTGGTAATTATGTACTTATTCTCAGTGTATATTAAAAATACAACGTTTAAGCTCCTTTAGAGTTTTCTAGCCTTTGCTTTAACTGTGACTGATGTTGGACAGTGCATATTGTATAATACATTAGTAAACAAAAAAAATTAATGAAACAAGTCAAGAATTCACCCTTGGCTCTAGATACCTGATACTTCTTCATGCATGAATATTACTATTATCTAACAAACTGGCATGTCATCACTAACAGATACTCAAATTAAGTTTAAAAACTGACTTTTATATGTTACAAAATAGCTTTTAAATTTACTTCTGAAAATCATCTTATTTTCTCTAATTCTATAACTATTAACACATACCATCATATTATTAAAAGTTATTAGAAAGATGTAATAGAAAAATCTTAGCATCTTCAAGTTCTAAAGAAATGTTTGTTTATGTCTGTGTGTATATATATGTTTACTTCATGAAAAAATCAATCTACTGATAAATATTTAAACATAAAAATGTAATTCTTACTATTTTTAGAAAACATTCTATAGAAAGTTTCAAGGAGAATACTTATCACCATATTTGCAATGATCAAGAAAATTCCTTTAGAAAAAATGTTAACTGAAAAATACTTACCATATGTGTTTTTAAATGCTTTAACAACACCATGTATATTGTTCTATAGGATTTCTAAGGGGTATAATTTTTCAGTGTTCCATTTTAATACTGACTTCCTGAAAGAGCTTTGACTACAATAGGCATGAATATGTTTTCAAAGGATGATGGATAAATTGCTGGGTGGTTATATAATATATCTTAGGCAGCTGATGGGGCTTTTTATCCTTTACTTGTCTTTTAGTTATATACAGTTTTAAGATAATTATGGTTTATAAGATTGTCTTTTCCCTTTTCTTATACCAGAAATATTTGCCTTGCTTATAGGTTCCAGAAATCCCCAATCGTACATCATAAAATTAGAACTAAACAATTATACCATTTTATTCCTGCACTGTATCTCTAAATACTGCTAATGCCTTTGCTTTGGTCATTCATTGGCTTCAAATTTGTTGTTGTCAACAAAACTTCAGTTAGAATTACAGACCAGACAAATCCTTAAAAATATTTTTTGATGAGAGATACTGTGTGATACTTCTGTGTATAACATAGAAAAAGTAAAAAAAAAAAATTCTTCGGGGACATTCCTATAACACAATTCCTTCCATTCTCCCTTACTTAATTCTACACAGTTCACATCTGTAACAATAAAAAATATGATAGAATTGACACTGAATCCTGTATCATTCTAGCAATATGTAATATTCATTAACTGATATATCTTAATGAAGCAATGCAGTTGCAATTTCTTTTGAATCAATTGATACATGTATGAAACAATAATAGTAATGATGACTGAATTCAGAAGAAATGTATTTAATACTGAGTTTAAGACAGTAAATTTAAATTTTAATTAAACACAAATTTCTGTTACAGACACCTATTATAAACATTTTAAACATAAAATAAATTACATTAGAACAAAAGTTTTTTGGGGACTGGAACAGAAAATATGAAATCAAGAATAAGAGGCCTGATGTAAACTTTTCAGCTGTTAAAGAAATTATGTATGTACTTCTAAAAAGGATATTGACATCAAATTGTTATGTTATTTAGATTCATTTGGGTACAGTTAGAAGAGTGATGTAAAAGTTTTTAAAGAGGCAATACTTACAATAACATCTTTTGCAACTAAATAGTATCATAACTAAAATTTTGAGGTAACTTAATGTGCAAGTAGATACTTAACGTGCAAGTTGTGAAGACCACCGTCCTTTACTATCTGGAAAACTAGCCAAGGTAGAGGATGTGTGGTGATCACTCAGTAGAAGTTAATAAACAAATGTGAAGTGCAGTTTTCAGTAATATCTTATAGCTTTATTATTTTTTACACTAGTCAAATACCTTCAACATTCATTTAAGTGCCTGTCCCACTCTTATAAGCAATAAAACTTATTGCCAGTTGAGTCAAATTTCAACTCACAGCGACCCTACAGGACAGAGTAGAACTGCCCCATAGGGCTTCCAAGGCTGTAAATCTTTTATGGAAGCAGACTGCCACATCTTTCTACCACGGAGGGGCTGGGGGTTCAAATGGCTGACCCTTCGGTTAGCAGCTGAGCACTTAACTACTACAAAACCGAGGCCCCCTTATAGGTAACAGGAATATAGAAAGTGAGTTGCCATTGAGTTGATTCTGGCTTATGGTGATTTATACATTTGGGATACGGATAATATTATCATCAGGCATTCTGGGAGTTTTTTATCTAATTTTTTACAGAGTTCCCTTATTATCTTGAATGTGTAGAATATCACCTACTAGATATAACAACCTGTACTTACTTATGAATACTTTTGTTTTCCTAGATGTAACTGATTTAAAGGAGTAAAAATGCCAAATATTATAGCGCCTTGGAATCAGTTTACTTTTGTTTGAGTTAAGCATAATATAAAATATTTAAAAGTCTTATCAAATAATTTGCTGGTTTTATAGATATCACTTTTGTTTTTCATTCCATTATTTGTTTTAACTTATGTGGTAGTCAGTGATCTCCTATACTTTGATCAAATAGTTTCAAGGTAAAAATTAAAATTTCATATGTTTCTTAAGCAACTCTTAAGGTTAACACTTTTGTTATACTTTATGAGTGGTAAAGAAAGGCTTAGACTTTGGAAAAATTCCTTAGGCATATCAGTAATTGGAATAAAAATAGGTAAAAATTATATCAAAATGAAAACGTAAAAATTACAAATTAAGAATTAAATGATACTTTTCCCTTTCTTCAGTAAGTAGTGTAAAATGAAATTTGTTGCTATTAAATGTAACTTTCGTAGAGGCATGGCCCAATAATTTTATTTGCTGTCAGTCTTTAAAGGAAACCCTGGTTGTGTAGTAGTTAAGTACTACGGCTGCTAACCAAAAGGCTGGCAGTTCGAATCCACCAGGTGCTCCCTGGAAACTCTATAGGGCAGTTCTACTATCTCCTATAGGGTTGCTACGAGTTGGAATTGACTCAACGGCAATGGGTTTGGTTAATTTTTTTTTTGGTCAGTCTTTAATAGCTTATTAATGCTTTCTCCATTAATACGAATTTTAAGTTAATAATACTAATTTAAAAATGAAACTGTGTTCAAATAAATTAGATAATCTTCATTATGAGAAAAAAATGTATGGTTTGATTAATGCATTTAAAAGTAATTTGTAGAGGCGGAGCCAAGATGGCGGACTAGGCAGACGCTACCTCGGATCCCTCTTACAACAAAGACTCGGAAAAACAAGTGAATCGATCACATACATAACAATCTACGAACCCTGAACAACAAACACAGATTTAGAGACGGAGAACGAACTAATACGGGGAAGCAGCGATTGTTTCCAGAGCCTGGAGCCAGCGTACCAGTCAGGTACGGCACAAGCACAGAGAGCTGCTCCACCCCCCTAAACTAACCCCGGGAGGGGGACCAGCCGGTTCCACGGGCGGCGTGGGACGCAGCCGGTAGGAGAAGTCCCCGGGAGGCAGTGACTGGTCTTGGAGCAGAAAGAGCAGCGTCTGAGCCGGGGAACCGTCCCGCAGGGATTTAGACTGGACGCAGTTTCCCAGTGATGGCTCAGAGACAACAATCCATATCAAACCACTTAAAGAAGCAGACCGTGACAGCTTCTCCAACGCCCCAAACAAAAGAATCAAAATCTTTCCCAAATGAAGATACAATCTTGGAATTATCAGATACAGAATATAAAAAACTAATTTACAGAATGCTTAATGATATCACAAATGAAATTAGGATAACTGCAGAAAAAGCCAAGGAACACATGGATAAAACTGTTGAAGAACTCAAAAAGATTATTCAAGAACATAGTGGAAAAATTAATAAGTTGCAAGAATCCATAGAGAGACAACATGTAGAAATCCAAAAGATTAACAATAAAATAACAGAATTAGACAACGCACTAGGAAGTCAGAGGAGCAGACTCGAGCAATTAGAATGCAGACTGGGACATCTGGAGGACCAGGGAATCAACACCAACATAGCTGAAAAAAAATCAGATAAAAGAATTTAAAAAAATGAAGAAACCCTAAGAATCATGTGGGACTCTATCAAGAAGGATAACCTGCGGGTGATTGGAGTCCCAGAACAGGGAGGGGGGACAGAAAACACAGAGAAAATAGTTGAAGAACTCCTGACAGAAAACTTCCCTGATATCATGAAAGACGAAAGGATATCTATCCAAGATGCTCATCGAACCCCATTTAAGATTGATCCAAAAAGAAAAACACCAAGACATATTATCATCAAACTTGCCAAAACCAAAGATAAACAGAAAATTTTAAAAGCAGCCAGGGAGAAAAGAAACGTTTCCTTCAAGGGAGAATCAATAAGAATATGTTCTGACTACTCAGCAGAAACCATGCAGGCAAGAAGGGAATGGGACGACATATACAGAACACTGAAGGAGAAAAACTGCCAGCCAAGGATCATATATCCAGCAAAACTCTCTCTGAAATATGAAGGCGAAATTAAGATATTTACAGACAAACACAAGTTTAGAGAATTTGCAAAAACCAAACCAAAGCTACAAGAAATACTAAAGGATATTGTTTGGTCAGAGAACCAATAATATCAGATATCAGCACAACACAAGGTCACAAAACAGAACGTCCTGATATCAACTCAAATAGGGAAATCACAAAAACAAACAAATTAAGATTAATTAAAAAAAAAAAAATACACATAACAGGGAATCATGGAAGTCAATAGGTAAAAGATCACAATAATCAAAAAGAGGGACTAAATACAGGAGGCATTGAACTGCCATATGGAGAGTGATACAAGGCGATATAGAACAATACAAGTTAGGTTTTTACTTAGAAAAATAGGGGTAAATAATAAGGTAACCACAAAAAGGTATAACAACTCTATAACTCAAGATAAAAACCAAGAAAAACGTAACGACTCAACTAACATAAAGTCAAGCACTATGAAAATGAGGATCTCACAATTTACTAAGAAAAACGCCTCAGCACAAAAAAGTATGTGGAAAAATGAAATTGTCAACAACACACATAAAAAGGCATCAAAATGACAGCACTAAAAACTTATTTATCTATAATTACCCTGAATGTAAATGGACTAAATGCACCAATAAAGAGACAGAGAGTCACAGACTGGATAAAGAAACACGATCCATCCATATGCCGCCTACAAGAGACACACCTTAGACTTAGAGACACAAACAAACTAAAACTCAAAGGATGGAAAAAAGTATATCAAGCAAACAATAAGCAAAAAAGAAGAGGAGTAGCAATATTAATTTCTGACAAAATAGACTTTAGACTTAAATCCACCACAAAGGATAAAGAAGGACACTATATAATGATAAAAGGGACAATTGATCAGGAAGACATAACCATATTAAATATTTATGCACCCAATGACAGGGCTGCAAGATACATAAATCAAATTTTAACAAAATTGAAAAGCGAGATAGATACCTCCACAATTATAGTAGACTTCAACACACCACTTTCAGAGAAGGACAGGACATCCAGTAAGAAGCTCAACAGAGACACGGAAGATCTAATTACAACAATCAACCAACTTGACCTCATTGACTTATACAGAACTCTCCACCCAACTGCTGCAAAATATACTTTTTTTTCCAGCGCACATGGAACATTCTCTAGAATAGACCACATATTAGGTCATAAAACAAACCTTTGCAGAGTCCAAAACATCGAAATATTACAAAGCATCTTCTCAGACCACAAGGCAATAAAACTAGAGATCAATAACAGAAAAACGAGGGAAAAGAAATCAAATACTTGGAAAATGAACAATACCCTCCTGAAAAAAGACTGGGTTATAGAAGACATCAAGGAGGGAATGAGGAAATTCATAGAAAGCAACGAGAATGAAAATACTTCCTATCAAAACCTCTGGGACACAGCAAAAGCAGTGCTCAGAGGCCAATTTATATCAATAAATGCACACATACAAAAAGAAGAAAGAGCCAAAATCAGAGAACTGTCCCTACAACTTGAACAACAGAAAGTGAGCAACAAAAGAATCTATCAGGCACCAGAAGAAAACAAATAATAAAAATTAGAGCTGAACTAAATGAATTAGAGAACAGAAAAACAATTGAAAGAATTACCAAAGCCAAAAGCTGGTTCTTTGAAAAAATTAACAAAATTGGCTAGACTGACTAAAGAAATACAGGAAAGGAAACAAATAACCCGAATAAGAAATGAGAAGGACCACATCACAACAGAACCAAATGAAATTAAAAGAATCATTTCAGATTATTATGAAAAATTGTACTCTAACAAATTTGCAAACCTAGAAGAAATGGATGAATTCCTGGAAAAACACTACCTACCTAAACTAACACATTCAGAAGTAGAACAACTAAATAGACCCATAACAAAAAAAGAGATTGAAACGGTAATCAAAAAACTCCCAACAAAAAAAAGCCCTGGCCCGGACAGCTTCACTGCAGAGTTCTACCAAACTTTCAGAGAAGAGTTAACACCACTACTACTAAAGGTATTCCAAAGCATAGAAAATGACGGAATACTACCCAACTCATTCTATGAAGCCACCATCTCCCTGATACCAAAACCAGGTAAAGACATTACAAAAAAAGAAAATTATAGACCTATATCCCTCATGAACATTGATGCAAAAATCCTCAACACTAGCCAATAGAATCCAACAACACATCAAAAAAATAATTCACCCTGATCAAGTGGGATTTATACCAGGTATGCAAGGCTGGTTAAAAACCATTAATGTAATCCATCACATAAATAAAACAAAAGATAAAAACCACATGATCTTATCAATTGATGCAGAAAAGGCATTTGACAAAGTCCAACACCCATTCATGATAAAAACTCTTACCAAAATAGGAATTGAAGGAAAATTCCTCAACATAATAAAGGGCATCTTTTTTTTTTATGCAAAGCCAACAGCCAATATCACTCTAAATGGAGAGAACCTGAAAGCATTTCACTTGAGAACGGGAACCAGACACGGATGCCCTTTATCACCGCTCTTATTCAACATTGTGCTAGAAGTCCTAGCCAGGGCAATTAGGCTAGACAAAGAAATAAAAGGTATCCGGATTGGCAAGGAAGAAGTAAAGTTATCACTATTTGCAGATGACATGATTATATACACAGAAAACCCTAAGGAATCCTCCAGAAAACTACTGAAACTAATAGAAGAGTTTGGCAGAGTCTCAGGTTATAAAATAAACATACAAAAATCACTTGGATTCCTCTACATCAACAAAAAGAACATCGAAGAGGAAATAACCAAATCAATACCATTCACAGTAGCCCCCAAGAAGATAAGATACTTAGGAATAAATCTTACCAAGGATGTAAAAGACCTATACAAAGAAAACTACAAAGCTCTACTACAAGAAATTCAAAAGGACATACTTAAGTGCAAAAACATACCCTGCTCATGGATAGGAAGACTTAACATAGTAAAAATGTCTATTCTACCAAAAGCCATCTATACATTTAACGCACTTCCGATCCAAATTCCAATGTCATATTTTAAGGGGATAGAGAAACAAATCACCAATTTCATATGGAAGGGAAAGAAGCCCCGGATAAGCAAAGCACTACTGAAAAAGAAGAAGAAAGTGGGAGGCCTCACCTTACCTGACTTCAGAACCTATTATACAGCCACAGTAGTCAAAACAGCCTGGTACTGGTACAACAACAGACACATAGACCAATGGAACAGAATTGAGACCCCAGACATAGATCCATCCATGTATGAGCAGCTGATATTTGACAAAGGACCAGTGTCAATTAACTGGGGAAAAGATAGCCTTTTAAACAAATGGTGCTGGCATAACTGGATATCCATTTGCAAAAAAATGAAACAGGACCCATACCTCACACCATGCACAAAAACTAACTCCAAGTGGATCAAAGACCTAAACATAAAGACTAAAACGATAAAGATCATGGAAGAAAAAATAGGGACAACATTAGGAGCCCTAATACAAGGTATAAACAGAATACAAAACATTACCAAAAATGATGAAGAGAAACCAGATAACTGGGAGCTCCTCAAAATCAAACACCTATGCTCATCTAAAGACTTCTCCAAAAGAGTAAAAAGACCACCTACAGACTGGGAAAGAATTTTCAGCTATGACATCTCCGACCAGCGCCTGATCTCTAAAATCTACATGATTCTGTCAAAACTCAACCACAAAAAGACAAACAACCCAATCAAGAAATGGTCAAAGGATATGAACACACATTTCACTAAAGAAGATATTCAGGCAGCCAACAGATACATGAGAAAATGCTGTCGATCATTAGCCATTAGAGAAATGCAAATTAAAACTACGATGAGATTCCATCTCACACCAGCAAGGCTGGCATTAATCCAAAAAACACAAAATAATAAATGTTGGAGAGGCTGCGGAGAGATTGGAACTCTCATACACTGCTGGTGGGAATGTAAAATGGTACAACCACTTTGGAAATCTATCTGGCGCTATCTTAAACAGTTAGAAATAGAACTACCATACAACCCAGAAATCCCACTCCTAGGAATATACCCTAGAGATAACAAGAGCCTTCATACAAACAAATATATGCACACCCATGTTTATTGCAGCTCTGTTTACAATAGCAAAAAGTTGGAAGCAACCAAGGTGTCCATCAACGGATGAATGGGTAAATAAATTGTGGTATATTCACACAATGGAATACTACGCATCGATAAAGAACAGTGACGAATCTCTGAAACATTTCATAACATGGAGGAACCTGGAAGGCATTATGCTGAGCGAAATGAGTCAGAGGCAAAAGGACAAATATTGTATAAGACCACTATTGTAAGATCTTGAGAAATAGTAAACCTGAGAAGAACACATACTTTTGTGGTTACGAGGCGGGGAGGGAGGGAGGGTGGGAGAGGGTTTTTTATTGATTAATCAGTAGATAAGAACTGCTTTAGGTGAAGGGAAAGACAACACTCAATACATGGAAGGTCAGCTCAATTGGACTGGACCAAAAGCAAAGAAGTTTCCGGGATAAAATGAATGCTTCAAAGGTCAGGGGAGCAAGTGCGGGGGTCTGGGGAACATGGTTTGCGGGAACTTCTAAGTCAATTGGCAAAATAATTCTATTATGAAATCATTCTGCATCCCACTTTGAAATGTGGCGTCTGGGGTCTTAAATGCTGACAAGCGGCCATCTAAGATGCAGCAGTTGGTCTCAACCCACCTGGAGCAAGGGAAAATGAAGAACACCAAGGCCACACGACAACTAAGAACCCAAGAGACAGAAGGGGCCACATGAACCAGAGACCTGCATCATCCTGAGACCAGAAGAACTAGTTGGTGCCCGGCCACAACCGATGACTGCCCTGACAGGGAGCACAGCAGAGGACCCCTGAGGGAGCAGGAGATCAGTGGGATGCAGACCCCAAATTCTCATGGAGAGACCAAACTTGATGGTCTGACTGAGACGGGAGGAATCCCGGCGGCCATGCTCCCCAGATCTTCAGTTGACACAGGACAGGAACCATCCCCGAAGACAACTCATCAGAAATGAAAGGGACTGGTCAGCGGGTGGGAGAGAGACGCTGATGAAGAGTGAGCTAATTATATCGGGTGGACACTTGAAATTGTGTTGGCAACTCTTGTCTGGAGGGGGGATGGGAGGATAGAGAGAGAGGGAAGCCGGCAAAATTGTCAAGAAAGGAGAGACTGAAAGGGCTGACTCAAAAGGGGGAGAGCAAGTGGGAGTAGGGAGTGAGATGTATGTAAACTTATATGTGACAGACTGATTGGATTTGTAAACGTTCACTTGAAGCTTAATAAAAGTTATTGAAAAAAAATAAATAAAATAAAAGTAATTTGTACACATACACAGACATATATGTTGTTTATATATAAACCTTTTTTTTCACGAAAAGTTCACTGTCACATATAAAGTGAAGAGTATATAATTTCATAGACAATGAAGTCGTATATTCTCTACCTGTAAAATGTTAGCAGGGTCTTCTTTAGCAGATGCCACCAACAAACTATGCCTGCTGATGATTCCCTCTGCCAGGAAATACTTGAAGAGCAAAGGTGAATAAATATTATATTTATCCTCTTCTGTTAAAAAACAAAAAACAAAAAAAAGTTATAATCCTATCATATACCAAACACACTCACATGGTTTTTATTATCTTTCTTTTAAGCCAAGTATAAGAGGTGGGGCAAAAATTATATCTTTGTAATGCTCAGCTACATAGGCTACATGGCTTTCCTACATAGTCAATGGCAAGTAGGCACTTTTAACAGGGTCTGATTCCACAGATCATTGCCCATCTACTACACCTGATACCCACAAAATTTAGAGGGTTATGTATGATTATAATGTCACAGAAATTACAGGCTTTTTTTGTTTATTTCTTTACTAAGATACATGGCATTTCTCAGGTACTGTACCTCTCAAATGTCCATTATTACCTAACAACTGGTATGTAAACTCATACTTCATTTCTTTCATGTCACAATAATTAAGCACTCAGTGTAAGTAGCCTGGTGATTAACATTTATAAAATTTGAAGGACCTGGAAAGTGACAAAAAACAGGCTGTATCCACAGCAGAGTTTACTTCTGAAAGACTGGGATCATGACATGCAAGAATTTCAAGTTTGTAGCTTTTTTTGCCTTGTGTGTTCCTAACCTCCCTTAGCTCTGGCAACATTAAATAATATCCTTTCCAGCTTAATGTTACAGAATATAGATCTCAGGGTTGTCAAAACAGCTGTAAGTTTAGAGGGGGAATTCTGGAAAAAAGAGAGCCCCAGAAGGACTGAGACTCAAAATATGATTATAACCTACCTATCTTACCACTAAGGTAGTACCACTAAGGTAGGCATGACCGAGACAAAGAAACAAGGGGCAGAAAAGACAGAACAGACCAAAGTTGAAAGACATAACTGAATCATGTTATATTTGCAAGGTTGCTGCTCCTCTGAAGCTTGCATTTCCCAACCTGAGAGCAGCCTGGACTTCAGAAAGCTGAAGTGTTATTCACCTGAGGTGTCCAATGACAGAAGTCAGGGTTGAGACCCACAGAAAGAGAGCCTAATATCTGAGTATAAATTCTGCCCAAATATTTCAGTATCTACTAAACTACATGCTTGCATTGGAGATCCCCATGTGGTTAGAACTTGACTTCAAATGGGCCCAGAAGTTGAACTTAGCAGGAAAAGTCTTCAAAGCAGTGATTATAAATTTGTTAAAAAAAATTAAAAGAACTCCAGAGATCACCTTTCAGCTAAACAACAGATTGGCTCTTAAAATAAAGAATATCACACATGGGTACGTGCTCCTTTAAAAACTCATCTATATGAGACCAAACGGTCAATACTTACTCTAAAACAACAATGAAAAGGTAAGGTGGCAGGAAAGCTAAATTACTGAAAAAGGAATAACCAGAATGGAAGTAATGAGAATGTTGACACATTGCGAAAAATGTAACCAATGTCACTGAACACTTTGTGTAAAAATTGTTAAATGGAAACCTAATTTGCTATGTAAATGTTCACCAAAAACACAATAAAATATTATTTTAAAAAATTAAAAGAAAATGTATTCAAAGTATTAAAGGAAAATATAGTATCAGTAAGTGAACAGAAAGGGGAATACCAACAGAAAAATTGAAACTATAAAAACAAACCAAATGGATTAAAAAGTGTGATACCTAAACTGAAAAATTCAGTAGGTGAGCTCACAAGCATACTGGAGATGGAGGAAGGAAAAAAAAAAGTGAACCTGAAGACAGAAATTACCCAATCTGAAAAACAGAGAGGAAAAAAAGAAAAATGACCAGAGCAATATAAAGTAGTCCAATAAATGTGTAATGGGAGTCCTAGACATTGAGACAGAGAAAGGAAGGGAAACAATATTTGAAAAAATAATGTCCCTAAATTTCCCACGTTTGAGGAAAAGCACTCTTACAGATCTAATAAGATCAAGAAACAGCAACTAGGATAAACACAAGGAAAACCAAATCTAGGCACATCCTAATCAAATTATTGAAACCCAAAGAGCAAATCATTGAAGCAGCAAGGGAAAAATGACACACGACATGCATGGGTACAATGATATATAATTAAGAGCTGATTTCTTATTAGAAACAATGAAGGTCAGAGATATGAGAATGACATATTCATAGTGCTGAAAGAAAAACTTCCAACAAAAAGTTATAAATGTGCTGAAGCTATCATTAAAAAATGGAGGCGAAATCTTATTTTCAGATAAACAAAAACCCAAAGAATAAATCAACAGCAGAGCTATTAGCAGGACATGCTAAAAGCTGAGGGAAAATAACAGAACATGGTGATTTGGGTTTACAGGAAGGAATGAAGAACACAACAAATGGGAAACGTGGGAAATTATAAAAGACTGTGAAAGTATATATAAGTACATATACATATAGATACATATGAGCGTGTATGAATTCTGAATTCTTTTTTTCCTTAAAAAATACAACTGTTCAGAGGAAAACTGACAGGAGTAAGGTAAGAAACAAATCTGGATATTTTACCGTATCTTTATTAGTAATTGGTAGTACAACTAGAGAGAAAAACCATTAAGGAAACAAAATCTAAACAATCTCATCAAACACTTTAATCCAACTGGTTACATCATACACTGCAAAACATACACTACCTTCTAGTGCAACTGAAATGTGCACCAAGGCAGATCATAAATTGGAAAAAACAAAAAAATTTCCAAATACATTTCAAAAGATTAAAATCTAACAGAGTATGTTCTATAACCACAATGTTAATTAAATTAGAACTCAATAACAATAAGATACCTAGGAAAACTTCAAATATTTGGAAATTAAAGCACATGTTTCTAAATAACTATTGATCTAAAATAAATGCAAAGGGAAATTAGAAAATATTTTGAACCAAACTGATTATAGAAATACAACATATGAGAAGTTTTGGGAAACAGATAAAGCAAAACTTTGAAGAAATTTTATAGCTTTAAATTCTTCATCACAAAACAAGAAAATTCAGAAATCAACGATCTAAGCTTTCATTTTAAAAATGTAGAAAAACAAGTTCATATAATATGTAAACAAAGTAAATAATGAGGAACAATTAAAAGAAAAATGGATGAGAGAAAGAGAAATCAATGATACTAAAAGCAGGTTTAAAAAAAAACCAATAAAATTGAAAAACCTCTAGCTAGACTGAAAAAGAGGAGCATGGAGAACTTACTATCTGATTTCAAAACTTACTGCAGTAATTAAGTGAATGTAGAATTGGCAAAAAACTTTAGAAATATATTTAGATCAATGGAACAGACAGAGCCCAGAAATAGACCCACATAACCGATTTTTGACAAAGGTGGAGAAATAAATTTTTTAAACAAATGGTCCTGGAATAACTGGACATTGATACACAAAAGTAAAACAAAACCTTGATCTTACCTCATATTACAGATAAATTTTAACTTGAAATGGACCACAGACCTACTAGAGTAGCTAAAGATTTCCTAGATAGGACACAAAAGCACAAATCATTAAAGAAAATATGGAAAAATTGGATTTTGAAAAAAATTGTTTGATTTTGCTCTTTAAAAGACAAACCACAGAGAGAAAATATTTGCATGTACATGTCTCTGACAGAGTACTTGTACCTAGTAAACATATTTTAGAAATTATTGCAACTCAACGTTGTTGCTGTCGGGTGCCATCGAGTCGGTTCCAACTCATAGCGACCCTATGCACAACAGAACGAAATACTGCCTGGTCCTGCACCAGCCTTACAATTGTTGTTATGCTTGAGCCCAATGTTGCAGCCACTGTGTCAATTCACCTTGTTGAGGGTCTTCCTCTCTTCCACTGACCCTGCACTTTATCAACCATGATGTTCTTCCCCAGGGACTGATCCCTTCTGACGACATGTCCAGAGTATGTAAGACACAGTCTTGCCATCGTTGCTTCTAAGGAGCATTCTGATTGTACTTCTTCCAAGACAGATTTATTAGTTCTCTTGGCAGTCCACGGTATATTCAATATTCTTCACCAACACCACAATTCAAAGGTGTCAATTCTTCTTAGGTCTCCCTTATTCATTGTCCAGCTTTCACATGCATATGATGCGATTGAAAATACCATGGCTTCAGTCAGGCACACCTTAGTCTTCAAGGTGACATCTTTGCTTTTTAACACTTTAAAGAGGTCCATTGCAGCAGATTTGCCTAATATGATGTGTCTTTTGATTTCTTGACTGCTGCTTCCGTGGGTGTTGATTGTGGATCCAAATAACATGAAATCCTTGACAACTTCAATCTTTTCTGTTTATCATGATGCGGCTCATTGATCTGGTTGTGAAGATTTGTGTTTTATGTTGAGTCGTCATCCATACTGACTGCTGTGCTCTCTGATCTTCACTAGTAAGTGCTTCAAGTCTTCTTCACTTTCAGCAGGCAAAGTTTTGTCATCTGCATGACGCAGGTTGTTAATTAGCTTCCCTCCAATCCTCATGTCCCGTTCTTCTTCATATAGTCCAGCTTCTCAGATTCCTTGCTCAGCACACAGACTGAATAGGTATGTTGAAAGGATACAACCCTGACGCACACCTTTCCTGACTTCAAGCCACTCAGTATCCCTGTGTTCTGTCCAAACAACTGCCTCTTGATCAATGTAAACATTCCTCATGAGCACAATTAAGTGTCTGGAATTCCTATTCTTCGTAATTTTATCCAGAATTTGTTATGATCCACACAGTCAGATGCCTTTGCATAGTCAATAAAACACAGGTGAAATCTTTCTGGTATTCTCTGCTTTCAGCCAGAATCCATCTGACACCAGCAATGATATCCCTGGTTCCATGTCCTCTTCTGAATCTGGCCTGAATTTCTGGAAGTTCCCTGTTGATACATTGCTGCAGCCGCTTTTGAATGAGCTTCAGCAAAATTTTGCTTGCATGTGGTATTAATGATATCGTTTGATAATTTCCGTGTTCGGTGGGATCGCCTTTCTTGGGAATAGACATAAATGTGGATCTCTTCCAGTCAGTTGGCCAGGAAGCTGTCTTCCATATTTCTTGGCATAGACAAGTGAATATTTCCAGCACTGCATCCGTTTGTTGAGACATCTCAATTGATATTCCGTCAATTCCTGGAGCTTTGTTTTTCGCCAATGCCTTCAGAGGAGCTTGGACTTCTTCCTTCAGTACCACTGGTTCCTGATCATATGCTACCTCTTGAAATGGCTGAACGTCCACCAATTCTTTTTGGTATAATGACTCTGTGTATTCCTTCCATCTTCTTTTGATGCTTCCTGCATTGTTTAATATTTTTTCCATAGAATCCTCAACTATTCCAACTCGAGGCTTGAATTTTTTCTTGAGTTCTTTCAGCTTAAGAAATGCCAAGCATGTTCTTCCCTCTTGGTTTTCTATCTCCAGCTCTTTGCATGTGTCATTATAATACTTTACTTTGTCTTCTCGAGCTCCCTTTGAAATCTTCTGTTCAGTTCTTTTACTTCAGCAATTCTTCCTTTTGCTTTAGCAGCTTGACATTCAAGAGCAAGTTTCAGAGTCTCCTCTGACATCTATCTTGGTCTTTTCTTTCTTTCCTGTGTTTTCAATGACCTCTTGCTTTCTTCATGTATGATGTTCTTTATGTCATTCCACAACTCATCTGGTCTTTGGTCATTAGTGTCCAACATGTCAAATCTATTCTTGAGATGGTTTCTACATTCAGGTGGGATATACTCAAAGTCATATATTTTGGCTCTCGTGGACTTGCTCTGATTTTCTTCACTTTCAGCTTGAACTTGCATATGAGCAGTCGATGGTCTGTTCCACAGTCGGCCCCTGGTCTTGTCCTGACTGATGATGTTGAGATTTTCCATCATCTCTTTCCACAGATGTAGTCGATTTGATTCCTTTGTGTTCCACCTGGCGAGGTCCATGTGTATTGTCACCGTTTATTTGGTGAAAAAAGGTTATTTCCAATGAAGAAGTTGTTGGTCTTGCAAAATTCTACCATTCGACCTCCAGCATTTTTTCTATCACCTAGGCCATATTTTCCAACTACCGATCCTTCTTCGTTTCTAGCTTTCGCATTCCAATCACCAGTGATTATCACTGCATCGTGATTGCACATTCAATCAATTTCAGACTGCAGAAGCTGATAAAAATCTTCAATTTCTTCATCTTTGGACTAGTGGTTAGTGCATAAATTTGAATAATAGTTGTATTAACTGATCTTCCTTGTAGTCGTATGGATATTATCCTATCACTGACAGCACTGTACTTCAGGATAGATCTTAAAATGTTCCTTTTGACAATGAATGCAACAGCATTAGTCTTAAAGTCGTCATTCCTGGTATGGTAGACTATGACTGTCTGATTCAAAATGGCCCATACCAGTCCATTTCAGCTCACTAATGCCTAGGATATCAGTGTTTATGCGTTCCCTTTCATTTTTGACGATTTCCAAATATCCTAGATTCATACTTTGGACATTCCTCAATAAGAAGACCAAATGCCCAATATAAATATGGGCAAGAGATTTGAACACATTTTCTACAAAACAAGATATACAAGATGGCCAACAAACATGAAAAGATGTTTAACAGTATTAGTCATCAAAAAAGGCAAATTAAAACACCTTGAGAAAACACTACATTTCTACTGGAATGGCTAAAATGAAAACACAGTACCAAGTGGTGGCATGGGTGTGGAGCAAATGAAATACTCTGACACTGCTGGTGGTAATGCACAATGGTATAGCTACTTTGGAAAACAGTTTGGTAGTTTTTGATAATGTAAAAAATACATTTATTGTAACCCATGGCCGTTAAATTGATTCTGACCAATAGAGGTCCTATAGGACAGAATACAACTGCCCCATAGGGTTTCCAAAGAACAGTTGGTGGATTCAAATTGCCAGCCATTTGGTTAGCAGAGTGAGCTCTTAACCACTGTGGCACCAGGGCTCCATACTTATTTCAGGACCCAGCTATTCCACTATAATTACCCATGAGGTGAAAACACATGTCCTCACATAGATTTTTACAGTATGTCTGAATGTCCACAAACTGCTAAATGGATAAACAAATTGGAGTATATTTGTAAGTGGAATACTACTCAACAATAAAAAGAAATGAACTATTGATCTGTAAGAACTGCAAGAACATGGATGAATCTCAAAGACATTATGCTAAGTGAAAAAAGCCAGATATAAGAAAAGTCCATATTGTATGAATACCTCTTATGAAATTCTAGAGAAACAAAACCAATCCCTGGTGATAGGAAAATAATATTAGGCATTTGGAGCCAGGAAACTTTAGTCATTAGAAACTTTTCTGGTGTAATTAAAATGCTTTATATCTTGATTGTAGTGGTGATTACATGAGTATATACATTTGTAAAAAAAAAAAAAAAACTCAACAAAAATTTAAAACTAAGTCATCTTTGGACTTAGTGGTTAGTGCATAAATTTGAATAATAGTTGTATTAACTGATCTTCCTTGTAGTCGTATGGATATTATCCTATCACTGACACACGTAAATTATAATTCAGTGAAGTACAGGATTAGCTAAAATGAAGAAAACCCTCAGTGAGATGGATTGACACAGTAGCCACAACAATGGAATGAAATGTAATAATGATCATGAATATGGCATAGGACTGTGTGACATTTAGTTCTGTTATACCTAGGGTTCTCATGATTTGGAGCTGACTCAACAACAACTAACCACAACAGAGTTGGTTTATTAAAACAATTTCCTAAAGTGCAACTAAATACCAGGTAGGAACTTGTTTATGGAGTTATAAGCAGTTAACATGCTCAGCTAACTGAAAGGTTAGAGGTTCAAGTCCACCCAGAAGTGCCTCAGAAGAAAGGCCTGGTGATCTACATCCACAAAACCAGCCACTGAAAACCCTGTGTAGCACAGTTCTACCCTGATATACATGGGGTTCCCATGAGTCTGAATTGAGCAGACAGCAACTGGTTTGGCTTAACTTGTTTATAAAACTTCTAAACATATGATACTAGAACAAATCCATGATCAAAAGTATAGACAATTTACTCGCAGTTTAATTGTATATATTAAAAAACACAGCTAGTTCTTAATACTACCTATTACAAGTTAAAGTTGTATCTACAAATCTAAAAGTTACAAATAAGCTTTATACAGATTTAAGAGCATTTCATGAAAGCCTTCATATGTAAAGAAAAGGAAAACGTTTTCAGCTCCTCTGCACTGCTCACAGCTGACAGGTGGAAGTCAGTGGAAGCAAATGTGGGCAGATGACCAGCACTGTCTATTGGTTAATACAGCTACACACTGGAACAAGTGTTTACGGAACCATTCAACTTTAGAACAAAACAGAAGTCATGTTTAAAAGAGGTAACACTGATTTTACTATAAAAAAAAACCCAACTATAAATAGTTACTATTAAATCAGTTTACAGAAACAATCATCTAAACATAAAAAAAAAAAAAAAAAAAACCCACAAGTTGCTGTTGAGTCAATTTCTAGTCATGAGGACCACATGTGTGTCAGAGTAGAACTGTGCCCCAAAGGGTTTTCCATGGCTGATTTTTCAAAAGTAGATCATCAAGCCTTTCTTCTAAGGCACCTCTGTGTGGACTTGAACCTCCAGCCTTTCAGTTAGCAGGCAAGCATGTTAATGGTCCGTACTACCCAGGGGCTCCCATCTAAACACAGCTCATTATAAATCAATGATGTAAAAAACAAACCCGACACTAAAAGTTTTAATTTTAAGGTTCATGTTTTTATAACAAAAAAAGAGAGAAATTAAAAATATTCAACCACTATTCCACCACCCTAACAGAATTATTACTAAAATCTTACATTTCTTTTCAGTATTTTTTTCTGTGTATGTTTTCTTTGCAACATGGTTACAATTATTATTGAATTTTGTATCCTGCTTATTTTCATATTTCATAGTCTTGTACCTACCATGTTTAAGGGTACATAATTCAGTAAATTTATCAACCATAATTTACTTAGCCATCCCCTGGCCATGAACATGAACTTTCATGCTGCTTTCAGGCTTTTGTTACTACTATACACAGATGTATAAATGTGCCTCAAATTTAACACGTTCAAGATAGAGTTTGGTAACCTGTTATTTTCTTCTACCAAATGTGGTTCTCTTTCAGTTCTCCAGGATTTAAGTTTCCAGAAAACCAGGATTTATCCTTGATACCCTCCTCTCTCTCTCATCAATCCACCTTCCCCATCCTTAAAATTGTTAAATTTATTTTCAACATATTTCTGGAATTAGATCACTTCCCTTCATGCCAATGTCTACCCTAGTCTATGCTACCAACAACTTCTACCTAGACAACTACAATTGCCTCAACTTCTTTCTTTGTATCCACTCTAATCTTCCTTCAGTTTTGTAGGGAACTTTTCAAAATACAAACCCACTCACATCACTTCCCTACTTAAAACCTTTCAGTGGCTCCTCATTACTACTGGAAGAAAGAATTAAACCCTTTAATCTGGTCTATAACACTGCATCGTTGTGGCCAAAGAGGACAGTTTAATGTGCATAAATAAAAGTATCAGTGTTATCAGTGATATAATAGGATCATTTTTCCCCCTCTAAAATGTACGTGATTGTTGCTTAACAGCTTTTCAGTAAATAAAGAAATCTAAACTATTTAGTTAGAAAAAAAAAATGTAATTTGTAAAGCTAAGAACGCATATTACCATAGTTAGTAAGGGAAGGAATAATTTCACACCAATGCTACATAAAGCAGAAATATTCACCTGTAGATACTGAAAGGCTGGGTGATTTATGATTAATAAAGACGATAAACAATGAAACTAGACCGCAGAGCTCCTTTACTTCTACCTGTCTCTTAAATGACAGTGTTCTTCTGGGTTCTGCCTCCCCTCTCCTTACGCGACATACATATCCCTAGTGATCTTATCTATTCTCGCAGCTTCATTGATCATCTCTATTGTACAGATGTGCAATTCTTTATCTCTAGCTGAACTTTCTCTCTGCTGAGCTCCAGATCCTATGTACAATTATCCACTAGAAATTGACATCATTGCTAGTATTTGAAGCCTTATTATGAACCAGTTACTATTCTTAGCACTTTACATACATATTTTATTTCATTTTTGCTTGTAAGGAATATGCCAATAGAATTTCACAATTAACATGTTCAAAATGCTGTCAACCCTCCTATGTTAACACCGATCTAACTGGGCAAGTTTTTTAACCATTTGCTTTGGATGTCAGTTTCCTCAACTAAAATATGGGAATAATAAAACTATACCCACCTCATAGGGTTGTGGCAAAGATTAAGTGAGATAATAAATGTAAGTACCAGGTTAGTGCTCTGCACACAGTTAAGTGATCAATAAACGTTAACTAATATTATTTTCATTCTTAACTCCTCCCTTTCCTTTACATCTCCCAAACTAATCACCAAGTCCTCTTTGGCTTCAACCTCTTAAAACCTTTAGAATCAATCAACTTCTATCTTTACTGCCAATAGCTTAATTCAATTCACCCTCACCTCTCACCACCAGCGTCCCAACTGGTCTTCCTATTTCCATGCTTGCTCCCTCCAATCTACTCTCAATGCCACTCAAGGGTATTTATTCTAAAAAGAAAATCTAATGTTGTCACTCCCCAGTTTTAACATCTTTAATAGCTCTTCATATCACTCAAGAGGAAAGCACTCAAAAGCAAGGCACATAAGCCACTCCAGACCTTGTGTTGCCTTCTTTCTCAACACTTTCCATCTATGTATATTTCGGCTGTACCAAACTACTTCCTGGCACTACTTACTGCTTCTTGCCTCAGGACCTTTGCAAAAATCACTCCACCTCTTTGACTAGCTAATTCCCTCAAATCCTTCTAAACCCAGATTAGCTAAAATCATCATGAGAAGCGTTCCTCAAAGCTGGCTGAGATGATTAGTGTGCCACCTGTTTGCTCCTGTAGTAGCATTTATAACACATTATTGAAAATTTCCCACCAAGATAAGAGATCCTTAGGGCAGAGTATACACCTTATTGTTATATCCGTAGTGCTGAAAATACAGTGTACACATAACAAATATTTACAGAATTAATGAAGGGAAAAACAACAAACAAAAATCTGTCTCGTCTTGCACATCAGCCAGATCTACTATGATTTGGCTGGAAACACACACTCTCATACATACACACACACTAACTCACACAAATATTCTGTAATAGTGTAAGCCTGTTGCCATTGAGTTGATTCTGACTCATAGCAACCCTGCAGGACATAGCTGGGACTGCCCCATAGCAGCAGAAGCAGGCTGCCACATTTTTCTCCCTCAGAACAGCTGCTGGGTGGGTTTTAACTGCTTTGAAATGTCAATCTTTCTATTAGTAGCTGAGTGCTTAACCACTGTGCCACCAGGGCTCTAGTCCTATGGGGCCCTGGTGGTACAGTGGCTAAGACCTTGGCTGCTAATGAAAAGGTTGGCAGTTCGAACCCACCACCTGCTCCTCGGAAACTCTATGGGACAGTTCTACTCTGTCTTATAGGGTTGCTATGAGTCAGAATTGACTTGATGGCAACAGATTTTTTTTTTTTTAATTGTGCTTTAAGTGAAAGTTTACAAATCAAGTCAGTCTCTCATACAAAAATTTGTGAACACCTTGCTATGTATTCTCCCCCTAATGAGATGGCACACTCCTCTCCAATCTATACTCCCGGTGTCCATTCAGCCAGCTTCTGTCCCCCTATACCTTCTCATCTCCCCTCCAGCTCAAGATGTCCACTTGAGCCAAGAAGCTCACTCCTCACCTTTATCATTTTCTATTCCATAGTCCAGTCCAATCCCTGTCTGAAGAGTCAGCTTTAGGAATGGTTTCAGTCCTAGACCAACAGAAGGTCTAGGGACCATGACCTCTGGGGTCCTTCTAGTCTCAGGCAGACCACTAAGTCCCGTCTTTTTACAAGAATTTGAGGTCTGCATCCTACTGCTCTCCTGCTCCATCAGGGATTCTCTGTTGTGTTCCCTATCAGGGTAGGCATCGGTTGTAGCCGGGCACCATCTGGTTTTTCTGGTCTCAGGCTGATGTAGTCTCTGGTTTATGTGGCCCTTTCTGTCTCTTGGGCTCATAATTACCTTGTGTCTTTGGTGTTCTTCATTCTCCGTTGCTCCAGGTGGGTTGAAACAAATTGATGCATCTTAGATGGGCACTTGCTAGCATTTAAGACCCTAGACGCCACTCACCAAAGTGGGATGTGGAAAGTTTTCTTAACAGATTTTATTATGCTGATTGACCTAGATGTCCCCTGAAATCATGGTCCCCAGACCCTGACCCCTACTATTCTGGTCTTTGAAGTGTTCAGTTTATTTAGGAAACTCGGATTTTTTTTTAATACTAGTCCTATTTTCTCAAAGAGTCGTATATGGTAGAAAACCTAGTAAGAGGAAGATATCTCCTTAGGGATTAGCAAAATAAAACATAAGCTCTTAAAGTTGAAAATTACCAATTTTGTAGAAAAAATTTTGAGGTCATACAATAAGCATTTAATTAGTGTATTTAGTGGCTCCCAATAACACAGAATAGGCAATAATAATAACAATAATGTGAGAGAAGTGCCAAAAACCAAACATAGTTTTGGGCTGAATTAACAGTCTAATTCCTAGGCTGAGAGAAATGACTGTCCTGTTTGTTACAGTAGTTGACCACACTAACTGTAATACATTTAGTTCGATAACTTATACAAACTAGAGTATCTTCAGAGGTGAGACACCAGGATGGTGAAAGCGTGTGGCATCAGAGAGGGAATATTTAGCCTGAAAAATGTTAAGTAGTGCTATTATTCTGTCATAATATGGTAGTAAATTTATGACTAAAGTCTTGAAAGTACAGTAACAAACATAACCTTATACTTAGATTAATAAGTAGTTTCCATACTTAGATTAATGAGTAGTTTCCATCACTTAAACTTTTTACTTTATGCCTACATTGCATTCTTCATTACATCTCTTTATTGCTTAAAATATTCCATGACTATTTCTTACCATTAGAAGTAAATTGTCTTTAGTCAGGCTTCCAAATCATTCATGCACTCATATATTCAATTATTCATTAAACCCTTATATAGTTCCCGACTCAAAGAGCTTACAGTCTACTGAATAAGACAGAGAAGTAATCAGTAATTCAAAACAAGTGTAGTAAGCGCGATGGTAAGGCAAATACATAATATTACAGACACATACAGGAGGAATGCTGAGTGGAGTTTGAGAAGGAAGTAGCAGTCAAAAAAAATTTTCTAGAACAGAAATCTCAGTGGAGATCCAAAGCATGATTGTTGTTGTGTGGCACTGAGTCAATCCGGACTAATAGTAACCCTATATGACAAAGTAGAACTGCCCATGGCATTCCCCAAGATTTAATCTTAACAGGAGCAGATCGCCAGGTCTTTTCTCCCAAAGAGCAGCTGGTGGGCTTGAACTGCTGACCATTCAGTCAGCAGCCAAGCACTCAACCATCATGCCACCATGGCTCCTTAAAGGATGATTCCGAAAACCAAACCCATTGCCGTCAAGTTGATTCCAACTCATAGCAATCCTACAGGACAGAGTAGAAGCCCTGGTGGTGCAGTGGTTGAGAGCTGGATGCTAACGAAAAGGCTGGCAGTCTGAATCTACCAGCAGCTCCTTAGAAACTCTATGGGGCAGTTCTACTCTGTCCTATAGGGTCGCTATGAGTCAGAACTGACTCGACAGCAACAGGTAAGACAGAGTAGAACTGTCTCACAGGGTTTCCAAGGCTGTAAATCCTTACAGAAGCAGACCGCCACATCTTTCTCCAGTGGAACAGCTGGTGGGTTTGGACCACTGAACTTTTGGATAGCAGCTGAGCGCTTTAACCACTGAGCCAGAAGGGATCCTTAAAGGATGATTAGGAGTTAGTAAAAGAGAGGATAAAAAGAGGCAATAATAAAGAACAAAAACAAAATCTTGGTAAGGAAAGAAAGGATGGTATTTTGATGGAATTGAAAGTTTAGGGTGATAAACACAAGACATAAGGAAGGATGGTGAGAGGATGAAAAGAGAAAAGGCTAAAGTGAATGAGCAGTGGCAGATCACGCAGAGCCTTTGTGTCCAAGTTAAGGAGTTTGAACCTCATGTTAAGATCAACAAGGAGCACTGAAAGGTCTTAAACAAGGGCATATTATGATCAGGTTTTCATTTTAGAAAGTTTATTCTGGCTGCAGAATGAAACAAAGGGGGTACTTAAGCCATTATAATAATTTCAGTGAGCGTTATTGACTATCATCTCATTTAGGGTTGTAGTAGTAGGGATGTAAAGAAGTAGAAAGAATTGAAAATATTTAAAAAGTAAAAACTATCAGGATTTAGTAATTACTGGATGTATATAGGAAACCATGGTGGGGTACTGGTTAAGGGCTATGGCTGTTAACCAAAAGATTGACAGTTCAAATTCATGAGGTGCTCCTTGGAAACCCTATGAGGCAGTTTTACTCTATCCTATGGGGTCACTATGAGTCAGAATCAACTCAATGAAATGGGTTTGGGTTTGGGTTTGGGTTTGGTTTTGGGATGCATATCGTGTGAAAGACAAAAACATCATTCAGGTCTCTGGCATGTGCTTTTTGGTAGACTTAACAATCCAAGGATGATAGGAAGAGGAGTAAATTTAGAGAAATGGGGTTGGAACCTGGAGGTAAGGGAATAGTGTAAATTCAGGTCTGGCCATATTGAGTTTTAGGTGCCTGCAGATATTCAAGACGAGATGTTGAATAAGGGACTGAATATGCCCTCTACATTTCCTATGTAGCCTACGTATGTAGCAATGCCAAGGGATTAGTGATAATAGAAGATGAGTTTTCTCCCTGGTCATTCTAGCTATGGCAGAAATTGAGACCTCCCGAGGAGAAGAAGGAACAGGATGCCAGTATTTTAAGTAAATGCAAAGGAGTCTAAAAAAACAAGAGCAGAGGAGTAAAAGAAAAATCATAACAGAATGTCATAATAGACCTCAAAGAAAGGATATACTTTAGGAAAGAGTGATTAACAACATCATTTGCTGCTGAGATCAAGAAGGAAGAAGATTGAGAAGTATCCCCTAGGTTTAGCAATGAGGAGATCATTAACCTGTCCGGCTAAGGTTGTTTCTATGAAATGGTAGTGTCTGAAGTGGATTGAGGAATGACAGAAATATTACAAAATATATGTGAAAAAGTATAAGAAGAGAAAAAGCTATAGTTGTAGAAAGAGGTGGAGTTGAAAGGCAGGAATTTTTTTCCTTGTTTTTAAATAAGGCTTGAAAAAAATATTTGAGCATGTTTAAGTGCACACAGGAAGGAATTAAAAAAAAAGAAAGAGATTAATGATAAGGAGAAAAGGGAAAAATGATATTGCCAGCTCACTGAAAAGGTTGAGGAAGAAGATCTAAAATATGGGTAAAAGGATGAGTCTTAAATGAAACGGTACAGTATACCTTTCCATTTGTGAATGGAGGTTAAGTTTTGAGGTTTGATGGTGAGAAGTTCAGTGAGTTCTCATCCCATGAGAGAATGTTCCTGTGTAAAACACTGTAAACCATCCCAAGGAATTAAGGTGAAATCAGTAGTACTGGAGGTTTGAGGACATGAAAGTTTTAAAAAGTGACTGAGGTCACTGAGAATAAAAAAGAGATGACTAGAGTACCGGCATGGATTGAACTGTGTCACCCAAAAATATGTGTATCAATTTGTCTATACCATGATTCTCAGTATTGTGTGATAACATTAAAGAGGATTGCAGTAGGATATAACACCCTCACTCAGGTCACATCTCTGATCCAAAGTAAAGGAAGTTTCCCTGGGGTGTGGCCTGTACCACCTTTTATCTTACAAGAGATAAAAGGAAAGGGAAGCCAGCAGAGAGAGGGGACATTTTACCACCAGGAAAGCAATACCAGAAGCAGAGCACGTCCTTTGGACCTGGGGTTCCTGCACAGAGAAGCTCCTACTCTACTAAGCATGATGCCCTTCTCCAGGGACTGATCTCTCCTGACAACATGTCCAAAGTATGTAAGATGCAGCCTCGCCATCATTGCTTCTAAGGAGCATTATGGTTGTACTTCTTTCGAGACAGATTTGTTCATTCTTTTGGCAGTCCATGGTATATTCAATATTCCTCACGAATACCACAATTCAAAGGTGTCAATTCTTCTTAGGGCTTCCTTACTCATTGTCCAGCTTTCACATGCATATGATGCGACTGAAAATACCACGGCTTCGGTCAGGCGCACCTTAGTCTTCAAGGTGACACCTTTGCTTCTCAACGCTTTAAAGAGGTCCTTTACGGCAGATTTGCCCAATATGATGCATCTTTTGATTTCCTGACTGCTAATTCCATGGGTGTTGACTGTGGAACCAAGTAAAATGAAATCCTTGACAATTTCAATCTTATCTCCGTTTATGATGAAGTTGCTCATTGGTCCAGTTGTGAGGATTTTTGTTTTATGTTGAGGTGCAATCCATACTGAAAGCTATAGTCTTTGATCTTTATTAGTAAGTGCTTCAAGCCCTGTTCACTTTCAGCAAGCAAGCCTGTGTCATCTGCATAACGCAGGTTGTTAATGAGTCTTCCTCCAATCCTGATGACCTGTTCTTCTTCATATAGTCCAGCTTCTCAGATTATCTGCTGGGCATACAGACTGAATAGGTATGGTGAAAGGATACAACCCTGGTGCACACCTTTCCTGACTTTAAACCAATCAGTATCCCCTTGTTCTGTCTGATCAACTACCTCTTAGTTTACATAAAGGTTCCTCATGAACACAGTTAAGTGCTCTGGAATTCCCATTCTTTGCAATGTTATCCATAATTTGTTATGATCCACACAGTCAAATGCCTTTGCATAGTCAATAAAACACAGGTAAACATCCTTCTGGTATTCTCTGCTTTCAGCCAGGATCTACCTGACACCAGCAATGATATCCCTGGTTCCACATCCTCTTCTGAAACCAGCCTGAATTTCTGGCAGTTTGCTGTCGATATACTGCTGCAGCCATTTCTGAATGATCTTCAGCAAAATTTTGCTTGCCTGTGAAATTAATGATATTATTCTATAATTTCTGCACTTGGTTGGATCACCTTTCTTGGATATAGGTATAAATATGGATCTCTTCCAGTCAGTTGGCCAGGAAGCTGTCTTCCGTATTTCTTGGCATAGACGAGTGAGCGCCTGCAGTGCTGCATCTGTTGAAACATCTCATCTGATATTCCATCAATTCCTGGAGCCTTGTTTTTCACCAATGCCTTCTGAGCAGCTTGGACTTCTTCCTGCAGTACCATCAGTTCCTGATCATATGTTACTTCTTGAAATGGTTGAATATTGACTACTTCTTTTTGGTATAATGATTCCATGTATTTCTTCCATCTTCTTTTGATGCTTCCTGCGTCATTTAATATTTTCCCCATAGAGTCCCTCACTATTCCCACTTGAGGCTTGAATTTTTCTTCAGTTCTTTCGACTTGAGAAATGCCAAGCCTGTTCTTCCCTTCTAGTTTTCTATCTCCAGTTCTCTGCACATGCCATTATAATACTTTGCTTTGTCTTCTGAAGCCACTCTTTGAAATCTGTTCAGTTCTTTTACTTCATCATTTCTTCCTTTTGCTTTAGCTGCTCAACGTTCGTAAGCAAGTTTCAGAATCTCCTCTGACATCCATCTTGGTCTTTTCTTTCTTTCCTGTGTTTTCAATGACCTCTTGCTTTCTTCATGTATGATATCCTTGATGTCATTCCACAACTCGTCTGCTCTTCAGTCACTAGTGTTCAATGTGTCAAATGTATTCTTGAGATGGTCTCTAAATTCAAGTGGGATATACTCAAGGCCGTATTTTGGCTCTTGTGGACTTGTTCTGATTTTCTTCAGTTTCAGCTTGAACTGCATGTGAGTAATCGATGGTCTGTTCCACAGTCAGCCCCTGGCCTTGTTATGACTGATGATATTGAGCTTTTCCATCGTTTCTTTCCACAGATGTAGTCAGTTTGATTCCTGTGTGTCTCATCTGGTGAGGTCTATATGTATAGTGGACGTTTACGTTGATGAAAGAAGGTATTTGCAATGAAGAAGTCGTTGGTTTTACAAAATTCTATCATTCGATCTCCAGCATTGTTTCTATCACCAAGGCCATATTTTCCAACTACTAATCCTTCTTTGTTTCCAACTTTCGCATTCCCATCACCAGTTATTATCAATGCATCCTGACTGCATGGTTGATAATTTCAGACTGCAGCAGCTGATAAAAGTCTTCTATTTCTTCATCTTTGGCCTTAGTGGTTGATGCATAAATTTGAATAACAGTCGTATTAACTGGTCTTCCTTGTAGGCGTATGGATATTATCCTATCACTGACAGCGTTGTACTTCAGGATAGATCTTGAAACGTTCTTTTTGATGATGAATGCAACATCATTCCTCATCAAGTTGTCATTCCCAGCATAGTAGACTATATTATTATCTGATTCAAAATGACCAATACCAGTCCATTTGAGCTCACTAATGTCTAGGATACCGATGTTTATGTGTTCCATTAATTGATATTAATAGTAGTATTTAATAAATGATGGAAATAACTAGGAAGTCAATATATGATAGCAATGAGGTGAAATAGCCAAAGAGCAATCTCATTATAGAAGTGATTCTTAAGAGCAGTGTCATGGATTAAATTTTGTCCCCCCAAAATATGTGTCAACTTGGATAGGCCATGATTCCCAGTACTGTTTGGTTGCCCTCCACTTTGTAATTTTAATTTTATGTTAAAGAGGATTAAGGTAACACCTTACCCAGATCACATTCCTGATCTAATGTAAAGGGAGTTTCCCTGGGGTGTGGCCTGAACCACCTTTTACCTTTTTTTTTTTTATCAAGAGATAAAAAGGAAAGGGAAGTGAGCAGAAAGGGGGGGACCTCATACCACTGAGAAAGCAGTGCTGGGAGCAGAGCACATCCTTTGGCCGTGGGGTTCCTACGTAGAGAAGCTTCTAGTCCAGGGGGAGACTGATGAGAAGGAATTTAGTCCAGAGCTGACAGAGAGTGAAAGCCTTCCCCTGGGGCTGACACCTTGAGTTTGGACTTGTAGCCTACTAGGCTGTGAGAGAATAAATTTCTCTTTGCTGAAGCTATCAACTTGTGGTATTTCTGTCATAGTAGCACTATATGACTTAGACAAAATTTGGTACTTGGAGTGAGGTGCTGCTCTAGCAGATACCTAAAATGTGGAAGAGGTTTTAAAACTGTGAATGCATAGAAGACTCAGAAGAAAGTGAGGAGAGCGGTTAATACCGGAGAAGGTACAGGTGGTGAGAAACAGCAGCAGAAGACCAGCAGGAGCAGCGAACCAGCAGCAGTTCAACCAAGAGACTGGCACCAGACAGCGCTGGAGCTGACCCATGGAGTGAGAGAGTTGAGTGCCTTTGTGCAGGAGGCTTCCTGGTGGAGTGGGGTGCCTCCAGGCAGTTATTGGTAGTGCTAGGGTTGCCAACCCAAGAAGTGAGAAAGCTGAGTGCCTGCGTGCAGGAGGCTTCCTGGTGGAGTGGGTGTGTCTCTAGGCACTTACTGGGGTGGAGAAGTTCCTAGTCCAGGGGAAGATCGACAAGAAGGACCTTCCTCCAAAGCTGATAGAGAGAAAAAGCCTTCCCCTGGAGCTGATGCCCTGAATTTAGACTTTTAGCTTAATAGGTTCTGAGAGAACAAACTTCTGTTTTTTGAAGCTATCCACTTGTGGTATTTCTGTTATAGCAGCACTAGATGACTAAGACAAAGAGTTACCATGTTTTACCATGAAATGATGATTTACTATCAGAGAAACTTGATTGTGAATCTCAGCTACTATGTGTGTGACTTTGGGCAACTTCCTTCTAAATTTCATCATCTTGTAAAAGAGAGAAAACTCATATGTCTGTTGTGAAGTTAAACGATTTAATATGTGTCAAGGGCTTAGCATGATGCCTGGCACACAATAAATCTCTGATAAAGGTTGATGTTTTGATAAAATACGTAGAGACAAAATTTAGGATATTAGAGTTCATCTGCCATGGAATAGGGGTTTGAACGGGCTCACAGGTAAGGTCTGGAAAGGCAGGAAATAGGAAGAAACTGAATCTAGAGAGAAAAAAATACAGAGCATGGTGGATATAAAAGTAACAGAGAAGATAAAATCATCCGAATAGCTTAATTCTTGGACAATACCAAAGGTAACAGTGAGGTGAAGCATGATAGATTTAGCTGGCCATAAAATTAAACAAACAAAAATCTTAGGAGTTCTTCAGTATATTAAAAAGTAAACAGCCTGGTCTGTGCATAGCAGTTTGGGAGGGCTGGTACATGGGCTCTGAAGTTTTACAATTTGAATTCTACGAGTAGGTAGTTTAGGCAAGAGGCCCAGAGGAAAGAAGCCAAAATTCCCTCCTGACTAGTCCTAATACGTATTCCCTACTTTAAAAGAGGTAGTTGCCTCATTATTCTTTTAGTATATACTCTGATGTCCTCCTTTGTGCATCTGTTCATATTGTTTTCCGTGTGAGTAATTTTCTTCTTTCACTGCCTTTCCATCTCCTGAATTTCTATCCATACTTTGACTAAATTTAAGTCTTTTCCATATCTCTTAAATATGAATAAACATTTGCATGTTACATATGCAGTGTTCATGGTTATTCCATATGCAGTCAAACCAGGATTTATGCTGCTGAACACACTGAAGGTGCTTAAATGGTTCAGGGCTAAAAGTTGGATGGTTTTACTAAAGAACTGCGCTGATAAACCAAACAAACTCTTTGCCGTTGAGTCGATTCCAACTCATAGCGACCCTACAGGACATAACTGCCTCAAGGGTTTCCAAGGAGCATCTGGTTGATTTGAACAGCCTACCTTTTGGTTAGCAGCCGAGCTCTTAACCACTGTGTCACCAGGGCTCCAAAAAGTTTGCCCTATTTCAGTCCTTTAATAAAATTATACTACTATAAAATAATGGAAGCCCTAGTGGCGTAGTGGTTAAAGAGCCATGGCTGCTAACCAAAAGGCTGGCAGTTTGAAACCACCGTGCACTCACTGGAAACTCTATGGGGTAGTTCTATTTGGTCCCATAGCGACCCTATAAAATAAATACAGAAGAACACATAGTAACAAAACAGGTATTAGGGCAAACTTTCTCAAAAAAAGCTAGAAAGTAATTATCATAGGCTTGTGGGCCACATGGTTTCTGCTGCAACTATTCAACACTGCTCTTATTTCCCAAAAGCTGTCATAGACAATTCATAAATGAGTGTCGCTATGTTGCAATAAAACTTTATTTACAGAGTTGTGTGTCCAGCCAATAGGCTATAGTCTGCCAACTCCTGCATAATAAGAAAAATGTTCAGGATTTAATGCATGATGTAGAAGAATATCGTAGTTTGGAAAATTAAGAAAGTATCGAAGGCATTAATGACAAGAAAAGAAAATACCATAATATTCCTGCATGGCACAGATGGTTAAGCACTCGACTACTAACTAAAAGGTTGGCAGTTTGAACTCAATAGGAGAAAGGTTTGGCAATCTGCTTCTGAAGGGTCACAGCCTAGAAAACCCTAAGAAGCATTGCTACCCTGCACATATGGAGTTGCTATGAGTCAGAATGGACTCAACAGCAACTAAAAACAATATACTATGAGCAAAATCTTGAAAGAATGATGAGTTTTTGCTATTATATGAAATAATAAATTAAAATTATAAAAGTTGTGGACACACTGTTAAGGTATCTCCCATGATACCCAACTCCTGGTATTTGTGCCCTTTTGTAATCCCTTCCCCTTCCTTATATGTGGGCAGAATATGTGGCTGGAGTCTAAACAGAAAAAAATACAGAGCATTATGAGATAAAAATAAGAGAAGGTAAGATCATAGAAACAGCTTAATTCTAACCAAAACCCATTGTCATTGAGTCAATTCTGACTCACAGCAACCTACAGGACAGAGCAGAACTGCCCCATAGAGTTTCCAAAGCCATAATCTTTAGGAATGCAAACAGCCACCACTTTCTCCCACAGAGTGGCTACTGGGTTCAAACCATTGACCTTTTGGTTAGCAATCAAGCACTTAGCCACTCTGCCACCAGGACTCCTCCATTCTAACCAAAGGTGATGGGATGTCACATCCATTACATAAGATAACTAATATCTGTCTTGCTGAAAGACCCTCTCCCTCACTAGCTTTGAAGAAATAAGCTGTCAGGTGTGAGCTGCACTATACAGAGGGCCACATGGCAAGGAACTAAGGGTGGCCCCTGGCTGACAGCCATAAAAAAACTGAGTTCTGCCAACAACTTTGTGAGCTTGAAGTAGATTCTTCCCCATATGAGAATACAGCTCTGGTCAGCTTCTTGACTGTAGACTTTCAGAGGATCCAGCTAAGCTGTGACCATACTTCTAACCGATGGAAATTATAACATAATAAATATTTGTTGTTTTAAGACACTAAGTTTGTGTTAATATTGTTATGCAGCAATATCCAGTGCCGTCGAGTGAATTCCGATTCACAGAGACCCTATAGAACAGAGTAGAACTGCCCCATAGAGTTTCCAAGGAGCACCTGGTGGATTCAAACCGCCGACCCTTTGGTTAGCAGCCATAGTACTTAACCACTATGCCACCAGGGTTTCCTATGCAGCAATAGATAATAGAAAAGTAAACATATAACTAGTTGTAATTTACAGTACAACAGTGTATCATTTATCTCCTTTAATTCTAGAACTAAAATTATATAACTTATATACAAGATCAATTCTAAAAAATATACTCTTGGATGTCATATAACTTGTATTTTAATTTCTAACAACTTCTATTAAACCTGTTTGATATTCAATATTTCTGCAAACAGATAAAGATCCTCCATTAAAAAGAAAATTGTGCAAACCCTAAATATTTATGCCATCATTTCACTTTTGCTACTTGTAAGATATTCCAAACTTATCCAAGTACCAAACTATCAGAAAGTGACCTAAACAGAAAATACCTCAAAGGCAATTTAAGTACTAAAGAATTAAACATGTTTTAAGAAAAGTCTACCTCAATCTTTACATGTAGGAAGCCCTAAGGTCTTCAATTTACTCCTTAGAGTATGTGTACGGTCTTTTGTGTGTTCCTATTTATCTTGTTGTATTCATTAGGCCTAAGGTAGACTTATTCTGTGTTTTTCTGGTAGTGCTCACTATATCTAGCTTCCATACCTACATTACTACTGAAACTCTGAAAGCTCCACATTCATGCCTACGCACAAGCTCACACATACAGATGTACAACTATTTGGTAAATGAGTAATTTACTTCAAGGGAAAATGGTTAAAAATTTGGCAATCTCCGGCCAACATGGCACCATGGACAGGCGCACCACGCCTTCCCTCCACAGTGAAGACCCAAAAAACTAAGTAAAAGAGACATATGTCATTCCTGGAATCTGGAGTGTCACATGAAGATACAAATAACTCAGCCAAGCACTGAATGGAATAAGAAACTGACAGAGGACAGAAAGCGAAGAAAGATATGTGCTGAAGGCCCCATCAGCGAACATAGCATGTATGCGCCATCTTGGGCTCCTGTCGGGGATCAGCAGACAGGCAGTACCGGAAAGGAGCTTCAAGGAACTCCCAGCAGAAAACAGAGCACCCGGTAACCAGCGATACGCACTTTCCACCCCCAGTTCTCACCCTCCTGCTCCACCTCCGAGCTTCCTGGCTGGCTGCAGTGGCTTGGCAGGCCGGGAAGTGCAGCGTCTGTGCTGCTTGGATTTGTCCCACTCATGTTGGAGATAGGCAAACAGGGAGTACAAGAAAGTATCTTCAGGAAGTTCCCAGCAGGAGACAGAGCACCTGGTAATAAGCAACACGCACTTTTCTAACCCCCCTTCTCTCCCCCCCCTCCACGCCCTCCTCTGCTTTCCGCCAGCTGCAGTCTCTCGGCCAGGAGGCAACTGTTTTGGCTTCAGGCTGTTTGGATTCGCCCTGCCCACACTGGCCGGGCCCCTGAGCTGGCGTTGGTTCTTTCTATCTCTTATGGTTTCTTCTGTGCCTCCTACCACCTCCCCCTCATTTCTCTGAAACACTTGGCTCCGTGTGCCAAAGTTGCTTCTTCTTGAAGCCGTGCTCAACTGGGGAATCAATCCCCCGGCCCGCAACACCACACTGGTGGGATCCCTGGGGCTTTTTTCCCCCTTGTTTGGCTTTGCTTTATTTCTTTGTTTTCTTTTTCTTTTCATAGCTTAGGAGCCCCTTCTAGCTGGCTGCACTGCACGGCTTAGGAGCCACTCCCCCAATCTGCGCAGCTGCATAGGTGGGATCCCTGGGGGCATTACTTTCTTTTTTTTCTTCTTTCTTTTTTTCTCTTTTTCCCTTTCTGATTTCCCAGTTCTCCTCCCTCTACACTTACCTACTTTTGTGGTCTCCTGAATACCTGGTGCTGTGTGACATCTATACCCCCTCTAGCCAGGCTATACCACGCAGCCCGGGAGCCACTTCCCCAGTCTGAGCAGCCTCACCAGTGGGACTCTGGGACTCCTGGGAGTTTTTCTTTCCTTTTCCAGATTTTACCTAGTTACTTTTTCTTTCTTTCTTTTCTCCATTTTTTGGTTTCTCATCTATCCACTCCAATGGTAAGCTCCCTTAGCACCCTTTTTTTTTCTTTGTTTGCTTGTTTTTGGCTCCTGTTTCTCTCTCCTCATTCCCCTACCCCTATTAGCTCCACACATCAGGACCTCACCCCTCTTTCTTGCCTACCTGTACCATCCACTGAGCATAACACCCCCGAGCAGCACAGACATGGCATACTGAACCTGCCCAGCAATAATTCCTGGCTGGCCCTAGTACATGCCACAAACAACCCATCCCAGCCCCTCCCCTTTAACTGGATCCACACTGCTGCACCATAGCTGAATGACTGGCCCTGCCCATTGAACAAGGAGGTGAAAAGTACCATGAGTACAGATGAGCAAACAACAAAGAATACACAGCCCGCCTACTCAGACATAATCAAATAAAACAAAAAGCAGGATGAAACAAACAAGTCTACAATCAAGAAATGAGGAAAACAACTACTGAATGTCCCAAAGACAGAAAAGAATACCAAAACATATAAAAAGCAGGACAGGATGGTTCCAGTAGTCTTCCAAAATAAAACACCAGATGACTTTCCAGTAGAAGAAAAGGCACTAGAACTATCTGGTAGGGAATTCAATTCTCTAATATTCAGACTGATCCAAGAGTTGAAGCAAAAAGCAGACAAAAGTGAGGAAAAAATAGATGAATTTGTGGAAAAGGCAGACAAATTAATAGAAAATACAGACAAAAAAAATGGAACAATTCAGGAAAATAATACAGGAACAAAATGCCAAAATAAATTCACAACTAGAAATCACTCAAAATCAACAGTTAGAAATCCAAAAGATAAACAACAAGATTTCAGAAATGGACAGTGTCATAGAAGGGCTGAGGAGCAAGTTTGAAGCAATGGAAAACAGAATCAGTGAAATTGAAAACAAATACTTGGACACAACTTTGAGGAAAAATCAGAAAAAAGAATGAAGAAAAATGAAGAAACCCTGAGAATTATGTGGGATACAATCAAAAGCAAAAATTTACGAGTGATCGGAGTTTCAGAACAGGGAGAGAAAATGAAAAACACAGAGAGGATCGTTGAAGAAATGCTAACAGAAAACTTCCCTAATATTATGACTGATGAAGAGGTGACCATCCAAAAAGCTCAATGAACTCTATATAGGATAGACCCCAAAAGAAAAACAGCAATAATAATCACACTCGCTAAAACCAAAGACAAAGAAAAACTCCTGAGAGCAACTCAAGAAAAACAAAAAGTCACATACAGAGGGGAAACAATAAGACTAAGCTCTGTTTTTTTTTGGCAGAAACCACGCAGGGAAGAAGGCAATGGGATGACATACATAAAACCTTGAAAGAAAAAAACTGCCAACCAAGAATAATATATCCTGCAAAACTTTCATCCAAATATGATGGTGAAATTAGGACATTTCCAGATAAACAGAAATTAAGGGAATATGTAAAAAACAAATGAAATTACAAGAATTATTAAATGGAGTCCTTTGGTCTGAGAACAAACAACATTAGACCACAGCCTGCGTCTAGGAAGCAAGACTGTACCAGCGAGATACCAACTTAGGAAATGAACTCTCAAGGACTATCCAAAACCAAAATAATTGCAACAGGGAACCAGAGAGGTTAATCTGTAAATGTCACCAACGTCAGAACAACAAAAGAGGGAATAAATGGTATACTACTCGACGACACTGGGTATAGGACTTTCTAACGGAAAGGAAGGCAGGGTGATACCAAGTAAAAATAGACTGGTTCAAACCTAGGAAGATATGGGTAAATTTCAAGGTAACCACAAAGAAAGTTAACAAACCTACTCATCAAAACAAAAAAGGAAAACATAAAGACTCAATAAAAAGAAATAAAAAAGAAATCCACTAACAAAAGGAACTCAGCACAGGAGAGTAAGAGGAACAGAGAAAATGTTGGCACCGCAAAAAAAAAGCATTACAATAAACTCACACCTATCAATTATTACACTGAATGTCAATGGCCTAAATGCACCTTTACCTTCGATCAGGGAGGTGACCTGAGTAAGGGTGGTGTTACAATACCCCCCCAATCCTCTTAACATAAAACTGAAATCACAAAATGGAGGACAACCACACAATACTGGGAATCATGGCCTAACCAAGTTGATACACACATTTTGGGGGGGGGTGTGTGTGTGACATAATTCAATCCATGACAAAAGCACTACAAAATGACAGCAATAAACTCACACCTATCAGTAATTGCACTGAATGTAAGTGGCCTAAATGTACCCATAAAGAGACAGAGAATGACAGGATTAAAAAAAATAGCATCCATCAATATGCTGTCTACAAGAGACACACCTTAGAAACAAAGACAAAAATTTATTAAAAATAAAATGATGAACAAATATGTATACGTCAAGAAAACACCTACCAAAAAAGAGCAGGAGTGGCAATACTAATCTCAGATAAAATGAACTTAAAAAAAAAATCCACCATAAAAGACAAAGAAGGACACTATATGATGACAAAAGGGAAGATCCATCCTGAAGACTTAACCATAATAAACATCTATCCACCCCATGACAGGGCTCCAAAATACATAAAACAAACTCTAAAAGCACTGAAAAGAGAAATTGACAGTTCCACAATAATAGTAGGAGACCTCAATACACCACTCTCAGTAAAGGAAAAAAAATATAGAAAGAAACTCAACAAAGACACAGAAGATCTAAAGAGCACAATTTTGGCCAACTTAACATGACAGATGTATATGGAATAGTCCACCCAACAGATGCAAAGTACACATTCTTTTCCAAAGCACATGGAATGTTCTCCAGAATAGACGACATCTTAGGACACAGAGTAACCCTCAAAAAAAAAATCCAAAATATTGAGACAACAGAAAGTAACTTTTCTCACCACAAAGCCATCAAAGTAGAAACTAACAACACGAAGAGCAAAGGAAAAAAAAAAAATTAATTACATGGAAACTGAATAATGCCTTGCTAAAAAGCCACTGGAAACCCTGGTGGCGTAGTGGTTAAGTGCTACGGCTGCTAACCAAGAGGTTGGCAGTTCAAAGCCACCAGGTGCTCCTTGGAAGCTCTATGGGGCAGTTCTACTCTGTCTTATAGGGTCTCTATGAGTCAGAATCGACTCAACGGCAGTGGGTTTGGTTTTGGTTTGGAAAAAGCCACTGGACAATAAAGGCAATCAGAGATAGGATCAAAATATTCCTAGTATCAAACAAGAATGAAAACACTTCATACTAAAACTTTTGTGTCACAGCAAAGGCAGTGCTCAGAGGTCAATTTATAGCAATACATGCACACATCAAAAAAGAAGGGACAAAATCAAAACATTAGCTACACAACTTGAACAAATAGAGAACAGCAAAAGATGCCCAGAGCCACCAGAAGAAAGGCAGATCAGAGCAGAAGTAAATGAAATAGAGAATAGAAAAACAACAGAAAGAATCAACAATACCAAAAGTTGGTTCTTTGAAAGGATCAACAAAATCAACAAACCACTGGCCAAATTGACAAAAGAAAAACAGGAGAGAACACAAACAACCTGAATAAGGAATGAAATGGGGGGTGTTACAACAGAGTCAACTGAAAAAAAAAAGGATCATAAGAGAGTATTATGAAAAACTATATTCCAACAAATCTGAAAACCTAGAGGAAATGGACAAATATCTAGAGACACACGACACACCCAAACTAACACAAAATGATGTTGAAAATCTGAACAGACCCATAACAAGAAAAGAGATTGACAAGGTAATAAAAAAACTCCCAACAAAAAAAGGCCCTGGCCCAGATGGCTTTACTAGAGAATTCTAACAAACACCAGTACTACTCAAACTATTTCAGAACATAGAAAAGGAAGCGATACTTCCAAATTCATTCTATAAAGCCAGTATAATGCTGATACTAAAACCAGGCAAAGACACCACAAAAGAAAAAAATTACAGACCAATATCTCTCATGAATATAGGTGTAAAATTTTCCACAAGATTTCTAGCCAATAGAATTCAGCATCATAAAAAAAAAAAAAAAATACACTACCACCAAGTGGAATTCATACCAGGTATGCAAGGATGGTTCAACATTAGAAAATAAACCAATGTAATCCACCACATCAAAGAAAATGAAAGAAAAGAATCACATGATCATCTCAATTGATGGAGAAAAGGCATTTGACAAAGTCCAACACCCATTCCTGATAAAAACCCTCAATAAAATAGGTAAGAAAGGGAGATTTCTCAACATAATTAAAGGGCATCTATGCAAAACCAATGGTCAACATCGTTCTCAATGGAGAGAGGCTGAAAACATTCCCTTTGAGAACAGGAACAAGACAAGGATGCCCTTTATCACCACTCCTATTTAACATTGTGTTGGAAGTCTTAGCTAGAGCAATAAGGCAAGAAACAGAAATAAATGGCATCCAAATTGGTAATGAAGAAGTTAAACTATCCCTATTTGCAAATGATATGATACTATACTCAGAAAATCCAATAGACTTCATGAGAAAACTACTGGAACTAATAGATTCAACAGAGTAGCAAGATACAAGATCAACATACAAAAATCAGTCGGATTCCTATACACCAATAAAGAGGACAATGAAAAAGAAATCAGGAAAACAATCCCATTTATAATAACCCCTAAAAAGTAAAATACTTGGGAATAAATCTAACCAGGGATATAAAAGACTTCTACAAAGAAAACTACAAAACACTACTGCAAGAAACCAAAAGAGATCTACATAAATGGAAAAACATACCATGCTAATGGATAGGTAAACTCAACATTGTGAAAATGACAATTCTACCCAAAGTGATTTACAAATACAAGGCAATAACGATCCAAATACCAACAACATTCTTTAAAGAGGTGGAAAAACTTATCGTTAACTTTATATGGAAAGGGAAGAAGCCCCGGATAAGTAAAGCACTATTGAAGAGGAATAAAGTAGGAGGACTTGTACTGCCTGACCTCAGAACCTACTATACAGCTATGGTAGTCGAAACAGCCTGGTACTGGTAAAACGACAGACACATTGACCAATGGAACAGACTGAGAACCCAGATGTAAATCCACCCACCTTTGGTCACCTGATCTTTGACAATGGCCCAAAGTCCAACAAATGGAGAAAGGACAGTCTTTAACAAATGGTGCTGGCAAACTGGATGTCCATCCGCCAAAAAATGAAACAAGACCCATACCTCACACCATATATAAAACTAACTCAAAGTGGATCAAATATCTACATATAAAGCCAAAACCCATGATGTTCATAGAAGAAGAAATAGGATCAACACTAGAGGTCCTAATACATGGCATTAACAGGATACAAATCATAAACAACAACACACAAGCTCTGGAGGATAAGCTAGATAACTGGGATCTTCTAAAAATTAAACACCTATGTTCATCAAAGGACTTCACCAAAAGAGTAAAAAGAGAACCTACAGATTGGGAAAAAATTTTTGGCTATTACGAATCAGACAAAGGTCTAATCTCTAAAATCTACAAGAAGATCCAACACCTCTACAACAAAAAGACAAATAATCTAATTAAAAAAACGGGCAAAGGAAATGAACAGACACTTCAGCAAAGAAGGCATTCAAGTGGCCAACAGACACATAAGGAAATGCTCATGATCTCTAGTCATCAGACAAATGCAAATCAAAACCACAGTGAGATATCATCTTACCTTGGCATTACTTGCACAAATCAATAAAACAGAAAATAACAAATGTTGGAGAGGATGTGGGGAGATTGGAACTCTTACGCACTGCTGGTGGGAATGCAGAATGATAAAACCTTTTTGGAAAATGATATGGTGCTTCTTTAGAAAGGTAGAAATAGAAATACCATTTGATCCGGCAATCCCACTCCTAGGAATATATTCTAGAGAAATGAGCCATCACACAAAGAAATATATGTACACCCATATTCACTGCTGCATTGTTCGCAACAGCAAAAAGATGGAAACAACCCAGATGCCCATCAACAGATGAGTGGATAAACAAATTGTGGTACACACAATGGAGAATTATGCAATGCTAAAGAACAATGATGAATCTGTGAAGCACCTCATAACACAGATGCATCTGGAGGACATTACGCTGAGTGAAATAAGTCAGTCATGAAAGGATGAATACTGTATGAGACCTCTACTGTAAAAACTCATGAAAAGTTTTACAAACAAAAAGAAAAAATATTTGATGGTTATGAGGGAGCGGAGGGGTGGGAATGGAAAAGCACTCAATCGACAATAGGTAAGTGGTAACTTTGGTGAAGGGTAAGACAGTACACAATACTGGGGAAGCCAGCACAACCTGTACAAGGCAAAGTCATGGTAGCTCCACAGACACATGGACCTGAGGGACAGAATTGCTGGGCTGAGGGCTGTGGGGACCACGGTCTCAGGGAACCTGTAGCTCAATTGGCTTACAGAGTTTATAAAGAATATGTTCTATTCTAGTTTGGTGAATAGTGTCTGGGGCCTTAAAAGCCTGTGAGCGGCCATCTAGGATATTTCACTGGTTTCACCACTTCGGGAGCAGGGAAGAATGAAGAAAACTAAAGACAGATGGAAAAGATTAGTCCAAAGGACTAATGGACCACATCTACCAAGGCCTCCAACAGACTGAGTCCAGTACAATGAGATGGTGCCCAGCTATCAACACTGACTGCTCTGACACGGATCACAATAGAGGGTCCCAGACAGAGCTGGAGAAAAAATATAGAACAAAATTCCCACTCAAAAAGAAAGAACAGACTTGCTGGCCTGACAGAGGCTGAAGAAACCCTGAGAGTATGGCCCCCGGACATGCTTTCAGCTCAGTAATGAGGGCACTCATGAGGTCCACCCGTCAGCCAAAGATTGAACAGTCCCATGGAACAAAATAAGACTAAAGGGGTGCGCCAGCCCTGGGGCAGGGACTGGAAGGCAAGAGAGAACAGGAAAGCTGGTAATAGGGAACCCAGGGTTGACAAGTGAGAGCGTTGACATGTTGTGCGTGGGGTTGTTAACTAATGTCATAAAACAATGTATGCACTGTTTGATGAGAAACTAATTTGTTCTGTAAACTTTCATCTAAAATTCAATAAAAAAGGAAAAAATAGTAATCTACAGTGAAAAGTTATTAATATAATCTCTATGCTATAATTTTCTCTTATTTCTGAAATGAAAAGTAGTGTTTGCGTGATGAGCAATATACTAATGCCCTGGGCTCGTAATCACTGACCGTAGTTAGTTTACATTTTGGAATCATTGTTCCATTCCTTAGAGCAGACTTAATTCATTGTACAAGCTATACTGACTTGGAAATGGAGAAGAGTGGAGAACCTCGCATATGCAGACTCCAATGTACTAATCTAATTTTCCAAAGAAATGTAAAATGCTTCCAAATTTTGCTTTATGATTTTTCTAAAGTAAACTAGCCATGAGATGATAAAACTAAGTTACCTAAGCTATGCATATTTTAAAAAATATTAAACATTTAGATGAAGATAATAATAGGGCATAAATAATATTAAGATTAAAAGTATTAGCTTTAGGAAAAGAGCAGACTATAAAGGCAAGGCCTTCACTAAACCCATCATATTCTTGTATTTAATCATTCATTTAACAAATAGTTATTGAATACCTAGCATAATGCTTTGGGATTTGACACTTCATCAAAGATAGACCTTTTTAATCTAATACTGTGCTTTATTCTTGTTTGTATCTTTCATTAAAACATCTCCTTAGAGAAATCACCAAGTTCACTAGGCACAGTTCTGCTTTCTACATAATGGCACATGAGTGTCACTAAAAGTTCTGTTACTATAAAAGAAGCATCACCCTTTCTCCAGTTTCCAATAACATGGACCTCACTTATTTTTGAGCCATTATCAACAGTGTCCTCGATTTCCAGATTTCTAACAACAATCTGCTCATGGCAATTTAGGCTAGTATGCTCCTCAAAATCCTACTCTTTAGAGACAACTTCCAAGAAACGTGGCCTAAACCAAACAATATTGTACAAAATAGGTATAAACAAAGTCCTTGATTTAATTTCAAAATATCAATTTCATAAGTATAGTATATGGGATGCATTAAATAAGTAAATTTATAAAGATTTTGTAAACTATAAATATAGTTGTGGTACAATGAATTGCTTTTATATGGCCTTTCTCACAGTGGTAACTCCTGTAAAATGACTGGGTGGGATTATAAAATAAAATGCTTGTGGCCCACCAAGGGGATTGGACAGCTTGTTAATAATGCAAATAAGGCGCACGGAATCCCTGTGCAGGTGGGACTATGCAAATGAGATGTATAGAACTCTAACGACAGAACCGGTCAGTTTTGCCATCCTGCTAGGCCTAACCCTTTCACAAACCATGGGATATATATATGTGCCAGTTATATTTCCCATATCTGGAGATTTATCGGCAGTCATTTGAGCACATTAGTATGTTCTGGCATCATCGAAGATACTGGTGCAACTGCTTAAAAAACAAGGGAGTCAGTCTGCACGACATTTGAGTGTTGAGAGTTATTCGTATGAGATGGTTCCTGGAGTGATTCTGTGAAACTTTTGTGTTTGTTGGCTTCTGTACAGTGAGACAAGTCTTTTAAGTGTGTTTTCTATTTTCTTTGTGTTATAGGGAGGTACAGTTACAGGCATTTTAACATATTCAAGCAAATGAGTTATTTTGGGGGTGAAAACAGTTTTTGATGCACTTCCTGGGCCATGTGACCGATATGTACCGTGTGTGATGTACTTCATGGAATATGGGACTGATATGGTCCGCTTACATCAGTCACCTTCCTGTTAACATCTTTTATAAAGTGCTCACTTCCCTGATGACATCTTTTATAAAGCTCTCACCTTCCTGCAAACAGTTTGTGATCCACTTCCTTGGCCATGGGGCTGATATGTCCCACTTGCAATTGGCACCCCACTTTTTCAATTAATAAAAACTGCCAACACACAATGATTCAAAATCTACCCCATTAGTGAAAAAACACATCACCAAAAAAATTAAAAAAAAAAAAAAAGTCATCTGTGAAAGGGTTAAAAGAGAGGCAATCCTAGAGCAGAGAGGGAACCTCACTACCACCAAGAAGAGATGGGAGCAGAGCATGTTCTTTGGACCTGGGGTCCCTGCACCAAGAACCTCCTAGACCCAGGAGACAGGGAGCTGTAAGACTGGAGATGGCACAAGCCAGCAAGAAGCAGCGGCAGACAAACAGCGCCAGCAGAACCAGGAGACTGGTGTTAGACGGAGCGAAAGAGCTGAGTGACTTTGGGCTGGAGGCTTCCCGACAGAGAGAGGAGTCTCTGGGCACTTGTTGGGAGCTAGGCTTGCCGACCCATGCAACAAGAAAGCTAAGTGTCTTTACTGGTAGAGTGCGGTGCCCCCAGGCACTTATTGGCAGAGCTAAAGAGCTTTGTATTACTTGCCTGAGCTAGACAGAGGCCAGGACCAGGGGCTGAGGAACTGAGGGCCAAGGGGCTGATTGCCAGAGAGAGGTCCACCTCTGGGCATGGCTGAGAAGAGGCTGTCCTCATCAAAGAACTGTATCCTGAGGTGTTCCTGTTCCTGAATTGTAACCTGTAATTTCCCTAAAAAACTCCATAACTGTATGGTCTGTGAGTTCTGTACGACCATCTCAACGAATTATCAAACCCAGCAGAGAAGTAGAGGGTGCTGTGGGAGAGGGAGCTGTGTCAGATTTGGTAAAAAGGTTGGAGAGAAGAGGTATGTCTGACCTCCACCTTGCTGGAATCGTCTCCTACTCCTGAAGTTAGAGGAGCTCAGACACCCCTGCACCACCATTTTTACAATGTTATTGTTGTTGGATGCCATTGAGTTGGTTCCGACTCATAGCAACCCTATACGCAACAGAATGAAACACTGCCCAGTCCTGAGCCTTACAATCCTTACAATCATTATGCTTGAGCTCATTGTTGCAGCCACTGTGTCAATCCACCTTGTTGAGGGTCTTCCTCTTTTCCACTGACCCTGTACTTTGCCAAGCATGATATCCTTCTTCTGGGACAGATCCCTCCTGACAACATGTTCAAAGTGTGTAAGACGCAGTCTCGCCATCCTTGCCTTTAAGGAGCATTCTGGTTGTACTTCTTCTAAGACAGATTTGTTTGTTCTTTTGGCAGTCCATGGTATATTCAATATTCTTCACCAATACCACAATTCAAAGGCGTTAATTCTTCTTCGGTCTCCCTTATTCATTGTCCAGCTTTCACATGCATATGATGCGACTGAAAATACCATGGCTTCAGTCAGACACACCTTAGTCTTCAAGGTGACACCTTCGATCTTCAACACTTTAAAGAGATCCTTTGCAGCAGATTTACCCAATGGAATGCGTCTTTTGATTTCTTGACTGCTGCTTCCATGGCTGTTGATTGTGGATCCAAGTAAAATGAAATCCATGACAACTTCAGTCTTTTCTCCATTTATCATGATGTTACTCATTGGTCCAGTTGTGAAGATTTTTGTTTTCTTTATGTTGAGGTGTAATCCATTCTGAAGGCTGTGGTCTTTGATCTTCATTAGTAAGCGCTTCAAGTCCTCTTCACTTTCAGAAGCAAGGTTGTATCATCTGCATAATGCAAATTGTTAATGAGTCTTCCTCCAATCCTGATGCCCTATTCTTCTTCATATAGTCCAGCTTCTTGTATTATTTGCTCAGCATACAGATTGAATAGGTATTGTGAAAGAATACAAACCTGATGCACACCTTTCCTGACTTTAAACCAATCAGTATCCCCTTGTTCTGCCTGAACAACTGCCTCTTGATTTATGTAAAGGTTCCTCATGAGCACAATTAAGTGTTCTGGAATTCCCATTCTTCGCAATGTTATCCATAATTTGTTATGATCCACACAGTCAAATGCCTTTGCATAGTCAATAAAACACGGGTAAACATCCTTCCGGTATTCTCTGCTTAATAGTATAATATAAATATAGTATAAGCTACTAATGTGCTGTTGCTACACAGCATAATAGGAACATTTTCATTGAGTACTTGTTATGTGCTGGAAATTATTTCATATCTTACTGTATCTTGTCATCATGACAACCATATAAAATGTCAATAATATTATCAGAATGATTAATTCCAAGTTCATAGTAAAAAAAAAACAAAAAGCTAATGAATTCTTAGCTATAATAATAAATTTGTTCACATTATAGTTCTAATATGCTGAGTACAGGTCATACTAAATTTGGAATACTAAATATTGTATTAAGTTCTGGGCACAGTTGAAGGGACAATGTCAGGCTAAAAGGTACATCAAGAGGCATACAACCAGGATAGTGAGAAGTGTGAAAACCACCAGTTTAAGAAACCAAGTCTACTTAATTTTGGAGAAGATTTAAGATGATAAAACAGTCATTTTCAAAAATCTAAAGGTATAATGTGAAAGAGTAGATAGATTCCTTCTATATCATAGGTAAAAGTGGGAATAATATATCTGTAGCAGATATATGGATTAAACACCAATATACAGAATTTTCTAATAAATTATAGCTTTTTCAACAATACTTTGCTTTTTAAACCAGAAAGTCTGTATTCAAATTCTGTTTGATATCTTCCAAGGATTACACAATATTGATTTGTTGCCAGATGTGAGGTTTAATTATGAGACTGCCAAGGCTTATTTCAAATTGAAGAATCTATGATCTATACTAAAAAAAAGGCAAATAGGGTTATGAATGTATATTTAAATATGAAGTCTTGTCACTTTAAAAATGAATAAAAATATGATTTATGAGTTTGTTACATTTCTTTCAATAAGACAATAAACTGTAATTATACAATGACTTATGAGTATATCAACTTCTCAAGTTAATAGCTCTAATAATTCTATTCTAAACAGTGAAATTCTAAAAAAAAATTGGCATTCATTTAAGTCTTTTTTAAAAAAATGGAACACAATGCACTGTCGAATATTTTTTAATTATACAAGTTAGATTTCCAGAGATGTTAGTCTAATTTAAAGTTTAAATGAATATTTGAACTTAAATTAGAATTTAAGGCAATTACTCTAATTTTATCTCAACAGCTTTTGTAGAGTTAATAGTTTAAAATATTTAATTTCAGAATGGGCAAACCCATAAAATCATATGCACAACAAAAATCTGTGCTCAGGGTGAGCAGGGCATACATTCTATACTAACCAATTAGAAGAACTGTTCCAACAGCTATGCCTCCACCTGGAAATGAAACAAAACAAGAAGAAAATTAACCTAACTTTTCACATTATCTTTAGCATAAAAATTAGGCTTTTTCAAGGACAGGTTCTGCAATAACTTTAAAACTGAAGTTGAGGACAACATTTTAATTACCTTTGCAATACTTCGCTCAAGGTGTTATTATAAAATAATTACATATTATATGTAATTACACACTACACATTACAATTACTTTCATAATATACTGTGCTACCCTCTTTTCGCCTGTGATAGGACCATGCCGCATTCAACGTAACTGTGGTTAAGATTCAATAATGTTATATTTAGCACTTGTTAATAAATTAACTCAATAGCCAAGACCTAAATGTGCACAGTAACTTAACTACTACAGAAGTACAACAGAGAAAAGAAAGGTTACTATGATAGAAATTCCACTTTAATATTTATCTGCAAATTTAAGCCGTGGAGAAAAGAACTGATAATTAAAACTAATTCTCTTTTCATTATGAACAATATACACCAAGTCTGAACACTCTAAATATGCGTATCTAAATATATTTGGAATTTTAAATTAACAATAGCTGTCATTTCAAAGAAAAAAGGACATTTTCAAAGTCCTTTTTTCAATGTTATTACAACATGTTCTTCTAAATATGACTTAGGTTATTATAGTGATGAATATATAACTCAAATAGTGAATTGTTAATTATGGCTTAATTTAAAATCAAATGTTAGGAAACTAGAGCTACGCAAAAAGACGAGAAAATTGACTACTGATATTTTGTTCATAATACCATTTATAACATGTTATTATTTGCAATATCGATAACACAAATAAACCCACTTATGAAAAAAAAGTTATATCAAAGAATGCATAGAAATGTATTTAAATTGTAACAAATTAAAAATAATTACTGAAAATTGCTGGACAACTGAAAACAATGTTATCAGCTTTTTTCTTTTCAGGAAACAAACTGAAAGCAACATTTGGAACACCAGTAAAGATATTTTCCCAAAAATGTCTTGTAGAGGCAGATGTTGTGTGGAAAAATTTAGCACAAAATGTTCCTTTCATAATGGTTATTTTTGCCTTGCAAAAAGCCTATGTAACAGCAATTTGTTTCAGAGAAATACAATTTGGTAACATACATAGAACACCATGTAACATCTGGCCTGTGCTGATAGTGATATTTAAAATGAATTTTATAACAATGTGTAAAATCTTCCAAATCACTGAAGAGGAAAACAATAAAAAAGAAATAGTACATATACGTATTTTTATGTTCAAGAGGGGTTGTTGTAAGACTGAACATATATCTTAGCTTAACATTTAGACAAGTTCCTTCATTATAGCATTTAAAGCCATACCAGGCTAAACAAGATAACTTAGGCTGTTTTTCGAATTAACAAATTAACATAAGCTGAAATGTATACGATGATAAATCCACTGCCGCTGAGTCAATTCTGACTCATGGAGACCCTACAGGACTCAGCAGAACTGCCCCATAGGGTTTCCAAGGCTGTAAATCTTTATGGAAGCAGACTGCCACATCTTTCTCCTGTGAAGTGGCTGGTGGGTTAGAACTGCTGACCTTTTGGTTAGCAGCTAAGCGCTTAATGTTGCTCCACCAGGGCTCCTTGTACATGATGATAGTAATCACAAAGTGTCAGAGAACAAAAAGGTTTGCTTGGGGACAAGATTAGACTAAATGTTTAATTTCACACTTTGTGCCACATATGTGTAGGCCACTTTTTAGTACACTTTGAACATTTAAATCACAGTTACCAACTCCTTACTTTCCTACTATTCCTTCCATGAAAAAATAAACTTTTAACTATCTAATAGTCATTTTGTGTCTATTTAACAAGAAGAAATAATATAAGTACATAACAGACACTTTGCATCATCTTATCCAGAGCATATACTATTAAAAAGTTTCTTTAGCTGACTTCCCCTAAGAAGGATTTAGGTTTCTTACCTAAATATACATGTTTTCTCAAATTAGGAATTTATATAAGGCTTCCACTGGAACAGCTAGATAGAGTACAAAGGACTTTTTAAACATTTGATAAAAACATATCAAGAAATAGTTCCCCAATTAAATGTAGAGATCCCTACCACAGGTGTCTGGCCCAGAGATACCCTTACTCTTTCAGTGATTGTTTTCTGATTAAAAAAGAGATCACCAAAAATATCATTATTTGATAAATGGTGATCACCATAACAGTAATAATTAGTAAGAATATTTCCCAATGATGAAAGAGTTAAGCAAAATAAGACTATGCTAAGAAGGTGGCTCCCTGTAAGAATGATCCAAACCACCAGCTGTTCTTGACAACTCAGTAAACACCACACCATCGAATTTTTAAAATCTCATGTTAAAAATTCTAATGTTTGGGAAAATTTGTATATTACCTAAGACAGCATAAAATGGGAACGTACTAGGTGATTTTTACCAGCCAAATTAATATACTATCAGCACCTCTCTTATACATAAGACCAAGTTTTACTTCTTTTTTTCTAATGATTCTAGTATATAAATTCACAAGACTCAAATTTAGACTGACTGCAGTAAAGGTTGATCATGGAAACAGGATGAAGCCACCTTACAAAGTATTTTTAAATCAAGCTTTTATTCTATGTACAGTAATTTGGTATGTACATATATGTGCTGACAAAATTCCTCTATTCTTCCGAATTGGATTTTAGTGTGACCGAAACCCAAGCCAAATCCACTGCCGTCGAGTCAGACTTATAACAACCCTATAGCCAGAGCAGATCTGCCCCATGGAGTTTCCAAGGAACAGTTCGTGGATCTGAACTGCCAACCTTTTGGTTAGCAGCCGAGCTCTTAACCACTGTGCCACCAGGGCTCCTTAGTGTGACAGGACCTCACATTTCCCCCAAATACCTTCCTATTAGTTATTTTGATCTACCTTACTTGACATAGCAAGGTTCTAGCTGTATTTGAGTACTTTGTAACCATGCTCCCCAACAAAAAAGTCAAGACAACCAATCACAATATAATACTTGTCTTGATAAAAAAAAAAAATTTTTTTTTTTTAGCTAGCTGTTAATACATTTTTAAATTTAGTGTTCCATTAGTAATTTTAGCAAATTCCAAAAGCAACAGACCTCACACTAACCCGCTGCTGTTGAGTCGATTCCAACTCATAGTGACCCTATACGACAGAGTAGAACTGCCCCAGAGAGTTTCTAAGGAGTGCCTGCTGGATTCGAACTGCTGACCTTTTGGTTAGCAGCTGTACCACTTGACCACTACACCACCAGGGTTTCCATCCTCACACTAAAGGTTCCCAAATAATAGAAATACCTTTTCCCAATAGTCCACTAAAATCTTTTACGATAAATAATGGGATAAGGAAGCAATCAACTTATTCTATGATAAAATAAGCCAACAAAGGAAAAAAAATGAGTAAAATTATCTTATTCACCATCTCTTCTCTCCACTAATCATACCTTAGAGAAACCACTAAAACATTTTCTAAATCACTAATAAGAGACCCTTGGTTTTACTTCTAGGCCTCCTTAAGAATTCTATTTATCTCCAGCTTACTAAAAATAAAAGCCCAGTATTTTATCTACATATAAAAAATATATATATAAGACTAGAATATTCTGAATTTGAAAGGTCAAAGATACTTTGCATGCTTTATATTTTAAAGTATTCGTTTCATTATGATTTTACATATTTTGTTGTCTCAAATCAGAAAAAAAAAATATTTAATACCTTTAAAAAAATCAGAAAATTTATGATCTGGTTAAGTGCCAAGATTGTCCTATCTTACGATTTTTAGATACAAAGGGTTTATTTTTTCAATTCATGCGAGAAGTGGTTAAACAATAATATCGGTACTAAAGGTAGAAATTCAATCCTCCCACACCCCCAAAAACAAATCTCTAATTAAGTGATAAATTTTGGGTAAATTAAGTCTAATTAATACACTAGAATATGAAGGCCCAGAAGACAGCTTACCTATCAACAAAGGTGTCTCCCCTTTTCAAAGTCAGAGAAAGTAAAAGGGAAAACAAAGATCAGGAAAAATAAAAGTATTTAAACCAGTCCTTTCCAGTATTCCCTGTAAAGGAATAATTTTGGTTATAATTATAGAAAGGTATTTTGGGGGAAATGCTATGTAAAAATCAAGACCATATTCTCTCCTTGGTTCACAGTAATATTCTTAACTCCTTGATGCCAGACCCCAAATTAAATTGCAGTTATTTCATTAACAAGTCTACATTTTCTTCCCTAAGAGGTATGAAACATCCCAGCTACTCTTGATTGTTACACAACTATTGGTGGGACAAATATGAGAATCAAGATAGAGAAAGTTATGAATAGTGCTAATAGTTCTGTAGGTTAAACCACATGAAATGATTTTGCGTTAATACTACAAAGGAATAAGCTTTTTTTTTTCCTAAAATGTACAGCTGTTATCAGTTGCTGAAATATCATAACCAGGGTTATGTTAAAAAATATACTCTAAGCTTACTGTACATTAACCCACACTACAGATTAAGATACAGCAAAGGAACAAGTCACCAGTATTTATTTTTCAGTATCAGTGTTGAAAACGGCAGCTACCACCAAACTTCTTTCAGAGTATTATTCCTAGACTATTTTTTACACTAAATCACTGTCTTCCATTCATTTGACTGTCAAAATTTAATAAGTTCTGAACAGCACAGAGATTAAACTAGACAAACTTGAGAAGTCACTTTTCCCCACAAATAACCTTTTTGAAGGATAAGGCTAGGGAATAATTTCCCCAGGTTAGATAAAAAATTACTAATAGGTACTATATTTTATGTCCTAGGAAGAAAAAAAAAAATTGCCAGTCTCCCTTGTCTGCTACAATCTTTCTTTGGCAATTCCTGGAAGAAAGGAAAAGGAGTATCTATTTAACCAAGTCCTCTTCCTTTTAAAAATTATAAGTGCGTTATTTACATATATGAAGGAATCCACTGCCATCGAGTCGATTTTGACTCATAGTGACCGTATATGACAGAGCAGAACTACCCCACAGGGTTCCCAAGGAGTGGTTGGTGGATTCAAACTGTCGACCTCTTGGTTAGCAGCCAAGCTCTTAACCACTAAGCCACCAAGGTTAAGTGTCTTCAAATAATAAAATGTCCTGGAAGTGCAGGGTGGAGAACTAGGTTAGGAAATCTAAGAACTATAAAAATTCAAATCAGCTAACTTGGGAAATTTATATTAAAATCTAACAATAAAATTATCAGAATGAAAATATTTAATATGGTTACTTCATGTTTAAAAAATGAAGATACCAGGAACTTTCAAATTTATAAAACACTTCAGAGTAAATAATGGAAAAATTAGCATATTATCTAATGACTCAAAAAAACAAAAAAAAAAACTAACAACCTGGATGGTACCTTTCAAGTATAGTTAGCATCTATGCTTAAAATTACAATGATATCATGGTAGCAGTAGTAAAATGTCACTGTACTACACGGCCTTGACAATACAATACTGTTATACAGTAACCACAGAATATATTTAAGCAACAATCACAATATCAGAGTATAGTCTCATCATCCTGATATCATAACATCCTACTATTATTACATTTTGTCACAATGTGGTCATGTTAGGTTTGTCACAATTTGAACCAAATAACATTTTTGAGTAACAATATAGTAAGAATTGTTTATACTTACATACTTACACATTAGCAGTTAATTGTTTCACTTTCAAATGTTTTTTAATGAAAAACAAATGTAAAGTGTTTGCTTCACAGGGCCATACAGAATGGAAAATCAAAATATAAAAATGCCATTAAATTAACAACCGAAATACTTCTGATCATATTTACTATTCCAAGTGTAAAGAACTTTTTCAACTTCTGTGCACTTTACGAATTGCATACATGAAAAATATATTTCAAAATACCTCAAAATATTCACCAACTGACATTTATTTCAATCATCTTAATGAATACTAATTTTTGTTTATCTTGACTAGAAGCCCCTCTCCTCCCACCTCCAGCAAATCTAGAAAATCAAAAAATTACAGTTCAAGTTTTTATCTCGCTATAAACACATGTGGAAGGTGCCTTGGATTCTCTTTTTGGTGGATGCTTTAAAGGACAGGCTATAGATAAATCTAGGAGCCTTGGTGGGCAGTGGTTAAAACTCTCGGCTGCTAACCAAAAGGTCAGCAGTCCAAACCCACTAGCCAGTCTGCTTTTGTAAACATTACAGCCCTAGAAAACCTATCTGTCCTAGAGCGTTACTTTGAGTTGGGTGTCAACTCAACGGCAGTGGGTTTGGTTTTGGTTATAGTTAAATCTGTTAGGCTTAGGTTCAGTAAATGGTTAAAATTCCCTGAAAAACGTACTTAAATATTTGAGACAGCTGTAGCATAGGGCAGAGAGCATTAGATTTGGAGTCAAAAGATCAGCCCAGGCTGTCACTAGTTTTGTGATTCTGTTTATGTCACGTCTCTATGAGTCTGTTTCTGGAGTTCAAACACACAACTCCATTTTACATGTTCCATAATCTCGTTTGGGTTTTTTTCTACACATTATTTTTCTCTCAATCAAGAATTTATTGAAAATCTTCTAAATACCAGGGAATGTGTTAGGCACATTTTGTTATTCTAGTGAGGAACCGCAGATATAATGTCAGAAATGTGATTAGACTTTTTGTTTGGACAGTTTCAGGATCAAGTCAATGAAATCACATTTCCACACTGGATTAAAAAAAAAAACAAAGACTAGGAATAGTGACTCATAGTGAGGCTGAAAAGGAGAGGGGGAGAGTGAAATAAATATCTGCTAATTAGTTATTCTGAATCATTTCTGTTTACAGTACCATGCAACTCTGGAAGACAATAGTCTTGAAACATTAAGTGAAAATGCTAAAATTCTCGTAGGAAAAAACCCAGGATATCCTGTTAGGTCATGAAACAACAGAGGCAAAACGCCATACTGTTTCTCATAGGTTACTTATCACTTTACACTAAGCCCATTTAAAAAACATTCGTTGGGGGAAAATTAGAGAGAAAATATCAAATGAAGTACAAGAACAAGCAATGGCATTTGTAATACTTTATGAAAGTGTACAAGATTTAACACACATGATACACTTCTTAAAAAGTTATGAAATATACAATATAGACCAGGTTTAATGAAGCAGCATTCCAGATAGTAATTAACTAATCAACCAGCTTTATTAACACAACAGCTCTGTCCTAACTAATCTGGCCAATCCTTTCAACGTAACAGCTATGAAACGGGCATATTCTTCAGCAGGCTCTTCACGCAGAATTTCAGAGCTTATAAGGGAAAACCTAAGAGCTGTGCTTCTTTTTCTCGTTAGAATATGAATTAAGTTTATATGTTTGGCATGCAACAGCAATCAACTCTGGGAGGCAAAATGCATATTGGAAAAAACTAACAGATACATATATACATATACTTAACGCAGATACATGTATGCCTTTCTAAATGTCTAGGATGGGTATTAACTATTTTGGGTCAACATATACCTTCAACATACATTCTCTTAAAGCAAATATCGTTTAAGATTCAGAACCTAGAGATGAGCAGCTTGGCGGTGACAAGCGGGAAGTTACTTTCTTCAGCATTTTCTGTGGAAGCCCGTCTCTCAGAATGATAAAAACTTTATTAGTTTAGTCCAAGGCGTAAGCTACCCGGGAACTCCAGAAGTGTGTACCCAGAGGTAGGAAAAGGGCATCTTAGATGAAGACCAAACAGTCTTCAGACATTAATTCTTCCCCTTGACTAAGTAAAGCATGTCAGGGTAAAAGCAGGTAGGAATCCCGCCGTAATCTAGAAAGGGAATGGTGGGCAGAGAACCAGAGTACAGAGTCGGGGCACTAAGACAGGTTAAAAGTCTCCACGCAACCCTTCCTCCCCTTCATAAATATCAGACCTCGCTATCCTCTCCACGTCGGAAGGCTGAGGATTCTAAGAGAGATGTGGGTCAGAATGGATCTCCCGGCAAGTTCCCTCCCTGAGTTTCCCCTCTGTTGATCCCAAATCTCCTTTCCGAACCGACCTAAGAGCTGGTCCAGGGCTGGAAGCCCGGTTGATACCAGCAGCTGCCCATTCCGCACCGACGGCCGTGTGCCCGCGATGGACACCAGGCGAGAGCCACCGCTGTCGGTACCGCTGGCTCTAGAACCCTTCCTCTGGAAACTGGTCACGTTGTTCTTGCTGGTTGCCGCCGCCAAAGGACCAGTACCCCCGGCACCGGTGCCGCAAGTTGGCACCGCCGCCATCTTGTACCTTCCCGTGCTGACCCAATAGGAACGCTGGGAACTCAGCTGCCGGCCTGTCGGAATCAGACCTCAACTCCCGCCTCCTTGCCGCTACGGCGGCTATAATAGCTAGTAGGATTGAGACGTCCCTTCCGAGTTAGCCAATCGCAAGGCGCGTTGCTGAAAAGTGCTATCTGCTTGAGCCCTGGCGGACTTCTGCGGGGCCCAGGTGAGAAAGGCCCACCTGGGTCTTCTGTGAGAGTTGTTTGGGCTTCTTTGGGGCAGAGGTGGGTAACATTCAATGCTCTTGAGTGCGTTCATTCATCTTGAGTTAAAGAAGACGAGGGGGAAGCGATAAGCCCTTTCAGGGCTGATCTAGAAACTGCTAGTACGAGTTTGCACCTTTCTTCGCTCGATAGTAAAGAGAAGTAAAGAAGATACTTTTCCCTGCCCCCTTCTTTTGTGATTACTGAAAGCTCACTCTACCTTCCCTGAGCAGTCCTTCTGAATGGCCTTGTTATCTATCGAAACAACTGGAATTGTTAATGAGTTGATTGCTGAGAGTGTAGGCTCAGTTCATCAGTGCTAGTGGTAAAAGTGGTAGGTGGGTGGATGTAGACCTTGGAATGAAAAATGTTGAGCTTTGAGGTAATTTGGTTTTCCTCTGTTTGAAACAGCAAATGACAAAGTACCTCTCTAACAAGTACCTGTAAGAAGATTTCGTGAATTAGGGCTGCTGGAAGTCTTGGGGCGCTTTTCTGTAAGCGGTGTGAATGACAAGTGTTACACTGACAACCTCGTTCACACATTTAATTGTGGTTTGCTGTTAGAGCAGCTGCAAAAAACAGAAAATACCTTAAGTTCCCTCCCCTAACAAATGATAAAAATAATTCGATATGTTTGTACTTTGTTTCTTATTTGTGAATTCTGAATTGAGAGCTTTTAAATTAGAATAGGAATTTTATGTGGGCGGGTGGGGGAGACATGTAATCTAGAGCTGTGTCTTTGAATTTAAAAACTTTCTCAAAACTGAACTGGGGGGAGGGTGGTGAGTTGTTTTAAAGGCATTCATGGTTGACAACTGCCTAAATTACAAAGGACTTCCAAATCATACCTGCACTATTACATTCCTATTGATTTTGACAATGTAGCTTTAAAATACATCGAACCTCACTAGGGAAAATAAAACAACTTTACTGTTTAATGATATATCGGCTGAAACACTTTGATTAAGGTTTAGATGCTTTCATTTTTAATCACCACCAGTATAAATCTTTGAATCATTCACTAACTAGCTGTTGAATGCTGTCTGCTTAGATGTAATCTTGTCATTTTTGTTGTTGTTGTTGTTGTTAGGTGCCGTCGAGTCGGTTCTGACTCATAACGACCCTATGCACAACTGAACGAAACACTGCCCGGTCCTGCACCATCCTTACAATCGCTGTTATGCTTGAGCTCATTGTTGCAGCCACAGTGTCAGTCCACCTCGTTGAGGTGACTTTTCCGCTGACCCTGTACTTTGCAAAGCGTGATGTCCTTCTCCAGGGACTGATCCCTTCTGACAACATGTCCAAAGTATGTAAAATGCAGTTTTGCCATCCTTGCTTCTGAGGAGCATTCTGGATGTATTTCTTCCAAGACAAATTTGTTCGTTCTTTTGGCAGTCCATGGTATATTCAATATTCTTCGCCAACACCACAACTCAATGGCAGCAGTTCTTTGGTCTTCTTATTCATTGTTGAGCTTTCACATGCATATTATGCGATTGAAAATACCATGGCTTGGGTCAGGTGACATCTTTCTTGTCATTTTAGACCTACAGAAATAAAAGTGGTTTCATTTGGAGAAGATAAGATTAACAATGGGAAATAGTATAGTTCTTAAAATGAGCAGTATGTGCCAATTTTGTCATGTAGAAAATAAGTACTAGTGAGATAAAGGAGCCCTGGTGGCGCAGTGGTTAAGAGCTACAGCTGCTAACCGAAAGGTCAGCAGTTAGAATCCTCCAGTGGCTCCTCGGAAACTCTATGGGGCAGTTCTACTCTGTCTTATAGGGTTGCTATGAGTCAGGACCAACTTGAGGGCACCTAACTACAGCAACAGTGAAATAAAAACAAAGTGCCAAAGCAATCCAGTATCAAATAGAAACTTAACTTGAATTTTTCTGCTTTTCTGGAAACTTTGAAGTACTACAAACAACTAGTTTTTGTATGTTTCTTTATAGTTTCTTGTTTCCTACTCTATTTACTTCACTCTTTAGTTTTCTCAAGATGATAATAGTGATGCTTTGTTTCATTACCAGAACTGAAGAATTATTTTCTAACTTTGTGATTTGGGAAACATGATGTATGTACACATTGAATCATTCCTGGAATGAGGTTATATACCTGTTATAGCACTATTATACATTAATATACTAATTTTTTGTTTTTTTGCAAAGACAGAAACTTTGCTTCCAAATATTGAAATTATATCAGCCTTAAAAAAAAAAAAAAAAGCCGTTGCCATTGAGTCGATTCTGACTCATAGCAACCCTATAGGATAGAGTAGAACTGTCCCATACAGTTTTTGGGGAGCGGCTGGTGGATTTGAATTGCTGACCTTTTGATTAGCAGCCAAACTTCTAACCACTGTGCTACCAGGGCTCCTATCAGGATATACCAACAAACAAAAACAAAACCTGTTGCTGTCAAGTTGATTCCGACTAGTTTTTAGTTGAATTAAATATAAAGCATTGTAATATCTGTGGAAGGGAAGAGTTAAAATGGTATGTGTTTAGGTGTGAAATTAATTCAGCAACTATTTATTGAACACATAATAAATTCCAGGGAGTATACTAAGTATAGGAAACCCTGGTGGTGTAGTGGTTAAGAGCTATGTCTGCTAACCAAAAGGTAGACAGTTTGAATCCACCAGGCACTCGTTGGAAACTCCATGGGGCAGTTCTGCTCTGCCCTGTGGCGTTGCTATGAGTTGAAATCAACTGGACAGCAATGGGTTTGGTTTTTTTGTTTTATACTAAGTACTCAGATTACAGAAAGAAAATACTAGTCTCTGCTCTTTTTGAGGTCGGGGGTTGGTGAAAGTGGGTGGGTAAATGCAGTCATTCCTTGATATCTGGAAGGGATTGGTTCCAGGATTCCCACAGGTACAAAATCCATGGATGCTCAAGTTCCTTATGTAAAATGGAGTACTATTTGCATATAACCTACGCACATCCTCCTGTATACTTTAAATCACCTCTAGATTACTTATAATACCTAATACAATTTAAATACTATGTAAATAATTGTTTGATCACCAAATGAAGACTTGCTCTGGAAGGTATCTTTTCTGTTGAGTTTCTTGAGCTCTTCTGGGAACACTGATGCTACGTTGGCATCACCTCAGGCCCATTCTCCCATGATCTTGAAGTTCTTGAGGCTGTAGCGCTTTACGTAACTTACCAGCCATCTCTTACTAGCCCGTAACGCCTTCCTCTCAGTCTCCTCAACCGCCTCACACTTAGCCTTTGAGAGATTGCTTTGACCGCTTAATTGCTTTGTAGGAGCCATTTATTCACAGAAACAAAGGGTGTACATAACACAAGTAACAAACGAGAGGTGAGGTGAACAATGCTCAAAAGAGTGCTGGAGAGAGACTGAGAATCTGTGAAATGGCCAAAGGCTACAGGGCAGAGTATGCCTACACATCACTTCATTCGCGTGGATTCAGTGTAGTGCTTGCCGTGCAGCAAATTCAAGTTTTGCTTTTTGGAACTTTCTTTTTTCCAAATATTTTTGATCCCCCATTGGTGGAACTCACAGATATGGAGGGTCGACTGTATGCTAATAAAGCCTATTATAAAGAGAACAAATGAAGGGTGCCTAGCTTAAATTGCAAGGGAGGAACCTTGGGAAGTTTCTCTGAGGAGGAAGCTTAGTCTTGAGTTTTGAAGGATGTGTAGAAGATAAAGGAATTTAAGAGAATGAGAGCTGATACAAAGAATGGGAAGACTGCAAGTTTAATAAATCAGTTCTCATGATTCTGTGCAAGTAGTTCTCATGAGGTATATAGGGTGGTAAGGAGTCCTTGTGGCTTCTAACTGAAAAGCTGGCAGTTCAAACCCACCTAGCTGCTCTAGAGGATAAAGACCTGCTCATCTCCTCCTGTGAAGATTTTTGTTAGGTACCATTGAGTCACTTCCAACTCATAGGGACCCTGTCTGTGTACAGTAGAACTGAACACCGCCTGGTCTTATACCATCCTTATAATTGCCTCTGTGTTTGAGCCCATTGTTGCAGCCATCTTGTGGAGCTCTTCCTCTTTTTTGCTGACCCTCTACCAAGCATGATGTCTTTCTCTAGGAACTGGTTTCTCCTGATAACATGTCCAAAGTATGTGAGATGAAGTCTTGCCATCCTCTCTTCCAAGGAGCATTCTGGCTGTATTTCTTCCAAGACAGACTTGTTCGTTCTTTTGGTAGCCCATGGTATATTTAGTGCTGTTTGCCAACGCCCTTATTCAAAGGTATCAGTTCTTCCTCTTAACTCTTCCTTATTCATTGTCCAGCTTTCACATGCATATGAGGTGATTGAAAATAGAAAACTCTATGTCACATGGGGTCACCATGAGTTGAAATTGACCTGACAGTATACAACAACATATAGAGGCCAAGAGAAAGCTGGAGAAGTTAGGCAAAGACTGCAGAAATTTTTTCCTTAAGGGTGTGAGAAATAGGCAACTGCTGAAAAATTTTAAGAAATAACATATTGGTCATATTTGATAGTTATGACTTGGTTGAAGAGTGGAATTAAAGATGACTAATAAACTTCTGCCTTGAGCAGCTTTGTGGGTGGCGGAGGATAGGGAATGAAGGAAGGGTAGCAGAGTTTTTGCAGCTGTGGTGGTGGTGGTTTTGGAGAATGAGATATGATAGTTTTTTGTGTGTGTGTGTGTGTGTGTGTGTGTGTGTGTGTGTGTGTGTTTTCGATGTGTTTAATTTTAAATACCCGTGGAGTATCCAAGTGGAGATGTCTAATATGAAGTAGACTATGTGAGAAAAGGGTCTCTAGATGAAAGATAAAAATTTGAAATTAATGAGCACATGGTGAGAGTTGAATCCAAAGGACTAGATAAACTCACCAATGAAATATATACCTTAGAAAGAGAAGGAAATAAAAAATAACAGAATAAACTTTAAGGAACATTAGTATTTAATTGCTGGGTAGAGAAACAGAGTAAAATAAGAGCTGGAAAATGTTTATTTGATTTAGCAATAGTGATTTATTTGTGATTTTGTTAAGGGCATATTTGCTGGAGTAGTAGACTTAAAAGTCAAACATTTGTGCTTAGAAGTGAATGGCAAGTGAAGTTGAATACTCTGCAAAGGTAGACTGTTGGGTAAAGGACCTAGTTTTACCCTAAGTCCTTAGCTCTGGAGAAATTACCCTCGGAGTAATTGGCGTACCTTGTTCTCAGCTTCCAGGCCATACCTGAGAATTTGTGCTGGGGAGTAGGGGCTGAACAGACTAGAAAAAACTTACCTGGGAGGCCTGTATCAACTGTCAGGAGACGTCATTTAACTTATCATTCAGGACTGGCCAATAAAAGCCCTGAATACTAAGGCTCAGAGAGTTTTCTGGTTGATGTTGCTCCAGGTAGAGTTGCTCATCCCTTGGAACATGGAAGCTCTGTGTTGGGAACCCTCCCAGACTTAACCTAGGTGTCTGTTTATATCCTTTTTGGTTATAACAAATCTGTAGTTTTAAGTATGGTGTATGCTCCGTGAGTTCTGTGAGTTGTTGTAGTGAATTAGCAAACCCAAAGGGACACTGGGAAAAGCAGGTCAGAAAGTAAAGATGTCATGTGGACTGCTGAGTTAGTGGCTGACATCCCGAAGGGGCAGTGGGAAACCAGCCCTGAATTGATGGCCAGCAGCTCTGAAGGTTGGGGTGTTGTGTGGACTCCCCCCAACTTGTGGCTGCCATGTGCCTGTTTGACAGTCTGTAGGATGGTGTCCTTTAAACTTGTGATCTCCAACCTAGCTTCGGGTGGCTAGGGTCAGAGAGAGTGAGTGCCATGGGGGCAGCTCACAACGAGGATGAACTAATGGGAATGCGAGGACTGGATCAATCTTCACATTTTGGAGTTTGGATTTAATGCAGATCCTTGCTTCTCATAGACCATTTTAAATTTTTTAAAAAACAATATTTTACTGTGTTTTAGGTGAAAGTTTACACAGCAAATTTGGTTCCCCTGTAACAATTTTTATAAACATTGTTCTGTGCCAATGGTTACAGTTTTTACAATGCGTCAGTATTCTCGTTATTTCCATTTGGTTGTTCTATTTCCATTTGGTTGTTCTATTTCCATTGATCTAGATTCCCTTCTCCCCCTTGCAGCCTCATCTTTGCTTTGAGGTACCTGTTGACCGTTTGGTCTCATATAGTTAATTGTTTAAGGGAGCGCATTTCTCACTCACAGGTAATGTTTATTTTATAAGCCACTATTATTTGGCTGAAAGGTAACCTACAGAAATAGCTTCAGTTCCAAGTTCAAAGGCTACCTTAGGGTGATAGTCTCGGGGGTTCCTGTAGTCTCTATCAGTCCAGTAGATCTGGCCTTTTTTAGGAATTTGAGTTTTGTTCTACGTTTTTCTCCCATTCTATCTGGGACCATCTATCGTGTCCCTGGTCAGAACTGTTGGTAGTGGTAGCCTGACACCATCTAGTTCTTCCGGTCTCAGTTTTGAAGAGGTTGTGGTTCATGTGGACTATTAGTCTCATGGACTGGTTTCTTCGCTGAGCCCTTGATTTCCTTAATTCTCTTTTGCTCCATAAGAGTAGAGACTAGTAGTTGTATCTTAGGTGTCCGCTCACAAGTTTTTGAGACCCCAGACGCTACTCACCAAACTTAGATGTAGAACGTTATCTTTGTCAACTATGTTATGCCAATTGACTCAGTTGTCCCCTGAGACTCTGGTCCCAAGCCTTTTGACCTAGTAAATCAATCGCGCGAGTTGTTTGAATATGTCTAGGAAGCCTCCGTAATTGTGCATCCTTTGTGGTTTGTTATATATGTGGATATATATGCAGCACACACAAACGTGTATACATATACCTGCATACACACCTTTACATGCATGTGCGTTTACTCATATATGCCTTCCTATACACATATATGCATCCATGTAACCATACAGGTTTTTTGGTTGTTTTTACTATTGTTGCAAAATTGTATATGTTGTAGCATTTACCGAAATCGTTCGTTTTTCTTGTGTACTTCTTAGCGTCTTTATCTTGGTCAGGTTGTGCTGACTTCACCCATAATTGAGATTGCCTTTCCAATCACCAAAAGTAACAAGTGTTTACTCTCTAGAAAGTGATCCCCAATCTTTCCCTCCCATCCCTGGTAACTGTCAAAGAACTTTGCTTTCTGTGTATATATCTACTCTTGACTTTTTATAATAGTGGGACCATACAGTATTTGTCTTTTTGTGACTGACTTATTTCACTCAGCAAAATGTCCTCCAGATTCATCCGTGTTGTAAGATGTTTTATGACCTCCACATTATTCTTTATAGCTGCATGATATTCCATTGTGTATATACCACGATTTATTTATCCATTCATCTGTTGATGGGCACTTTAGGTTGTTTCCATCTTTTCGCTATTGCGAATAATGCTACAATGAACATAGGTTTGCGTATGTTTGTTCGTGTCACTGCTGTTATATCTCCAGGATATATACTTAGGAGTGGGATTGCTGGATCGTAAGGTATTTCTATTTCTAGCTGTTTGAGGAAACACCATACTGTTTCCCATAGTGGTTGTACCGTTTTACAATTCCACCATCAATGCATAAGAGTTTCAGTTCCCCCACAACCTCACCAGCTTTTGATGTTTCCTGTTTTTTTGATCATTGCCATTTTTGCAGGGGTGAGATGGCATTTCATTGTAGTTTTGATTTGCATTTCTAATGGCTAGTGATTGTGAGCATCTTTTCATTTATTTGTTGGCTGCCTTAATGTCCTCTCTGGTGAAGTGTGTTCATTTCCTTTGCCCATTTTTTGATTGGATTGTTTGTTTTTTTGTTGCTGAGTTGTTGAACTTTTCTATATATCTTAGAGATTAGACCTTTATGAGATATGTCATTGCAAAAGATTTTTTCCTAGTCTGTAGGCTCTCTTTTTATTCTCTTCTTAAAGTCATTTGATGATCGTAAGTATTTAATTTTTAGGAGGCCTTAGTTATCTACTGTATCTTCTGTTGTTTGTGCATTTTTTTGCTGTGTTTGATAGACTATTTATGCTGAAAATTAGGTCACCTAGTTTTGACCGTATTTTATCTTCCAGGAACTTTATCATTTTAGCTTTAACATTTAGGTCTTTCATCCATTCTGAGTTAGTTTTTGTGCATGGTGTTACGTATAGACCCTGATTCATTTTTTTTTTGCCTGTGGATATCCAATTTTATGAGCAGCATTTGTTAAAGAGATTGTTCCATCTCCATTGAATGGACTTTGACCCTTTGTTGAAGATCAGCTGCCACCATTTTACATTTTAAGAAGCTTTGCTGTGAATGAGAGAGATGGCATTGTGGTTAAGGGCTGCTAACCAGAAGGCCGGCAGTTCAATTCTACCAGGTGCTCCTTGGAAACCCTATGGGACAGTTCTGCTGTCTCTGTGAGTTGGAATTGACTCAGCAGCAATGGGTTTTGGGTTTTTTTGTTGTTGTTATTAGAGAGAGGGAAAAAAAGGTACTGGAAATAGACAATTGATAAAGAAAAAGACCAGGGAGGGAGGAGTGGAATTTGTAGCTCAGAAGTGTGACCAGTATTAGAAAGGAAGAGAGACAACTCAGTGGCTAAAGGTTATAAATGAAAAGAAGTCTCTTTTTCCTTTTTTTCTTCCGTTCAATCTTGGAGTCTCTTGAGACCATTTTCTCTTTTCATTTCATGTTCTTTCCTTCATCTACCCATATGACTTCAGTTATCACTTATACACCAATGGCTAACATATTTACAGTTTAAATCACTTTTCTGAGCTCTAGGATCATAAATCTAGATATTTTATCTGTCTCTTGGATGTCTTAGTGGGACCTCAAACTCGTAATAAAAAAAAGCCTCTGGTGTTTCATATGTCAGTAAATTATAGGAATTAGTTGTCTTGCTATACTAAGATTGTCTAGAATCTTTTTCCCAGTACCTTTTTTCTTAGTACCTTTTTTTCATATATCAGTAAATTACAGAAATTAGTTGCTCTTGCTGTACTCAATCATTTATGTTTCAGTGTACCCTATCCAGTTCATCACCAAGACCTATAGATTTTACTTTTTAATAGCTCTGTAATTCATTCTAGGGGTTCTGACACTCTTCTTCTGGTTCTCCTGCAGTCCAATCTCCATTCAAGTGCCAACCTGATCTTTTCAAAATAGAAGTCTCATCATATAATATAAAAGTGAAACTTATTAACAAGGACCTTAATGTCGTTCTAATTACCTCTTCAGCCACATCATTGTCTATAAATCCCTTTATTCTCTGCATTCTAGTATTCATTCAATCTCCTGTACTCACCCTGCTCCCTTTCTCCAAAAGCCCACTAGTTAATTTCTACTTATGCTTCAAATCTGACTTCAACCATCATGTCCTTAGGAAAGCCATTTCACCTTGCTTTCAAATGAAATCAGCTATTAGAAGATCTTACACTGAGACTCCATAAGCAACATGTATATCACCCTTGTAGTTACGTTGTGGGACCCTTTCCCCAAGAATTCCAACAAGTTGATATTCTGAAAAGTGTTCAGGTACAATTGAAAGCCCCCAGGGACCAATTCATGGTACACTACAAAACATATAATGGGCATGGTAAGCAACTAGAACCCGTTATCACAGATGGGCACCCCTTTGGCTGGGTGGTCCCTCAGGGTTTTTCTGAGCCCTAGAGTTTATATTGTTGTGTCTATGTAGGTAAAGCATGTAGCTAAAGTATAACAAAGACTGTGAACGATTACTACCAAGCCTGTCTGTTTTCTGGGAACATGACTAAGGGAATAAATGCCAAGGTCATGCCTGTCCAGAGGAAGTTCCAATACCCTGAATAATACCGTTTTGCCTCCTTCCTCTCACTGTGGGCACAGAAGTAAACCACAGTCCTCACTTTTAGCATCACAGATTTGTTTTATCTGTTTTTGTACTTTACATAAATGAAGCAATACAGTGTGTACTTTTATGTGTGACTCCATTTGCTCAGTGTATGGTTGTGAGATGATCGTTACTAATGTGTGTAGGAGATGATTTATTCTTATCGCTGTATAGTAACATTGTGTGAATGTATCACAGTTCATTCTCCATTCTGCCAATGAAAGGAGTTTGGCTAGTTTCCCATGTGGGGCCAAACATTTTTCTAAAGTGGTTGTACCAGTTTACACTGTTATCAGGAGTGTGTGAATTCCAATTATTTTTGATCTTTATCCACACATTTTCTCTTTTTAAATTTAGCCGTTCTGAGAGGGTTGTGGTATAGAGCATAGTCATTTTGCCTTTGGACTGATGCAGTTGAGCACTTGTTTATATGTTTTTTGGTCATTTGGATAAACCTTTTTTTGAAGGGTGTGTTCATGTCTTTTGCCCATTTGAAAAAAAATAGAATTGTCCGTCTTTTCCTCGTGGAATTGTACAAATATGTATATGAGTTCATTTTCAAATAAGTACATTTCAAATATCTTCTAGTCTGTGATTTGCCTTTTAATTTTCTTAATTGTCTTCTGATTTTAGTAAAAATATATTCTGAGTCATCAGTTTTTCTATTTATGACTAGTTTTTTATGGCTAGGTTTGCCCACTTTAAGATTCTGAGGAGGATCTCTGTGTTTTCTAATTAAAGTCATGTTATTTACTTTTAAACACTATGTCTTCAACCTGTTGGAAGTGATTTTTTGTTTTTGGTGTGAGGTAGTGGTAAAGGTGTATTTTTTCCCCTATATGAATATTTACTGAGAACGTAATTCTTTCCCTGCTGTATTGATCTTTTTAGTAAGTAAAGCCTTTACATGAATTAGTTGGGTTTCTTTTTGAACTCTGTTCTGTTCCATTGGTCAGTTTGTGGTTCTTCGGAAAGATGAATGGAGTGTGTTTGGAAATAGGTGCTTTCTTTTTTTATGTTAATGAGGTCATATGGTGTAGGGTAGGTCCCAAACCTGATCATAAGAGAAATTAGAAAATACGTAGAGTCAAATAAAAATAAAAGCATAACATACCAAAACTTATGGGATACAACAAAGAGAGTACTTAGAGAGAAATTAATATCTATAAATTCCTTCAATTAAAAAAAAACTTAACCTACCCTTGTACCTTAAGGAAGGAGCCTAGTGGCACAGTGGTTAAAGTGCTCTGATGCTAACCAAAAGGTCAGTGGTTCAAACTCACTAGCCACTCTATGGGAGAAAGATGTAGCAGTCTACTTCTGTAAAGATTTATAGCCTTAGAAACCCTACGGGACAGGTCTGTTCTGTCCTACAGAGTTGCTATGAGTTGAAATCGATGCAATGGCAGTGGGCTTGGTTTTTTTTTGTTGTTGTTGTTTCATACCATGAGGTACTAGAAACAGAAGAGCAAATGAAACCCAAAGCTACCTGAAGGAAGGAAATAATAAAAATTAGAGCAGCAATAAGTGAAATAAAGTATATAAAAACAATAGAGGGAATCAGCAAAACCAAAAGTTGCTTCTTTGAAAAGATCAATAAAGTTGACAAACCTTTAGACTGACAAGGAATAAAAGAGAAGACGCAAATAACTAAAGTCAGAAATGAAAGTGGAAACATTACTACGAACACATATAAAAGTGATTATATGTGAGATTACCATGAACAGTTTAATGCCAACAAACTAGATAATCTAAATGAAATGGAAGAATTCCTGTAAACATACAAACTACCTATTGGCTCAAGAAGAAATAGAAAATCTCAACAGACCTGTAACAAGTAAAGAGATTGAATTAGTAATCAAAAACTTTCCAACAAATAAAAGCCCAGGATCAGATGGCTTCACTGGAGAATTCTACAAATTGTTTAAAGAAAAATGAACACCAGTCTTTTCAAATTCTCCTAACATATAAAAGAGGGCACACTTCCTAACTCCTTCTCTAAGGCCAGCATTAACCTGTTACTAAAGCCAGATTAAAGGTATCACAAGGAAGGAAAAGTACAGATCAATAACTTCCATGAATATGGATGCAAAAATCTTCAACAAAGTACTAGTAAACTGAATCCAACAGCATAGTAAAAGGATTATACCGTGGCTAAGTGGGATTTATCCCAGGAACACAAGTGTGGTTCCACATAAGAAAATCAATCAGTGTAATATACCACATCAATAGAATGAAGGTAAAGAACCACTTAGTATCTCAGTTGATGCAGAAAAGGCACTTGACAAAATAAAAAACCCTTTCATGAAAAAAGTACTCAGCAAACTAGGAGTAGAAGGGAAATTCCTCATCATGATAGAGGGCATCTATAAAAAACCCACAACAACATCATACTCAGTTGTGAAACACTGAAGGCTTTCCCCCTAAGATCAAGAACAAGTCAAGGATACACGATTTGATTACTGCTAATCAGCATTGTAATGGAAGTTCTATCCAAAGCAATTAGTCCAGAAAAAGAAACAAAAGGCATCCAAATAGAAAAGGAAGAAGTAAAAGTATCTCTTACTTACAGGTGGTATGATCTGACTGAGGCTTTGAACTGGTTCAAAACGGCTCAGTCATGGCTCACAAAAATAAGAGCAGCGTATGCGTTTCATAGCAACCACGCCTCTTGGTCATCAGATTTCATCCTGAGTAGGAAACAGTGCTGCCCCACTCAAAGATGGTGGCCTACAGCACCACTTTGAGTCTTCGTCATTCCACACATTCCTGCCAATAATACAATAAGAGTAAAACTGCCCTTCAAAGGGTTTTCAGTGGCTAATTTTTTGGAAGTAGTATACCAGACCTTTCTTCTGAGGCACCTATGGGTGGACTTGAATCCACAACATTTTTGTTAGTAGCTGAATGCATTAACTAACTGTTTGTACCACCCAGGGACTCCCATTACTCACTAGGGAAATGCAAATCAGAACCACAAGGATGCAAATCAAAGCTTCACATTCACTAGGATGGTTATTATCAGATAAAGGGAAAGTAACAAGTGTTGGTGAGGTTGTGGAAAAGTTGGAACCCTTGTGCACTGCTGGTGGGAATGAAAATGGTGTACCATTTTGGAAAACTGGCTGTTCCTAAAATGTTAAATATAGAATTATTATGTGACCTAGCACTTCTACTTCCAGAAATACATCCCAAAGAGTTGAAAACAAGGACTCAGGTACTTGCACAACATAGTGAATGTAATTAATGTCACTGAATTGTACACTTAAAAGTGTTTAAAATGGAAAATTTATTACGTGTATTTTACCACAACAAAATTTTTTAAAACCTTTTTATTCTTAACTCTTGTTTTATATAATTGTTTTACCTGTTTTTGAATTGTGTTTTCAAAGGAAAAACTTTTAAAATTATTTTTGAATTTAATAGCCTTACTTTCATTCTGTACATTGAATTCTTTTATAATCTCTTCCATATTTATAGTAGTTTCTCGTTTATAATGATGTGCCTTTTGAATTTTCTCTCAATTTTTTTCACTCTGATTAACTTTGAAGAATTAAAAAAAAACTTAGTGGTATTTTCATATAATGAGGTCTTAGGTGTATTATGGCGCATCGTTGGCATAGTGGTTAAGCATTCGGCTGCTAACCGAAAGGTCGGCACTTTGAACTCACCAGTTGCTTTGAGGGAGAAAGATGTGTTAATCTGCTTCTGTAAAGATTTACAGCCTTGGAAACCCTGTGGGGGAAGTTCTTCTCTGTCTTATAGTATCTCTTTGAGTTGAACAAAATAGACTCAAGGGTAGGGGGTGTGGTTCTTGTGTTTGGGTAGGTTTATTTATTATTTCCTTTCTGATGTCACTAATTTTTGTCTTTTTTGGAATGTGTGACTTTCCTGCTTCTCTTCAAAATGTTTGTCTTTGTGCTAGCATTTTTTAAAATACTACTTTATATGAAAACCCAGTAATCTGTTATGGTAATTCTCAGATGAGCACTGTTTAGTAGAACTTCCTGCATTGATGGAAATGTTCTGTCTACAGTGTCCAGTGTAATAGCCACTAACCACTTATGGCTATTGAACGCCTGAAATATGGCTGATATAACTGAGGAGTTGAATTTTTAAATTTTATTTAGTTTTAATGAGTTAAAATTAAACAGTTACATGTGCTAGTTATTACCATAATGGACCCGTGGTAGCACAGTGGTTAAGAGCTACAGCCGCCAACCAAAAGGTCAGCAGTTTGAATCTACCAGCTGCTCCTTGGAAACCCTATGGAGCAGCTCTACTCTGTCTTATAGGGTTGCTATGAGTCGGAATAGACTTGTCAGCAATGGGTTTGGTTTGATTTAGTTGTTACCACATTGGACAGCACAGCTCTAGGTCAACTGTTAGTAAACTTTTTCTATTAAAGGCCAAATAGTGAATATTTTACATTTTTATGTTTGCTATAAATATTTTTCCCTGACGTGTCTGTCAGTTTGTTGTACTGTGGGGGCTTGCACGTTACTGTGATGCGGGAAGCTACGCCATCAGTATTCAAATACCAGCAGGGTCACCCATGGCACAGGTTTCAGCTGAGCTTCCAGACTAAGACAGATTAGGAAGAAGGATCTGGTGGTCTACTTCTGAAAAGAATTAGCCAGTGAAAATCTTATGAATAGCAGTGGCACGTGGCCTGATATAGGGATGGAAGATGAACCTCTCAGGTTGGAAGGCACTCAAAAGATGACTGGGAAAGAGCTGCCTCCTCAAAGTAGAGTCGATCTTAGGGGCATGGATGGAGTCAAGCTTTTGGGACCTTCATTTGCTGATGTGACACAACTCAAAATGAGAAGAAATGGCTGCAGACATCCATTAATAATCAGAATGTGGAATGTATGAAACATGAATCTAGGAAAAATGAAAATCGTCAGAAATGAAATGGAACACATAAACATCAACGTCGTAGGTATTAGTGAGCTGAAGTGGACTGGTATTGGCCATTTTGAATCGGAGAATCATATGGCCTACTATGTTGGTAATGATAACTTGAAGAGAAATGGTGTTGTGTTCATCGTCAAAAAGAATGTTTCAAGATCTATCCTGAAATACAACGCTGTCAGGGATAGGACACTATCCATATGCCTACAAGGAAGACCAGTTAATGTGGACATTATTCAAATTTATGCACTAACCACTGCCAAAGATGAAGAAATTGAAGATTTTTACCAACTTCTGCAGTCTGAAATTGATCGACCATGCAATTAGGATGCATTTATAATTAGTGGTGATTGGAATGTGGAAATTGGAAACGAAGAAGGATCAGTAGTTGGTAACTTGGCCTTGGTGATAGAAACAATGCTAGAGATTACATGATAGAATTTTGCAACATCAACGACTTCTTCATTGCAGGTACGTTTTTCAACAACATAAATGGGAACTATACACGTGGTCTTTGCCAGATGGAATATACAGGAATCAAATTGATTGCTTCTGCGGAAAGAGATGATGTAAAAGCGCGATATCATCAGTCAGAAAAAGGCCAGGGGCTGACTGTGGAACAGACCAGTAATTGCTCATATACAAGTTCAAGTTGAAATCTGAGAAATTAGAGTCATTCCATGAGAGCCAAAGTAAGACCTCAAATATATCCCACCTTAATTTAGTGACTGTCTCAAGAATAGATTTGATGCATTGAACACTAATGACCGCAGACCAGACAAGTTGTGGAATAACATCAAGGCCAGCACAGATGAAGAAAGGAAAAGGTCATTAAAAAGGCAAGAAAGAAAGAAAAGACCAAAATGGATGTCAGAAGAGACTCTGAAAGTTGCTAAAGCGAAAGGAAGAAATGATGAAGTGAAAGAGCTGAACAGAAGATTTTAAAGGCTGGCTCAAGAAGGCAAAGTAAAGTATAATAATGATATGCGCAAGACGTGGAGTTGGAAAACCAAAAGGGAAGAACACACTTTGCATTTCTCAAGCTGAAAGAAATGAAAAAAAAAAAATCCAAACCTCGAGTTGCAATATTGAAGGATTCTGTGGGGGAAAGTATTAAACAATGCCGGAATCATCAAAAGAAGATGGAAGGAATACACAGAGTCACTGTATCAAAAAGGATTGGTTGACATTCCAACATTTCAGGAGGTAGCATATGATCAGGAACCAATGGTACTGAAGGAAGAGGTCCAAGCTGCACAGAAGGCACTGGCCAAAAAACAAGGCTGCAGGAATTGACGGAATACCAGTTGAGACATTTAAACAAATGGATGCAGCACTGGAAGCGCTCACTCATCTATGCCCAGAAATTTAGAAGACAGCTACCTGACCAATATGAAGAGATTCATATTTATGCTTATTTCAAAGGGAAGTGACCCAACAAAATGCAGAAATTATTGAACAACATCATTAATATCACACGCAAGTAAAATTTTGCTGAAAATTGTTCAAAAGCAGCTACAAAGTACATTGACAGGAAACTGCCAGAAATTCAAGCCGGATTCAGAAGAGGGTGTGGAATGAGGGATATCATTGCTGATGTCAGATGGATCCTGACTGGAAGCAGGGAATACCAGAAAGATGTTTACCTGTGTTTTATTCACTATGCAAAGGCATTCAACTGTGTGGATGATAACAAATTACGGATAACATTGCAAAGAATGGGAATACCAGAACACTTAATTGTGCTTGTGAGGAACGCGTACATAAATCAAGAAGCAGTCATGTGAACAGAACAAGGGGATATTGTATGATTTAAAGTCAGGAAAGGTGAGCGTCAGGGTTGTATCCTTTCACCATACTTAGTCAGTCTGTATGCTGAGCACGTAATCAGAGAAGTTAACTATATGAAGGAGAATGGGGCATCAGGATTGGAGGAAGACTCATTAACAACCTCCATTATGCAGATGACACAACCTTGCTCGCTGAAAGTGAAGAAGATTGGCTGTAGATTGTGGATCCAAGTAAAATGAAATCGGTGACAACTTCAGCCTTTTCTCCGTTAATCATGATGTTGCTCATTGGTCGAGTTGTGAGGATTTTTGTTTTCTTTATGTTGAGGTGCAATCGTACTGAAGGCTGTGGTCTTCGATCTGCATTAGTAAGTGCTTCAAGTCCTTTCACTTTCAGCAAGCAAGCCTGTGTCATCTGCATAATGGAGGTTGTTAATGAGTCTTCTTCTAATCGTGATGCCCCGTTCTTCATATAGTCCAGCTTCTCGTATTATTTGCTCAGCATACAGATTGAATAGGTATTGTGAAAGAATACAAGCCTGATGCACACCTTTCCTGACTTTAAACCAATCAGTATCTCCTTGTTCTGTCCGAACAACTGCCTATTGATCTATGTAAAGGTTCCTCATGAGCACAATTTAGTGTTCTGGAATTCCCATTCTTCGCAGTGTTATCCATAGTTTGTTATGATCCACACAGTCGAATGCCTTTGCATAGTCAATAAAACACAGGTAAACATCCTTCTGGTATTCCCTGCTTTCAGTAAGGATCCATCTGACATCAGCAATGATATCCCTGGCTCCACACCCTCTTCTGAAACTGGCCTGAATTTCTGGCAGTTCCATCTCGATATACTGCTGCAGTCATTTTTGAATGATCTTCAGCAAAATTTTGCTTACTTGTGATATTAATGATATTGTCATATAATTCCCACATTTAGTTGGATCACCTTTCTTGGGAATAGGCATAAATATGGATCTCTTCCAGTCAGTTAGCCAGGAAGCTGTCTTCCATATTTCTTGGCATAGACGAGTGAGCGCCTCCAGCGCTGCATCTGTTTGTTGAAATATCTCAGTTGACATTCCATCAATTCCTGGAGCCTTGTTTTTCGCCAATGCCTTCAGAGCAGCTTGGACTTTTTCCTTCAGTACCATTGGTTCCTGATCATATACTGCCTATTGAAATAGTTGAATATCAACTAATTCTTTTTGGTATAATGACTCTGTGTATTCCTTCCATCTTCTTTTGATGCTGCCTGCATTGTTTAATATTTTCCCCATAGAACCCTTCACTATTGCAACTTGAAGCTTGAATTTTTTTCTTCAATTCTTTCAGCTTGATAAATGCCGAGCCTGTTCTTCCCTTTTGGTTTTCCAACTCCAGCTGTTTGCACATGTCATTATAATACTTTACTTTGTCTTCTCGAGCTGCCCTTTGAATCTTCTGTTCAGTTCTTTTACTTCATCAATTCTTCCTTTTGCTCGATGTCTGAGAGCAAGTTTCAGAGTCTCCTCTGACATCCATCTTGGTCTTTTCTTTCTTTCCTGTCTTTTTAATAACCTCTTGCTTTGTTCATGTGTGATGTCCTTCCACAACTCTTCTGGTCTGTGGTCACTAGTGTTCAATTCTTCAAATCTGTTCTTCCGATGGTCTTTAAATTCAGGTGGAATATACTCAAGGTCATATTTTGGCTCTTGTGGACTTACTCTGATTTTCTTCAGTTTCAGCTTGAACTTGCATATGAGCAGTTGATGCTCTGTTCCACAGTTGGCCCTTGGCTTTGTCCTAACTGATGATACTGAGCTTTTCCATCATCTCTTTCCACAGATGTAGTCAATTTGATTTCTGTGTGTTGCATCTGGCGAGGTCCATGTGTATAGTCGCTGTTTATGTTGGTGAAAGAAGGTATTTGCAATGAAGTCATTAGTCTTGCAAAATTCTATCATTTGATCTCCAGCATTGTTTCTATCACCAAGGCCATATTTTCCAACTACTGATCCTTCTTTGTTTCTAACTTTTGCATTCCAGTCACTGGTAATTATCAGTGCATCTTGATGGCACGTTCAGTCAATTTCAGACTGCAACAGCTGATAAAAATCTTTTATTTCGTCATCTTTGACCTTAGTGATTGGTGTGTACATTTGAGTAATAGTCGTATTAACTGGTCTTCCTTGTAGGCATATGGATTTTATCCTATCACTGACAGCGTTGTACTTCAGGACAGATCTTGAAATGTTCTTTTTGACAATGAATGTAACACCATTCCTCTTGAAGTTGTCATTCCCAGCATAGTAGACTATATGATTGTCTGACTCAAAATGGCCGATACCAGTCCATTTCAGCTCATTGATGCCTAGGATATTGACGTTTATGTGTTCCATTTCATTTTTGACAATTTCCAATTTTCTTAGATTCGTACTTTGTACATTCCATGTTCCGATTATTAATGGATGTTTGCAGCTGTTTCTTCTCATTTTGAGTCGTGCCACATCAACAAATGAAGGTCCCAAAAGCTTTACTCTGGCCACATCATTAAGGTCGACTCTACTTTGAGGAGGCAGCTCTTCCCCAGTCATCTTTTGAGTGCCTTCCAACCTGGGGAGCTCATCTTCCAGCACTATATCGGACACTGTTACGCTGCTATTCATAAGGTTTTCACTGGCTAATGGTTTTCAGAAGTAGACTGCTGGGTCCTTCTTCCCAGTCTGTCTTAGTCTAGAAGCTCACCTGAAGCATGTCCTCCATGGGTGACCCTGCTGATATCTGAATACCGGTGGCATAGCTTCCAGCATCACAGCAACATGCAGGTCCCCATGGTACTACAAACTGACAGACACGTGGGGAACAACATCATGTACGTTCATCATTTTAACTAAATAGCTGACTAATCAGTCTTACTGGCATTATAAATTACTTCTCTGCTGCCTTTTTAACCTCATAATTAACCTCAGAAACTCATTCTAACCTGTAGAAGTGAATTAAGTTGTATCTTCAATATTGCCTACAAATTGTGTACAAGATTTTGATGTATTTGAAATGTATGTGATTGGCTTATCAACTACTTCTTTAACTCATTGACCACATTTCTGTCTAGGTTGATGGGTGTCTTATAATCTACGAACTCTCCCAATTAATTTTCTCCTGTACTTAAATTCCCTGGTGGATAAAGGTCTTTAATATTCTGAGTTTTAAAAAAATCATTTTACCCAAAGTGTCATCCAATATCTGAATTTGAAATTCCATTTACTCACTAAGAGGAAGGTGTATCTTAGCAACTAAGAGGCATTTAATCATTTTGTGTACTAATTCAGCTCTGCATGAGTGAGAGAAGACTTCATGTAATACAACTTTGATTTCCTGCTTTAGGAATCCTGAGACCATGGATCTCCCACATACACTTTGAGACATGCTTTAGATGTTTTTTCTGGAGGTCTTGCAACTACCTTAGAAATTGAAAGTATTGTAGAACAAACCTATGGTAAGTGGGATTTTTTTCCTTTTTCTTCTTGTTGGTTTGAGGTTCAAGTCAAGTGTTATGAATGTTGTAATACTGCTCCCTGCTGGACACAGTGTAATTTTCTAAAGTTAGCACTTAATAGATGGGCAAAGAGTAGACTCACTAAGGAGGGGTATCCTCAGCTCCATTTGTAATGGTAACACTATACAACAAAAGCAACTCTGTTTACATCATGGTGGCCATACCATCGCCATCACATTGGTACCGGGAGTGTGGTGAAAGTGCTAATTTAGAAAGTGCTTCTAAATTTCATACACTGCCTCCTGTTTAGTGACACCTAAAGGTTATAACAAACATACAGTGAGGATGGTTTTAGGATTTCCTAAATTGTGTGTGCATGTGTTTTTTTAATTAAGTCAGTTTTTATTATCTCTTTCGTAATACTTTCAGCTCCTTATAGTTTTTCTTTTCAAATGAATTCTTCTAAAAAGCTCTAATATAATTTAAATTAGATATTGTGGTATCTATTTTGAATGAGTCACCCTGTTACGTGGGCTTTAAATGGATTTTGTTTTGTATATTCTGTAATTCAACTATCATATTCTGTAGTACACACAGTGATCCACACTTTCACAGAGTGACATTGGGTTAGAACTCAACTGTGGTATCTGTGACAGACTTATCACAGACCCTCACATTGTATGCATGCACAAGCCAACCATAAAACCTAGCCCCATGGCCATTGAGTCGATTCCAACTCATAGTGACCCTGTGGGACAGAGTACAACTGCCGCGTAGGGTTTCCAAGGAATGGCTGGTGGATTTGAACCTATGACCTTTTGGTTAGCGGCCGTAGCCCTTAACCACTGTGCCACCAGGGCTCCGTGCATACACAGGTGCCCCCCAAATTGTTTCAACATGTGTGAATGTTGAAAGTATATTTCTTCCTCTTTTGAGTAAAAATATTACACTTTTTTTTTTTTTCTTAAGCACAGGCTGCATAACATTATTACCTGGATGTAATTTGGAATTTTATCTAAAAGTATACATTTTCTTGAAAAGAAGGAAAAGTTACACAAATAACATTGAGCAACTAAGCATAAGATCTAGCAGGATAACGGATCTTACAGTCTTTAAGATCCACTACTATTTTTATAGCCATTGGGAATGCCTGTGAAGTCTACTCTTACTTAGGATTGTGGAGAATTGAGCATAGTAATTTATTTATTATTAAAATATTATTATAAAAATTAGAAATATAGGCCAAGAAAATAAAATCATTGTTAGCAAAAAAGAGGAATTCTCTCTTCCTTCTCTATAAGGATATATTATATTGTTTTAGAAAATATAATTTTAAATGTTTCTTTTGTAAAATGTAACATGATATAGACATATAAATGTATAGTATGATAAATAGTTATGAAGCAAACAACCATGTAACCATAGTTCACTGCTGGTAGCCCATAAACCCAACGATGTAATCTTCTTTTTCTTTAGAGGTAACTAGTATTCTGAATTTTATGGTAATTATTCACATAACTTTATCACATGTATATGTATTCGCAAGCAATATGTTTACTTTTTGCCTGATTTTAAACTTTATGGAATCCTATTGTGTATATTCTTTCTTCCATTACTCAACATTATGTTTAAGATTCATGCATCAAATTGCATGCAGTTTTATTTCATTTATTTTCGTTATTATATAATATTTTTGCAAATGAATATTCCAGAATTTTTTTATCCATTCTACTGTTAGTGGACATTTGGGTTGTCTCTGCTGTCTGGCTATTTTAAACAACATTGCTATGGACATTTTCCTTTATAGATGCCCTGATTAAGATACTGTGTTTTTTATATATCAGATGACAGTGGTTTATTTTCTGGTTCAGATTGTCTAATTTAATGTCTCAAGATAATGGATTACACTGGTATTTTAAGTGCTGTATGACTACATGGGGAATTTGTTATATTCTTTCAGTAGCAATTATTAAATAATGGACAAGAGTCTAAAGTGACTATAATTTCTTTTGCTGTAAGTCTTAAAAAATGTAGTAAATTGTCAGTTATTATTATAGTCTAGGTATATCTAACTTTAGCCATTAGTTCAGAAAATGTGTAACATATTACCCCCAACTTAATAGAATGTTTTGAGTATTCTTTCAACTTAATTTTTAATAAGGACCTGATGTAGTAGCTATGTTTCATTTTGTTAGCAAACTCATTCTGTTCACTAATATGTCATGTTTTCTATAACCCTCTCACTTTACTGATAAAGAATCTGAGAAGAGGGTAGTAAGATGGTGCCACTTGAACAAGGCATTTAGTGAGTTGAAGCTAGAAACCTAACCAAGGTGTCCACTTGGCTAAACCAAAAAAACCAACCCGCTGCTGTCCAGTAGATTCTGAGTCACAGCAACCCTATAGGGCAGAGTAACACTGCGCATAGGGTTTCTAAGGAGCGTCTAGTAGATTTGAACTGCCAACTCTTTGGTTAGCAGCCGTAGCTCTTAACCACTGCGCCATCAGGCCTCCTGTCTACTTGGTAGTCACAACTTAAAAGAAAACAAAAGTGAAATCAGGACATTTCTAAAGTATGTCCAATCATTTAAGTGGAAATTTGCCTAAATAACTTTCAGAAATTACCAGATATTCTTTTGGCTACTAACCAAGAACTGGCTTAGTGTAGGGAGTTGGCTAAAATATTTATTGTTGTTGTTGTTAGTTGCCTTCAAGTCAACTGCAGAGTAGAACTGCTCCATAGAGGTTTCAAGGCTGTGATCTTTCAGAAGCACATCGCCAAGCTTGTCTTCTGAGGGCCTCTGTGTGGGTTCAAACCACCAACCTTTTGGCTAGTAGTCGAGTGCTTAACCATTTGTACAACCCAGGAATGCCCCTGATATGTTTAAAGCCCCTTATCACAAAAAAGGCAGCCATAGTATATTCCAATTTCGAGTGAGAAATTTTACTTTGAATAATTTCTCATTCATTGGAGTATTGTTGACAAATGGCATATTTTCATGTTAATTTTCTTGATAATTGAATCTTATCCTTTTATGTGCCAAAATTTATTTTACAAAGCTCGCCTACCTGTTTTCTTAAACAGAATAAACAGTGTAAATTAACAGTTTTTTGATGGCTCAGGGTTCTTACTGTGAACATCAATCACTTGACAGAATTAAAGTGATTTCTTCAGGCACAATTATGCTGTGTAGAACTGTTTTCTCCTTAATTGTCATAGACTGATAAGCTTTTAGGCCATGGGTGTTATTTGTAAAGTGTATTTTTGTTTGTTTTGTTTTCCCTTTCTTAGCTAATTCTTGTCTTTTGCTGTAGGTGTATCCTATTTACTCTAATACTAAAATTAAAGCATTTGTCTTACATTATACATTGCATGGGTGAGAGATTAAGTATGGTTCTGCCCCATTTACTGACTAAGGGCATAGAATGTGAGGTAGCTTTTTAAAAATTATTTCAGGGTCAGCAACTAGGCTAGCTACTGTGTTTTTCCAGGTATTGAGATTATTTTACAACCGATTTTTGAATAACTGGAATGCAACGTAGATTGTATCCTTACATAGATGTATCCTTATTTGAAGAATAAAAATTATCATTTTATATGTTACCATACAAAACAGGTATAGTCATATTGAAATTGGATATATTTGAAGATTCCTTCAAATAGGAAGTCTAAGAGGCTTAAGGAGTTGCATTCTAGTTATTAAACATTTGATAGAATAGAATTGGGCATTGAAATTAAAATAATGTATAATATAGTAGACACTGCCTGTTGAAAACGGCAGTCATAAAGATTAGATCATCTTTGAAATTATAGCTTATTAAATGAAGATATTAAAGAGCTAACACATTTCATTTCAAGAAAACATTTAAATATTTAACGAAAACATTCATTTAAAAGTGAAATGCCTTTGACTGCTTACCCAACTATAAAATATTGAACGTGAATTAAAAAAAAAAAAACAGGTGCAAAGAGTACTTTTGTTTTTAGATCACAGGGGATATTGGGAAGAAAAAAAGGCGATTGTTATTCAAGCAGTCTAGGCATCAATATGATGATTTCCTCTGTCAGTTTTTTTTTAATTTGAAAATTCATCTGCTTTTAAGCTTGATAAGTCAATAAATTTTACATATACATTTCAGGGAAAATAAAGAGCTCTGTGTAGTTTATTACAGTGGGAACATCTTTGAGAATTACCTTATGATGAAAATGTTTTAGAGTCCCAAAGAAAGGAATGGCTTTTTTCAGAAGGATACATCTGAGATAGTCTTGTGGTGAAAGTACAAAATGACACAACACCCATGGAAGATAAGTTGGCAATTTCTAGGAAAAAGACCAGTGCATTTACTTTTTGTTTTAGTACTAATTCTGGGAAATTATTACATCTGCATTTATGCCCTTGTGGTGCAGTGGTTAAGAGTTTGGCTGCTAACCAAAAGGTTGGCAGTTTGAACTCACCAGCTACTCCTTGGAAACCCTTTGGGGCAGTTCTACTCTGTCCTATACGGTCACTAGGAGTCGGAATCGACTAGATGGCTATTACTTTGGGTTTTTTTTTTTTTTTTCTTTCTTTTTTGGTATACTTATGCACTCAAAAAATACCATATGTACAAGAGTTTTCGTAGATATTAATTGTAACAGTAAGATTGGAAACACTGCTAATGTCTATCAGTAGGGTGCTGGTTAAATGAACTATAGCATGTCTATGTACATTACGGTAATCTATAGCTGTAGAACGGATTAATCTGGTGGCGTAGGGGTTAAGTGCTACAGCTGGTAACCAAGGGGTTGGCAGTTCAAATCCCCCAGGCACTCCTTGGAAACTGTATGGGGCAGTTCCGCTCTGTCCTATAGGGTCGCTATGAGTCGGAATCGACTCAACAGCACTGGGTTTGATTTTGGGTTTATAGCTGTAGAAAAGAATGAGAATGTTCTCCATGTGCAGATTTGGAAGTTTTCCAAAACACATTGTTATTTGAAAAATAAATTTAAAACAGAATGTATAATTAACTACTTTTTGTATAAAAGAGAGAGGGGGATGAAAATATATATTCATATTTCATTGTATTTGTATAAAGAAAATCTAGTAGAGTACACAAAAAAGTAAGAAAAGTAATTTCCTGTGTAGGAGCAGGAGGAAGATGGGGTGGATGAGAAAGGCCTTTTACTGTACACCTTTTTGATTATTTTTAAGTTTGAATCTGTGGATGTGTTTTACTAGTTAAAAATTATCTTATTTGTAAATCTGATGAGAAAGAAAGGGTTGAGCCTCCTATAAAAAAAAAAAATTTTTTTTTTTTTTTTTATATTTACTATAAATTTAGCCAGTTTTGCTCCTTTATCCCCAAAGCCTAACAGATGGTAAGCACTTAATAAATATTTGTTGAATGAATGAATATATGAATTCTGTAGTCTTGAGATGATCTTTTTTAGCCAGATTTTTAAAGCGCCTTTTAAATATGCAAAAAAGGTGTTATAAATTATGTGCTGATTCCAGGATAGAAATAAGGGAAGATATTTAAGTGGTAGATAATGTGAAATGAATATACCCACTCCTCACTTACCGACATGGTTAGGTTCCAAAGACCAGGTAGTTATGCAAAAATTGGCTTTATGCAAAAATAAAGGATGACCATATCAGGTCACAAAATGGAGAATGATAACATCATTACACAACTATCAAATTATATCATTACGTTCCTAAACCACCAGGAATCAAGGCCCAGCCAAGTTGACACATAATCATAAACATCATAGTGTTACTCTCATCTCACACATCAGCATTTGTTACTGCCAGATATACATCATTGTCTTAGTTATTTGGTTCTGCTATGGCAGAAATACCACAAGTGAATGCCTTTAACAAAGATTTTATTCTCTCACAGTCTAGGAGGCTAGAAGTCCAAATTCAGGGTGCCAACTTTAGGGGAAGGCTTTCTCTCTCTGTCGGTTCTGGGACAGAGGTCCCTTTCATTAATCTTCCGCTGGTCTGGTTGCTTTTCAGCACGCCCTGCTCCTGGTGCTACTTTCTTTGTGGTATGAGGTCCCCCATGTCTCTTGGCTTGCTTCTCTCTTTTTTATCTCAAAAGAGATTGACTCAAAACGTGACCTAATCTTGTAGATTGAGTCCTGCCACATTAACATAATTGCTGCTAATCCCACCTTATTAACATCATACAGTTAAGATTTACAACATATAGGAAAATCACATCAGATGACAAAATGGTGGATAATCACACAATACTGGAAATCATGGATTAGCCAAGCTGACATACATTTTTAGGGGACACAATTCAATCCATAGCATTCCACCCTTTGGTCCCCAAAAATTTATGTCCTTGCCACATGTAAAACATATTCACCCCGTCATATCATAGCAAAAGTCTTATATCAACTCCAAGTCCAAAATCCAAAAATTCCTCTTCATCTTTGAAATCTAGAATACAAGTTAATCTGCTTCCAAAATACAGTGATAGAATAGGCACAAGCTAGACATTTCCATTACAAATGGGAGAAAATGGAGGGAAAGAAGGGATACCAGGCACCAAGCAAGTAAAACAGAACACATTACATAAACCCTTAAGTCTTGAAAATAATCGTGTGTTCTTTTGAGACCACTTACACAATGGCCCTGCCCTTCCTCCTCTGAGTGTTAGCCAAACTTTCCAAATTGTAGTGGGGGCCCCTCAGCTCTAGGCTTCAGCTCCACCTTTCAGGCACACTGGAAAGGCAGCTTTGCCCCTTTGGCCTCATTCTCCTAGTCTGTCTGAGTGTATACTCTACCCTTTGAGACCCCAGAGGCCATGGCTCTACCCTATGAGACTGAGGAATCTCTGTTTCCTGTGTTCCTTGTCTCTTCAGCTTCTGCTTCTTGGTTCCTTGGCCTCTCTACCCCTCGGGCTTCGCTGCCCTGCTGGGACAAGTGTTCCAAAGCTCTGTAGCTCCACCAATAAGTGACATTCCACCAGTAAACTTCAGCTAGAAGGCACTCAGCTCTCTTGCTCTGTGGGTCGACAAGGCTAGCTCTACCGATAAATGTCCAGAGGCACCCCACTCCACCAAGAAGCTTCCTGTGCAAAGGCACTCAGCTCTCTAGCTCCATGGGTCGGCTCCAGTGCCATCTTGTGCTGGTCTTCTGGCTCTTCTGCTTCTCACCATCTGTGCCATCACCAGTGTAACAGCTCTTTGAATTTCCTTCTGAGTAAAAGAGAAATTTTTTTTTTTTTTTACTGAATGCTCACCAGAATTGTCTGATGTCCATAATTACACCAGCAGTCTCTTCAAGGCAATGTACTTTTACTTTTAGGCACTTTGAAACTCATCGAGCCTCTACCCATTCATAGTTTCAAAACTATATCCACATTTTAGGTGAACAGCGCCTACTCTCTTGGTACCCAGTTTTGTCTTAGATATCTAGTGCTGCTGTAACAGAAATACCACAAGTCAATGGCTTTAACAAAGGGAAATTTACTCTCTCGCAGTCTAGGAGGCTAGAAGTCCAAATTCAAGGTGACAGCTCTGGGGGAAGGCTTTCTTTCTCTGTTGGTTCTGGGGGAAGATCTCTGTCATTAATCTTCCCCCTGGCCTGGGTGTTTCTCAGTGCAGGAAGCCTGGATCCAAAAGACGCACTCTGCTTCTGTCGCTGGCTTCTTAATGGTATGTGGTCCTCCGTCCTCTGTGTCTCTCTGCTCTCTTTTATATCTCAAAAGAGACTGACTTAAGACACAACCTAATCTGTAGATTGAGTCCTGCCTCATTAACGTAACTGCTGATAATCCCACCTTATTAACATCATAGAGTTAGGATTTACAGCACATAGGAAAATTACATCAGATGACAAAATGGTGGATAATCACACAATACTGGGAATCATGGCCTAGCCAAGTTGACACACATTTTTAGGGGACACAATTCAGTCTATAACAGTCATTAATATACAAAATTAGTCATAAATGTGAAATGTCAGATAATGAGATAGTTGGTAAGGAATAGGTGTAGTTTAGCTTATTAACAGATTGTCATGAAGTTTTATTTAATATGCATGATAATTGATAAAAACCCATTGCCGTCGAGTCAATACTGACTTATAGCGACCCTATGAGTAGGCAGAGTAGAACTGCACCATAGGGTTTCCAGGGAGTGCCTGGTGGATTCGAACTGCCGACCTCTTGGTTAGCAGCCATAGCTCTTAACCACTACCCCACCAGGGTTTCCTGATAATTGATATTAAGTAATAAATTACACAAATACACAGAATTGCAAAGGTGATCAAAATTGTTGTTATAAGAAATATGTGTGTATATATACACATATAAAAAACAAACCAAAAAACCCAGTGCTGTCGAGTCGATTCCGACTCATAGCAACCCTATAGTACAATATAGATATATGTATATATATGCTGAGGGCTTTTAGAATACCTGTTGAATAATCAAATTTTCAATTCCATAGCTGAGGTAAGTTTCTGAACTCTTATACGGAGGAGCATAAGCCATTGAGCCTATTATCACCTTTCCCACAATCTATTGTGCCATATTTTCAGAGATAGTTGGTCTTGTTGTCAAGAGTAACTATTGCTGCTATGAAAACAGAACTTCTAGCAGTCTTAGGATTGAAAATTTACCCTTGTTTAGGAAACTAAGTAGCACACGAGACAGTATAAGGTACTGTCATGTACCCCCTTGCCTTCAAATTTCAGAAGCCTTCATTTGTCAATCGTGAACGCTGTTATTACCTAATTTAATAACTATTCCTTGAAAACTTTCATTTTAAGTTTTCAATAAAGTTAAAGAAAATTTAATTTACTACTTAGTATCAATGTCATGGATATGAGCAATTGATGATCTATTCCACACTTGGCTCCTGGTCTTGTTTTGAGTGAAGATATTGGGCTTTTCCATTTGACGAGGCCCATGTGTATAGTCACCATTTATTTTTTGGAAAAAAGATATTTGAGATGAATATGCTGTTGGCCTTGCAAAATTGTGTCATGCGATCTCTGGCTTTATTTCTTCTTTGTTTCCAACTTCCACGTTCTAATCACCAGTAATTATCAATGCATCTTGAGTGTATGTTTGATCAACTTCAGACTAAAGATTTTGGTAAAAATCTTCGATTTCTTCATCTTTGGCTTAGTAGGTGAATAAATTTTAGTAATAAACATATTAACTGCTCTTTCTTTTTGTCATGTGGCTATTTTCCTATCTCTTGCAGCATTGTACTTCAGGATAGATCTTGAAATGCTCTTTTTTGTGATGAATGCAATGCCATTCCTCTTCAATTTGTCATTCTTGCCATAGTACACCATATGATTTTCTGAATCAAAATGTCTAATACCGGTCCATTTCTGCCAACTAATACCTAAGACATTGATGTTTATACATTCCATTTCACTTTTGATGATTTCCAATATTCCTAGAATCATACTCATACATTCCACACTCCTATTATTAATGGATGTTTGCAGCTGTTTCTTCTTGTTTGAGTCATGCCATATCAGCAAATGAAGGTCCCGAAAGCTTGACTCCAACCATATCATTAAGGTTGACTCTACTGTGAGGAGGCAGCTCTTCTTCACTTGTCTTTTGAGTGCCTTCCAACCTGAGGGGCTCATCTTCTGGCATTGTATCAGACAGTGTTCCATTGCTATTCATAAAGTTTTCACCTGCCAATTTTTTTTAGAAGTAGATTGCCAGGTCCTTCTTCCTAGACTGTCTTAGTCTGGAAGCTCAGCTGAAACCTGTCCACCAAGGGTGACCCTGCTGGTATTAAAAACCAGTGGCAAAGCTTCCGGTATCAGAGCAAGCCACTATAGTATGACAAACTGGCAGATATGTATGTGTATGTCTTTATATATATGTATTTATATATACATATACACACACACATATGTATATATAGTTATGTATATTTATGTATCTATAGCAAATATTTTCCTTTTATTCCCTCCCTCATCCCATCACTTATGAAATATAAGATGTAAACGGGGCTAGTACATTTTTAGTTGTTCATACGTTAGTTATATGTTAGGTACAAGTATGACTTCATACTTGTCTTTATTTAGAGATTATTTGTGGTTTAAGGAGGTGTGTACAGGTGCCAAGGGTTGGACTGTGATAGTTAACATATGTGTCAACTTGGTTAGGCCATGATTCTCATTATTATGTAATTATCCTCCATTTGTCATATGATGTAATCACCTCCATGATATGATCTTATGTGATCAGCCATTCAGTTGTAAGGGAAGTTTTCCTGGCAGTGTGACCAGTATCCAGTATGTATATGGACATTTGGGCAAAGCTCCTTTGTTTGCTCTGGATCCTTTTTCTGGCCCATCATCATCTGACCTCTGGTTCTCGAGACTTGAGCTAGCAGCTTGTCGTCTGACTTGCTGACGTTGGGATTTACTAGCTCCACAGCCCTGTGAGCTAGCAGCCTGTCACCTGACTTACAGACTTTGAGGTTCACCAGCTCTGCAGCCCTGTAAGCCAGCAGCCTGTCATCTGATCTACTGACTTTGGGATTCACCGGCTTTCTCAGCCCTGTGAGTCTGAAAAAGCACTAGTGGACCAAAACTGCCACAGCTTCCACCAGACTTAATCCAGAACAACTGTGTGTGCCTGGCTACCACCACCTACTGCTCTGACAGAGATCACAACAGAGAGTCCAGGACACAGCAGAAGAAAAATGTAGTACAAACACACGCACACACCAAAAAAAAAAAACAAAGCAAAAACCCAGACTTACTGGTCTGACAGAGACTGGAGAAACCCTGAGAGTGTGGCCCCCAGACACCCTTATAACTTAGTACTGAAGTCACTCCTGATGTTTACCCTTCTGACAAAGATTAGAGGGGTCTACAAAAAAAAAAAAAAAACAGTAACTCCCATAGCTCAACCCTGTATATGAGACTGAATGGGCACACCAGCCCAAAAGCAAAGATGAGAAGCAGAAAAGGACAGGAAAACTGGACGAATGGAAATGGGGAACTCAAGGTCGAGAAGGGGAGAGTGTTGGCACATTGTGGGGTTGACAGCCAATGTCACAAAACAATTTGTGTATTGTTTAATGAGAATCTAATTTGCTCTGTAAACTTTCACATAAAGCACAATTTAAAAATAAAAAAAAGAAGAAAGTATAAGGTCATTAAAAAGATAGAAAACAAAAGACAAAAATGGATGTTAGAAGAGACTCTGAAATTTCCTCCTGAGTGTAGAGTAGCTAAAGCAAATGGAAGATATCAGGTAAAAGAGCTGAAGAGATGATTTTAAAGGGTAGCTTGAGAAGAAGTAAAGTATTATCGTGAAATGTGAAAAGACCTGAAGTTAGAAAACCAAAAGGGAAAAACATGCTTGGAATTTCTCAAGCTGAGAGAACTGAAGAAAAAATTCAAGCCTCCTGTTGCAGTGTTGAAAGACTCTATGGACAAAATATTGAGCGATGCAAGAAGCATCAAAAGAAGATGGAAGGAATACACGTAGTCACTGTACAAAAAGAATTGGTTGATGTTCATCCATTCTTGGAAGTATCATATAAAGAAAATAGAAATCCTTACAGCTGGACAGTTAAGTAACCTCATGATAAATGGAGAAAATGTTGAAGTTTGTCAAGTGTTCATTTTCTTATAGATTCACAATTAATGCCCATAAAAGCAGCTGTCAAGAAATCAAACAATGTATCGCATCAGGCAAATCTGCTGCAGAAGACCTCTTTAAAGTGTTGAAAAGCAAAAATGTCATTTTCAGGACTAAGGTGCGCCTGACAGAAGCCATGGTATTTTCAGTTGCCTCATATGCATGGGAAAACCAGACAATGAATATAGAAGACCAAATAAGAATTGATGCCTTTGAATTATGGTGTTGGCAAAGAATATTGAATATACTATGGACTGCCAGAAGAACAAACAAAATCTGTCTTGAAAGAAGGATAGCCAGAATGCTCCTTAGAAGCAACGGTGGGGAGACTTTGTCTCACATGCTTTGGACATGTTATCACCAGGGAACAGCCTGGACATCATGCTTGGTAAGGTAGAGGGTCAGCGAAAGAGAGGAAGACCCTTGATGAGCTGGGTTGACACAGTGGCTGCAACAATGGGCTCAGACATTCCAGTGATTGTGAGGATGGCGCAGGACTGGGCAGTGTTTTTGTTCTATTGTACAGAGGGTTGTTGTAAGTTGCAAGTGACTTGATGGCACCTAACAGCAGCCTATGATCAAGATCCGATGGTACTGAAGGAAGAAGTCCAAGCTTCACTGAAGGCATTGGTGAAATCCAAGGCTCCAGGAATTGAGGGAATACCAATTGAGATGTTCCAACACACAGATGCAATGCTGGAATCTCTCAGTCGTCTATGCCAAGAAATTTGGAAGACAGCTACCTGACCAACTGGAAGAGATCCGTATTTGTGCCCATTCCAAAGAAAGGTGATCCAACAGAGCTCAGGAAGTATCGAACAATATCATTAATAACACGTGCAAATAAAATTTTACTATAAACCAAAAACCAAGCCCAGTGCCGTCAACTCGATTCCAATTCATAGCGACCCTATAGGACAGAGTGGAACTGCCCCATAGAGTTTCCAAGGAGCGCCTGGCAGATTAGAACTGCCAACCCTTTGGTTAGCAACCATAGCACTTAACCACTACACCACCAGGGTTTCCAAATTTTGCTATAGATAAGTCAAAAAACCAGTTGCAGCAGTACTTTGACAGGGAACTAAGTGCAAGAGGATTGTGGAATGAGGAATATCACTGCTGGTATCAGATGGATCTTGGCTGAAAACAGAGAATACTGGAACAATGTTTACTGGTGTTTTATTGACTTAGCAAAGGCATTCCACTATATGGATTATGACAAATTACAGATAACATTGTGAAGAGTGAGAATTCCATATCACTTAATTGTGCTCCTGGGAAACCTGTACACAGGCCAAGAGGCAGTCTTTTGTACAGAACAAGGGTGTACTGAGTGGTTTAAAATCAAATGGTGTGCATCAGAGTTGTATCCTTTCAGCATACTTATTCAGTTTGTATGATGAGCAAATAATCCGAGACGCTGTAGGATACAAAGAATGTGGCATCAGGATTGGAGGAAGATTCATTAACAACCTGTGTATGTAGATAACACAACCATGCTTGCTGAAAGAGAAGAAGACTTGAAGCACTTATTGATGTAAATCAAAGACTACAGCATTCAGTATGGATTACACCTCAACATAAAGGAAAAAAAAAACCTTTACAACTGGATCAAAAGGCAATATCATGATGAATGGAGAAAATAGTGAAGTTGCCAAGAATTTCATTTACTTGGATCCACAATCAATGCCTGTGGAAGAAGCAGTCAAGAAATTAAATGGCATATTGCATCGGGCGAATCTGCTGCAAAAGACCTCTTTAAAGTATTAAAAAGCATAGATTTCACTGTGAGGACTAAGGTGCACCTGACCCAAAGCCATGGTATTTTCAGTCGTCTCATATGCATGTGACAGCTGGACAATGAATAAGGAACACTAAAGAAGAATTGATGCCTTTGAATTATTGTGTTGGCAAAGAATATTGAATATACCATGGACTGCTGGAAGAATGAACAAATCTGTCTTGGAAGAAGTATAGCCAGAATGCTCTCTCTACGCGAGGATGGGGAGACTTTGTCTCATATACTTTGGACATGTTATCAGGAGGGACCAGTCCCTGGAGAAGGACATCATCCTTGGTAGAGTGTTAGCAAATAAGAGGAAGACCCTCAATGAGTTGGATTGACATAGTGGCTGCAGAGCGGGCTCAATTACAGCAATGGTTGCGAAGATGAAACAGGACTGGGTGGTGTGCTGTTGTACTTGGGGTTGCTGTGAGTTGGAACTGACTACATGGAGCCCAACAACATTCTTATGGATAGTCTCTTTTGTGAAGTGCCTTTCTCCTTGTTTTGCACATATATGTCTTGTTCTTATTCATTGGTAGGAATTTTTTATGTATTTATAGTACGAGTCCTTTTTTGTTTTTGCTGTGTACCGTCGAGTTGATTCCTACCTGTGGTGACTATAGGACAGACTGGAACTGCCCTATAGGTTTTCCTAGGCTGAAATCTTTTCAGGAGCAGGTCGCTGAGTCTTTTCTCCCACAGATCCCTGTGGTTGGTTGAACCGCTGAGCATTGGGTTGGCAGCCAAGTCCTTACCTATTTTGTCCCTAGGGCTGCTTTTGTTGTATTTAGGTATTGCAAATATTTCTCCCTTGTTGTCTTTTTACTCTTTTAATCCTGCTTTTGATGAACAGAATTTTGTGATTTTGAAATAGACTAATTCCTCATTTATGCTTTGTTCTTTTCGTCTTGTTTAAGAAATGTTTGCATGCTCCAAGGATGAAAGTGTTCTGTTTTTGTCTAAAGGTGTTAGTGTTTTAACTTTCCATCTGCAGTCTTAGACTGTCTATTCATGTTGGGCAATTTAGTTATGATTTTTGAACTCAAGAGTCTATCTCTGGAGGTAGAGAAAAAGGAAGTGGATTTAGGTTAATGACCGTAATTATGCACTTTATACAAATACCCTCTTTAAGAAAACTATGTTTATCCATGTTTACCTTTCCTGTAACCTTATATGTACTTCTTGTTTGTTTTTGAGGTGACTACTAGATTATTCATGGAGAAATTTCCCAAGTGGGAAAATAAATGTTATGATTCTGAGTATTTTACAGTACTAAAATTAACAATATTGGTATCCATAAAATGTTTATTCATGAAAAATAAAATTTTATAGAGTATTTACAGACATAATTCCAGTTACCTCATTTGGGCATAGTTCACGCTGTTAAATCTTAGGATATTTAAATATATACTTTTATTAATTGGGGGAAAATTAGTTTTAACTTTTGTCACTAAAGTAATATAAAATATTGGCTATTATATTTGGAAATTATTTTTTTTAAGTTCCTAAATTATTTTGATTTTTAGTAGGATTTCTTGTTACCATCCATTTGTGTGCAAGTTATGAACATTTATATGTCCTTAATTATACATTTTAGTGTTTTGTAAAGTTTTTGCTATATGTTAGGATTATGTACTACTGTTTTCACCTTGTAGGTGAAATACCCTGGTATATTTAGTTTTTTCTCATGAATTATATATATTATTAACTTGGTCATTATTGTATTATTTTTACATTTGTATTTCATTATGAGAGTAATTTCCTATTTTAAAATGCATTTTTGTCTCTGATCACTGCTAAAATTCAAGAAAGGTGATTGTACTTGACTCTTCACTAAGCACTTAGTATTTTTCACTTGTCAACTTCATTTTTTTAGTTTAAAGCATCAAATTAAATATTATTTTATCCTGGCTTTTATTTTAATTCATGCATTTAAAAACTGAAATTCAGATAAAAGATAGTTTCAAAATAAATTCAGTATGTTATTTATGAGTGGAGCAACACATTAGCATTGGATTCACAATAGATCATATCGCTTTTATTCCATCTTACAAGCTTAGCAGCACAAACAGAATAATCAACATATTATTTGGCTGTCATCTGCTGAACAGAAACCAGAGATCACAAGGAGGTTTTCCCTAGCTGTGGTGATGGCCTTTTTGTTCCAAGCCCCCATCTGGGAGGGCCATGGTGTGTTATCATATGGAACGCGGGGTTTTCTGTAATCTGCTTAGCTGCACTGCAGTTTGAATCTTCATTCCATGTTTGTGTAATTTATAATTTTAATGAGACCATGGCTCTTGTGGGCTTTGAAATATATTAAAAGCTCTTTTGTGCATATGCTTTTGTTCTTGCTTAATAGGCTCAGTGTATTTAAAACTGATGAATTTTTATTCATGAATTTGGATGTCTAGGGATTAACTTAGACTGAATATCATTGCACTCAATCTATTGATGGTTAGAAAGTTTTGTTGTTGTTGTTATTATTTTGTTTTGCTTTAATTTTGTGTGTGGGTGTGTGTGAAACTGGTAACCAGAAAAGAATTTATGTAATTTTTACAAGTGAGGAAAAAGCAGCATAGCTAAAGAATTTATTTTAATTGTATCCATTTTATTTACTGATAGCCATATTTTACCTTTAGTCTTAACTATTTGGGATTAGTATTGTAAAGGAATAATTTTGAAAAAGCATCTTTAAAATGAGTTAATACCTTAAATAGTATTGTTTATATTGAAATAATATTCTGATATGTGACACAGATAAACTTTATATTTTAATTGTATAACATCACTTGTGTATGGCAGTATTAAATAAATTATAATAAATTTCTTGACTTAAATTAGTATGTATTTATATTTTATATGCAAGTTTCCTTCTGTAGCACATTTTAAGAATTTTTGTTTTTTTTTTTAACCTTCTTTGATAGATTAAAAAAGACTAATAGAGCAGCTTAGTAATAATTTGTGTTGTGAAATTGATCTTTATTTTGCTAAGTGTTCAAAAATATACTAAATAACTCAAATCTCTGTTGTTAAAAAAATTTTTTTTTCTTCTGTTGTTATTATATATCACTTATTTTATTAGTTTGAGTGTCAACAATTATATAGCACTGTAGAAAAAAAATCGTGGACCTTTCTAGATCCAAACATATTTTCTGAAGTTGCTAGCTGTTGAGCACAATGAGGGGTGACACACAGAATTCATTAGTCTTTTATGAAGTTGCCCAAGATGTGATTAAAAAAAAAAACAAAACTTATATTTACTGACCTAAAATGTTTTTGTTACTGTAAAACAACTTTTTTTTTTTAGTATGTAATAGTCACCAATTTGACAGGTCCTCTCTTCCCCCACCACTACCTTTAAGCTAGAAGTATGAAATAGAGACCAAGAACAGTATGTTATACTTTCTTTACTAAGCTTATCTATCCGATTTGACACTGAAATATATGATCTTCAATAATATTCCTCTTTGTTTTTATTTGTTGTACAAGTTCACCTAGCTCAGGAATGTATTATTGAAAATACATAATCCGCTAAAGTAGTGCTTTGCAATAGATATATGTGAGTCACATATGTATTTTATTTAACCCAGTATATGCAAAATAGTATTATTTCTACATGTAGCCCATATAAAATTATTAATAAAATATTTTACTTTGTTTTTTTAAGTCTTCAAAATCCAGTGTATATTTTACACTTAGAGCACATCACAATTGGGACTAACCGCATTTTAAGTGCTCAGTGGCCACGTGTGCCTAGTGGCTACCATATTGAACATTGAAGCTCTAAAGTATTGCATAGAAATATTATAATAAAAATATGTTTTTTGCATTCCTCATTATTTTTCTAGAAACATCCTAGTCAAGGTAACCAAAGAATATTCACGTGCTTAAGTTTGCTTAGAGCTAGTATAGCTATAAACTTCTTGGGAAAAAACTTGAACATAAAGTATTCTTTTCTAAGTATTTTTATGATCCTATAATTTAAAATGTACTGTGTATATTCCAATATGAGGAGAGATTACTTCATTGACAAGTGCTTTTAAAACATATAATTAAGAATTATAAAACCTTGAATCACTATTGATTTGAATTGATTCAAATATTTTAATAGTTATAAAATGATCAAGGTGATTTGTGTAAAATATTGCAAGTGTACCCCCTTTATAAAAATCTGACTCGACGGCAGTGGGTTTTACCTTCTTCTCATATTAATTGTCCTTCTTGCCAAAGTATAATTTAAAGAGAAAATCTTATGTTCTTGAGGTCTCTGAATTTTTTACATTTTCTAAATTTTGAGGGAAATGACCTTACTTTTTAATAACCTCACTTTTTTGTAAATATTAGCTGATGCCTATCGTATCCTCTTACTCACTCAAATTTGTATTGACTTCTCCCTGTAACTTTATGCATTTAAAGTGTTGGCACAAAATGTTAAACTATTCTTTAAACAATAAGTCTAGTTTCTTGGATATCATAAATCCATCCATTGATTTCCTAATTATATTATGTACACAGTCAATTGTAATCCAAGATTACAGCAAACAAGATGTTAATTTCTAGACATAATCTATGTACATTTCAATTACAGAGCATGATTGCTATAGAAGCACAGAATAAAAAGGAATAACATTTGTGCTATCCTCACAGGAGCTGTCAATAAAAGATGTAATAGGGGATTTAGGAATCTGGAAATGGCCAACTAATTTATGTGAATCTATTTTATTTCAGCTAGAAAGACCGAGCTCTTTTTCGTCTGCACTGCATATTGCAGAGCACAGTCTTTCTATGGAAAACCAGGCGGCTGCATATGGATAGTCCCTTGATATCATTCACTTGCTGTGTAATCTTATTATGCAAAGTTCTAATCTTCACCTAGAATGAATGCCTCTGGGTCAGAATATAGTCATATCAGGGTTTTTGAGGTCATGTTTTGTGATCCTTAGCTTATTCTTCTAAGTAGGGCTGGGATTTAAACGGTATTCCCCAGACACTAGCAGAGATAGACAGCAGAACCTGCTGCCTTTTTGGAAGACAAGACCAACATGAGGTCCCTGGTAGGATTAAACTTGATTTGTAGCTGTAGGATTTTTTAACAGATGTATTATTGGACAGGGAATAGGGGGCCACCAGCACAGCAAAATTGAATCACGACTCGCATTCTCAGGGAGTTTGCTGCCTGCTCAAACAGCAGCTGCATGTGGATTTGACTTCTTTCAGGTGAAGCGACTTCCAGTCATTTGGAAAGGATGGGATGAAAAGGAACCTTGGTGATAATTTTGATGTCTGCAAGATTTAGTACCAGTGTAATGGGATTATCGGTAACACCTTCACTGCAGAAAAAGCCACCTGGCGCTATAACTGGCAGCAACTGAGAACTAATCCTTTCCCATCTCTTGGATCTCATTCATGAAACTCAAAGCGATTTCTACCCTGCTAACTGTGATTAATTTTATAAACAACAATAACAAAAAATCAGGTGATCAAGGCAAAGAATATGCTTTTTATTAATTATAATATGTAGCCTTTTTATAAGTTGTGTACAACTTATAAATTATGTCAGAGCTATATAAACTAGGTAAAATTAAAATTTATTAACTGCCCAAATGGAAGAGTGGGTTAGTAATGTCTGTTTATACTTTTACAGCTAAGAGTGATATAAAGTATTTACTACTGGTAAAGGTTCATATTTGCAATGATATATTAATTTAAATACTTTTGTGTTCTTTGGATATAAGGTCACTATTAATAAATTAATCAAAATGTCTGTAGATATGAAGAATTGAAATAATTTGTTTTCTCATACATTTTACCTATTTGTCTGCTTTGATTCCAGCTGGTGAAACTTTTTTAGAAAACTAAAACATTTAATAGTCTACAAATATATAGACACTTATGTTTTTGATAATTAAAATAATACTGGCTCAAAATGCTGATAAAAGGCTCTTGGTGGGAGGAAATGTATGTTCTTAATATAGAAAAGTCCTAAAATGGTAATGTTAATACTGAGTGACTTATTTTTAAAAACCAGTGATTCTTTTTCAGGTTTTCTTAGCAGATCGGGGTTTAGTTCTTTGCTCTAGAATCAATGCATTAGTTAGTAATTGAGATTTGTTTTTTAGCATTTTATTTCAGCTAAAAACTTTATCAAGTACTTTGTTTTGAGGTGTTAATTATTTTAATATTCTTCTTTTACATGGTCCAGAATAAACTGAGAGAAAATGAAGTGAAATTATCCCATCAGTCACCCAAACAGTATGCAACATAACTGCCAAGACTAGAAAAGATAATTAGTGTTGTCAGTATTATGATCCTAGAGTACTTAATTTTAAAATATTTGTTCCTAGAACTTGATTTTTTCTCATTTTGTGATTTAGTAACTTTATACTTTTTAAAAATAGGTTATAAAACCTTAGTCTTAGTGTTTTTAAACTTTAAAATCTTAACTACATATAGATAGTGGAAATATTTTTTGAAATTTTAAGATGATTAAAATATCATTCATTTTATACATGGCACATTGATTTGCTGGTAGCCTCTGCTTATGTGTAATGTATTTTATCTTTACTCATATGAATCTTTGTTAGAAGATCAATAAATAAAATATAACAAATTAAAGTTCTTTCCTCAAACCTGCCTAGCAAGCTTATTGCTCTTATTAGTGAGTTTTGGTTTGACTGGTTACAGCTTATTCTTTCCAAAATATGTTTCATTTGTTGCCACATTTTAAAGTTTAAATGAATGAATGAGAAAGCTTAACATTATTTACACTGAACTGAATTATGTTAATTTGTAAAGGATTTCTTTACCTTTCTATTTGTATTTTTACTACTTGAAAAAATGTTTATTTAAAACTCTACTTTGCAGTAAAAAATAGCTGTCTGTGAAATGAACTGAAATCTTTTTCTTATTATGATATAATAGTTGTATTTTAAAATTATTTGGTTTTTGTGTAAGTTTACATTATTTTGCCAGATATTTTTATTATCTGAGGATAACTTTATGATAGTGAATAGTATTTATTTATTTATATTTTTTAAGTAGCTTTCCTTTCAAAACAAAATTTGTCTCAAAGCTTTTGTTAAAGGTGGTTGCCGTTTACTTTTTTGCTTTCTATTCAACTGTTTACTGAATGGCTCTTGAGATTTATTAGCTCTTAAGAGTTAATATTTTCCCCTCTATCCTAGACATCATTCTTATTTGATTAGAGGTTATTTACTTTGGGAATTCCCAAATAAACTCATCATAATTAAATTCAACATAAACATACAAGGTCTTCTCAATGGTATGCTTTCTTTTCAGATAGAGGTTACTTGAATTTAATACCTTATTGGTAATTTATAAGAACTTTGGCTCATCTTAAAAAGCTACACAATACTAATTTAATTTGCTGCACAGGTGTCTCCCAAAGTTGAGGTCTTTTTTTAAACAGGTGAAATTAATTTTAATCATGTTATCATTTCAATGTGTAATATAAAAATTGATTGGTATGTTATCTTTTTTTCTTGTACTAAGTCTTTGAAGTCTGGTTTGTATTTCACATTTTTATAGACATCTTAATACAGACTAGCCACACTTCAAGTGCCCATAACCCCAGATGTCTAGTGGGTGCTGTGTTGGAAAGCCAATGTAAACCATTGTTACTGTGCCTTATCTCACTACTTCATAGTCTTCCCCTTAGAGCATCTGTTTCTCATAATCTTTGCTCTGACCACTAAGATCATTTCTCACTTTTCTGGATTATTTTAGCATGAACTACTATGCAAAGCTTTTCTCTACCCCTTTCCCTGCCATCATCTTTGAAAACTCTAATATTTGTGGTCTTATTATCTCTTAATGTCTTATCTCATTTCCAGTTAACCAGTTACCATCATCGTCATTCGTTGAACCTTATGATCACCCAAAATTCTCTTAAGCTCCCTAGTTCCTTTTTCTGACTATAGTTCTTATATATAAAGCATCCTGTAATTACCTATCATGGCACTAGTCATTTCAAGTTTTAAAAAAATTTTTTTTATTGTGCTTTAGTTGCAGGTTTACTGAGGAAATTAGTTTCTCATCAAACAGTTAATACACATACTGTTTTGTGACATTGGTTGCTAACACCATGACATGTCAACACTCCCCACTTCTTGATCTTGAGTTCCCTATTACCAGCTTTCCCATCCCCTCCTGCCTTCTCATCCCCGCCCCTGGGCTGGTGTGTCAGTTTAGTCTCATTTTGTTTTATGGGCCTGTCTGATATTTGGCTGAAGGGTGAACCTCAGGAGTGACTTCAGTACTAAGTTAAAGCGTGTCTGGGGGCCATACGCTTGGGGTTTCTCCAGTCTGTGTCAGACCAGTAAGTCTGGTCTTTTTTTTGTGAGTTAAAATTTTGTTCCACATTTTTCTCCAGCTCTGTTTGGGACTCTCTATTGGTATCCCTATCAGAGCAGTCAGTGCTGGTAGCTGGGCACCATCTAGTTGTGCTGGACTCAGTCTGGTGGAGGCTGTGGTAGTTGTGGTCCATTGGTCCTTTGCACTAATCTTTCCCTTGTGTCTTGGGCTTTCTTCATTCTCCCTTGCTCCAGGATGGGGTGTAATCAGTGGAGTATCTTAGATGGCCACTTACAAGCTTTTAAGACCCCAGATGCTACTCACCAAAGTAGGATGTAGAGCATTTTCTTTATAAAATGTGTTATGGCAGTTGAGCTAGATGGCCCCCAAATCATGGTCCCCAGCCCAAGGGAGGTGTTTTTGGAGAGAAGAGAATGGGATATAGAGTGAAAGAAATGTTAATAGGAAATATAAGTCAGGTGTAACAAAAGAGCAGGATGGGAATCTTACAACATCCTGATTATTGAAGAGATGATAAACTTCTTTAATGTGTGGTTTATAAGACTTAATACCCCTCTAAAGGAAACATTAGTGGTTCGGTGGTAGAACTCTCACCTTCCATGTGAGAGACCTGGGTTCAATTCCTGCCCAATGCACGTCATGCACAGCCACCACCTGTCAGTAGAAGCTTGCACATAGCTGTGATACTGAATAGGTTTCAGTGGAGCTTCCAGACTAAAGCGAACTAGGAAGAAAGGATTGGAGACCTCCTTCCAAAAATCAGCTAGAGAAAACCCTGTGGATCACAAGGGTCCGATTTGCAACCAATCATGGGGATCTCTCAGGACCAGGCAGCGTTTCATTCTGTTATGCATGGGATCATCATGAGTTGGAGGCTGACTTGATGGGAGCTAACAACAATGTCTGCCTAAAGGGTAGTTCATAAAGTAACTCAGCGACAGCTATCATAAGCTTATGCTAAGTCATATTTCTTCCTTTGAATTAATACCCTTCAATTATTCCTTGTACAACTTGTATATTATTCTGAAATAGATAGAAGGATCATATAGCAATTGGGTGATTATTAGTGGATGGAATGGGGTGGTTTGGGTATTTCACTGCTTGGAAACGGATTGTACTTATTGGCACTTGATTATATTAAAAGTGTCAACTGCTTATGTTTTTAAATATAAAATGTTTCCTTATTTGGAATATATATGAAAAGTGAACTTTAGAAGAGAACATTGGATTAATTAAATTCATTGAAACATTAGCATTATAAGGTTTATTTGATAATGAAAATATATAGAATTATCCCAAAGTTAACGTAACATTTACTAAAAAATAAGAAATGGTTAAATTTTGTCAAGTTTCTGAAAAGATTGAGTATGTCTCATTGGTATCAAATGGCAGCACAAAGACCTTATTAAACTTCCATCCTAGGAATTCAGTGAAAATACAGGTTCTGGGGCCCTGCTCCCAGAGATTCAAATTCATTAGCTCTATTGTGGGAGCCTGGGGATTTGTATTTTGAGTTTGGTTCCCAAGTTATTTTGATGCTGCAAACAGATTTAAAGCAGTATTCACTGCTTTAAACCTTAAAGTGATGGCAATTATTTTCCTCTGAGAATGAAACATTCTAGCAAAATAAACAGGTTTAAATAAAATCATCACAGATGTTGGGGATCAGAGCTCCTTGAATTTGGAGTCCTAAAAAATAAAACATTGCTTCTCCCCAAGTCTTACAGTAGATTTAACATGATAGGTTTCAACAGTTCATGAACAGCCTTGAAGGTAGTTGTAAAATGGCAGGAATTTGAATTATTTTGATGGAGAAGCTGCTGTGTGAGAGTGAATTATTTAGCTATTGAGCAGAGTACACTACTCAGCATCCACGTCTTAATGAGTCTTTGCTGTTCTCTACTTGTCACAGTAACTTCCATTCAGGGTCTGAAATGGACATGTATCTTTCAGTGACTTTATTTATATCATTATATAGTGAAAATGTATTTTGTATAAATATTTTTGAATTTGAGAATCACATAGATCTTGGGAATGTCAAAAATTTGTTGTCTTTTTCTTTTCCAAATGAAGGTAAATGTAGCAAAACCAATGTTGAGATTTATCTTCTGCTTGTCCATCTCCTCCTTTCTGCTCAGCTTTTCTTAGTGTGGATGCCTCTTTAAATGCTAATGTATTCTCTATCTCTGCTCTTCTTATCAAAACAGAAAAAAATATTTATGATAGTAATTACTTATCTGACTGGTTGCTTATACTTTAAGAATGAACGAATTTCTGTAAACTGGTGGTTTCAACCAGCATTGCCCTTTACATTAGTTTTCCTATTTCTGGAACAAAATGGTTTTTCTTCTTTTCAGACAAATTCCAGGCCTATACAATCAGGTGAGACTTTTATTTGGGGCTTGGAAATTCTGATATCACTCAAAATTTACTTCGATGGTTAGGTCTAAATAAATCAGGGTCTTAGCACTGGAGACCTATTCCTAGAAACTTCTGAAGATGGAAGAATTTCTAGTTTCTTTCCATCATCTACAGTTCACTGTGCCCAATCTTTTTAGCTGGTTTTAACCTCAGTCCAACATTTGTCTTTCCCCTGTGGCTCTGTACTGTCAGCTACCTCTTTTATACTTTCCACCAAATTTCTTTGTTTTAACTGAGAGGCAATATAGCGTAGTGGTAGACCTGAGAACCTGACTGCCTCAGTTTGAATCGTGGCTCTGCCACTTACGAACTGCTTGATTTTGAATAGTTTCTTAACCTCTCTGTCCCTCTGTCCGTCAGTTTATCTGTATAATGATGCCTAAGTTCTCATTAAATGAGTTCATATACGTAACGCACTTATAACAGTGCCCGGCACATAGTAGATCATGTGTTTGCTATTATTATTGTTATTGTTATTTTGGTTAGTATTTGAGGATTTTAATAAGTATTCAAGGAAACATTGTCACCTCCATCCACATTATATTTTCTAACTTTGTTAGAAAAGCCGTAGCACTTAACCACTACACCACCATGGTTTCCACTTTGTTAGAGGAAGAGATTTTTTAAGTTATGATGTAGAAAACTGTTGAAAGTGGGTATCAGCCTTACTCCCTTATGCCAGCACTATATGGAGTTTTACTGCATTTTGAACAAAGACTGTTAAAAGATTTCTGGAGAGGGCTATTCTACATTTTTTTTTTTTTTGCTATATTATGTGACAGTCATACTTTTACACTTCTTTTCATCCTAACTTCTCTATTACTCATTTGATAGAGGATATAACTTCCCTTGTAAAGGAAATGTGATAGGGAATAAAAAGTAACACATTTTATTTCCTAGGTAGAGTTTTCCCCTCTCCACTTAAATCTCACTGCTTTCGCCCAACCTGCCTTTCAATTCTCTTACTTTCTGTTTGGCTGAGTCTAATCAACTCAATGGCAACTTTTTTTTTTTTTTTTAATCTGCTATTAAGCCCATTTAGTGAATTTTTAATTACTGTATTTTATTATTCCATCTTTTATTCCTTTTTTTTTTAATGTTAATCAGTTATTTTAAAGTCTTTGTATGTTACATCAATATCTGAGTCACCTATTGGTCTGTTTCTGTTGTCTTTTTATTTTCCTCTTGGCTTTCAGTCATTTGGTTGTATTTTATAAAATGCTTTTAATCTTGATTGAATTAGATTAAAACTTATAATAACCCAATCAGTAGTGGGTCAAGGATTTGAAAGGAAAGGAGACATACAAACGGTCAATAAGCACATAAAAAGTAACCTTAACATCATTAGTTACTGTTGGTGTTGTGTGCTGTCAGATTGATTCTGACTCATGCCAACCCTATGTGACACAGTAGAATTGCCCTATAGGGCTTCCTAGGCTGTAATCTTTTACAAAAGCAGATTGCCAGGTCTTTTCTCCTGTGGAAGGGCTGGTACGTTTGAACTGCCAACCCTCACGTTACCGGCTGAGCTCTTAAGTATTGTGCCACCAGGACTCCTTCATTAGTCACTAGGGAAATGCAAATCAAAAAACCACCATAAGATACCACTTCAGTAGAATGGCTGTAATAAAACACAAACAATAAGAAGTGTTCATGAGGATGTGGAGAAATTGGAACACTCTCACATTACTGGTGAAAGTGGAAAATGTTGCAGCTGCTTTGGAAAACAGTTTGTTAGTTCTTCAAAAAGTTAAACATAGGGTTACCATAGATAAAGACAGCTAGATACCTGCGCGAGTCTACTCCTACTATGGCAACCTTATGTACAACAAAATGAAATGTTGCCTGGTCCTGCGTGATCCTCACAGTCTTTGGGATGTTCAAGTTCGTCATTATGGGCTATTATGCCAATTCATCCCACCATGGGCCTCCCTCACCCTCGGTGGCCTTCTGTTTCACCAAACGTGATGTCCTCTAGCAGTTGATCCCTCCTGATGACATGTCACAACAGGTGACTCAGACAATGTTCTGTTGTGATCTGTAAGATTTTTGTTGGCTAATTTTCAAAAATAGATCACCAGACCTTTCTTCCTGGTTTGTCTGAATCTGGAAGCTCCACTGAAACCTGTCTACCATTGGTAACCCTGCTGATATTTGAAATACAGGTGGCATAGCTCCTAGCATCACAGAAATATACAAGCTACCACAGTACAACAAACTGACAGATGGGTGGTGGAGAATTATCACAGGACCCAGCAATTCCACTCCTAGGTTGACACCCGAGAGAACTAAAACAATATGTCCACACAAAAACCTGTACATGAATAGCATCATTATTCGTAATAGCCAAAATGTGGAAACAACCCAGATTTAACTGAAGAATGGCTAAATAAAGTATTATATACAATGAAATATTTTTGAGCCCTAAAGAAAGGAATGAAGTACTAATACATGCTACAACATGGGTGAACTTAGAAAACTTTATGTTCAGTAAAATAAACCAGTCACAAAACATCATGTGTTATATGGTTCCACTTATATAAAATATCCAGAATAAGCAAATCCATAGAGATGGTAGATTAGTGGTTGCCAGGGGCTGGGAGGAGGGGGTATGGAGAGAAAGGGGCCTGGGGTTTCTTTCTGAGGTGATGAATATGTTCTGAAATTAGATAACGGTGATGGTTGTACAACCTTGTGAATATATAAAATCCACTGAATTGTACACTTAAAAAGGTTGAATTTTATGGTATGTGGGTTTTATCTCAGTTTTTAGAAAAGGCCTGTCTACGCCACGGTTATAAAAAAAATTGTAGAGGCCCTAGATAATGCCGTCTTCCTAAATTAAGTTAGTTTTGTTGTTGTTTTTTTGTTTTGTTTTTTTTCTCCTAGCAGACAGGTAGTGTATGAACAGGCCACTGGAATCCTGCCAGGGGATGGTATTATTCTTTGTTAAGGGTGGTCTGTTTCAGTTTTGACCTTATTCCTAGGCTGTGGCCGTAACTGAAAGACAAGACATATGCCAGGCCTAGACCACCTTGTTGGGACTTGAAGTCCAACCTCTGTCTCCCTAACTTTGCGTGCTTGCTAGCAGCTCTGCTGAGGTCTCTAGTCTATCAGTTGCGGCTTTCTGCTGCAATTCTGGGAGTTTCACCCTGCTCAGGTGGCAGTTTGAGAGTTGGCAGGTCTAAAAGGGAGCTTGCATGCAGACTTTGTGTTCTTTTCTTTATGGTTCCTTTCTGTAATTTTTACCCTCACATGCCAGCTACTTTGACAGCCAGAACTTCCAACTTCTACCTCAGGCAAATGGGACTGACGTTTTCTTTTAAGACTTTTATTTTCCTGTCCTGTAAATTGGCCCATTCCATCAGGGGAAGGACCAGGTGAATATGGAGGCCACCTTATGACCTTCCCTTCTCTCAGGTCCTTGCCCTTCAAATCTTGCCTACATTGGTGACTTTTAATAGTTATTATGTGTATTTTACCCAGGTTTTATACTTTTTGTTGTTTTCATCAATAAGTTTAGTCTTATATAAGCTATTCTCTCACTGGTAGTATTGAAGTCCCCCTCTTGCCTTCCTGACTTTAATATTCGGTCATTTCCAATATCTCTGTTTCCCTCTCTGTCATCAGTAGTGTCTCATCATTAACATCTCTTTCCCCATTGGATTGTTCCGATTGTCTCACTGTGTTTCTGTGTTTCCATGTTTTAAAAGATATACTTAACTATTACTTTGCCCCATCCTCAACTAGAGCAATTTTGTACCGATGGGACACTTGGCAATATTTGGAGACATTTTTGTTTGTCACAGCTGCTTATACAGATAGATTCCTTTTTTTTTTTTTTTCCTGTTTTCAAACTTTCACTTGCTTTTTCATCCTTTTTTTGTTTGCTTTTATTTTTTGAATATGTAAACTCAGAAGTCTCATTCCTTTCCCTGTAGCTTCCATACTCTTCTTATCCCCCTCCTTATAAATGTAAACATTTTCATTATTTTCTGGTTTATTTTTCCTTTTTTTTTTTTTTTTTTTAGCAGTTCTTATTTTCCCTTCTTTCCCTTTTTTTTCCCCAGAAATGGTAACATACTATACATACTCTTTTGTACCTTGCTTTTATGAGTTAATTTTTTTTTTTTTTTAATCAGTTTTGGAAAGTTCTCTGTCAGTATTTCTTCAAAATATTGCTTCTGGAATGGTTGTGCTGAGTTCCCATATTTTAATCAACCTGTTTACTATGGATAGGCATTTGAATTGTTTACAGTTTTGCTATTTCAGATGATGCTAATTTGAAGAACTTTCTACACTGTGGTGTTTGACTCTTAGAGTTATCTTCTGGGTAAGTTTCTAAAAGTAGGATTGTTTAGTCACAGAATAAATGCATAGTCAAATTACCCTCCTTAGAGGTTGCAGTATTTTGCACACTTGTTGGCAATGCGTAATATGCCTGTTTATGAGAACCCTTTTGTAACGTCACACACTGTGAACTTCCACATGGTAAAGGTTGTTTTTTTAGCATGTGGTCTGTTGTATCATCAGGGACCCTATGGAAAATAGATGGCACACTCGAATTAGGGAAATTCAAGGAGGGTTTATTTACAGAGACAGACTGCAAAGTTGTGGGCAGGAAATAGGGGAGTTACTAGTGATGGTAAAGGAACTAGCATCAGTGGAGCTGTTATCACTACTATGCCTAAAGGGACTAGGGGAATGAGAAATTACAGCAACCGATTCCTGTAGAGCAGACAGACTGACTTTAGAGACACAGGGACCTTTGGTCAAGAGACATAACCAGCCTGAGAAGACTGGGAGGGAGTCAGAGAATACATAACCTTTTCTTATTTCCTTCTTTTCTTCTTTGGAGCTCTTGCTGACGTCCAGGCAAAGGGCACAAGAGTTTTTTGATATAGTTCATACATGGGTCAAGTTTCCAAGGACAGACAGCAGTGTGCAGAAGGGTAGAAAGTACAGCCGAAGGTGCAAACAGGGTGTGCACATGTAGGTTCCCAGACCCTTTGGAATAGCTGTAAACTACAGGTTTGGAGCCACTGTCTTAATCTCTTTTGCTAGTAGATCTTCCGAGTGCCAGCAGTGTCTGTGATTTATATCTTATATGAATGCTACTTTCCACTCTGAGTTTTCTCATCAGAAAAAAAACTCAACTCTTATTCTCTATTTTAATGCTATTTCTTAACAGTAGTCCTTATTATACTTTAAAAATATAAGGCCAAATGGTCCTTATCCCTCACCTTCCTCTCCAAATAGCTTCAGAGTCTCTTTTCACGTTAAGAGACAAACATTCAAAGTAAGTTTAGATACTTCAAACTCTGTTTATTTGATAATATCTCTAGGGAAGAAACTGTCTGTTAACTTGTTCTAATTATTCTCATCTGTTGATTTTATAATTTTATGACACAGTTTCATTATGCACATTGTATTTGGTGTTGGGCATTGAGTAATAAAAAATGCTTTGTGGCCTCATGCACTTTTTAGTGGGAGTTAATTACATGCCTTCTTACTAAAATCAGAACCATTATATAGTTATGGCATCTTTGTATTTTTAAGAAATTTTTGCCACATGACGATTTACATGATTTAGCCAAGTAGTGATTAAAAATGATTTAGATTTTGAAGGTTACTGAGTGATTTACACTCTGATTTCAGCTTTTATCTGTCTTAACAACATTTTCATGGTAATTGCCATATGTTTCCTCTTAGAACATATGCCCTCTCTAAAATCATTTTCATTTGAAAATGTAAAATCAATTTCACTACTTTTTAGAATTTATTCTCATGGATTGCATTTCTGAAGTTACACTTTAGAACTTACCCCCCCCCCCCCCGTTTTTCTCTGATTTTATAGTTGGAGCAAAGTAGTTGTTGTTAGGGCCATTGAGTTGGTTCTGACTCATAGCGCACCTGTGTACAACCTTACAAAACTCTGCCCGATCTTGCACCATTCTCACAATCATTGCTGTGTTTGAGCCCATTGTTGCAGCTACTGTTTCAGCCCATCTCCTTCAGCGTCTTCCTTTCTTTTGCCGATCGCCTCTTTTACCAAGCATGATGTCCTTGTCCAGTGACTGGTCCCTCTTGATAATATGTGCAAAGTACGAGAGGTGAAGTTTTGCCATCCTTGATTCTAAGAAACATTCTGGCTGTACTTCTTCCAAGACAAATTTGTTCATTCTTCCAGCAGTCTGTGGTATATTCGATATTCTTTGCCAACACCATAATTCAAAGGCATCAATTCTTCTTCAGTCTTACTTATTCGTTGTCCAGCTTTCATATGCATGTGAGGTGATTGAAAATACTATGGCTTGGGTCAGGCACACCTTAGTCTGCAAAGTGACACCTTTGCTTTTTAACAATTGAAATTGTTTTTTTGCTGCAGATTTGCCTGATGCAGTGCATCCTTTGATTTCTTGACTGCTGATTCCATGGCCGTTGATTATGGATGCAAGTAAAATAAAATCCTTGACAACTTCAATCTTTGCTCCGTTTATCATGATGTTGCTTACTGGTCCAGTTGTGAGGGCTTTTATTTTCTTTATATTGAGTTATAATCCCTAGTGAAAGCTGTAGTCTTTGATATTCATCAGTACGTACTTCACATCTTTGTCGCTTTCACCAAGCAAGGTTGTATCATCTGCATATCTCAGGTTGTTACTGAGTCTTCCTCCAACCCTGAAGCTGTATTCTTCTTCATATTGTCCAGTTATTCATATTACTTGCTCAGCATACAGACCGAATAAGTATGGTGAAAGTATACAACCCTGATACACATGTTTCTTGACTTTAAACCATGCAGTATCCCCCTGTTCTGTTCAAACGACTGCCTCTTGGTCTATGTACAGATACCACATGAGCACAATTAAGTGTTCTGGAATTCCCATTCTTCACAGTGTTATCCATAATTTATATTGGACACTGTTACAATCCACACTCGAATGCCTTTGCATGGTCAATAAGACACAGGCGAACATTTTTCTCATATTCTCTTCTTTCAGCCAGGTCATTCTGACATCAGCAACAATATCCCTCATTTCGTTTCCTTTTCTCAATCTGGCTTGAATTTCTGCCAGTTGCCTGTTGATGCAGTGCTGCAACTATTTTTGAATTACCTTAGGGAAATTTTATTTGTGTGCAATATTAATATTGTTAAATAATTTCTACATTCCGTTAGATCACCTTTCTTTGGAATGGGCATAGATATGAATCTCTTCAATTAGGTTGGCCAGGTAGTTGTCTTCTAAATTTCTTACCATAGACTAGTGCTACATGTGTTTGTTGAAACATCTCAATTGATATTCCGTCAATTCCTGGAGCCTTGTTTTTAGCCAATGCCTTCAGTGCAGCTTGGACTTCTTCCTTCAGTATGATTGGTCCTTGATCATAGGCTAGCTCCTGAAATGGTTGTATGTCGACCAGTTCTTTTTGGATAGTGACTGTATTTCTTCCATCATCTCTTGATGCTTCTGGGGTCATTCAATATTTTGCCCATAGAATCCTTCCATATTGCAACTTGAGGCTTGAATGTTTTCTTTGGTTCTTTCAGCTTGAGAAATGCCAAGCGTGTTTTTTCATTTTGGTTTTCTAACTCCAGGTCTTTGCACATGTCATTATAAGACTTTACTTTGTCTTCTCGAGCCACCTTTTGAAATGTTCTGTTCAGCTCTTTTACTTCACCGCTTGTTCAGGAGCAAATTTCAGTCTCTTCTGACATCCATTTTGGTCTTTTCTTTCTTTCCTGTCTTTTTAATGATCTTTTGCTTTCTTCATGTGTGATGTCCTTGATGCCATCCCACAACTTGTCTGATCTTCAGTCATTCATGTTCAATGCATCCAATCTATTTTTTACATGGTCTTTAAATTCAGGTGAGATATGCTCAAGGCAGTAAAGTAGATGGTCAGCGAAAAAGAGAGAGATCCTCAATGAGATGGGTTGACACAGTGGCTGTAACAGTGGACTCAAGCATAACGATTGTGATGATGATACAGGACAGGGCAGTGTTTCATTTTATTGCACATAGGGTCACTATGAGTTGGAGCTGACTGACTCTACAGCACCTAACAGCTATACTACTCAAAGTTGTACTTTGGCTCTTGTGGACTTGTTTTAATTTTTTTAAGCTTCAATTTGAATTTGCATATGAGCAATTGGAGCCCTGCAGTTGCAGTGGTTAAGAGCTATGGCTGCTAACTAAAAAGGTCAGCAGTTCAAACCCACCAGCTGCTCCTTGGAAACCCTATGCAAATAACGTGTGCTTTCTGCATTTGTTTACCAACCATGCTCCCCTACCCCATGAAATATTTTCATAAGCGCTGCTATGCCAATTTTTTTTACATGTTGCTGTAAAAAAATTAGCATAAAGCACTTATGAAAATACCTTGAGTGGGGAGGGTGCGGTTGGCAAACTAACATAGAAGGGGATTCGTAGTTTGTGTAAAAATATGGTAATTTTTTGACGAAATGCCAGGCTGTTTTCCAAAGTAACCGTAGAATTCTTTTTATATGTTGCTGGATTTGACTTACTAGTATTTTATTGAGGGTTTTTATATCTATGTTTTACATCTTATTAGAGGTATCAGTCTCTAGTTTTCTTGCCTACCTTTTATTAGGTTAATACTGGACTCATAGAATGAATAGGAAATGTTCCCCTGTCTTAGTTGTCTAGTGCTGCTAAAACAGAAATACCACAAGTGGGTGGCTTTATCAAACGAAAGTTTATCCTCTCACAGTCTAGGAGGCTAGAAGTCTGAATTCAGGGTGCTAGCTCCAGGGCAAGGCTCTCTCTCTCTCTCTCTGATGGCTCTGTAGAAAAGTCCTTGCCATCTATCTTACCTTGATCTAGGATCTTCTCTGCATAGGAAACCTGGGTCCAAAGGATGTGTTCTCCCAACACTGCTTTCTTGGTGGTATGAAGTCCTCCTGTCTCTCTGCTCGCTTCTCTCTTATATCACAAAAGAGATTGGTTTAAGCACAATCCAGTCTTGTATATTGAGTCCTGCCTCATTAACATAACTGCTGCTAATCCTGTTTTATTAACATCATAGAAATAGGATTTACAACACATAGGAAAATCGCATCAGATGACAAAATGGCAGATAATCCTACAATACTGGGAATCATGACACAGCCAATTTGACAAATATTTTTGGAGGACACAATTCAATCTCTGACGTTCCATCCTTTGGCCCCTAAAAATCATGTCCTTGCCACGTGTAAAACACATTCACCCCATTATATCATAGCAGAAGCCTTAAATCTATTCCAAGTCCAAAATCCAAAAATTCTTCCTCATCTGTGATATCTAGAATACAAGTTATTGACTTCCACAGTACAAAGGTGGAACAGGTATAAACAAGACATTTCTATTACAAATGGGAGAAATTGGAGGGAAAGAAGGGGTAACAAGCAACAAACAGGTCAGCCTAACACATTACATTAGCCCTCAATGCTTTGAAAATAATCTTGTTCTTTGAGACCATTTACACAATGGCCCTGCCTTCCAGACTCTAGGTACTGGCCACACTCTCTGGATTCTGAGTGTAGGCCGCTCAGCCCTGGGCTTCAGCTCTGCCTTCTAAGCCCATTGAGATGGCAACTTTGCTCCCTCGGCTTTGGGTGCACTATTCTCGTAGTCCTTCTGAGTGGCAACTCCACCCTTAGAAACTCCAGAGGTCATGGGTGAAGCCCTTTGAGACCCCAGAGGTTGTGGCCATACCCTTTGAGACTGAGGCAGCTCAGCTTCCTGTGTTCCTTGTCTCTTCAGCTTTTGCTTCCTGGTTCCTTGGCCTCTTGGCTCCTCAGGCCTCACTACCCACATCTGCCCTGGTGGGGCAAGTGTTCCAAAGCTCTGTAGCTCCATCGATAAGTGCCTGGAGGCACCGCACTCCGCCAGTAAACTTCAGCTGGAAGGCTCTCAGCTTTCTTGCTCTGCGGGTCAGCAAGTCCAGCTCCACCGATAAGTGCTTAGAGGCACTCCACTCCACCAGGAAGCCTCCTGTGCAAAGGCACTAAGCTCTCTGTGAGTCAACTCCAGCTCTGTGTCACGCTCGTCCCCTGGTTCTGCTGCTGCTGGTTATCTGCTGTTTCTCGCGATCTGCGCTGTCTCCAGTATAACAGCTCTCCTCATTTCCTTCTGAGTCCTCTATCCATTCACAGTTTCAAGACTGCTTCACATGCTAGGTATCTGTTAGAGCAGCACCCCACTCCCCGGACCAAATTCTGTCTTAGTTATCTAGTGCTGTTGTAACGGAAATACCACAAGTGGATGGCTTTATCAAGCAGAAGTTTATTCTCTCATAGCCTAGTAGGCTAGAAGTCTGAATTCAGGGTGCCAGCTCCAGGGGAAGGTTCTGTCTCTATCAAATCTGTAGGAAAGTCCTTGTCATCAGTCTTCCCTCAATCTAGGGGCTTCTCTGTGCAGGAACATCTGGTCCAAAGGACATGCTTTGCTCCCAGCACTGCATTCTTGGACCCCTTGTCTCTCTGTTCACTTCTCTTTTTCATATCTCAGAAGAAATTGGCTTAAAACACAGTCCAGTCTTGTAGGTTGAGTTCTTCCTCATTAACTTAACTGCTGCTAATCCCGTGTCAACATAGAGATAGGATTTATAACACATAGTAAAATCACATCAGATGACAAAATGGTGGACATAGCCAAGCTGACAGATATTTTGAGGGGACACAATTCAATCTGTGACTTCCCCCGTCTTCTGTTTTTTTGGGGGGGATAATTTGTACTGATACCAGTTTTTCTTTAAATGTTGGTGGAACTCAGCAGTGGAGCCATCTTGGTCTGGGTTTTTCTTTGTGTGTAGCTTTTGGTTACTAATCTCTTCGCTTCTTATAGGTCAGTTCAGATTGTCTGTTTGAGTTAGTTTCAATAATGTGTGTATTTCTTGGAATTTGTCCATTTTGTAGAAGTTATCCAATTTGTTGTTGGAGACTTGTTCATTGTTGTTTTTAGTTGCTGTCAAGTCAGTTCCAACTCAGAGACCCTGTGTACAATGAACTTGTTCATAGTCCTACTACTTGTTCCTGGCATTCCTTTATAATCCTTTCTATTTCTGTAAGGTCAGTATCAGTGTCCCTTCTTTCGTTTTCTAATTATGATAATTTGAATCGTCTTTCTTTTTTTCTTGCTCATTCTAGCTAAAGGTTTGTTAATTTTGTTGATCTTATCAAAAAACCACCTTTTGGTTACATTGATTTCCTCTATTGTTTTTGTATTTTCTATTTTATTAATTGCTGCTCTAATCTTTGTTACTTCCTTCTGCTTGCTTGAGGTTTAGATTGCTCTTATTTTTCGAGAGTCTTTAGATGAAAGGTTATTTATGTGAGCTCCTTCTTCTGAATATAGACATTTATGACTACATTTCCCTCCAAGCAGTGCTTTTGCTGCGTTCTAGGAGTTTTAGTCTGTTGTGTATTCATTTTCATTCATCTCAAAAGTGTTTTCTGCCTTCCTCTTTGGTTTCTTGTTTTTGGCCCATTGGTTATTCAGGAATATTTTGTTTAATTTCCACGTGTTTGTAAGTTTCCCATATTTTTTTCCTGCTATTGATTTCTAATTTCATTACCTGGTGGTTGGAGAACATACTTTATATTATTTCTATTCTTTTAAATTTATTGAGGTGTTTTTTATGGCCTAGCATATGTTCTATCTTAGAGAATGTTCCATGTGCTTTTGAGAAGAATTTATATGTTGGGTGGAGTGTTTTATAAATGTCTGGTAGGTTTAGTTGGTTTATAATGGTGTTCAAGCCTTTCATTTTCTTTTTGATCTTCTGCCTAGTTGTTTCATCCATCATTGAAAGTAAGATGTTGATGTCTTTAGGTATTGAATTGCCTACTTCTCTCTTCATTTCTATCTCTTTTTGCTTCATGTATTTTGTTGTTCAGTTATTAGGTATATATATTTTGTAAGTGTTATATCTCCTGATGGATTGACCCTTCTATCATTATGAAATAACCCTCTTTATGTCTAGTAACATTTTTTTACAAGTCTGTTTTTTCTGATATAGTTATAAAAAAAATAATAAAAATTATTATTTTTATTTATTTATTTTTTTTATAGCCACTCCAAATTTCTTATGGTCACTGTTTGCATGATATATATTTTTCTGTCCCTTTCTTTTCAATATATTTCTATCTTTGAGTCTAAAATGTGTCTCCTGTAGACGTCATATAATTGGATTTATTTTTTATCTCTGCCTTTTGGTTCGATTTTTAATCTATTTATATTTAATGTTATTATCAATGTAGTTGAATAAACATGGGTCATTTTACTTTTTGTTTTCTATATGTCTCATAGGAACCCTCGTGGCACAGTAGTTAAGACCTCAGGCTGCTAACCAAAGGGTTGGCAGTTTGAATCTATCAACCGCTCCTTGGAAACCCTGCAGGGCGGTTCTCCCCTGTCCCATAGGGTCACTGTGAGTCAGAATCAACTTGACAGCAACGAGTTTGTCTTTTGTTTTTGTGTATGTCTCAGGTCTTTTTTTATTTATCTGTTCCTCCTTTACTGTTTTCTTTTGCATTAAATGAATATTTTTACATGTATTTTTAATATTTTACATGTATTTGGGGGTTATTTTTAAATATATTTTTAACGTAGCATTTTAATTTCTTTAAAGTTGTTTTACTATTCTTTTTGATTTATTTTTCTAGTAGTTTTCTAGGGTTTACCACATACACTTTAACTTATCAGAGTCAGATTCAGGTTTATATTTGCTTAATTCCAATGATGGGGGCAGTGGTGGGTCAGTGTTAGAATTGGTTTGATTTCTGGCCAATGCACGTCAAACACATCCACCACCTGTTCATTATTGGAGTCCTGTATGTTGCTATGGGAAGCCCTGGTGGCATAGTAGTTAAGCCCTACGGCTGCTAACCAAAGGGTCGGCAGTTCAAATCCACCAGACGCTCCTTAGAAACTCTGTGGGGCAGTTCTACTCTGTCCTGTAGGGTCGCTATGAGTCAGAATCGACTCGACGGCACTGGGTTACTGGGTTATGTTGCTATGAGGTGGAACAGGTTTCAACAGCTTCTAGACTAAAAGACTAGAAAGAAAGGCGTAGCGATCTACTTCCAAAAAATTGGCCAATGAAAATTTTACGGATCACTGGTCTGATCTGCAACTAGTCCTATGGATGCCACAGGACCAGACAGTGTTTCATTCTATTGTGCATGGGGGCATCATGAGTCAGAGGCCAACTTGATGGCAGCTAACAACAATTCCTGTGATTATAATATAGACACTTTACTCCTATAGAGCTCTATTCCCTTCCTCCTTCTTTTGGTATTATAGCTATACATATACATTTATTAATGTTATAAACCCAGTAATCCATTGCTGTAATTATTTCTTTATCATCTGTGGTCATTTCCTTAGCCCAATACAACTTTGAAGCAGCCTCTTTTGTGCTGTTATTGGCAAATATATGACACATATATTTCTATATGTTACAGGCTGAATAATATATATATTATTTTATACAATTGCTTTTAAAATCAGTTTAGGAAAAAAAGGAGAAAATCTGCATTTATACTGTCTTTTATAATTACATAATAATTACCTTTATCATGCTCTTTGTTTTTTCATGTGGATTTGAATGACCATCTGGGATCATGTGCTTTTCTCCTTAAAAACTTCCTTTAGTATTTCTTATAAGGTGGGTCTGCTAACCAAAAAAAGCTGCCAGTTTTGTTATCTGGGAAAGTCTTTATTTAGACTTCATTTTTGAAAGGTACGTTTGCTGATTCTTGGTCAACTCTGTTTTTGTTTGAGCACTTTGTATCTGTTATCCCACTGTCTTCTGGCCTCCCTGTTTTCTGCTGAGAATTAAGCTGTTAATCTTATGGGGGTTCCCTTGTAAGCGATGAGTCATTTTCCTCTTTCTGCTTTCAAGATTTTCTTCTTGCCATTGACTTTCAGCTTTTTTGCCCTGATTTTTCTGTGGTTCACTTTGCATTTTTACTACTTAGAGTTTGTTGAGCTTCCTGGATGTGGAGGTTATCGTTTTCAATAAATTTGGGAATTTTCAGCCATTAGTTTTTCAAATATTTTTTCTGCTGCTTTCTCTCTACTCCTTCTGGTATTCCCATTGCATGTGTGTTGTATGTTGGGCACTTAATGGTGTCCAGATTTCTCTGAACCTCTGTTCATTTTTCTTCATTCTTTTATCTTTCTGTTCTGTAGCTTGCATAATCTCTATTGGTCTATCTTCAAGTTTGCTAATTCTTTTTTTAATAATTTATTGTGATTTGGGTGAAAGTTTACATAGCACACTAAGTTCCCATTTAACAATTTCTGTACATATTGTACAGCAACATCAGTTAGATTTTCCACATTGTGTCAACATTCTCATTAATTCTGTTTTGGTTGTTCCGTTTCCATTAATCTAGGTTCCCTGCCTCTGCCCCACCCCCAACCTTCTCATCTTTGCTTTAGAGTGCGAGTGGTCTCATATAAATTTTTTTTTTCTTTAAAGGAGGATAGTACTCATGGGTGATATCGTGTATTTTTTTTAACCAATCTGTTATTTAACTGAAAAGTGACACTTTAAAGTGTATCTCAGGGCAGTACTCTCGGGGGTTCCTCTAATCTTTACTGGTTCAGTAAATCTGACCTTTTATAAAGCTTTTTTGAGTTTTGTTCTACAATTTTCTCCCATTCTATCCAGGACCATCTTTTGTGTCCTTTGTCAGAATGGTAGGTAGTGGTAGCTAGGCATCATCTAGTTCTTCTGATCTCAGTATAGATGAGGCCATGGTTCTTGTAGACAGTTGGTCTTGTAGACTAGTTTCTGCTTTGAGTTCTTGGTATTGTTCTTTCTGTTTTGTTCCAGACAAGTAGAAACCAATAGTTGTATCTTAGATGCCTGTTTCAAGCTTTTAAGACCCCAGATGCTACTTAACAAACTAGGTGTGGAATGTAAACTTCGCCAGTTCAAATCTATTGTGCAGATTTGAATTTTTTAATTTCTGTTATGTACTTATCAACTCTGGAATTGTCGTTTGATTCTTTTTTACAGTTTCTTTCTGTTGATTTTCACTACTTGATGTGACACTTTCATCATCCCTTTCCTTCTTTAATCGGGCTTACCTTTAGTTCTGTGGACATAGTCATAAGGGCTACTTTGATTATCTTTCCGTTAAATTAGACATCCAGTTGCTGTCACAGTTGCTGTTGCTTGCTGTCCACCCCCCACCCCCCTGGTATATCAGTGTATGATTCATACTTTGTTGTTTTTTTTTTTTGCATGCTTCATAATTATTTTGTTGGAAACTGGACATTTAACATAACATTTTGTTACAACTCTGGGTACTAGTCCTCCTATCCAGGGCTTATTATTTGCTTATTTATTTGTTTAGTGACTGGATAGATTATTTTAGTATTGTCTGTTCCTCCCCTCCACCCCCACCACTGTGTTAAGCCTCTGATGTTGCTCTTCAGGGAGGCACAACTTTGGGTATGTCTAAGACATCCTGGGGAAACAGTGGTATTGTTAGGGTTCTCTTCCTCTCTTTCCAAGACTATACCCAACTGTTAAACTTCACTAATGCTGGCTGACTGCTCTGCTGTTTATAGCAATTCCCTGGAGAATAAACTGATAGGTAAATTAATCCAATCAAATTGGGGCTCCTTTGAAGGAATAGTTGCTTAGTCAGTGCTTGGTATTTGTTTTGACCTCAGCACTCTTCCTATTTGTCTGGGTCCCCTCCCCCTGTTCTCTGCAATTTAGCTACCCATTCTAGCCTATATCTTCATTAAATCCAACAGATCTTCTCCTAGTTCCTTTTCACCACAACCTGCACTGTTTTTGAGGCTCGAAATTCTCCAACCTGTGTCACAAATGAAGTTAGCTTTTGGGGGAAGAGATCAGGAACTGTTTTATCACTTCAGGCAAAATCTCTGAGCCAGGACTCTGTAGCTGTGAGTGGGAACAATGGTAAGCTTCTCTCTGAGTGCACCACTGCTTTAGAAGCAGAGCTCTTGGTGAAGGGTGGAGGCAATAGCCTGAGGTCTTCTCAGCTTGCTGCTCTTGGCATGGAACCTCCACCTCACGAACCATTGCAAGGCGAATCAGGTCCCTGGTATTCTCAGTGTGCTGCATGCATGGTAGAGCCCTCGATCTTACCAGCAGGGACTGGACAGAAGAAGGGAGCCCCCACCTCTTGACTGCCCTTGCTCTGGACTTAGTCTCAGCAACAAGTTGCTGTGGCAGGATGAGAAACACCAAAATCCTGTTTCTGCCAGGAAAAAGCTTTCCAACTGAGACCTGGGGGGAGAAGGAGCCTTGTATTTTGGCTATAGTGATACAGAGTGGAGTTTTTGCTTTACTGAGCTGGTAGAGGGATAGAGAGAGTAGTCTTGCTTCGAATACAACAGACTCTTTACCTTTTTACTGAATTTTTGTAGATTCTCTTAAACAGATGTTTCTTCATTTGCTATTTGCCGTTATGACCATTTCCAGCAGCTTTAAATGGTTGTTTTTTAAAAAATAACTTCCGGCAGTTTCACTGGGGAGTTCATCATGGAGCTCTTCATGCTGTCATGCTGGAAATTAATCATGTATCCTTTAATTCGGAGTCCTTGAGTGGTGCAAATGATTAATGTACTTGGTTGCTAACCAAAAGGTTGGAGGTTCAAGTCCACCCAGAGGTACCTTGGAAGAAAGACCTGGTGATCTACTTCCAAAAAATAAACCTTTGGGAACCTATCGAACACAGTTCTACTCTGACACACATGGGATTGCCATAAGTCAGAGTTGACTTGACGGCAACTGGTTTAATTCTTTTTTTTTAAATAGCACTTTCGTTAAATTTTTTATTTATAAAATCACTAATTTTTAAACTGCATCAGTTATAACTGTAAACCAGATTCCTAATGATGGGAGGAGTTATTTTTCATATTTCCTAAAAGATTTAATGAGAATACTTTTGTTAAAATAAAAACCATATTAAGCCAATAATAGAAATTGACCGGTTTATTTAGTGTATGATTTGCAAATTGGGGTAATATTTCGACTAGGAAGTCAAAAATGTTCCAAAGGTGTGAGATCCCCTAAAGACTCTTAGGTCCTATCTTATTGGCATTGCCACGGCTAAAGGCTAGGGAACAGTGTTTAAGTAACAGTTTACCCTAAAACACGGCTTCCAGTGTGACCCTGGAGTTCCTGTTTCTCAGAACTGAGGACACATAGGTAATTCTTCAGAAGAGCCCAATGCCTAAGGCAAAACAGTCTCCACTAAGCTGCTTACTAGGCTACTGTTTGAGTTAAAGGTGACTTTAAGAAACTAGCTTGTTCAAGGTTCAAAGGACACCTAAGGGCAAATGGCCTGGGTGGGTCACCCCAAGTCCATGGACCCCAGAAATCTGGATTCCAGGAGAATTAAAAGTTTCCCACTTTGTAATAGGTTGCTGCCAATTATTTTTCTACCTCTGTTGAGTGTAAAATGGTGGCAGTGGTAGTAATATCAGAATCTGTTTAACTTCACTTGAGTGTAGGATAATGAGAATCCCAAGGCTGATCCCCACGAGGTGGAGGTCTGTCATACCTGCACCCTTGAACCTTTTTACCAATTCCGACACCAGCCATCCCTCCCATGGCACTGTCTACTTCTCTTCTGGGTTCGATAACTCATTGCAGTGGCCACACAGAACTCACAGACCATACTTACGGTTAAGTGGTTTATTTAGGAACAGGGTACAACTCGTGATTAGGATCATCCAGCTACAAGTCAGGATCAGGAAGCTTGTAAAGTCTCCCTTCTTCAGTGCAGAACGGCTCTTTCAGCCCCTCGCAGCCTCGCAGGCCTCAGCACCCTGAGGTCAGGCTCCACTCAGCCCTGCCGTCTTGGCCCTGCCATCTCTCAGCGCTGACTGCCTCTGGGCTCCTTCCGGGCCTCTCGTAGCCTTTAGTGTTACAGCTCTTGACCAGTGTTATAGCTCTTTTAGGAAGTTTCTTGACTTTTCTCTCTGCTGCTGCTTTCCTCCTGATGCTTCTCTTCCTGCTTCTTTCTGCCTGACTTAACCTCTGTGAGGCTGGCTGCATATACAAAACAATTTCAAGGCATGACCTAGCCCAGTAGTGGCCACAAACTGACCAATCCCCTCTCAATGGGCCACAGACACTTTATTTACATAGTTGGCATGGCTGGGCTGTAATGCATCTCATTTGTACAGTCTGTTAACCAGTCCCTGCAAAGTGTATACCGGTCTCAGGGCAGGCAGTACCCTCAGACCCAGGAAAAGTCAGTCAATCTGGAGAAAAGTAACAAGCCCTCTAGTGTAGAAAACTAGGATAAAAGTAACTCATCAGGGCCTAGGGAAAGAATCTCTCAAGCTGTTTTCCCAAAGAACCAAGGCAAGAGGCCACATAAAGGGAGTCATTTCACCACAGTAAGAAAAGCGTTAACATGTCTGTTCACTATCTGTATATCTTCATGGCCTTGAGATCATCATTTTGAACATAGTTACCATTCTGTAGTACTGATGATGTGGAAGGTACAGGAAATTTGGGTTCAATATTTATTTATTGTTTTAGTCAGACAAGCCTTCTACATACTACATTTTTTACCAGGCCCTGGGATTCAAAGATAAATAAAACACATTCACTGCCCAGACATGTAAACAAATACAATGTGTAGTAAGAGAAATACATATAAACGAATATAATGTGGGTAAGTATTATAATCAATGTATGTTTAAGGTAGGTGAATGACACAAAGTAAGATATGTTGCTTAGAATGGTAGCCTGGAAGGACATGCCAGGGAAGGAGACATAATAGACATAGGTGACTGAACACTAATTAGTAAAATATACAGTCTTGTACCCTGGCCTATAAAATTCTGTTATTTCACGGAAAGACAAGTTCAACGAGAAACTTAGATAACTAAAAACACATGTAATGTTATAAAGTTATGCAGTGTATGCGGGTTTCCAGGTGACTGATACAGTAACTAACATGTATTGAAGTATTCTGCTATACAAACTACATGACTTATCATATATGATCCTCACAACAACCTTCTTAGATAGGTACTGATATTAAGCCGATTTTACAGATGAGGACACGGAGACAGAGGCAGAATAACCTCTTGAAAACCATATAGCTAATATGTGGTGGAGCCAGAATGCAAACTCAGGCAGATATATTCCAGTACCAGCTTTTTTAATCATATACAAATGAACCATAAAGAATATAGGGACCCAGAGAAGAAAGAAAAGCTAGCCTAATGAGAGCATTTGAAGAAGAGTTATAAATTAGATGGGTGACGAGTATCATGAAGAATACTCTAGACATAGGTGTTAAAAAAAAAATTTTTTTTTTTTTTTTTTTTTTAGCATAGGTAAATATTCGCTAGGCAAAGTTTAATTGAAGAACAGACCAGTATAATTTGAGTAGCCAGTGTAAGTAGGAGCATAAAGGAAACTCTGGTTGGAAACTGAAGATGGGATGGGAGCCAACTGCCCAGGATCTTGAAAACAAGTCTAAGGTAAATCAGGACTTGAACTAATAGCCACGGAGGTTATGGGAGCAAATGGTGATACAGGATTCAGTGTAGCATAATGTTTAAGTCTGGACTTCATCATTTACCAGCTTTATGATGTTGAGCAAATTACTACTCAGGCTTTTCCTCCCTGATCTAAAAAATGAGGATACAAATAGTATCTACCTCACAGAAGTATTACATGTAAAGCTTGACATATAATAAGTATTGAGCAAATGTTATATATTATTATTGATAGGTTTTAGTAAATTTAATCTGGAAACAGTATATAGTAGCTTAGGTCTAAGTCTTAAGCCATTAGTTGAGAGATGCACAAAACATGGTTACAGCAGATAAATAGAAAGGAAAGGACAGATACTAGAAATATTCATCTAAAATAATATTAATATTTTAAATTTATGTGGCTTTAAAAATCTATATCGTTCTTTGTGCTGTTTCATAGTATTTGTGCATTCATATCAGCAGTTAATAGCTGACAACTGAATGTAACTGTTTAATTTACAAAGCACTTTGACATGTGTTGTCGAATTTGATTGTCAGAACTGCCTTTGAGATGATTATTATTGAGGCCCAGAGAGGTTAAGTGATTCATCAAAGATCACACAAGTTAATAAACGAACCATTTTAAAACTTGAATCTCCATACACCTATTCTAGTGCTTTTCTCATTATATCATATTACATTACATGAGAAGAACTATTGTAGTATATAGCAGGCAGCGATATGAAAAAGTATCATTAGTTGCTTTAAAGAGTTAATGTCTTTTATTAAGTATCTGTCTTAATGCCTTAATATCAAAAAATAACCAATGTATGGAAAGGGACAGAGTAGTTCAAACTCTACTAGTGATCTAATTCATATAGAAGTTAAATAGATAAATAATAATTTCTGTTCAGAAGATCAAAATATTAAGTAACTATAATTTGCCATATAAAATGTCTTTAGCAGAAATGAAAATAAGCTCACGTTCTTCTGTATCAAACTCTGTTAGCCATTTAGTACACTCTGGGTGATTGTAAAATATTTTAAAATAAAGCTATTTCATAAGAGTTTTTAAATAGTATTGATGATGAAACTTTTTGAAATTTACCATCAGGCCAATGGTGGCAGACTCTACATAGAACTATGCTCCGTGGTGTTCTGGGAAAAACCTTTCGGCTTATTGGCTATACTATTCAGTATGGCTGTATAGCTCATTGTGCATTTGAATACGTTGGTGGTGTTGTCATGGTAAGTTTTACATTCAAGAATAATTATTTAAGATATTTTTTAAAACTTATTAAATGGAAGAAAAATACATTTTTCCCAATTATAGTTGAAGATAAAGTGTGAAAGTTAAAACATAAAATTGTTCCAAATTTCGATGTATAAGAGATCGTTTTTGATTCGGCACTGATATAAACTCTAAGACCCCTAACTTTAAATATGGTTCTGTATTTTGTTTCTGATAGGGGCATGAAAGGTCCTATTAATAATCCTAATAATAATAATTGCTACCACTTTTCAAATGCTACTTACTTACTGTGTCCTAGGATATGTTTGGTGTTTTAGCTATATTAACTCGTTTAATCTTTTACACTTGGTGAGATATTAGAAACCCATTTTATATATGAGGAAACCGAGGCTCAGAAAGCTTGAGTAACTTGTTTGAGGTCCCACAGTTAGTAAGTAGCAGATTTGGAATTTCAACACAAATCTGTCTAAATTTCCAAAACTCCTACTCTTAATTAACCACTGTCTTTAACTGTCATTAAAACAAATTATATCATTCTATCTGATGCCAATATTAAAGGGTTAAACCTGCCTCCCCATCAATGTTTTTCCTTAATATTGTATTATGAATCTATCAACCATGACTTTTCTAACCTTTTCTCATATAAATGAAAGAAGAAATTGATCGAATGGGCAGTCATGTTTTTTAATTAATTTTACTGTAATAGATTCAGTACAGAATTGTACAATCTCACGTTGAATGTAGCTGAAGTAATGCATAAATATTTAACTGAGAATCCCCTCCTTGATTTTGTAAAAATTATTGTAGTAAAATCTATATAAAACATTTGCCATTTTAACCACTCTTAAAAGTACAATTCAGTGGTATTATATTTACCACGTTGTACAGCCATCACCACTATCCATTTCCAAATGTTTTTCATCACTCTAAACAGAAACTCAGTACCTCTTAAGCAATAACTTCCCATTTCTCCCTTCCTGCAGCCTCTAGTAACCACTAACACACTTTGTCTATGCACTTGCCTATTCTATATGTTTCATATAAGTGGGCTTCTGCCACTCCTTGATTTTGTAAAAGTTATATTGGTACTTCCAGTGGGCTACAGGGTAGCAAACACACTTCCATTGTAGGAGGTTTTGAGTAAAAGGTTTTATTACATATAGAGTAAGTGAAGATTCTTATATTTAGATTTGTATGAGGCAGTAATTATTTATTCCAGTTTTGAGGTATATGTGAAGATTATTGTTTTAAGACATACAAATATGAAAATCTTGAAACTTTACTGGCATTTTTCAGTAGAAAATATAAATTGCACCCATCAAATGAGTAAGCTGTTCTCTTGGAATGGGAGGAAGGGCATCAACTCACAGACTGGTACGATACCACTTAATAAATTAGTATCATGAGCACTGGATATTTAAGAAAATCATTCTTTCATTCATTCAATAAATATTTACTGATTATCTTATGCTAAGCACTGTTCTTGGCCTTGGTTATATAGCTGGGAACATGAGAGACAAGTTCCCTGCCCTCATGGAGCTTACATTCCACAGGGTGACCAAAATCTGGACACATTTATAACGTTATATTAGTCCTATATTATAATGTAATATCAATAAACCATTGATAATATATTTGCTTGTGTTTCCAGACTTGGTGGCCACTCTGTAGCTGTGAACTTATTATAAATTATTCCTCAAAGATACTGCCTTACTATATTGTTCTTTAAAGCTTAAAGAACATTTGCTTGATTTTCTTTAAGTCTTTGCAGATGATTTTTGTTGGATTAAAAAAGGTTTGAACTCAAATTACAAAATTACCTCTCTTTTTAGTGTTCTGGACCATCAATGGAGCCTACAATTCAAAATTCAGATATTGTCTTTGCAGAAAATCTTAGTCGCCATTTTTATGGTATTCAAAGGTAAATTTCCATCATGGATATTTTAAGTTTATAACGTTATATTAGTCCTATATTATAATGTAATATCAATAAACCATTGATAATATATTTGCTTGATAAAAGATACAGTTTCTTTTATCTTTAAAACTCTGCCATAAAAAACCAAATTAATAATTAGCTAGATAAAATTTTGAGTCAAATGTTTTCTCTAAGTTTGAGAAGTGTTAATGGTTTCTCTAAACATGTGCAGTCTATTGGGTTATTGTATCCCTTTTGTCACTGTCCAAAAGAGTTAACAGTTCCTTTTATGATATAAATCTAAGTCTCCTTTACTATTTTGTTGGATCCCAGAATGTTTTGAAGGAGCCCTGAGGGACCAGTGGTTAAGCACTTGGCTGCTAACCCAAAGGTTGGTGGCTAGAACTCACCAGTGGCTTGATGGGAAAAAAGGCCTGGTGATCTGTTCCCCGTAAAGATTATAACCTAAGAAACCCTGTGGAGCAGTTCTACTCTGTCATACGGGGTTACTCTGAATTGGTATCCACTTGATGGCAATGCTTTGAGTCAAGAATAGGAACTTAAGGACTACATTATATATGCTCATTAATGTTTGGTTGTTTCTAATTCTGAAAAAGTAAATCTATGTTTTTATCTCAGTAAACTGCAGGCTTGGCTTCCTTGATCTGGTATGTAGCTTATGGCATAAATAGGTTTAGGCACTCTCTTTCTCTATCGACCTTTGCTATAATCTGTTTCACATTACTGAAAAATAGTCAAGAATAGTGAAAAAAAAAAAGTTTTAGCATTTTCTGATCTTTCACCAGCCTTAGACTCTGTAGATGGAAACTATCCCTTTGTCAAAATACATGGTCTAGCAAAGGTCCCTCGGTAACTCTTCTACAGATATTTTACCTATATCAACTTCAGGAAACCTAATGGATAGATGTAAACCCTGTTGCCGACGAGTCGATTCCGACTCATAGTGACCCTATAGGACAGAGTAGAACTGCCCCATAGAGTTTCCAGCGAGTGCCTGGTGGATTTAAACTGCAAACCTTTTGGTTCACAGCGGTAGCATTTAACCATGATGCCACCAGGATTTCCAACTGATAGATATAGAGGTTACAAAATAAAACTTGCATAATAGGGCTGTGTTCCAGCTCCCTTTTCATTTTAACTTACATCAAAATGGCATGATACAGCCTTTGGATTAACTGGCGACCTGCCCTCAATGTAGCGTGAAGGTAAGCTTCTGTGTTCCATGCTAATGGTGTGATTTTACTCTCGTGATCCTAGAACATCCTTAACAAGGAATTGATCTTGTTGGCTAAGTAATTTTTGAACGAACAGCTCAATATTATCTTTTTTTGGTAGATACTTTTTGCATTCCGACAAGTATACGAATAACTATATTCAGTAAATTAAGATTCCTCGAAGGTATCATTTTGTACTATATTCATCCAAGGGGCTCATTAGGTTGCAGGATAGCTCAAAATCTGGCATTTATAGGAGACATGCCAAAGTAACTTTTATAACCAAGATAGCCAGTTGATAACTTCTGGCTTAAATATATTACTATCTCAAGTAGTCTCTTTCTCTGATTTGCAGCACAGAATTCTGAGACTTCAAGGGACTCTCTGACCCTTGACAAGAGGTCTTCTTGGTGGCTGCATGTTTCTAAAACTAGAATAGTCTTTCATTTAAGCAAGAATAAAAGTCAAAACATCTGGTCTCTAAAGAACATGGATTTTTTTCAGTCAGCCACCCAGAACGCTCATACTTGAGACAGTCATAATCTCTAATTACTACTTATTCTTTCAACGAATAGTTAATGAGCACCTAATGTACATAATGGGGCCCTGGTGGTTAAGCATTTGGCTGCTAACCGAAAGTCGGCAGTTTGAATCCACCAGCTGCTCCTTAGAAACCCTATGAGGTAGTTCTGCTCTGTCCTATAGGGTCACTATGAGTTGGAATCGACTCTACGGCAACAGGTTACAGATTAATGTATAAAATATGCTATAAATTATAGGGAATGTTGAGATGAATAAGATGTTGACCCTTCTTTTCAAAAGCCTACAGTCTAATAGGATAATAAGGATATTTATAACTATAAATAAGAAAATAAAATTTAAGTCATAGTTGTATTAAATTTCTTTAAAAACCCTATTTGAAAGAGTTAGAAATCCAAGGAATATGTATTTTGATATGCTCTGTGCATATATCTGGTTAAACCAGTTGCCGTTAGAGTCGATTTTGACTCATGACAACCTCAAGGGTGTCAGAGTAGAACTGTGTTCCACAGAGTTCATCTTCTAGAAGCAGATCACCAGATCTTTTTTCCAAGGTGCCTCTGAGTGGCTTCAAACCACTTTCAGTTAGTAGCTCAGTGCTTAACCGTTTGGAACACCCAGGAACTCCCATATATGTGGTTAGACCACCAGAAAGCTACAAATACATTTTCTATATTAATATTGCTTTCTGTAAAAACACCTTTACTGAACTGTTGTTTGTATATTACCATTCAAGTACAGAGCTTATGTTTTAGTGGTCATACTAATTATTTGATCAAAATGCTTAAGCTGAATGAAACACTCATGGAAAGACTTTCTTCTGCCAAAGCTACCCAAAATTAACTTGGATATATCATGCTACAATTTTTATAAACTTTTTCATCTGAAACAATTCCACTGACATGGTTTCAGTTGGTTAGAAAGAATAGTTTATTCCAGTTTCAAAAAAGGGCAGCCTTATATTACCTTCAAATAACAGAATTTCATGATTTAATAGCCTTTATCTCTTATTAAGAGTAGCCTCAACAAGTGACCAATGTGAATAATGTTTCTGTATCTTCTATAAAATTGCTGATGAAGATGGTGTCTTTTAGTCCTTTAGTTAGGAATTTTTCCTATAAATTTCTCTTCTGACTTGGTTGTTAGGGAAAACATTGCTTCATCTCCCGAACTATTACTTTTTTTAGTTAATGATTGCCATGTGATTAATCTTAATTTCTTTTTTGACTTAGTTACCAAAAAGTTTAGAACTCATTTTCATACTTACATATAGCAACAAGTAAGTTTCTGATTTAACTGTCATTTTCCTGGCTTTTGATATTATTTTAGCACACACACCTTTTATTATAAATACATCAGATTATTTCTGGAGCTAGGTATGAATAATACGTAAATATATTAAATGTGTTGAAGTATGTGTGTCAGTTAACAGAATTCAGAATTCGCTTATGCAAAAAGAGCATTTTGTTCCATTTGTTTGGGGCAGCCCTAATCCTGCATTTTTTTTTCCTCATCCCCTTCTTCTTCCTTTCCACTTTTTCAAGTCTTTCTTAGGTCAGTTACCAATTGGATTGCCACTTCTTCTATGAATCATGCTTCCCATATGTAGTCTGACCCATATTAATTGTATGCGTTTGGTATCAGATTATATTTATTTTTAGTAATATGTATTTTTGCAGTTTTTTTAAACATTTTATTTGGTTGTGGCCTCTCCATTTTTCTGAATGTACTGTATGGAGTCTTTCTGACTATACTGTAAGTTATTTAGGTTATATAGTTCGTATACTGTTAATTTCCTCAATTATTTGAGCTTTAGGGAAACGTAGATGATGTTCCAATCATTCTTATGTGTTCTAGAGTCAGTAAAATGGCTCACCAGTAAAATTTATTTAGTTAATTTGGAAATATTTATATGGAATTGTTTTTTCATAGTTTGGGTTCTAAAAATTTGGACACAAAAATAACACATAGTGGATATGGTACAACGTGATAATTTTTATGGACTTATCAGAAATTTTGGAATCTTATAATATCTTTCCATCACTCTCATTGTGGATTCCGACCCAGAAAAGTTAGTCACAAATAAAAAAAGTCAGTAAAAAATGCTTCTCAAAGCTGGTAAATATATGGAAAGGTCAGTATATGAGAGGTTAAAGTTGCTTTGTAAAAGTACTAAAGCAGTGCCATTCATGTGTTAATGTTTAATAAATAACATTGACGTTTCTTTGGCTTTCCCCCCTCAGAGGTGACATTGTGATTGCAAAAAGCCCAAGTGATCCAAAATCAAATATTTGTAAAAGAGTAATTGGTTTGGAAGGAGACAAAATCCTCACCAATAGTTCATCAGATTTCTTAAAAAGCCATAGTTATGTAAGTAACATTTCAATTATGTTATGTATTAATATAGTTGATTAACACTAACTGAACACACTGACAAAAGAAATTAGCTCTTATTCATATTGTGAATGTAGAACAATGCTTCATTCAGTAGACCTTCAGTATATTTATAGCAAGAACAATTTGGCCATTATGTTTTAATTTCTTATAAAACCCTATATAAAATGTAAGTAATATTTGTTGCAGGTAAGATTCACTGATGGATTCTAAAATTATTGACAAAAGTTTAAGGAAAAATAGTGTATTTGCACAGTTTCAAAGTATCTCTCCCAGGGGAGAAACTTGGCAGGGGAGAAACCTAGCAGATACCACCTGAACCAAACTATCAGGATTAACTTCACCAATAATAAGACATATCAACATAATGTACCCCTTAATATGAAGCACGGAGAAGGGCACATTACTTCTTTTGTATTCTTGCAAAGAAAGTATAACCTCAATCTAATCATGAGAACGCATCAAACAAAACTGAAAGGAGGGACATTCTACAACATAACTGACCAATACTCTTCAAAAATGTCAAGGTCATGAAGAACTAGAAAAGACTGAGGTACTGTCACAGATTGGAGGATACAAAGGACATATGGCAAATAAATGCAGTCTGGGATCCTGGCTTAGAAAGTTATTCCACTGACTAGTTAGTGGAAACTAATTAGTGGAAAAACTGATAAAATCAAACAAAGTCTATAGTTTAGGTTTTTTAAATTCTATTTAATTTTCTAAAATAGAAATTGTATATACCTTTGGTCTAGTCAACTTGCTGTCCAGTTAGAAGAAAGCAAGGGCAATAAAGTGGAAGAGTGAAGAGCAGATGTAATGTGTTAGCTCTTTCACCAATCACATGGCTGCTATGACAGAGCTTGTGGTGGGAGGCCCTTTTGTTTGCTTAGCATGTAGTGTTCTTGCTTTTAAAGCTGTAACTTAATTTTCTACTTCGCTTTAATTCTGTCACTATCAAGTTATTGATACAGGTGTTAGAAATATTAACTAACTTTACCTCTATCTTCATCCCCAATGTAAGCAAATAATTGAAGAGTTAAATTATCTTCATCATTGTAAATTTATTGAAATACAGTAGCCTCTGATTGATTGCTCTATAAATAAATTTGATAGGTAGACTATTAAATAATCAATACTGCCTGTAATAGACTGTGGTTCAGCTCTGTAAATGTCTTTGATGTTTATTGCTATAATTAAGCAAACTAATTGTTAGCTGATGGTGATGATAATGTGGAAGATGATAGAATAGTGCCATTTAACATTTTTCTTTGGCCATCAAGGGCAACATATTTTTTTTATTCTTAAAAGAATGTCAAATTTTGCCATATAGTTTCACCTTCATATGGCTGTTAAACATTTCATGAGGCATTCTAGTCACTTCTAAGTATACATAAAAGTGTACTTAGAACAGAAATAGTTCTGTCAATAGATAGAACAGAACAGAAAAATGATAGCATCGTTGTTGTTATTTTCTGTATCAAAGTTATTAGAGGAGGAATATCAGGACAGAGGAGTTTACAGTCTCTAAATAATCAGAGAAGACAACCAGAGAACTGTGAGATATAAATTTTTTTTTTTCTGAATTTGTGAAAAGATTCGGCATTGAAACATACTCAATGATGGGCTTATTTTTTAGCAAAAAATGTGATTTTATATTAGGTCCGTTTTGTATACCAAAGTATTTTATGCATATATAAATATGTATTTTATACATGTAATAAATAGAAAGTATCTTCATGGAAAGTTATTAAACTACAGTATTTGAATCAGTCAAATAATTCTAAGATTTCTTTTAACAAAATGTTCTATTTAAGGAAAACATTCATTGAATTTTTTATATGTCTGATGAATGAATACATTAAAGACACTGCCATTTTGTTCCTGGTGTATTCAATATTCCGTTCACTTTGGCTTTGGCATGTTTATAAATCTCGTCATCTATATCTATATCTACCTATCTACACACACACATGCATAATAATTAATATAAGCCAACATTTATTATGTACTTACTTTATACCAGACACTGTTGAGCTCTTTACAAGGGTTAATTTATATAATTCTCACAACAGCAACCCAGTGAGGTAGGTAATAGTATTCTACAGGTGAGAAACCTGAACAACAAGGAGGTTAAATAAATTGCCCAATTATAATTAACTAGTGAGAAGGTTGGGATTCAAACACAAGTAGAATTTGTAGTCCTCACCATTCCACTGTTTCCTCTCCTGAAATATCTAATTATTATTTCTAGTTGCATTTTATCAAATTATATTTCCTGAAAAATGTATTTGTCATTACTATATTTTAAAAAGAAAAGGTACTGTTTCTGATCAGGGACAATATTGTTTCTGAAAGAGAAACCAGTGATTCGTGAGTACCCCATGCCTCCCCTCCACCCCCCACTTTTTCTAGGCTAAGTTATTCAGGCCTTAAGAATAGCTATTACAGATCCACTTTAGCAAATGTGTTCCATTGATCAAGATGATTTATAACAAAAATTCATCCAAGTTTGGAGCACTCTGAAAAGATACCCAAAGTGTTTGCAGGGTCTGCCCATCTAGAGTGTCCCCTTTTCAGCTATCTCAGAAGTACACTGGTACTGTGTTTTATGAAACAGGTTTCTTTCCCATTCATCCTGTGCATCCTCTTAGAAAAATCATTGTTACAAGATGAAGACATTACTATTCAGATCCTGATTAAGCTGCTAAAGATTATTGATATTAAATGTGTTTTGAATTCCAGGCAAAAAACATTCTATGTAGGTGCTTCAGCAAGCAAACCACCAAAAAGTTGAAGTCATTTGGAACCTAGAATATAGAGTTTAGCATATGAAAGAAATCACATTGTTCATAAGTTGGCAAAAAAGAATATAAGCAATCATTGGTTAAGTGATGTGGAACCATTTTATTCATTCCAGAGTTCTGAAAGTTTTTGTGGCAGGCAGCACTTACGAACCATGATTTATTTTTTGCATTAAGCATTTGGAAACTAAGCAGTCCCTAGCAAAGTGCTATTGCAGTGGGTTTTGCTCATTTTGCTAGTACCAAGGCCAGTAATTCTTTCCTTGGGTTATGGGGTAAGCATTGGTGACTAGGATATGAGCTTAATTTGTGACTCTAAAAAGAAATTATATTCACCTCAAACATCCTGAATAACTTAACTTTCTGTACTAGTGGGAGTTCCTCAGTTTGCTGTTAGAAGTGCTAATTTGCAAAAACAAAAAAATTTATGTGGAAGTAGGAGCATTTAACAAATGTTTTTGTTCGTTGCCATTGAGTCAGCTCCGACTCAAGGCAACCGAGTCGGCTCCGACTCAAGGCAACCTTATGTATAACAGAATGAAATGTTGCCCAGTTCTCTGCTGTCTTCATGTTTTTTGGTAAATTTAAGCCCATTGTTGTGGCAATTGTGTCGATTCATCTCTATGAGGTTTTCCCTCATTTTCGCTGACCCTCTACTTTACCACAATTATGTCCTTCTCTATCAACTGGTCTTTGCTGATGACATGTCCAGAGTAAGTGAGCTGAACTCTTGCCATCCTCACATCTAAGGAGCATTCTTGTATTTTTCACAAAGACTGATTTGTTCTTTTCTTTTAGCAGTCCATGGTATATATAGTATTTTGCCAACACCACAATTCAAATGCATCTATTATTATTCTCTCTTTTTCATTGTTCATCTTTTGCATGCATATGAGATGATTGAAAAGACCATGGTTTGGGTCAGGTGCACCGTAGTCATCAATGTGACATCTTTGCTTTTTAAAACTTTAAAGAGATCTTTTGCAACAGATTTGTCCAATAAAATACATAATTTGATTTCTTGACTGCTGCTTCCATCGACATTGATTGTTGATCCAAGTAGAATGAAATTGACAACTTCAGTTTTTTCTCCATTTACTATCATGTTTTATGTCAGTCCAGTTGTGAGAATTTCATTTTCTCTATGTTCAGGTATAATCTACATTGAAGGCTTTAGTCTTTTTTTTTTTTTTAAATAATTTTTATTGTGCTTTAAGTGAAAGTTTACAAGTCAAGTCAGTCTGTCACGTGTAAGCTTATATACACCTTACTACATACTCCCGTTTACTCTCCCCCTAATGAGTCAGCCTGCTCCCTTCTTCCAACCTCTCCTTTTGTGACCCCTTTGCCAGTTTCTAACCCTCTCTACTCTCCCATCTCCCCTCCAGACAGGAGATGCCAATACAGTCTCAAGTGTCCACCTGATACAAGTAGCTCACTCTTCATCAGCATCTCTCTCCAGCCCATTGTCTAGTCCCTTCCATGTCTGATGAGTAGTCTTCGGGAATGGTTGCTGTCCTGGGCCAACAGAAGGTTTGAGGACCATGACCGCCAGGATTCTTCTAGTCTCAGTCAGACCATTAAGTCTGGTCTTTTTATGAGAATTTGGGGTCTGCATCCCACTGTTCTCCTGCTCCTTCAGGGGTTCTCTGTTGTGTTCCCTGTCAGGGCAGTCATCAGTTGTGGCCGGGCACCATCTAGTTCTTCTGGTCTCAGGGTGATCTAAGTCTCTAGTTCATGTGGCCCTTTCTGTCTCTTGGGCTCATAGTTATCGTGTGACCTTGGTGTTCTTCATTCCCCTTTGATCCAGGTGGGTTGAGACCAATTGATGCATCTTAGATGGCCGCTTGTTAGCATTTAAGACCCCAGATGCCACACTTCAAAGTGGGATGCAGAATGTTATCATAATAGAGTTTATTATGCCAATTGACTTAGAAGTCCCCTTAGAAGGCATTAGTCTTTGACCTTCATCATAAGTGCTTCAAGCCGTCTTCATTTTTGGCGAGCAGGATTGTGTCATCTGCATATTACAGGTTGTTAATGAGTCTTTCTCCAATCCAGACTCCACATTCTTCTTCATGTAGTCAAGCTTTACAGATTATTTGTTAAACATACAGAATGAATAAATAGAGTGAAAGGATAGAACTCTACTACACACCTTTTCCAATTTTAAACCACACAGTATCCCCATGTTCTGTTTGAATACTGCATCTTGATCCATTTACAGGTTCCACATGAGCACAACTAAGTGTTCTGGAATTCCCATTCTTGTAAACAGGAAATATGTAAAATGCATTGGCAATCTCCTGTTGGTTTCTTCTGTAGGCCATATGCAAAGCAAGTGCTTATTTAGTGTCCATTTCCCTAGGAAGCACAGGGCCAGGGCTCAGGAAGTACAGTAAAACTTTGTTATAAAAGCAGTGAAGAAAAGAAGAAAAAACTTTATAATCTTTATGAGAATAACATTGTGCAATAGTTCAAGGCTGTGATTTTAACCCAGAGTGAAACTGTGGTACAGTTAGGAATTTTGAAATATAGTGAATTCCTATCAGCAGACAAACATGCTGTAAAATCTCCTATCTAAATAAATAACTAATAAACTCCCTTTATACCACATCCACCTGTAAGAAAGAGTTATATGTACTTACTCCATTTATGATCCTCATATTCTCTCTTGAACTCATTGCAGTTAGGCTTTGGTCCCTGCCAGTTTATTGAAACAATTTTTGTCAGGGTGTCCATTGATTGCTGTGTTGTCAGTCTAGGAGTCAACTCTTAGTCCTCATCTTACTTGACCTGTTGTTAGTATTTGAAATAATGGTTCTCAAAAACTAGCTTCATTTTTTTGGGGGAGTACACCGTGGTCTCTACGTTTTCTTCCTGTCTTTCTGACTACTTCTCAGTTTTCTTTGCTGGTTCCTTCTCATATCCCTGACCTCCAAACATTGAGGTGACTAAGGGTTCATTTTCAAACTTCTCTTGTTTATATAAGCTGACACTTTTGGTGACCTCATCCTGCCTCATGGTTTTAAATATCATCTAACTCATTCTCAAATTCGTATCTCCAAACATGTCTTCCCTGAACTCTAGACTCATGTATCTAGTTGTCTGCTTATTATCTCCATTTTAATGTCTAATGATCATTTCAAACTTAGTATGTCCAAAACTAAACTCTTGATTTCTCTTCCTAAACAGGCTCTTTCCAGACTTCCGCATCACAGTAAGGCAACTCCATTCTTGTCAGGCTATAAGCCTTGGAGTCATCCTTGACGCTCTTTGTCCCTCATCTCACATACAATCCATTAATAAATCTTGATGATTATGTCTTCTAAATATAATCAGAATAAGACCATTTCTTGCTACCATCACTGCCAGCATCCTGGCACAGTCTTCTCGCCTCTCTACCTCCCTACCTCTTCCACAACTATTCTCCACACGGTAGCTAAAGTGATCCTTTTTAATAAATCCTTTTTTTAAAAGAGCAGTTATGTTCCTTTTATGCTCAAAGACTCCAGTGACTCCCCATCTTACTCATAATAAAAGCCAAAGGCCTTACAATAGCCTGTAAGACCTTATATGATCAGTCCCTTCCCAACTACCTCTCTGACCAGTTACCATTTATTCTCCTTTTTCTTGTTCCTCAGAGATGCCAAATATGCTCCCATCTCAGTTCCTTAGTACTTTCTCTTGCTTCTGCTTTACTCCTGATATTCATAAGGCTTGCTTCTTCACTTCCATAAGTTTACTGCTCAAGTCACTTTATCAGAGAGACCTGCCTCCCCCTGGCTGCTCTATATAAAATAGCAACCCCTGTCTCTGTCTTTTCCCCTGCACTCTTAATCTGTCTTATTCCAATTTATTTTTCTCCATAGCACTTCTCACTGCTGTATGTGTTAAATTTTGGTTTGCTTATTGTCTGTTTTATTGCTCTAGAGTGGGCTAGCTCGCTACAGCCCAGCAGCCAACCTGCTCCCTGCTTTTGTAATTAAAGTTTTATTGGAACACAGTCCTGCTCATTTGTTTATATATTGTCTGTGGATGCTTTCATTAAAATGGCAGAGTTGAATAGTTTTGAAAGATACTGTATAGCCCACAAAGCCTACAATATTTACTTTTTACCCTTTAGAGAAAAGACTTGCTGACTCTTGCTCTAGGATATAATGTTCTCAAGGGCAGGAACTTATTTTAATCACAGATGATTCCTTAGCACCTAGACCATGATTTGGCATTAGTAGGTGATTACGTGATGAATGGATAAATGAGTATGTGAAAAGAGTCTGTGTTTTCTAGTTTCTGCTCTTTGGTTGCTGCAGACTTGCTTCTGAGTAAGTGCGTGGTATGAGAACTTTTCAGTAAGATAGTGCTGAACTGACTGTTTTATGGTCATTCCAGTCTTCACAGGAGACTTCAAAGGTAAGCTGCTTCCATGGTAGGGCTACCTGACCACCTTACATAATGGCAGGTGAGAGTTTTAGAAAATATTGGAATGCCTCTGCTTATGGTTACTTACTGTGTACCAGGAGATAGAAGTAGAGAGCTGATGGAGTGTTTCTGTCTTTCCCTAAGCGACCCCATTTGGACTGATGATAGTTTTCAGAACTTTTATTAAGCAAACTAAAAATCCACCTGGCTCTTAACTGGCTAACCCCTTTAGAGTACTCTGAATATGTGTGGACTAAATCTTCCAAGGGAATGGTGGAATTGAGATACACTAGACCTGCCTTGGAGCCCCAGTGGTGCAGTAGTTAAGTGCTCGGCTGATAACCAAATAGTTTGAATTCACCAGCTGCTCCTTGGAAACCCTATGGGGGCAGTTCTAATCTGTCCCGTAGGGTTACTATGAGTCAAATAAACTCAACAGCAACGGGTTAGACCTACCTTGGTCTTATTTAGAAATGCAGGGTAGTTTTGTTGGGTTGAAGGCGGTGTTGCCCTTGCAACATTCAGTGCCTGCTAATTAGGCTGTGTGGTAATAAAAGTTCACATTTCAGTAGAAATGCATGTGCCTTTTGGACATAATTAACTACTATGCAGATATGTTGTTCTTTTGATCCTTTTATTGGTTGGCAGATTAACAATGGGTAAAGTTATTACCTTAGGTTTGTATTCTCCTTTGAATGTAAAGTTCTGTTTTCCACTGTTTATTAATTGTAACATGAAGGATCGTTTTATAAATATTTAAAAAAATTAAAACTTTATATATTGAAATATTTATTTCTCAAACATAACAGCCACTTTGTATTGAAAATGGACATGTTAATAGAAATATGATTATGGAGATTTCAGTATTTTCTTATGGTTAAAGCATAGCAATATTTTGCTACTGTTAAAGGAAACAGATCTATACTTACCAGTAAAAATTATGTTTTTACTTTATTCTAGAGCTATCAAAAAGATCAGACTATTTAAAACCCCTTTTTTTTTTAATCCTTGGTAACACAGATTTCAGTATTATAGACAAAAGGTGAAAGTTGTTCAGCAAATGATAGTCTGCTACCACAGAAGAGTGTTGATAGGTGAATAGGAATGAAGTATTACATTTTTCTTTGTGAATCATATGATATGTTAAAAACAAAATCACTGTTACTGGTGAAAATGTAAGATATAGAGAAAATTTTCATTTCAGAAAGAACTAATTAAATGTTTCAGAGGTGCACTAGTGGTATAGTATTTATAGTGTATTAGAAAATTTAAATAAAACTGATTGACAAAATGAAAAACAATCTCACTAATTAGACAGCATTTAGAAAATGGACACTTTATATAGTTCACACTAATAGTCCCTTAATGTGTACTGTGTATTTAGGGTGTAGTTCAGATCCTGAATATCCTAGTGCTGTTTTTCTGTTTGTTTTAATGTCATTTACTTTAGCTAAAAGTGACAACCATATGGTCTTCTATTACCACTTGTATTATAAACAGAAAAGGTACTTCTGCGTAGGGAGAGAAATCATCAGATTGAAAGGGCTTGTGTACTATAAGCTGCTGATACACTAGATCCTTATGTCATTTAAGTAGAAGAACTACCTAATAATGTCACTTATTACAACTAGGATATCTAAACGAGGGACTTGCTTTTTGCAGACTATAGTGATAAAAACCTGTGCTGCACATCCATTTCTCAGCAACGGCTCCCAGGATAATCAATCCTGGCATACTGCTAATGCCTTGATTGCAGCTCATGTGGGGGAAATATGTTTACTCTTTTGCTAAAATGAAGTTCACTGCGGAGATGACGTGACTTTTTTCATCCTATAGCTAACACAATTCTGAAAATAAAGATGACTTATTGTTTGCATATCTGAGATGTTTTTGTTCAGATGTTAACACTAAAGAATCATCCTTGAGGCCCCTATAACTTAAGCATTTTCTGATGCATCCTCTGAACATTTTCAGAATAATTTGATCTTATTTTAAGCACTATATTGATAATATGTAGTTTATAGAGTTTATTTTGTAACAATATGTTTTGGTATAGTAATATATTTTTGGGTTTGTGTTCATAAATATATATATACACACACATATATATGTATGTATGCTTTTGGGGAACTGCCAAAAGTAAGTTCCTATGTCTGGAACATATAGTAGGAAGGAGTAGATAGTGAAAAGAGATAAAAAGGTAAACAGGGCCTATTTCATTGTATGTGTCAAGCAGGGGAATAACATGATCAGAATTAGTTTTTCAAAGATCACTCTGATATTAGGGTAAACTAATAGAGGATAGGTTGGAGTAGGAAGAGACTGGAAGCACAGAGACCAGTTAATAGGCTGTGAATGAGACATAATTGAGATAATAACATTGAGAATGGAAATAACTACAAAGATTGGAGAAAGATTAGGAAATGCTAAAGAAAGGGAATGGAAAGGCTCAAAAAAATGACAACCGAGCTTCTGGCTTCAGCAGAGTAGGTGGTGCATTAAATAAGGAATTCTGAGGGAGATGCTGATTTGGGAAATAGAAGATATATTCTGTTTTGGACAATTGCCAAAGCGTAATCTAATAAGCCTAAAATATATTGTATTATAAATTATTTTAAGTGCTTATAGCAAATAGCAAAAAGGATTGCTTTCCCAAAATGTCATCTGGTTGCTACACTATTCCCTCCCTGATGTCCACGATATGTTTTCATGATCACTTAATCAAAACAGTGTTTTGATACTCCCATGCCTAGGAGCTCAGTCTTACTTTTTGAAGATCCTCAGCTATTTTCTTTGTATCATACATCATCACAAAAAATGTCATCTGTCATCCACGGGCCTAATTTGCAATTTTCTATTCACAAAGCTAGATTTCATTTGAAATAATTTCCAGGGTTTGGAACATTAGAGTTGTGTTTTGTTGAATAAAATACAAGTAAGAGAAGTGTCTATCTGTCAAAGAAAAACATGCAAAACAATGACTTAAAAAAAAAGAACACATTAGTAACATGAAGTACAAGAAGATCTGCATAATTTATTTAATCACTCTTTTTTGGAATATGGATTCCTTTCTACCTGTGATATTTTATTTCTAATTCTGTTTCAGATGTAAGTAGATCAGTTTTCTAGCCAATCTGTATATTAAAAAATTACATATAGAAGCTATAGGAGATTGAAAAGAGCTATGGAGATTTATCTATAGGAATAAATTCACATAGGCATGAGTTTTGACTTGCAGAAAAATTATTTGAAGTGCCAGAAATAAAAATGTGGTAAAAAATATTAGTGCATATTTTATACAGTATCCAGTATACTATTTAGAATTGTTTTTCTAATTAGAAAACTCATTATTTTAACTAGATGGTATCTGGCTCTCACCACCACTGACTGCTGTGACAGGGATCACGATAGAGGGTCCCATGCAAAGCGGGAGAAAAATGTGGAACAAAATTTTAACTCACACACACACACAAAAAAGACCAGACTTAGTGGTCTGACAGAGACTGGAGTAACCCTGAGAGTATGGCCCCCGGACACCCTTTTAACTCAGTGCTGAAGTAACTCCTGGGGCTCACTCTTCAGCCAAAGATTAGACAGGCCTATAAAACAAACGATAACACATGATGTATGTGAGACTAAGTGGGCACACTAGCACAGGGGCAAGGACGAGAAGGCAGGAGGGGATAGGAAAGCTGGACGAATGGAAATGGAGGACCTGAGGTCAAGAAGGGGAGTGTTTACACATTGTGGGCTTGGCAACCAGTGTCATGAAACAATATGTGTATTCATTGTTTAATGAGAAACTAATTTGCTCTGTAAATTTTCACCTATAAAAACCAAACCCACAGCCATCGAGTTGATTCCAACTCATAGTGACCCTATAGGTAAACTATTTGCTCTGCAGATTTCACCTAAAACACAATAAACACACACACACACACGCACACATGAAAACTCATTATTTTAATACTTACCTCCGTATTCTACTACCATCTGAAATATCCTGTGTTTCATTAAGGCAAACCTATCTGTTGGGAAATGAGAATAAGAATGTATTAAAATGAAACCGCAGAGATAGTCTTGGAACCATAGTATAAAATAACTTCTTTTAAATACAAATCCAGAAACAGAGCAGGTAACATTTTATTTACAAATGGAACAAAAAAGAAGTCAGAACAAAATAATACAGTGTCCTGGGGGAAAAATTCTGTAGGATTGGGATATTAGTATTGGATGGCTTAGATGGAAAGGCCTGTTTGCTGGCTTCAGTCCCAGCCTTCTACCCCTTTTAACTAGTTGGTAGATGGTTCTGAAGAAGCAGATGCTTTAGAAGGGAGGGTCTAAACATTCAATATTTAATAAACATTGCTTGATGAAGATAAACATTAAAAGAATAAAAATGTTAGTCTTCACTACTGACCTAGGATGATCTGGTTGTAAAAACTGAATTTCATTAAATCAGCATAATTAATATGGCACTTATCCACGATTAATATATTTTTCATTGTATTGGATTCAGTAACTTGACTACTACCAGAGCTATATCTTTGAATATAGTGTAAGAGAAAGTAACCAAAAACACTTAATCGGAGTAAAACAGCAAAGCATGATTCACATAGCAGAGAATTGGTAAGACTGCATAGGAAGCCAGGAACAGGGAAAGACCAATAGGTATCTTTCATATCAGCAGCTGGGGCAACTACTGGTAACAATAGCCAATATTTATTGAGTGCTTATTGCGTGCCAAGAGCCTTATGTGTTATCTTATTTGCTTCTCAGAATATTTTTGTGAGGTAGTTATTAGTCCAAATTGTACAGATGAGGTTTAAATAACTTCCCAAAGATGCTTAACTATTACTAGTAAGTGGCAGAGCTGCATTTTGAACTCATAACTATGACTCCCTGGACTGTGTCCTTAACCACTATGCCATATAACACATTAGAAATTACAGTTAAGTTTGAAGGAGGTATTGAGTACTTAGTCATCGAGTGCTGCTGTAACCAATACCACAAGTGAATGGCTTCAACAAACAGAAGTTTATTCTCTCACAGTCTGGGAGGCTAGAAGTCCAAATTCAGGGCATCGGCTCCCGGGGAAGGCTTTCTCTGTCGGCTCTGGAAGAAGGTCCTTGTCATCAGTCTCCCTCTGGACTACGAGCTTCTCTGCCTAGGAACCCCAAGTCCAGAGGATGTGCTCTGCTCCCAGCGCTGCCTTCTTGGTGGTTATGAGGTCCCTCTGTCTCTCTGCTCCCTTCTTTCTTTTATGTCTCAAAAGAGATTGGCTTAAGACACTATCTAATCTTGTAGATCTCATCAGTATAACTGCTGCTAATCTATTTCATTAACATTATAGTGATAGAATTTACAACACAGGGAAATCACATCAGATGACAAAATGGGTAGACAGTTACTACGATACTGGGAACTATGACCTAGCCAAGTTGACAGATATTTTGGGGGGAACACAATTCAATCCATGGCAATAGAAGGTAAAGGGAGCTTAGCTTATAATCGCTATGAAAATGAACAAGTCAAGTCTTAGACTAAGCTCTAAACCTACTCAGTGGGGAGATGCTCAGTAATGAAAGAGGACTTGTTAGTAAAATGCTTACCCTCACCCCCACCCCACTGCTGTAAGTGTAACCTACTGAAACTTTTGTATAAATTCCTCTTTGGTGATGATTGGCTGTGAACTTAAACCAAACCAAACTCTTTGCCATCGAGTTGATTCTGACTTACAGCAACCCTATAGCACAGAGTAGAATGCCCCGTATGGTTTCCGAGGCTGAAGTCTTTACTGCCACATCTTTCTCCTGCATACTGGCTGATGGGTTCAAACTGGACCTTTTGGTTAGCAGCCGAGCACTTTAACCACTGTGCCACCAGGGATCTTTGTGAACTGAAAAGGGTACCATTTAAGTAGGGAAAGGCAATAACAGGAAAGAAGTGGATATGTACAGGGCACTGCAGGACTGCATAGAATAGTACCCATTGAAATAATCAGTGTGTTAACTGTACCATGGCTGATCCTTATAAATACAGTCCCTTTGTCATGCATCTAACATTTGGGAGCACCTCCATCAGGACTTCAGATATTCCACTTGCCTTAATTAATTAGCCCAGGTAGACAGAATGTAGGCAAGAAGTTGTGACAAGGAGAATGACAATGATATGTAGAACTTTAGTGAAATTGTTCCTTGAGTTTGCTTTCAAAGATACCTATAACTGACACATGAGACACTCCTTTTTTTTTTTTTTTAAAGATTAATAATGTTCTTTCAACTTTGTATTCTAAAAAATTGTTCTAATTTACTGTATCTTGGAGGATTTAATGCTTCACTTTTTTTACATATTCCACTTTGTTTATAGCTTTTGCTGATATTACAGGAATGGTGGAGTCCCTGGGTGGCTCAGATGGTTAAATGCTGGACTACTTACCTAAAGGCTGGCAGTTCAAACCCACCCAAAGTTAAGGCCTGGCAATCTGCTTCTAAAAGCTCACAGCCTTGAAAATCCTATGGAGGACACATGGGGTCACCATGAGTTACAATAGGAAGGGTAAATAACAATAAGTATTTACTATCTGGTGTTTCTAATTTGGTGTTGCATGAGTCAATTAAATACTGGCTTTTATGAAATTCTTTTATAACAATATAATTTTACTAATAAATTATTTCATTTTTCAAATATTCTCTCTAGTAGTTTGTGTACATAGAGTCTTACAAAACCATGTTATGGTTACGTATATTGTGATTAAGCAGAATACACAAGAGCCACATGATGTTACATATTGCTTAGTTGAAAGTAGTAACAAAAAAAATTATATGGGTTTTGTTAGACTAAAATTGACATCTTTTGAATGCACATTCATTATATGGTCTTTTGCCTGGGCATGGAAATTATATATTTTATATTTCACTGATTATTCCACTAAACCAAAAAAAAAAAAATTTATTGCCATCAAGTTGATTCCGATTCATTGTGACCCTATAGGACAGAGTAGAACTGCCTGCCCCATAGGGTTTCCAAGGAGCGGCTAGTGGATTCAAACCACTGACCTTTTTGGTTTGCAGCCAATCTCTTAACCGCTGTGCCACCATGGCTCCGATTATTCCACTAGACACATTAAATAAAATCTTTAAGATATGTGTGAAAAATAATTATTTCTGAACCAAAGTCCCCTTAATATACCACTCCCATTTGCTCTTACCAAAAAGAAACTAGGTTTTATCTGATTGAGTACCTATAATAAACTATGGTGTGTCTCTTTCCTATGCTGTACAGAAAACGAAAAAGTCAGATAATCATGAAAGAGGGTTCCAAAAACTTGGCTTCTGTTGTTTTGTCTTTGTGATTTTTGTTTCTTTGACCACTATTGTTTCCTGTTCTTTCTCCATCATTTTAGAAGAACCGTTGAAGAAATATGAGCAGTAGGTAGGGCCAGTAGCACACCTATCATTGCTGATTGTAAACTGTAAAATCAGGAGCTCTGGTGCCACCATGGTTAAGCATTCCGCTGCTAACCTAAAGCTTGGAGATTTGAACCCACCCATGGCTCTGTGGGAGAAAGACCTGTCGATCTGCCCCCGTAAAGATTACAGCCTAGAAAATCTTATGGAGCAGCTCTACTCTGTCCTGTAGGGTCGCCATGAGTCGGAACTGACTCAACGGCACCTAACAACAACAAACTATAAAATATATGGCACATACAAGATTAATTAAAAATCTGTTCTTAGGATTTTCTGTTGTAAGGCTTTTGAAAGGTCAAAAATAGAACTATCTTACTCTTAAGTCAGAACTTTTTCTTAATTAGATGTCCTTTAATCAAATAAGTTGAGTTTGATTACAGTTTAGTAAATGTGTTATTTGATACTGTGGACTCTTTCATCAGATTTCCACTTGATTCTAGAAGGGTAACACCTGTGGGTTGGTTCACAAAAGCCTCTTTTGTTAAATGGACACCCGCAGGCCATGAGGCAATTACATTTGTTGCTTGCACTAAAAGGGAGGCACTTAAGTAGACCTCCTTAAGTATAGCTGAGAACTACAGGCTTGATTCTTTTGTCCAGCCCTGAGATTAGGCTTTATCATAGCACAGGAAGTAAACTTCTGACGCAAAAAGGAAAGTCAAGAATGATTTAAGGGTTATTTTAATGCTTAAAAATTTAGATACCCCTGGGTTGACTATATCTGAGACCCTGGGAAAATTCAGATTTAAAAAAACTAAGAACAATTTCTTTGTGGCACTCACCAAAAACATATATCCATATATTTTTATTCAGTCTTATGGACTCATTCAAGATGGCATGGCAGATTTATGAGAGTATAAAAGGAAAAGTAAATATTCAAAGCTTTGGTTTGGAGAGTTAATTAAAAAAGATATAGAAGTAGGGAATTCTGTTTTGGGCCATTCATAAATCATTCATTATAAATGTGTTTACTGGAATCCTTTCCAGTCTTAGTTGGAAAGCAGTAATAGTTTTATGAAAATAAATACATTGTAATATACCATTTTATGCTCTTTATATTTTATTAAAATGACATTGCTGTGGAAATTTTTTTCTCTTACCTGGTTTGATTTTTGATTTAGTGATAACCAGTAGGTTAATCTAACAGACAGTAACTGTGTTCGAGTTAGAAAGGAAATTTTTGTTCTGTTTCTTGCCTCGCTTCATACCAGAGCTTTGTTTTAGTAGAAAGGTCAGGTTTTGAGTTTGAGACCCATATTGGGTATGTGTTGTACTCTATGTTCGTTTAAATAAATTAGTTCTTGGCTAGCCAGTATTTTAGTGACTCAGAGATTTGGTTATAATATGGCTAATTGCAGTAATTTACTTCTATACAAAGAAGCAGAGACTCTACATAGGGCTGAAAGTTAAGTTCCCTCTCATTCTGCACTGCCAAAGATAAACTAAAAAAACCAAAGACAAACTAAAGAAAAACAAAATTTTAAAAATTAAATTCTTCCTAACCTGCATCAGAATGAATAATGCCACCCCCCTTTTTTTAAATGAAATTATCATTGAAAGGGTTAAGCATTTTAAGATATACAATGACATGCTGGTCATAAAAATGTACCTTTTGAATGATATAAAACAAAGTTGTTTTTTTTTTTTTTAACAGTTATACACATTGCTCTGAAAGTTTTTTTAGTGACTATCATGGAGATCTTTCCATCTGTCTCTCTCTGTCACTACCTGTCTAATATTATATGAAGAACTAAGTTTTATTTAACCTCTGCCTATTGAGGAACATTTATATTTTTTCCGATTTTAAGATACAAACAGTACTCTGATAAGCTTCCTTATTCGTACAGAATTGCTGGATAAGTTTGACAGATGTTTCCTAGAGATTTTGATAGGGAATAAGGAAAACAGCATAAAGAGGATGCTACTAAAAGGGACACAAGGTGGAGATGTCAAATGTATACTCTACTTACACCAAACATTTTATTCCTCACCAAAAGCATTCTCTTTATATTGTAATGAAGTATGCAAAGCAGTAACAACAAAAAAGACTTTAAAAATTAGATAATTTGAACATTTATTTCTGGAAATGATGGAGTAACTGGTGCTGGACTTGCCTTCCTTCCATAAAGATCTAGAAAATTGGATAAAATATATGAAAAAAACTGTTTTCAGACATTGCACAGTAGGAAGTACAAGACTATGATCCCTGAGAGGAGGGAAATAAACAAGGTGAGACTTATTTATACTTGCTCCAACTTCTGCCTTAGGGCAGTTTTCAAACCACATTGCAATGAAGGAAAATTCAAACAAAGCACAGGGGTCTCACTGAATTTAGAAGAGACTGGAGTAGTGGGAAGCATAAGTGATTAGAATTTATGGATCAGAATATCTGGGAGGAGGGAGCTACAAAAAGATATCCAGAAATCTACACAGGTATTCCCTTGACTCTTGTTCAATACTAAACTGTGCGTGCTTATGGTGAAACTTGAGACTAAACAAAGATCAGCTACTGGGGAGCTGTAAGCTGAAAAATTCTCAGAGCTCACACAGAGACACTGAGTTCTGACCAGCCATAGTAGACAGATGTTTTTGAATATCCAGGGCATTTGGTAGAGACCCCAGATGGATCTTGCCTTAGAAGTAAGGCTAAACTACCCTTAGAGTTAAGAGTACCATAGACTCAACGTAAAAAAGCTTAAAAACAAGGCTTGAAAGGAATAAGCTAACCCATAGCTAACTTAACTGCATGCGGAAAAAAAAAACAAAGCCCCTCAAAATTCAACAGTCTTTACAGAAACAAAATGCAGACACTCAACAAATAAAAGTCCAGCATTCAATCACAAATTAGCAGACATGAAGAAGTAGGAAAATGTGACCCATTACCACAAGAAAAATCAAAGTGAATTTGTTAAGGTCATCACAGATTATAGGGTCAATATACAAAAATCAAAATAGATGAGTTATTTATGGATAAACTTAACAAAACACACAGATGTTATCTCAAAATGTATCATATTCTTAAAAATAGGTTACGATCACTTGGAGTTGACTTGATGGCAGCTAATGATGACAGCTACAGGTATTTACTGAAAAGACTTATATACAAATGTTCATGGGGCATTATTCTTAATAGCCCCTAACTGGAAACAACCCACATGTCCATCAACAAGTTCATGGATAAACATTGTGATTTAGAATGGACTACTACTTAGCAATAAAGAGGAATGAATGATTTTATATACATATTTTATGTATATTTATAACCTTCATTTCCTGATGTGGCACAACTCAAAATGAGAAGAAACAGCTGCAGACATCCATTAATATAGGAATGTGGAATGTGCAAAGTATGAATCTAGGAAAATTGGAAGATGTCAAAAAGGAAATCGCATGCATAAACATCGATATCCTAGGTATTAGTGAGCTGAAATGGACTGGTATTGGCCATTTTGAAGGAGACAATCATATGGTATACTTTGTTGGGAATGACATATTGAAAAGGAATGGTGTTGCATTCATCGTCAAAAAGAATTTCAAGATCTATTCTGAAGTACAACACTGTCAGTGATAGGATAATATCCATATGCCTACAAGGAAGACCAATTAATATGACTATTATTCAAATATATGCATCAACCACTAAGGCCAAAAAAAAAAAAAAAGATGGGGAAATTGAAGATTTTTACCAACTTCTGCAGTCTGAAATTGATCAAACATACAATCAAAATGCATTGATAATTATTGATGATTGGAATGCAAAACCTGGAAACCAAGAAGGCACAGTAGTTGGAAAATATGTAATTGGTAATAGAAACGACACCAGAGATCACATGATAGAATTTTGCAAGACAAACGACTTCTTTATTGCAGAAACCTTTTGTCACCAACATAAATGGTGACTATACATGCGGACCTCGCCAAATGGAATACACGAGAACTAAACTGACTAAATCTTTGGAAAGAGACGATGGAAAAGATCAATACCATGACTCAGAACAAGGCCAGGGGTCGACTGTGGGAAAAACCATCAATTGCTTATATGCAAGTTCAAGTTGAAGAAAATTAGAACAAGTCCATGAAAGCCAAAATATGACCTTAAGTATATTCCACCTGAATTGAGACCATCTCAAGAATAGATTTGACTCATTAAACACTAATGACCAAAGACCAGACAAATTTTGTAGAATGACATCAAGGATATCATACATGAAGAAAGCAAGAGGTCGTTAAAAAGACAGGAAAGAAAGAAAAGACCAAACTGATGTCAGAAGAGACTTGAAACTTGCTTTTGAATGTAGAGTAGCTAAAGTGAAAGGAAGACATGATTAAAGAAAAGAGCTGAACAAAAGATTTCAAAGGGTGGCTAGAGAAGACAGAAATGTGCAGAGACTGGGAGATAGAAAACCAAAAGGGAAGAACGTGCTTGGCATTTCTCAAGCTGAAACAACTGAAGAGAAAATTTAATCTTTGAGTTGCAATATTTAAGGATTCTATGGGGAAAATATTAAACGATGCAGGAAGCATCAAAAGAAAATGGAAGGAATATACACTCACTGAACCAAAAAGAATTGGTTGACGTTCAGTCATTTCAGGAGGTAGCATATGATCAAGAACTGATGATAGTGAAGAAAGAAGTCAAGTTGCATAAAGGCATTGGTGAAAAACAAGGCTTCAGCAATTGACAGAATACCAATTAAGATGTTCCAAGAAATGGATGCAATGCTGGAAGCACTCACTCGTCAAGCCCGAGAAATTTGGAAGACAGCTACCTGGCCAACTGACTGGAAGAGATCTGTATTTGTGCCCATTCCAAAGAAAGGTGATCCAACAGAATGCGGAAATTATCGAACAATATTATTAATATTACACACAGGTAAAATTTAGCCGAAGATCATTCAGAAGCAGTTGCAGCAGTACATCAACAGGGAAATGCCAGAAATTCAAGCCAGATTCAGAAGACGACATGGAATGAAGGATATCATTGATGATGTCAGATGGATCTTGGCTGAAGGCAGAGAATACCAGAAAGATGTTTACCTGTGTTTTATTGACTTTGCAAAGGCATTTGACTGTGTGGATCATAACAAATTATGGATAACACTGCAAAATGGGAATTTCAGACATTTAACTGTGCTCATGCGGAACCTGTACATAGACCAATGGCAGTCGTTTGAACAGAACAAGGGGATACTGAGTGATTTAAAGTGAAGAAAGATGTGCATCGGGGTTGTGTCCTTTCACCATGCTTATTCAATCTGTATGCTGAGCAAATAATCTGAGAAAATGGACTATGTGAAGATGAGTGCAGCATCAGATAGGAGGAAGACTCATTAACAACCTGCTATATGCAGATGACACAATCTTGCTTGTTGAAAGTGAAGAGGAATTGAAACACTTATTGTTGAAGATCGAAGATTACATCCTTCAGTTAACATAAAACAAAAATTCTCACAACTGTACCAATAAGCAACAACATGGTAAACAGAGGAAATACTGAAGTTGTAAAGAATTTCATTTTACGTGGGTCCATAATCAACCCGTGGAAACCGCAATCAAGAAATCAAATGACGTGTTGCATTGGGCAAATCTGCTGCAAAAGACCTCTTTAAAGTGTTAGAAAGCAAGGACATCACTTCAAGGACTAAGGTCCTTAGCCATGGTGTTTTCATTTACCTTATATGCATGGGAAAGCTGGACAATGAATAAAGATGACTGAAGAAAAACCGATGGCTTTGAATTATGGAATTGGTGAAGAATATTTAATATACCAGATTGACACAGTGTCTGCAAGAATGGGCTGGAGTCCATGGCACAGGACCTGGCAGTGTTTCATTCTGTTGTTCATAGGGTTGCTATGAGTTGGAACCAACTCAAAGGCACCTAACAACATACAGACGTAATTATAAAAACATGCGGAGTCAAAGAAGCCAGACGCAAAATAGTATGTACGGTGCAATTCCATTTATATGAAATTCTACGGCAGGCAGATTAGTTTCTGGTAACAAAAAGCAGATCACTAGGCCAGGGATGAAGATGAGGGATTGACTGCAAAGGAGCAGGAGGAAACTTTTTTAAATTATAGAAATGTTACCTTGATGGGTGATGGTGGTTACATGAGTGTATGCATTTTTCAACACTCTTGTCAAAACTTAAAATGAGTATATGTTACTGTATATATGTACTCCTGTATAAAGAATTTAAAAATGAAATATATACCCTTCCCCTCATACCAAAAAAATTAAAAATTAGGAGTGATTTAAAGTATCATGGATTTTTACTGGCGAATTGAGTAATTAAGGTAGGTTAACAAACGTGGCTGCTTTGATTTTAAAAGACGTGTAAGTGGTCTTCCTACTTATAGAGAAGCTTAAGTTAAAGGTAGCATCAGTAACAAGATTACTTCCTTGATTTCTGTGCCTTACGTTAAGTGTTGAAATTTGTGAGATGTAGAGATTATTCCTTTAGTCTAAATGGATGCAGTAGGATGTGTACGAGTTTCAGATAAGAATTAGCATGTCATATATTTTTCTACTAAATATCAATAATTGCACTTCACTGGTTGTTTTAAGGATGAAAAAAATTTTTTTTAATTAATTAGAAAACCATGTATAGATACTGATTTTCTCAACTATTCATTCCTCCCTTTTATTTCATCCCTTACAATCAAGGGCTAGGTATAAATAGCCTACGTCTTACTCTTCTAAAGGGTTCTGGTGATACATTTTGGGTTTCTCTTAGAAGATTCTTTATAACCATTCAGTGGCTTCTGTAGTTGTTAATTTTATTATACCTAATACTTCATCATTTTATTTAGCTAATTTGGAAGAAACTTAGGTCATAACTGCCACAAAAATGATCTAGCTGGTGGCAGTTATCATTGTGCTTTAATTTCTACTTATACTAATCATTAGCAAATATTTGAATACAGCTATGCTGTGAAGAATTAGTGTTATTATGATTACTGTCTAAGGGCTTATCCTCTCATAAAATAGTCAAGTCTACAAAAACAAACTTTTCACATATACACACAAAGATTTTTACACAGAAGTTAAGCAGGTAATTAATTGACGTTATAACCGAGGGTCCCAAGCAAGGTAGACTTCATATGGTATGTGCTCTAAAAAAAACACTACCAGAGAATTTGGTGTGGGCTTCTGGGGGAGATGGAATTTATACTGGATCCTGGTTTACGATCACTTGGCTGGGTAGAAAGAGATCTTCCTAAGTTAGAATGTTGACTTAGTACATAGAATTTTTTCTCTCCTGTTGTATAAAGTCTGTAACTTTGTGATTTTAAATATTCATTACATTACCTATTTTTGAAACTTGTAAAAACATATTTTAAAGGAGAAACTATGGAAATTTAAACACTAAAGATCTTCACTTTATAGCTCCTTCCACGGCAGTGCTTCAGAATGTTCATTATATATGGCTTCTCAGAATTCAGTTTTGCTCTTTTGTAACCTGAGATGTACTTATTTCTCTACTTGAGTAGTCTTATGTTTCACTGCATATAAGTCTACCTATTATTATTTTTTATTATTATATAGGTAATAGCTAGCATTTCTATTGGTCCTCAAATCTATCCAAAGATAAAAGAGTAATTTTGTAGTATCTGATATTCTTTTAGGAAATTTAAGTCCTTTTTCTGTAAATATATAGATTGAACATTTAAATGTATCTAAATGCAAATTAGCTTGAAGGTTTTTGGCAAATATGTCTATATGATATAGACATTCCAAAGCTATATAATCTCTGATATAAAGTGAAATGCAAATTTCACATGCTTGTATGAACTTACTTTAAAAAAAAATTGTGGTATATTCTTTTAAATTGTAATGATTTATTAAACCCAACAAGGATATTTTTCTTCATTATGAGGTTCCCTCCCAAGTAGAAGCCAGTCAAAAGAATTGTGAAAATAATCCCCATGCCAATAAATTATTTCAATCTGGTCCGTAATCCAACTTTCTTAGGTAACAAAACTGTATAGAACTTTAAAAAGCAATTTTAAAAATTGTTGCTAAAGAATAATTTTTTTATTATAGTCAACAGATATTAATGGGTAAATGTACTGCAGAGGCATTTTGTTTTTAATGTGTTGTGTTCTAAGTATGTTTATCATTGTGATGGAATAAAAATTTTAAACTTATAACCATTAATACATAGGACATATAGGAGATAGGGTCTTTTTATTCAGTAAAAGGTCACCATCATTAATTTTAAAACTGATGATTTTTTAATAAGTCTTCCTAGTTCTTGATGGTCATTATTGAAGTATAATGCATTGAAGATATGGCCTGTACAAAGGCAAAACAGGGATCTTAATTAGAATTCTGACAAACCCACTCCCATAAAATGATAAGATTATTTGTAATTGATGTCACAATCAATTACCATTTAGTTCATCATGAGCATTCTAGTAAGTTCGGCCTTGGTATCGGCCCCAGGATGTTGCAGAGTGAGTGGCTGGGCTGCCCTGCTTATGCTGTTATTGAGACAGGAGGGCACATTTTCAGTCAGCATCCTAATGACCTCTTTTGAAGTCTATTAAATTAACGACCCTGACACTCTATTTTGATCTCTTATAACCTCTGTTTGGGGTTTGTGTAACAAATTGCTTGGGAACCATGTGACAAAAAAAGATAAGACTTTTAAAAAGTTGAAACCTTCGATATTTACTAAAATTTTGTGTGCAAGAAATAAAAGTAAAAATGTAAATAGTAGGATTTTAATGTATTTTATAAAAGAACTTTAGGATATTTTCCTCATCTCCAAAAGACATGTGTTTTTTATTTACAGTGCCCAAATCAGGTTTTTTCTTTTTTAAAGGGGCTGCTTTTCCTCTCTAATTCTAGGTGCCAATGGGTCATGTTTGGTTAGAAGGTGATAATCTACAGAATTCTACAGATTCCAGGTACTATGGACCTATTCCATATGGATTAATACGAGGACGTATCTTCTTTAAGGTAGTGTTTTCTGTTTAAGATGTAGGCTTTCTTCTCTAAGTGGAAAAAAAAATTTCTTTCAACATGAAATTTGAAATCTAAGGGCTGTCACTGGACTTAACTGTTGGAATGATTACATTTTATGAACATGCTGGTAACTGTATATAAAAATTACTCTCCCCCTCCCCATAGGTAATTTAGAATCCCCAGAACAATTTTTGTTTGAATAATAAATTTCAAACTAGTTATAGCTTACTGAACACCTGCCATCTTCAAAAACCTACTTCTCTCTTGTACAATTTATACAACAGTATATAGCCTGAGTACATATGTTAATATACCCACTCCTCACTTATCGACATGATTAGGTTTCAAAGACCAGGTCATTATGTGAAAATTAGCAGGTCAGATGGCAGGCTGCTGGCTCTTGGGGCTGTGGAAAAAAAGGGGCTGTCAAATCCCAAATCTGCAGGTCAGGTGGCAGGCTATTTGCTCATGTCCCAAGAACTGGAGGTTAGATGATGATGTGTAGGATGCAGGATCAAGAGCAAGAGTAAGCCTTGCTGAAACATGATTTATATTGGAAGTAAGCCACACCCCCAAGGAAATACCCTTTTCAACTGATGGGCTCACACAGCAGATCACAAAATGAATGATGACTACATTATTACATAACTGGCAAATTACATCATTACATAACTGCCAAACTGCTAAGAATCATGGCCCAGCCAAGTTGACACATAAGCATCACAGCCAGCATTACTCTCACCTCGCAGTTCGTTACTGCTAGATGTATGTTAACGCACAAAATAGATGGACAGATTTTTTTACTAGTGTTATAAATGCAAAATGTCAGATAATGAGACCGTCGGTAAGTGAGGAGTGGGTGTTTTCATTTGTGGAGGAGGCAGTCTACAGTCAGCCTCATACTGGGATACCTCAATAAAGCGAGTACAGGACTTAGTTGTGGTTCTAGTAGATGCCCGATTCTTAGAAAAGGTTGTTTTCACTAGCTTCTCCTTTTTGTCACAGCAGTAAGGGAAAAACACACATGAATATTTGAGGCTGTTGGATAATTTACAGGATTCTTTACATTTAAACAGATGTCATATTCAAGTACCCAAATCCTAAACATTTTAAGTTGAAGGTTTAAAGTTAACTCTTATTTGGTGTAGTAAAAGGATACACACATACTTATATACTCACATATATATTCCCACAATACACACATAATTTTTTGCATATTGTTTGAATATTCCAAACTTCAGAGTTTAAACATATACATACCTACAAGCTTATTTTCTAAAGTCTTACCATGATGCAGAAAAAAATGTTATTGACTGAAGGGTAAAGAGAAAGCATTTAATTATCTGGCATAGAGAAAAGGGATATATGGAAAAAAAGGAATATGATGGTAATATCATTTTCATTAATTGTCTTCAACCTCATTTTTATTTTACAGATTTGGCCTCTTAGTGATTTTGGATTTCTGCGTGACAGCCCCAATGGCCACAGATTTTCTGATGATTAGCAAGCATTTATTCTTTTGACTTACTGTCTCCTGTTTGAGTGAATTTATTATTGTTGTTGAAACCATGTATTTACCAATAAACTATCTGCTATTCAGTTTTGGTATAAGGAATAAGCAACACACATTCTGCAAGCTACTTTAAATACAGCTTGCAAAATATATGCATATATAGATCAAAATATAAACCAAAATAAGTTATCTAAATTTTTGACAGATATAAAAATATTTTTAGGGGAAAAACCTGGAAGACTACCTCACTTGTACAATGTTTGGTGTTACTGGTATAATTAATCTACTCTTCTTGACCATGCCTTATACTTCAATCACATTTGAGAGTGAAAGTAGTTAACCACTCTTGTTTAGAAGTCCAATCTGACAATACCAAGAGTTTCACATAAAAACCTTCTACGTCATATGCTTGGCCGACTCATACGAAGTTAAATTAAAAACTTTCAGTGATCACTTAAAGGATTCCTTAAGGTTCTTTAAATGCTGACTTATATTGTACACAGAACATTATATATGAAGAAAAATAAACATTAAAGAGTTATGACATCTACAGTCCGCTGTAATAAAAAATACATAAAAAGCCCATTTCATTACACAAGCAGTCCAGTGGTTTCACTATTCATAAATACAGGCATTAATAATCTAAATAATCTGCAATGAAAAGGAAACTAGTGTACCCATTTCAAATTTTTTATTATTTTTTTAAAAATTACATTCTGAAATTGAACATGGCAGTGTTCAAGAGCTTATTCCATGCCTCAGTATGTTACCGTTGTTGTTAGGTGCCATCGAATCAATTTCAACTCATAGTAACTCCACAGGCTCTTGAAGTCTGTAATCTTTATGGGAGCAGATTGCCAGGTCTTTCTCCTGCAGAGCCATTGGGTGGGTTTGAACCACCAACCTTTCAGTTAGCAGCCAAGTGCTTAACTGTTGTGCCACCAGGAATCCTTCTTTTCAGTATAGCCATATGATTTGAAAATATAGGGCCAGGAATGGAGTTGAAACTTCTGCCTCTAAAGGCATACTTTTCTCTGTTGTTGGCACTCTGTCTTCTTTATTAACTTTGAAATAACCTTATGAATATCCATATTAGGTTCGTATGTTATTTACAAAGATTCTAATTTAATTCCAACAACCCTAGAATTTAAGATAGATGTAGGATAGACCTATAAGCAGCTAGAAACATCATCTGCTTTTTCGGTAAACGAGTATGACACTGTTACCCATTTAAACAGGAGGAAAAAGAAAACTCTTATTTTGTACCAAGGAGAAAACAAACCAATAATAAAAGTTCTTAAACAGGAATTGACTAAATTTAATTTCTAATTCATATTTTGGGGGACAATCGGTGAGTATAAATTATAAATAAATATAACTAAATTAATTTTCTATTAATCTGAGGTGGCCTCTGCTTAACAATCTTATATTTTCTCAACAAATAACAGAGATGACAATGAAGAGAAATGTACTTATTTGAGCTTCATATGTTAGTTCAAATGGACTCTCCTCAACATGTCTGAATACATGGTTAAAGGATTCCAAGTAGTGAATAACTTCAGCTATAATGAAGGAGTTCTACAATCAGTGAACATGTATCACAAGAAATCAGGTTAACTTCTTCCACTTCATCCTTGGAAATACTGTATTTTCCACCACATCGGCAGCTCAGAGAAAAAGAGTGATCATCTGCAAAAAAATATATATATATATGATTTAAATGATCACAAGTAACGACTTTGTTAATACTTTAAAAAAAATATATATTCCATAGAAAATCTAAGACAAAGAAGCTCAGTGTTTTGTGTTCACTTGAAAAAGATAGTCTAAGTCCTACTCCCCAGTACTTCTGAATATGCCCTTATTTGGAAATATAGTAGCCCCCCCTTCTCCATGAAGGATACATTCCAAGACCTCCCATAGTTGCCTGGAACCACAAATAGTACCAAATCCTATATATACTATGATTCACCCTACACATAAATACCTATGATAAAGTTTAATTTATAAGTTAGGCACAGCAAGAGATTAAAAACAATAAAATAGAACATTTATAACAGTATATTGTAATAAAAGCTACGTGAATGATGGAGCAGGACGGCGTGAGCTTTCATGATGCCGTGTACTCATGTAACATTTTCATTTAACTTTCTGCGCATAGCAGACAGCACACAGCACACTGCAGAAAGCGAAACCGCGGTACTTGCAGATGTAATTGGCTAACATGAGGTCAGCGGAGTAGAGTGGGCTCTAATCCAGCGTGACTCATGTCCTTATAAAAGGAGGGGAGACACATAGTGAAGAACGCCAGGTGACAATGGAGGCAGAGATTGCAGCTATGCTGCCACAACCTAAGGAACACCTAGGGCTACCAGAAGCCAACAGAGATAAGGAAAGATTCCCTAGAGCCTTTAGAGAGGGCATGACCCTGCTGACAGCCTGGATTTGGACTTCTGGCCTCCAGAACTACGAGAGAATAAATTTCTGTTGTTTTAAGCCCCTACTTTGTGGCAATTTGTTATGGTAGTCCTAGAAAGCTAATGCATTCAGTAAAGAGAAAATGTATTTAAATGAAAGCTAGAAAAATGTCTTGCATAGAGGCAGTGTATTTCTAAAAATTGTCTACAGTCTTTATCTGTAGAAGAAATGTACTGAAGCTATGAATTAAGAGTACAAAAATCCTGGGAGGAGAGGGAGTGCTCAGAAAGGACCCATGCTATTTACTTGAAGTCTTCTGTTTTCTTAAAATTCATGTACATTTTACATTCTTCTCAATTTGTCTGAAACACAGCTATGAAGGGCTGAGGAAAACAAAGCCATACCCATTCTCACAGTCCCGGAGGAAAACAAAGCCATACCCATTCTCACAGTCCCGGAGGAAAACAAAGCCATACCCATTCTCACAGTCCCGGAGCTTGAGTCCCGGAGCTTGAGGCTTTTGCCTGCAATGTATCTATGCTAACTCAGTTGCTTAACAAATTTAGCATATGGATACTTTCTGTTCTAGTATTCTATTACTTTAAGGATCCTGACTCAAATATATACACATGATACCAGGGGTTATTTGTTTTTCTATGTGTATGTGTTGTATATAATAATTTATGAGCCAACAAGACAGAATCATTGAAGAGAGACTGCCCAAAGAAGGCAATATGGTGCAATGTTTCGTCTACTATTGGAAGAAATTTTATTAAGTTTATCATCTTCCTTAGAAGCTGAAATGCTTGTGCCCTGTGAATGAAAGGATCTCTGGATCCACTGGATATCCATTTTACTATCTGTGAGAAATGACTGTCAAAGAAAAACATTACAATCTATTTTTACTACTGTCTTAACTTTTTATTAGAGATAAATTTCAGAGGACTCATGATTTCCTACAGTCAAATCTGTTTATTCAGTTTTTAAACTTCATTTTCTAACATTTAAATTCCATCATATGCAGTTTAAAAAAAAAAAATTCAACTGCCTTGTCATTGCTCTAATCAAGTTCAGCCTTAGAAAAATTAGCTACTAAGTCAACTTTATGTGCCTCTTTTATCAGTAAGGAAAATATGAATTCATTGACCTAATCCTGTATAATCTTCATCACAATGCCTTTTTTCTCCATAGAGAAAAGTAATTTAATCTTGAGTTAAAAACTGCTGACCATCTTCCCTGTCTGACCCAACATATATATATGTAGTAGAGCATGATTTCAAAGTGAAATGTTTTATTAACTTTTCAAAAAAGTATATATCCTAACCAATGATTTTCTTAAAACTAAATCTCCCCGTCTGTTTTTTTTTTTTTTAACCACCTCAGTGAACACTGAGAAACAATTTGAAGTGACATGTGTTCAGTAAGTGATGCAGGGGCTCCATGGGCTACTCACTAAAAACTCCTATCTTGTTGAAAATTCCTTCTTAAAGTATTCTATTGTCATGCCTTTACAAATTGATATCATAACAGAAATCATTTTAAATATACTGAATGAAAACCAACAAACTGAACTTCCTAACTCTAAGGGAAACGTCTCATAAGTTCTCAACAGTCTCAACAGTTCTTCACATATGCCTTTTAAGCAAATGCATCGTTTCAGTTGATGAAATGTCCTTTGATCAAGCAGACGACAGTGTGGTTATATCTATCCTGTAGGGTTTTATCAACTGTTCTGTTCTGGATCTTCCCCTTCCAAGGCTGTTCTGAAATTGACCCTGAAAGAATCTCAGAACAATTTTCTACTTGCTCAATTGATCACACTTTATTTTACTTCATCTGCCAAGCCTGCCCTTTTCAATTGAAACATTTTTACTTGAAAACTTATAGGTGATTAGTTTTAAATATTCCTGCAAAAATAATGGCTTCATGCAATTGTTGCTCAGTATTTTCTCTTATATGGATAAACAAAAAAAAAAACAAAACTTGTTGCTGTTGAGTCGGTTCTGACTCACAGCGACCCTGTAGGACAGAGCAGAACTGCCTCAGAGGGTTTCCAAGGAGCGGCCGGTGAATTTGAAATGCCGACCTTTTGGTTGGCAGCCGTAGCTCTTAACCATTGCACCACGAGGGCTCCAAATAAGCATCTAAGGACATCTTATAACACTCCTCTAACATCCTATAATGCTATAGCTACTTATTACTGATTAACTTAGCTATAGTTTGAATTCTTTATCTTCTTCACTATTGAGTTTGCCGTTGGGAGTACCAGGCACAATTCTTCATGATTTCATGCGGTATATTTCCTTCAATAACTTGGCAGTTTCACTTGTATCAGAGAGCTCATATATTTGTTGACTGAACAGATACTTGAACCACCATCAATCCATATTCTTAATTTAAAATAAAATCTTAAATTATATTTTTTAAAATTATATTTTTAAAAGGTAAAAACCACAGTTTTTACCATTACCGTGGTATCAGGAATCTCTGCTTTCTAGAAACAAAATATATGAGCCCGATCAACTGTAGCAAGAAGAACTGATTTGTCTAATAAGAGAATAAACACAGACACATACATACACTGACTGATAAGATAACAACACACAACTATATTTTCAAAAAACTAGTTGGGCAGGTCTCCCTAGTCTCAATGCTAAATCATATGCTTTCGACTGTCCCCTCCCCAGACTAGCAGCGACAGCCTGTGTCATTGGTGTATTCTATTTTCACAGCAGTAGCTCTCCTTCCTTACTATGATAAAACTATCACCACCACTGGGAACCTCAATTATACAAAACCATCAAATTTTCCAATTATTCACTGCAAATAAGAATTTCCACTATAGGATTTCATTAGGGGAAAAGGGTGTGGTGTTGGGACTGGCAACATAGGCAAAAACATGATTCCCCTTCTAAGTCAATATGGCTTGTGACCCAACTCCCCAAGAACACTGAAAGTTGAGAATTTCCAATTAAAATATATTCCAAATAAACCTGTGGTTTCAGGAAGAATGTGCTCTACCTATCCGTACTCACTATTAAATTTTTTATAAATGCCTAGGGTATTCATAGCCTGGGTGAATAACAAAGCTATAGGGTTAAACCAAACCTGCTGCCGTCAAGTCAATTCTGACTCGAGCAACCCTACAGGACAGAGTAGAATAGCCCCATAGGGTTTCCAAGGCTGTAATCTTCATGGAAGCAGACTGTCAGATCTTTCTTCTGTGGAGCGGCTGGTAGGTTCAAACCACTGACCTTTTGGTTAGCAGCTGAGCACTTTAACCAAGGTGCCACCAGGGCTCCAAAAATATATAAAATCTAGGAAATAGCAAGATTTTCCTCAGAGAAACATGGAAGTGTGGACTCATAGTTTCCATTTAGAAAAGTTCGTTTTCCTAACTTAATGATATTAGATAACCACTGTAATTTACAGAATTAATCATAAGAACTGGGAAATAAAACTGGACTTAAATTTTAAAGTTCTAGTAATAGAAAAGAGAAAAAAAAGATATGACTTCTTGATAGGTCAAGTGGAGTGACAGATTATTCTTTTCCTTTTAAAAAATAATCAAAAAGTGAGGGTAAAATCTAGCATCAAAGTAGAAGCATATGCCCTGGCAGTTTATGATTCCATATAAAGAAAAATGAACAAAAATTCTAACAGGAATTCATTTCAATTGTCAACATAAGAAAAATTATCATCTTTGACTTTATTTATCATATTACACAGATAGTGATGCAAAAACCAAAGTAGTTAAAAAAAAAATTACCTAACATCTAATTTTCTTACTGAAAATTCCTAATATTTTTCTTCACTGTAGTCAAGCAAAAAAACAAAAAAAAAGTTCCAACCTTTATTCCAGGACATTTCTTCAAGATATACTCGTGCATCTACCGGTCCAATATTTCTTAGCTCATCTTCTGTAAAATATAAAATTAAACACTTACTTTTCATACTTTATAACCATAAAGAATGCTGAGAAGGCAGCTCCAGCCTGGTTCCTACAATTCTAATATCCAAAACAAACCAAAACCACTGCCGTCAAGTCAATTCCTACTCATACCGACCCTATATACACCAATTATATATACCCAATTCTAATATACCTACCATTAAAAATCAGCTCACTACTTTTGACAAGTTTTGTGACTACTGACTTCAGCTGACTGAAAAATCCGTAACACACCACTTGTCATAAACTTTAACGGTCAAAATCTATCCCATTTTCCTATAAATATGCAACATGTAAAGCCATGAAGTCAATCTGACAATTGTGACCAGCTATTATTTTTTTTTTTTGTATGGGCGAAAGGGACATTTTTTGTCAGATAAACTGTATCTGTCAATAAGGCAGCAGTGCGGATGGAGTATTTGGACCTTAGCTAGCTGTAATATTTTCTTAGTTTTCTAAACTTAGGTGTATCCGTGTTTTCATCTCTTAAAGCAAGGGTTCTCTCTTCCTCATCTATACCTCAGGAGAGTGCGCTTCGAATGAGATTAGGCTAAAAGTGCTTTGAAGTAGAAAGCACTACCCAGAAAGCTCTACCTAAATATAAGAGGATATTAGTCATCTGATTTTTAATTGCTTAGAAAAGAATGATAACTCACAAGGAGAATTACTTTAATATTTCAATAATCTCATTAACTGTATTATATTGATGTTCACTGCTATTTTCTGGGCCAAAGTTTTCCCTACAGATGAAAGGTCCAAGGAAGCCTGGAATTCAACCTGAATTCAAAGAGTATGGTCCAGGTAGCCTAAGCATGCACTTTGGGATAAAAAAAAAAAAAAAGAGCTACAGATGGCATATTATACTTCCTGTATGCTTGTATTGTTCTTCAATAAGTCAATGCTTAAAAAAGAAACTACTAAAATCCACCCCCCACCTTAATGAAATTTTCTTTAGCTGTCTCACTAGTCTCTTGTTCACTTGCTGAGACTGCTTCCCTTTGTTCCCTTGCGTGAATGCCTGCAATTTAATTATATTTAATAACTGCCTGTTCAAAATTTATTGGTGAGTTACACAATTTTATAATAGATGAAAAGATTATACAATATTTTGAACTCACCATGGCTTTTTATTAAGGTATGTCAAATATTAATATCACTTCATTTTTACTGGGTACCAACAGTCTATTAGACTCTCCCTAAAATCCAAAGATATATAGACCTTGCACAGAGGTCGAGGGTGGTTCTTCCATTTCTGTAGGCTCGCTGAAGAGCTTATGCAGAATGTATCAGGATGCTAATTTCTGAGGAAAACAAAAACATTTCCACATTCCATATAAAGTATGTTTGCTATATTTTATTCAGTTATTCCTCATTCAGTTAATCCCAATTTAAAGAAAGCATTCTACCTACAAGTCTCAAGGATGGAGAAAAAAAATCTTACCATGTTTTAATTTTCTTATTCATCTATCTTTTTATGTCAGAAGGGCCAGGGTAGTGTATTTGAATGAGGAAGTGAAACGCTGTTTTAGATTTGAGGAAGGGAGGTAATAACTGGCACTGAACAGCTCCTATTTGGGGCAAAAATAGGTGAAATCAACTAACAACCAAGTTTTCTATAGTCCAGCTATCTTACAGGTATCTTAAGCAATTTTTAAATCAATTAAAGTAAATCAGAAAAGACAGAGATAATGACAAGACAAATAAGCCGCCTTCATCTAACCTATACTAAAAAACAACCAAACGTGTTATCATCGAGTCAATTATGACTCATAATGACCCTGTAGAAATCCCTCATAGGGTTTCCAAGTAGTGGCCAGTAGATTCGAACTGCAGACATTTTGGTCAGCAGCCAAGCTCTTAGCCACTGCACCACCAGGGCTCCAAATCCTGGACACCTATAATTGTACAAAAAAACACAAAACCCATTCATATATGTTCTATTTTGCCATTTTTAAATAATCAGAAATAATTGGCAAATATAACTGCCAAGCAAGTCACGTTTCTATTGTTCTGCTCCTCTCCTGGAAAGCAATTGTTATTCTCACCTAGTTACTATAACATCTTGTAGTCCCTTCTACTATTCCACCCACTCAGAAAAGTGGCTTTTATATTTTCATTATTTTTTCCTCTGCTTTATTTCTATCCATAGGACCTTTAACCTATTTTTTGGTTGAAAGATCAGCTTAGACCATATTTCATGGTAAAAGGAGTATATTAAAATATGTCCATGTTCCGTGGCTGTGTCTAAAATCTATATATTGACCTGATTATTCAATACCATGTGCACACAGTCCAAATTTCTGTGGGGAGCCTGTTTTTAAAAGTCAGTACCTGACTCAAGAGAGAACATACTATATGATTCCCAGTATAGGAAATGTAACAGGCAAAGCTACTCTATGATGTTATAAGCGGGGGGAGGGGAGTGGCTGGAAGGAGTCACAAGGGGCCTTCTAGGATGCCAGTTAAATGGGTGTGTATACTTAGGATTTAAGAACTTCTCTCTCTGTATGTTATACTTCAATGCAAAGCTATAAAAAGACAGTGCCTGAGACTCAGTGGACACATTTTAAATAGAGATAAGGAAAGAAAAGTTAGGGGAAAGAATGAGTCTCATGAGAAAATGTGTATTTTCTGAAAGGACTGTAATCTAACAACTTCTGAAAAAGGCTGAAGTGATTAACTTAGGGGAAAATTGGATCCCTGGAGAACTGTATAATGAGCAGAGGGGGTACATACAAGTAAAAGGTGAATCTAAATGTGGGAGGTGGGGGGAGGGGGTGACCAAGATCCTTTGTTGAGAGGCAGGTGTCCAGGGAATGGGGCAACAGCACCCCCCTACCATTACTATTACAAGGAAGGAACACAAACAAATCAATGTGGTTTTTTTTCTTCCCTTCTTTCTTTTTAAACAATGATCTCTGCTTGTCCACTATTGTGGTTATAATTAGAAAACTCAATTCTTCTCTATTCCCTAAAGTAATCACAACAACCCTGTAATTAGCTTTGATAATTGTCTAGAAATAGGCATGGAATCTGCAAAAGAGATAAGTTAGTTTTCTTTAGTATTACATATTATAAATATTTTTGGTCATTACAATGAACATTTTATAGGTATCTGAAGATGCAAAAGCTATGGAGTTCTCTGGTTAGAAAATGACACTACTAAATATGTTGAGGAAACAAAAACTTAGAAAGCGGTTAATAAATTAAAGGAAGACATCTAGTATTTTAAATCTAGAATCTTAACTTCAGAATGGTAATAACTACCAAAAACCAAAACCAACCAAAAACAGCCATTTGGAAAGAAAAGCATTGCATAGCATTTGGTGTGCTCTTACGTCTAATGACACTACATGATTCCCGATTCTTTTGAAGTGAATGGGTTCAGATTTTCTAAGGTATCTGGAAACATAGAAAGGTATGTTCACACCCTGTGCTGTGATGATCACAAGCTTAACCAAATATGGAGATAAGAGAAATTTCCAAATTTACTTACATATAGAAAGCAGTATGTTAGAGTTGAAGAAAGATTCCTGAGGAATATTATGATAAAATCAAATAATTTATGAGGTTACTTGAAAAAAGAATCTTTCAATCTTTAGAAGTATTGGCCCTTCTGACCCTGTGTTCTATTGGATTTGTCTGACAACAAGAGGTGAAAGAATTCTGTGGCTCCATTGTCTCAACGGTGGGATCTAAGAAAACACTGGCAGGACTCATCAGAGAGGTTTATGAGCCTGCAATTCAAAGAGATTAAAAGGAAAATCTACGGAGATTCTTTCACACTGAAGAATAACATTAAATAACTATTAGCAGCTTGGTTCAGTAAAGCTTACTAGAGCTCTTGCTGGGTCATTCACAACTTTCTAAAAGAGGAAAGATTTTTTTCAGCTCCATTTGGGAATCAATAAATATTTCTTACTTCTTACAAGACAATGGGATTCCAGTCTTTTTAAACTTTCTCCTAATGATAGTAAAATTTCTAAAACAACTCTTTGTTTGCTGCTTAAATAATTGCACTTCCTAATCCCAGGAAACCTTTTCTAACTGTAGCTACAGTTCAAAAATAAATAAATAAATATAACTTTTCAAAAAGCAGCAAAAAGCCACAGGCGAGAGGAATTCAACTTTATTCACTACAGCTGAGATATCTAAAAGGCTCATTAAACCCAACATGGCCAAAAGATCAAGTCCATCTGCAGCTCAGTCCCTACTATTCATGTGCAGTAATGTCATGTTACTCAAGAGATCAATAAATCCCCAGAATGTTCTCATTTAGCAATCAGCCCACTGTATTTATTTTTAAATAATAGAACAGAAGCCATTTCAAAGGCTTCAAGTTTATTTCAAATTTACACTAAAGAAATCATCTGCGTGTGTAAGTTAAACCAAGAAGTAAAGAGCAGTGTTTTCTTTCAGATCTGACTCAATATCTTTCTTGCTTGTTTTAAAACCAAATAATTTAATTTTAAACAATTGCCTCATTCTTAAAAATCACTGTACTATTATACTAAATTTTTCATATAGAAAGTAACTTGAAGATAATCATTTTCCTTGTCCTTAGAAAAGTCTCTAACTTAATAAGAGATTCAGAATCAGTTAACATTTAACTCGAAACCTCTTCATTAAATCATAAAGCCCTATAATCCTCTCCCTGATGAAATTAAAGAGTCACAGTTGTAAGGCCTTCCATAACTGAAGAAAAATTACAACTTGTGGCTTCAGCATGGACTTGGATAACTCTGGAGCTTTTATAAACTGGGTATAAACCAAATGAAACCATGGAAACTGAACTTGTCCTGTTTCACTACCAAGCAGGTAGAACAGTGACAGAAACAGGCCTGGCTTCTCAGTCTGACCAAAAAAATGCCTCATTCCTAACTGTTTGGGAATTAAAAATAGCAGAATGTATGCAACTGATTAAAAACCTAGTAGCCCAGCACAGTAATGAGAGTCAGAGAGAATGGCTTCCAAATTAGTGTTATGGGACCTTAGTCAAATGACTTAATCTCCCTGAGCCTCAGATTTTTTCTCTTGAAATTAGATATTAATACCTTCCTTACAAGGTTGTTAGATACTGTTGAGCAAAATTTAAAAGACAATTAACACAGTCCTAAAACCCACTGAGTGTTCACTAAATGGCAGTCATTTTAACAGCTATTATCCCATAATGTTTGTGTTGATCTGAATACACCAGACCATTAAAAAAAAAAAAAAAAAAACCAATCTATTATTAGGGGGAAAGGAGAGGAAGGATCTAAAGTAACTACAGTTTAGGAAGTCCGTAACTCTTCACCTTGTCTGGATTTGTAACAGTGTTATGAAATCTTATGTACTTTTTGCTATTGTCAGTCTTATTAAAACTGACTCATTATTATCAAAGCCATAGTCTATACAGAATGTCAGGAGAGGTCTGGGAGGCGGGGGGCAGACCTGAGTTGGACGCTGAACAAAGAGTAAACTGTGAAGTAGAATGGGGGTTTCTGATAGGTTGGAAAAGTAATCTAGGACAAGGTTAAGTATTTCCGTCCCACTTAAATTTCAAGTGAATGGGTAAGTGTCGTATTGGGAGGGGGAGGAAAGGGGACACTTTAGATTTCTTTACACAGAGGAGTAAGAATTAAAAAAAAAACACAAAAAACCCAAACCCATTGCTGTCAAGTCGATTCCAACTTATAGCTTACCCTATAGGAGAATGTAGGACTGCCCCATCAGGTTTCCAAGGAGGGGCTGGTGTATTTGAACTGCCGACATTTTGGTTAGCAGCCAAGTTCTTAACCACCGTGCACCCAGAGCTCCATAAGAATAAAGAAACACCAATCAAAATGTAAAGGACTGTGGGAGGGGAAGGTAACAGAAATGGAAGGCCAATTAGCAGCTATGGAAATAATCTGTGTATGTGTTTATAGTCTGATATGGCCTACTGTGGCAGTTGTGAGAATAAAAAGATCACGTAGGAAAGAATATATTAAAAAGGAAGGAATGTCAACTGACACTTCTGATTCATTGGTTATAAACAGAATAAAGTAAATATGTGAGGGGAAAAAAGCACCGAGAAAGGAGACCTGGTCTTGGTTTTGGAGCCACTGATTTTAACTGGGCCACGTACCCAGGTAGAAACTGGGAGAGAGATTAGAGATGGACACACAAACATCATAAAATCCTACATTTTTCTCCTGCTGTTAAACCAGAACTTCTAATTGTGTTCAAGTATACCAGAATTACAACTATAATCTTGCCCTTAGGTTTTCAAAATATTTGAAACTAGCCAAATTTTTATGAAAAATCACTGAGAATGAAGCCTCTTAAAAATACATTTTCATTACAAAGAAGTTATTTGTACCAAGTAAAGTAACAAATATGAGTACTCACCAATTTTGTAACAAATAAATGGGGAGAAGGAGACCGTCACAGAAAGTTTTCTATATTCCTTTCTCTCCCTCTGAAGAAAATGTCAGTCCCTATCTGTCTTAATGGATTTTCTGCATCATTTCACAAACTTACTTTTCCCAGAAACATTCACCAAAAAAACCTACCCCTGATGTTTATCTTCAAGTTCTACCTGAAGCAAATTTTTACAGCCAATTCTGAAATTCCTAAAATCAAGTGGAAATACACTGATATGGCCATAAATGGAATCCCTAATATTATGAATTCAAGTATTTTGTGAGGTTCTGTTTTAGGACATAATTTACCCAACTATCAACTGGCCTTCAGTCATTATTCCTAACAAAAAAAACAGTTACTCTAAATTCATATTAACTACACTTGAAAGTATATTGTTTTCCTTCTTATGGAGTTAATCAGTCTTTGACATTAACATGCTTTTCAGGAAGGATTCTTCTTTTGAGTTTAAGAAATTACATGCTGATTCAGTTGTCTGACATATAAAAGTTGGTGGGGTTTTAAGATATGTTCCTTGTTTGCTCCTACATTTACATATTTATCTCCCATCCTCAAATAGTTATCCTAATAAAGGGACAAGTAAAGTGCATAATACCACACAAGAAATGTTTTGTATCTAGCTATGGTGAGTAGTTGATCAGCTTTGAGCAAAGACACACTCTACAATGTCTGACCCACCCCCTTCTGAGTCAGGCTGTTTCGGGTGTCTCCAAGTAGTTGGCCATGTAGGTGAAGGAGCCGCATTACAAAATAATCCACTAAGAGAGAACCAAGATACATCTTAATATATAATAATCTACCAGCAAGGATTCCAAGCATAACTTTTACTTTTAAAAATACATTTTTTAATTTAACTGGTCTCATTTCAAGGTTTGTTCCTCCTCAGATCACAGAGAAGTAACCTAACTCATAGGCTGTGTCACTGTAAAAAGCCACTGGGTCACCTGCGTGGCCATAACATTACAAAGCTATTGAATCATGATTTCTATTACCTTCCCATGATATCCTTCTGATACGTTTTTTAATGTGCTTAAAATATGAGAAAACTCCCCATGAGATTTAAAAAGGCACCAAAATCCATCCAACTGATATTCTTCATGAGGACATTTTATAAATCCTGAAAAGATTTTCCAAAGTGCTGAACTGGTTGTCAGAAATGCAACGCTTAGTCTTGAATAACTACATGCCTTTCAAGGGAACACTGGAAGCAGCCTTAGAAATAATAACGTAAATATGCCAACTAGAACTAATTGATTAAATTTACTAGTTAGCACTGCTTTCAAAATGTAAAATCTCTGGGAACTGAATATTACTCATTCCTTTTTAGATTTTGATTTTCTTCAGCCAGGGCAACATGGACCCATAATGTCAGCTAAGAAGGCAGAGGGAGAAAAATACATACACTTGAGGCTGTCTGCCCTAGATTGTTCTTTTTTTCTTTATTAGAAATAACTCATTTAGTAATTTATTTTGTGATGCAAAAAATACGGATGTCAAGGGCTCCTTTAAATGATTTTTTAGAGACCTATATGGCTGTGGCCAATATTGATGAGGCTTTCCCTATAAGAGAGCATCAATTTTGAGCTATGAAAGACAGGAAAGCATTCACCATTAGGCAGTTAAAATATCTCCCACCTCCTACCCAAGTATTACAGAACTCAAGCTTATTTTATACAGAAAGTTAACAGAGGGCAGGAAACAAACATAGTTAAAGCACACCATATGAAAAGAAAGTTTTACAATGAACTATCACCACATGCAAAAGGAGTTCTGTATAACAAAGTTATTTCCATATCCCCAGGGGGTGACCAGGAAAAAAGAGTGCTTTGACCTGGTTATAACAAATTCTCTCTCTCTTGGTAACCTATCCTGGTCTTTAACAAATTATCACTCTCAAAGGTTTTCCTTCTATCAAATCTAAATCCTCACTGTTAGAAGTTCAAGTTCATTTCCTTCTTTTGAGGAGCCATTTACTGAAGATGGGTCAAGACGGAAAAATTAATGTTGGTAGTCAAAAGAAATGACAACGTAAAACTAGCTTTCTTCTGAGATTTTTGAGAAATCACTCTGGTATGAAAGGTTTAAAATCAGCAAGTTATATGTGAATAAGGGATGCTTCTGTTCTCTATCTGAACAGCAGACTGATCTCCATTTAAAACTGAACCCAAAGCATTCTACTTACAGCCTCTGGTACTACTAAGATCTGAGGTACTAAAATGCTATCCAAGAATAACCCAACTCAGTAATTAGCCTTTTGAAATATATGCAAAGCAAACTGATATTATATAAATTCTAAGCAGAAGATATGGCTATTTATGTGAATCATGAATCAGTTCTCTCACTGCATTTGGTTTGTTTAAACTTCTTTGTGACATCATCGGTGACCTCCAAGAGCCCACCATGATACAGTAGGCGGTAACTGTTTCAATTAAAACCTTAAAGGCAAGGACTCAAAGTTCAAAAACAAATCCACAGCTCCAAGGACTTCCCAAAGGCAATGGGAAAAGGTTGAAGATGCTGATTCTTTGTTCTCTAACCCTGTTTCCGATTCCTTTCGGAGTATTTTTTGATTCCTGATTCCTACCTTGCCCCTTCTCTTCAGACAACAGGCTTCTAGTCAATTTCACTAATATGTTCTTAAAAAGTACCCAGGCTGTGAAGTGGCAAAAATGCAGAGCGACAGTACAAACACATAGCCTACACTCCTCCTTAGGGTATAGTTTTATGTGAATTATTCTTTTCTTAAGCAAACTGGCACCACATAGCAAAGCCTGGTAAAGATGAGAATAATCATCTCCGGTAGAGCTTTGTGGCTTTAGGAATGCAGGGAACTTCTCACACACAACACATTCACGTGTGTTAGTTTCAACACTTTCATAGCAATTATATCATATAAACCAAGGATCAAAAGATTAATCTACATATAGAGCTTACGCTGAAATGGAGCCACTTCATTCTTTTTCCAGAGGTACAAACACAACGTAACGTTAGGAACATGCTCACATATGTGCCAAATAAAGGTAGAACCCAATAGTCAAGCCATATGTGGAAGATAATCCAAACTTGTCAGGTTCTTAACATTAAAAAAAAAAAATTATCTTATCAGTCTTAAAAAAGAAAAATAGAACTGATCAGTTCAATGAGTAAATCACTATTAAAAACAAATACTCCAGCACATAAATAGCTCATGAAGTCTTTGCACACAAAGATATCACGCGCTGCCTACAAGAGATATTTATTTGTACAACTCCCTCTGAAAATAAACTTATGTTCCACTTGTATCATTGGCTTTATCCTATAATGCTGTTTGTTTAAAAATAAAGCCTTGTTTCTCAAAACAAATACTCATAACCTCAGTAGTAGGAGCCTTAAAATCACTTTGTGAGGTTTAATGCTATGCCAGCATTGGGCATGGAAGGGGATTCAATAACCAGCTACAGAGACAGTGAGCTTTTATCAATACATTTGAGTCCATGCTGAGCCAGGCGCACTATGACAGTATGCAATGGAGTGTTTTCCCCACTGGCTTTAACTGAATATTGACTCCCCCCATTAGCGTGTAGGGTGCATACTGAAGGTTCAAAACAGAAGGGTGAAGGACTCCTATCCCAAGGCCAGTGCAGAAAGACAGCCTATCACTTTGTGTAACTGCAGTCCATGTGTGACAAACCTGACCTACATTTCTCCGTTCTCCGTTTCTTTTTCACAACAGCTTAGCACTGTTTTAAGAAGCTATTTTCTAAAATGCAAAAAAGAAATCACTTAAAACTGCTAAAGTAATGTGTGTTCCTAAAATAGCATTTATAACAATCTCATATAGAATAGTTTATCCTGGAGATAATCATAAAACCTAGCTTAAAACAATCTAAGCAACAGCAAAGAGTGCTTTCTGATGTTACCCCTATGTAGTATCTTCCTTTAGATGGCTATTTATACGATATACAGTCTTAAAATTACTACAGTTAAAATTTTAATCAGTATATAATTAAATTTAATATTAAGTTTTTAAAATATAGAAAGCATAATAATTAGGAATGAATAATTAAACATTTTCCATTAGTTATAAAAAGCAGCTTCCCAAGAAGGCACATCCTCGTAGTTTTGTTAACTTCTCAACGGATATACAGTAATCACTACTAAGACTAAGACATAATTAAAGACAATGATGGAGGGGAGAAGTGAAGAAGGCAGTAATAACTTGGTGGAAAAAATAAAACACCCTGGAAAATGCTCCCCAGGAACGGCTGCAGATCGTGCTGCACAGAGCTGCCAAGGTGCTGCAGCTCCTCACCACAAGGACCTACCATGCCGCTGCAGGTCATACTCTTTTTTTGTCTCTTCATTCCCTAGAATCTTCCATGCCTGATCAATTTCGATGAACTTCTGTATGCATTCCTCCACTGTTCCTGCTGGCACATCTGCACTTTGTTTGTCTGGATGGTACTGCCAATCAAAAGTAAGGGTAGGGAATAAACAGAGGGTTATGTCGAGGTAGGAAGTTAAAAAAAAAAAAAATTGTAAATCCAAGCTTTAGTTAAGACAGAAGGTGATGAGAAGATGAAAACTAAGATGGCAAGGCAATGAGACAAAGAGTGTTGGGCACAGGAGACAACTGCCAGGTTAATTAGACCACTGGAGCAGCTATAAATCCACCAGTGACATGATCTGTCACAACGTGCAAAGACAGCATTTTCTGGATAATTTGCTGATGGAATCACTGGTCTCATGGACAATTTACCTAGGGAGGATGACTAACACAAACAGAAATAGGTATGTGCAGAAGAACAGGACATGAAAAAGGAAGAGCAAGACTTTGTAGAGTATGAAGTTTTCCTTATATAATGTGCTTGGCTGTAAATACCAGTGCAAAGGAACTACTAAGTTTTTCTTATGAAAGGAGACCATACAATCATAATTTAAAATAAAATTGTATCTAATTATACAAATAAAACACTTTTCATTTTCTGGCTCAGCCTTGAGGATTTTAAAGTTACAATTTTATACAACTCAGCAAAACATTTAAATATGATTTAACTCATTAATGAAATCTTTTTTATGTGAGTTTCCGATGTCTAAGAAATTTTTAAGAATATTTTTAATATGCAATAATTTCTTTAGACTATTTGGTCAATAATGAAGTTTTATGACAGTACATCAATTCTCAAATGCTGATATAAATGTGGCTTATTGAATACCTCACTTACACTTTCCCTTTCTTTATTCCTTTTCTTCTATGTCCTTTGTGGTTTTCTCTTCTCTTTTTATCTATCGGTTCTTCTGAATCAATATGTTTTTTGCTTTTCTGCAGCCTCTCCACAAACAAGTGAAGAAAAGTTACCTAAATTTTGAGACAATTCATTCAAATAATTTTGGGATAACACTAACAGATGTTCAGAAATCTAATTTTTTTTTTTTTTTCATTTTATTTATAGACCTTTGTCTTAGTTATCTAGTGCGGGTATAACGAAATACCACAAGTGGATGGCTTTAACAAACAGAAATTTATTCTCTCACAGTTTGGGAGGCTAGAAGTCAGAATTCAGGGTGCCAGCTCCAGGGGAAGGCTTTCTCTCTCTTTCGGTTCTGGGGTAAGGTCCTGGTCATCAATCTTCCCCTGGTCTATAAGCTTCTCAGCATAGGGACCCTGGGTCCAAAGGATGTACACGCTCCTGGCTCTTCTTGCTTATGGTAATGAGGTCCCCATCCTCTCTGCTGGCTTCTTTCTTTTTTATCTCAAAAAATACTGATACAAGATACAACCTAATTTTGTAGACTAAGTCCTGTCTCATTAACATAACTGCCTCTAATCCTGTCTCATTAACATCACAGAGGTAGGATTTACAACACATAGGAAAATCCCATCAGATGACAAAATGGTGGGCAATCACACAATACCGGGAATCATGGCCTAGCGACACTGACACACATTTTGGGGGTACACGAGTCAATCCATAACAACCTTGCAATTAAGGCTTCTTAAAAAACTGTAGAGTCTGTTGTATTCCGTTTTTAAACCCTAGACATATTTGGACTGCATATTAGTTTCTTATGGCTGCTGAAACAAATTACCACAAATTTGGTGGCTTAAAACAACAGAAATTTATTTTTTCACAGTTCTGGAGGCAGAAGTCCAAAATAAGTATAAATGGGGTGAAATTAAGGTGTTGGCAGTGCTGTGCTCCCTCTGAGGGCTCTTCCAGCTTCCGATGGCAGCTGGCATTCCTTGACTTGTGGCCACATCACTCCAGTCTTCAAGGCCAGCATTTCACACCTCTCTCTGTAATGTCTTCACATCACTTTCTCCTCTGTATGTGTAAAAGCTCCCCCTTATAAAAACACTTTTGACTGTATTTATGGCTCACTCAGGTAATCCAGAATAATCTCCCCATTGCAAGATCCTTAACTTAATTACATCTACCAATACCTTTTTGTAAACAAGGTAACATTTACAGGTTCCAGGGATTGGGACCTGATATCTTCATGAACCATCATTAGCTTTCCACAGACTGTATTTTTCCTTTTAAGAACTTCATTTTGTACTGGAATTTTCTGTCAAAAAGACTGGACTGATGCTTTAGCATCCCAAATGATACAATTATTTTCTTGCTATAACTGCGGTTTTTTAATTGAACCACGTGTCATGGAATAACATTGCATTCTAGTAGCACAAAAGAACAGACTTAAAAGCCTCAGGTGGTGAGCTACTTATTTCTAATAAAAAAAAAAATAGTAGTCAGGAAAATACCAAGTTAGTGAAAGAGACAGAATTATATTTTTACTATCATAGAACTGGTATATGATGCATGATAAAATGTAGTGATAGCTTTTAGTTTGGGGCAGCCAAGAACAAATTCTTGATTTTGTAAGGCTTTCTCAGTTAGGCTGGTATTATGATCAGACTAACCTGTGAGAAAGATCCTCAACAAGGTGTGTACTAAGCATGTGCTAACTTTGCACTAAGTGTGTGCTAAGTGTAACAGTCTTGACATGTGTATGCTGAGTGCGTGACATGCATGTGCTAAGCATGTGACAGTGTTGCCATGTGTGCCAAGTGTGACATGCATGTGCTAAGCATGCACTAAGCAACTGGCATGCCCGTGACATGTGTGTGCTAAGTGTGTGGTGCAGCTGTGACACGCCTGTGCCACATGTACTAAGCATGACACGTGTGTGGACATGATACACAGGTGCTATGTGTAGGCCAAGTATCATACTTGAGTTTGATATATTTTACATTCAGGATGTTCTTTTAAAAGATGAGACAAAAAAATTCTACCTTTGCTGCAAATTAATGCAATAAAGAAATAGCTGTTCTCTTGTCAAGTCTATTCTGACTCATGGTGACCCCATGTGTTACAGAGTAGACCGACTCTACAAGGTTTTGTTGGCTGTAATCTTAATGGAAGTGGATCACCAGGCCTTTTCTTCCATGGTGCCACTGGGTGAGTTCGAACAAACAACCAACCTTTCAGTTACCAGCCCACCCAGGGACCTTAAAGATTAAACAATGGGCTCAAATAGGCCTACTATTGTGAGGACGGTACTGAACTGGGCAACATTTTGTTCTGTTATACATGGGGTCTCTATAAGAGCCAGAATCAACTCGATGGCACTTAACAACAATATCACAATGAAAACTAAGTGTTCCAAGTTAGAAATTGTTTAATATTTGACACCTTTTTTTTACTAATTATAAATGCCAACCTCTTTTTTTCATTGTTGGTACAAATACCAACTTACTTCACTGATAAAGAAACTGACAAAATCTTAACAATATGCCAGCAGAATTTTAACCTGTTAATTTTTTTTTGTTTTTCTAAAGAGAAGTGCACAATTTGCATCAGGCTTCAGCTACCAAACACTGCAATGGTGTTCACTGATAAATTTAACACAGAAACCGGAAGAGGACAAAAAAAAAACTTATGTATTTATAAGGTGTAAAAATAGCATAATACAATAGAGTGTGAAAATTCTATCAACTTCAAAAAGGTTTTGGTGAAAATTCACATATCTGTTAACTCCAAATAACCTTTTGTATTCAACTAAGCAACATATAAAGTTGAAATTAAATTGTATTTTTTAAAAGTAAATGCACAAGATAGTCTTATGCTACACTGCTCACCACCCAATGAGGTAATAATTCAGGTCACCTAAATAGTAGTTTATCTACTTTAATGCTTTTCTTTTAAGGAAAATATTTTATTTTACAAATAGCTTGCTATTTAAGTCTTAAACTGAATAAAAATTTAGGGCATACATTCATCCTTTACTACACACTTGTAATTATGCTGTTTTCATTTATAAAATACTGACTGCAAATAAGATATGTAATAATCAACTATGACAATGACTGTGAGCAAATTAAACAAAAATCCCCAAATAGTTAGCAATTATTTATTATTTGATCAATGTGGCCCCTAAGGACATTTCACTTTGGTTTTTACATGTTAATAGATGAGTTTAGTGTAATTAATAGAATGCTAAATCTCTATCTCTAGCTTCAAACTTTCATGAACTCCAGACTCATTTCAAAATACCTTCTAGACAGCTATCTTGTCAGCATTACAAGCTCAACATGTCCCAAATCTAATTTATTATCTGAACCCTAAAATTAGTCCTTCTTCCTGTTCAATTCCTTGCTCTGTTAAAAGGACGACCATGCTCAATAAATGCTGAATGAATGAATGTCAGGAGTGTGACACACCTGTGACCAACAACTCCTTTTCTCTCCATTTACTTCTCTCACATAGCAGCTTCTCATACCCTTTTCTCTTCCAATCTCCCTTCTAAAAAATGTCCTAGACCCCCAAGAAGTCTTCCATGCAGCACTCTCCAGCTGAAGTGTGCTAGTTCGGAGTCTTGGTCAGCTGCTCGTTTCCAAGGTCTTGCTTTCCTTCAAATCTGAAAGAGATGGGAGAACTAAACTTCTACCTGTCAGGCCCATTCTGCTGTGGTGTCCCTACTACCATCACTCACCAAAAAGCAAGAATTAAGTATGGCTGGGAGGAGGAAGCCATGGGCATCAGTACTCCCCACTATTTGGCCCCTGAAGTTTCCGGAAGTAAAGGATGCAGACAACAGGGTCGTCTTAGCCAACTGGTAAAGAACTAGGTCTATGGGACAACAGTTCCCCTTTGCCATTTTGCAATACACAAACTTCCACAATAGCCGTCTACGGAAGGGTCTATTTATTCTAGAAAGGAAATAGATGGGTAAACCAGGAAAAGGTATAGAAAAATTTAACAACTTTAACAAAAACTTCTTCAAACTACTGAAATGTCTGTAGGGCTATATCATTTCCTGAGGTCATAAGTATACAAGTATTCAAGCTAATTATCAGCTAGATGGCTTATATTTATTTTAAATGCAAAACTTTAACTTCTAAGGGGTACCGACTAGTCCTAGCACAATAGGAATTGGTTAAAACAAGTCTATCCAAACTGTTCATGATTTCATATTCCTACTTTTTCTTTTTCTGTTGTATACAGTATATCTAACAATTTGTCAATACCATAGCCACCATAAAGATAAAATGATATATGCAATGCAGTGTCATGCAAACTGTCACTCCTCATTAATGAAGATTAGTTTTGTGAAATAATTGAAGAATTAGATATGTTATTATTCTTAACACATTTATTGACTACACACGGTCGGTAAAATGTTTCACTAAAGACCTTTAGGTAGAGGATAAAAGCACAAATTCAACCACAGCAGGAATGATACACATATGTATGTATGCACATACATACACACATGCCTACATACAGTCATGTGCCACATAACATCTGTTTGGGCAACGTTTGGCATTGACTGCACATAGATCTTTGGTCCCATAACGTTATTAAGAGAGTTCAGATTGGAGAACAGGGCATAGGGAACGCAACAGCTTCCCATCCACAAGACACGTATCTCATGTTTCTTGTATATAAAGTGGTTGTAATGCCAGTCGTATAATGGTACAGTACAAATATAACCTATAATACATATGTCTTGATAGCCATAATAAGCGCCTATGTTACTGGCTTAGGTATGTATTGTACTGTACTTTCTATCTAAAAAGTTGACCATATAACATGAATGCTTTGACTCCTAGGGAGCAGCATCCAATCAGCTGTATGACGTGTCTCCTGAGTGTTAAAGAAATTATCTCTCTGTTCAATGTTCTTCAAAAATATTACCATGAAGCGTATCATGGCTCCCAAGTGCAACAAACCAGTGCTAGTAATAGCAGTAGCAAGAGGCAAAGGACAAGTATCAATCTGGAAGTGAAACAAACGGTAATTAAACAGTGCAAATGTGGAACATCAGTGAATGCCATTGCTCACAACTTAGGCATGTCGCACTGGCCAATCACCACGATCCTCAAAAACAAAGAAAAAATTCTCCAAGGAGTTAAAGGATTGGCTCCACTGAAAACTACAGGGCTAACGAAAATGTGAGAGGGACCTGTATCAGGTATGGAGAAGTTGCTAATGAGCTGGATTGAAGACCAAACACAAAAGCGAATCCCTCTCAGCACGATGATCGCTGTTAAGGCAGAAAGCTTGTTTGAGATGCTTAAAAAAAAAAGAGGACCAGACTACGATATGGTGTTCGCACAACATCCAAGTCATGTAATGTCCTATTTCAAAGAACACATTGTGGACATTAAGCGTATATACACGCATATATGTACATATCCATATTAAATAAAAAGTGTACTTGTGATTTTTAAGTATCTGTAAAAATTTACATCTGGCAAGGTCCATGTGTATAGCTGCCGTTTATGTTGGTGAAAGAAGGTATTTGCAATAAAGAAGTCATTGGTCTTGCGAAATTCTATCATTTGATCTCCAGCATTGTTTCTATCACCAAGGCCATATTTTCCAACTACTGATCCTTCTTTGTTTTCAACTTTTGCAATCCAATTGTCAGTAATTATAAATGCATCTTGATTGGGTTTTTTTTTTTTTTTCTTGATTGCATGTTCGATCAATTTCAGACTGCAGCAGCTGATAAAAATTTTCTGTTTCTTCATTTTTCGCCCTACTGGTTGGTGCATAAATTTGAATAATAGTTGTATTAACTGGTCTTCCTTGTAGGCGTATGGATATCCTATCACTGACAGCATTGTATTCAGGGTAGATCTTGAAACGTTCTTTTTTACGATGAATGCAACACCATTCCTCTTCAAGCTGTCATTCCCAGCATAGCAGACTGTATGATTGTCCGATTCAAAATGGCCAATAGCAGTCCATTTCAGCTCACTAATGCCTAGGATATCAATGTTTACGCGTTCCATTTCATTTTTTGACGATTTCCAATTTTCCTAGATTCATACTTCATTCATTCCAGGTTCCGATTATTAATGGATATTCGCAGCTGTTTCTTCTCATTTTGAGTTGTGCTACATCAGCGAATGAAGGTCCTGAACGCTTTACTCCAACCACGTCATTAAGGTTGACACTACTTTGAAGAGGCAGCTCTTCCCCAGTCATCTTTTGAGTGCCTTCCAACCTGGGGGGCTCATCTTCCAGCACTATATCAGACAATGTTCCACTGCTATTCATAAGATTTTCACTGGCTAATGCTTTTCAGAAGTAGACTGCTGGGTCCTTCTTCCTAGTCTGTCTTGGTCTGGAAGCTCAGCTGAAATGTGTCCTCCATGGGTGACCCTGCTGGTATCGAATACCGGTGGCATAGCTTCCAGCATCACAGCGGACTGCACCTCAACATAAAGAAAACAAAAATCCTCACAACTGGACCAATGAGCAACATCATGATAAATGGAGAAGAGATTGAAGTTGTCAAGGATTTCATTTTACTTGGATCCACAATCAAAAGCCATGGAAGCAGCAGTCAAGAAATCAAAAGATGCACTGCATTGGGTAAATCTGCTGCAAAGGACCTCTTTAAAGTGTTGAAGAGCAAAGATGTCACCTTGAAGACTAAGGTGCGCCTGACCCAAGCCATGGTATTTTCAAATCACATTATATGCACGTGAAAGCTGGACAATGAATAAGGAAGACTGAAGAAGAATTGACGCCTTTGAATTGTGGTATTGGCGAAGAATACTGAATATACCATGGACTGCCAAAAGAATGAACAAGTCTGTCTTAGAAGTACAACCAGAATGCTCCTTAGAAGCAAGGATGGCGAGACTGTGTCTTACATACTTTGGTCATGTTGTCAGGAGGGATTAGTCCCTGAAGAAGGACATCATGCTTGGCAGAGCACAGGGTCAGCAGAGAAGAGGAAGACCCTCAACGAGGTGGACTGACACTGTGGCTGCAACAATGAGCTCAAGCATGACAACAATTGAAAGGATGGCTCGGGACTGGGCAGTGTTTCGTTCTGTTGTGTATAGGGTCGCTGTAAGTCGGAACCGACTGGACGGCACTTAACAACAACATAAAAATTTACCTTCCTCCATAACATCCCAACAGATCTTACTAAGGAATTCATTGTGAAAACTCTTAAAATTTGATTGAAAAAAAAAAAATTACTGTCATCGAGTCAATTCTGACTAATAGCGACCCTGTAGGACAGAGCAGAACTCCCCCATGGGGTTTCCATGGATTCGAACTGCCAACCTTTTGGTTAGCAAGCATGCTCTTAACCACTGTGCCTCCCCGGTTCCTTGTTTATAATAGAATCCTACACATAACATAGTCTCATGGTCCCAGAGAGAGGCTTAGAGGGAGGCTTAGGTGTGATTATGTGACCAACCACACTGACAAAATGGTATGAAGAAACATACATCCCTTTGGCCTACCAGAATCTCTAGTGACTACTACCATTCTTCAAAAGAGCCATTTTAAAACCATGAAAATTTTCTGAAAGTGACCTCTTGATCTTCTGAACATTTTTATTTTTAAAATTTCTGCTAAATGTCACTACAGCAGTGATTACCTTTAAGAGACTCAATCTGAGGTCAGTGGTAGCTCTAAGAAGAAGGGGCAAAAGAGGAAAAGGAAAAGGAAGGAGGAAGGAGGAGGGGAGGAGGAAAAGGAAGGAGCAGGAGGCAGAACAAAAGGAGGAGAGGGAGGTGGAGAGGAAAGAGAAGGCAGGAAAATGAGCAGGAGAGAACAAAAGAGAAGAGGAATATGAAAAGGAAAAGGAAGGTTGAGGTAAAAAGAAAGGAAAGAGTCTGAAGAAGACTGAAGAAAGATAAAACCGTGCAATAGTTACAGTAGGTGCTGATGTCTTCCAGATAAAGAATTAAGAGGTAGATCTGAAGGAACCTGATTCACAAAAACGTAAGAGGTAGACAGATACATGGGTGTGTGATTCAATCTACAGCAAAACCTTTTGAAAACCAAGACTGTCTTCTGTAATGTACTTTGAACTGTGAGATTTATTAACTCTAAAATAAAATCTTGCATCAATTTTTTTGCTAATCATATACCTTTTTCGATTACATTCAAGTGTAACATAACCCAGGCTTCCTTATGATTATACACAGAATTAGGAAAAAAAAATTAAATCTTGTGCAGTGGGTCACATTATACCCAATTTAAATGTAAAGCCAGACCAAAAACAGAAAAGGCTATCAACAAGTCTTCGATTTCATGTTCAGCGTGAGCTACAAAAAGATTTCCAAGATAAACACTCTGCCTTCAGTATTCCCCAATGATAATTAGGGCAGAGCACTGGCTAACTTCAAGTGCCCTCTAAGGTTCAGGGAAGACGTGTTTTTTCTGTAACTAAGGACTTAAGAAAACTGATGTCGAGCTATAGCCACCCCCACCAAAGAGAGGGACAGATCCTACGGAGCTGCTCTCCCGCCACTATTCCCAGCACTGCTCTCTGGCCGCTCTGGCCCATCAGGTACTAATTAGCTAGTGTGTTCTGTCAACACTTTGACGCTCTTCTTTTATTAATTGATCATTCTGCCACATTAATGATACTAGTACATTGGCTTTTAATTCCCTCAAGTGCTTTATATCCCTGAGATGGGTGGGAAAAAAAAGGTAAAGTAGGTTGAAGAAAAGAAGAGGTCACAGATTAACTTTACCTATCTCATACATGAATCAACAATAAAACTGTTTCCACTAAAGCTTATCTATGTCTTTTATTTGCAAAAATGCTCTCCTGGACCTAAAACGCATAAATTTTCCTTAAATAAAATAATATCTATTGATTTAACTGTATACTACAAGAAACCACAATTGGGATGAAATATATACCAAAAAAATGACATTTTCATTGGTAAGTTCAAAATTAATAGCACAAATTAAATGCATGAGGTTGTGGCAATCTAACTACCTGTACTGAACAGTGTCCCCCTAAGTTTCACATCTACTCTGAACCTCAGGAAGTGACCTTATTTGGAAACAGGGTCTTTGCAGGTGTAATTAGTTAAAATGAAGTCATATTGGCTTAGGGTAGGCCTTAAATCCAATATGACTAGTGTCCCTGCAAGAAGAGAGAGCACACAGAGAGGAAAACGCCATGTGGAAACAACAGACACACGGGGAAGAAGGCCATGTGAAGACGGAGGCAGAGACTGAAGTTGTGCTGCCACAAAGGAAGCACCGCCTGGTTACCTGAAGCTGGAAGGGGCAAGGAAGGATTCTTCCCCAGAGCCTTCTGAAGAACGTTTAAGTACTTTTTGAAAGGATAAACACACTTTGTACTGTCACTCTTGCACATGGATTATATTTTCTCTATCTGAATCACAAAACCTTAAAAAAAGTTAAAACAAAAATTTGTGTTTTCAACTGTTACTGTTTTTTACATAAAATGAAAAATGAATTATTGACTGTTCTCTTGGTAATATCTTAACTGCTGTTTCAAGGTAAGAGGTTTGTAGTGATTTGTTATGGCAGCCTGACGAAACTAATACGATGAAACCAATGATAAAGGAAATTTACCTAGAATGAAACTCAACAAACAACATAGGTGGCTTTCATACTGACAGAAACTGATGAGCAAAAAAAGAAAAATAAAGTCTTTAATGACTGTATTTAAGTTCAGTGAACTTAAAATACTATTTTTGAGATAAAGGTCTAAGTAGGCTTCTTAGGATGCCTATAAAACACATATCCCCTGAGATAATTTTCGGTTTTCGTTATTGCAAATCACTGTTATTACAAAGCAGCCGTTGGAACAGTTGGTGAGGAAGAGCTTTGAGACAGTGCAATAGTAATCCTCCCATGAATCTGCATATAATTTAGGTAAGCAAAAGAGATACACATTGACTGACATAACTATACATTTCATTTTGTCTCATTTTTTATGAGGGCCCAATGTGTTTATAACAAAATTGTGTTACAAAAATGTTAGGTATTAAAATGTTATAACTGTGTATTTTACACTTTGACTCTGCATTAAGATTATGAAAGCTGAAAAAAAATTTTTTTACATAGGTAAAGTCAAGTACAACACACTACTGCCACCTAATGCTTAGTAAAATATTACCTAGAAAAGCGGCCAACAATTCATTTACCGTTTTAAGCAAAAAACTAATAATTGAAAACATTTTTAAAATGTTTTAACTTTTTTGAGGTTTTGTAATTCAGGTAGAGAAAATACATTCCATGTGCAATAGTGACAGGAGAAAAAGTGTTTATCCATTCAAAAAAATATTTATAGGCCACCTTACTACAAGCTGAGGACCTGGTGGCACAGCGGCTAAAGAGCTTGACTGCTAACCAAAAGTCAACAGTTCGAAACCACCAGCCGCTCTTTGGAATCCCTGTGGGGCAGTTCTAGTTCTACTCTGTCCTACAGGGTCGCTATGAGTCAGAACCCACTCAATGGCAACAGGTCATTTTTTTTTTTTTTTTTGGTTTACTACAAGCCAGACACTGCGCCAGTCAATGAGGATATGGTAACGAATAAAGCTGGATCCCTGCCCTTAAGGGACTCACAGTCTAGTGGGGGAGAACAGGCATGTGAACAATTAATTATAACAACTGGAAACATGAGATATTACAATAAGATCACAGCATGAAAAACCTGTTAATTTATCAGAATAAACTGGGGAAGGTTCTGTAATAAAAGTAACATTTGACTAGGTTTTGAAGGATGAACGGGAGTCTGCTTATGGGGAAACTATGGCATCGTTGAGGGAAGCATTCCAGGCAGAGCTGTTAGGTATTGTTGAGTCGGTTCTAACTCATTGTGACCCGACGTACAACAGAATGAAACACCACCCAGTCCTGCACCATCCTTATGATCACTGTCATACTTGAGCTCACAGTTGCAGCCACTATGTCAATCCATTTCATTGAGGGTTTTTGTTTTTTTCACTGACCCTTTACTATACCAAGCATGATGTCCTTCTCCACGGACTGATTGCTCCTGATAACAGGCAGAGAGAAACAGCAAATACAATGGCAGAAAAATACTAAAAAAAAATTTAAAGTTATGAATAGCAGAACTGTAAACTATACTGGAAACGAGTGAAAGAGGGTTGGGTAAAGAAAAGTAATGAGAAAGTTGAAAACGAGACTGGATTCAGATCATGAAGGAGCTTATTTGTATGCTAAGAAATGTGGACTTTTCCCTAGTTAAAAAAACCCCACACTGCTTTCAAGATAAGGACATAATCATATTTTTGTTTCAGGAACAAAAAATATCTACCAGATGATAGAATAGAATGGGGCGGGGGGGCTGGCAATAAGGAAACTGCTGCACTACTGCAGGACTCCTGAGGAACTACGCTAAGGACGCTGGGGGGGAAGGCAGGAGTCAGACAAGGGAGGAAGCTGGGGACATGAATCTGTGCGGCAGAGAAAGCTACAGCAATATAAGACGGCAGTCTTTCTCAACATTTTTGAGTTATGAATCTTTCTAAGAATCTGGTAAGGAGCTCGGGGTCAGGGAATATGCATACAATTTTACAAACAATTGCGGGCTTATCAGACTTTCAAAAGCACCTGGGCCTCGATTTGGCGGTAAATGAGGAGAGCCAGACAAAATTCCAAAGTACAGTAGCATTTAGCCAGACAGGAAGATGTGATAGAGAAGAAGACAGAGCAGCGGTTAGACAGGCAACAGGGTAATCAGGAAAGGCAGGATCCACAGAAGCCCAGGGAGGAAGGCTTTTCAAAGCAGATGGTACAGTCAACAGTATCCAATGTCACAGTAAATCCACTGAATTTGGCAAGAAGGGGACACTGGGCACCTTAGTAGGCACCATTTAGAAGAATAGTAGTAGGGAAAGCAGACTGAGAAGCAAATTGATAGTAGCTAATTAACATTTGGCAAGGAGAAGAGAGAAATGACAGCCAGAAGAACCAAGGCCAAGGGAGAATCTTTTGAAAGACGTTTTACCGGCTGAGTGAGAGAAGTTAATGGAAGTGGAGTGCTAAAGATGGGTAAGAGACTGGGAGAGGCACTGATCAATAAATATGAAAAACTGGGTTCTTGCTCTGGCTCTGTTCTCACTAGCCATGTAACCCTAGTTGTTCAACTGAACAAAATTTTCTCACCTGGAGAATGGAAAGAATGCATGCTAGAGTATATGCTATTCATTACAGTAAGGACCTCTGTCCACCACATTTACCACTGTACCTGCAGCACCTAGCATAACGCTTAGCACACACACGACACTCAATAAACATTTAATTAATAATCAGTCCAAGGTTTTATAAAGATGAAACGACATAATGTGAATGAACACATTTAAACACAATATAACTTTTTTACAAAAAAATTAGTTGTGGTAGAAAAGGAGGGTCACAGCAAGCCCTCTAATATAAATATAATAATAATAAAAAACCAAACCCATTGCTGTCGAGTTGATTCTGACTCATAGTGACTCTAAAGGACAGAGAAGAGCTGCTCCACAGGGTTTCCAAGGAGCGCCTGGTGTATTTGAACTGCTGACCTTTTTGTTAGCAGCCATGGCTCTTAACCACTATGTCACAGGGTTCCCAAATATAATATTATATATTTAAAAAAAAAAAAAAAAAGTTGCCTTCAAGTCACTTCTGACCCATGGCATCCTATGTGTATAACTGTGTTCCACAGAGTTTCAGTGGCTGATTTTTTGGTAGTAGACTGCCAAGTTTTTCTTCCCAAACATCCATGTGGACTTGAGCTGTCAACCTTTTGGTTAGCAGCTGAGGATTATGTTTGCACCATGCAGGGACTCCCAATATATGTATTCCAGATAATTTATACCCTACCTCCTTTAGAGAGCTCTCTCTGTCCCTTCTTTCCTGCCACACCCCATGATGTCCTCAGGGTCAAGAGGACCCAATCATGAAGACATCATGTCACTCCTTCGTGACTATGTGCCCTCCACTCTAGGCCATGTTGCCCTCCTTCAAGACTATGCTCTAGCCTTTACTCCTAGGAGGTTAACGCAAACCAAACCCTTTGTCATGGAGTCAATTCTGACTCATAGTGACCCTACAGCACAGAGCAGAACTGCCCCACAGAGTTTCCAAGGCTGAAATCTTTATGGAAACAGACCATTACATCTTTTTCCCACAGAGCTGCTGGTGGGTTGAACTGCCCACCCTTCAGTTAGTAGATGAGCGCTTAACACTACACAATCAGGGCTCCTTCTCTAAGAAGTCAGGACACAGAAATTCTTTGCCCAAACAGCCTCAAGTCAAAGCGTCCTTAACTATGGCTAGGCCCCAGGCCAGGAATGGGAAGGGAAGGGGAGGCAGGACAAGCAGTGGCTTTCTCTGTACTGCTGCATTCTGGCACGGAACCTGAAGAATTCTAAATTTGAACCTGGCCTTCTAGGTCAATGTAAAGGTGTATTTGTCATGAAAGCACATTTTTCGTGGTAGAATAACAAAATGTAATTATTTAACATTGTGTTAGCATGATTTGTAGCTTCCAAATGTTTAAACATTTCCTATGTAGACCTCCATTTCTTCCCTGAGCCTAAAAAATATTAGGAGTAGGCTTTGTTAGAATTACTTTGTTATTATCACCTTCTTACAATGTTGTCAAAAGATCGAAGAAAAAAATTCAACAACTTCCTCAGATTTCTAGCGACCTTAGTGTTCGTTCATTTCACTTGGAAAAGGAACAACTCTTTCAATGATAATCTTTAAGATTTACTTTATTTCGCTCTCAGGGAGACCAGAGGCGGATCATGAGTGATATTTAATACCCCCTCCAAAAAACCCCAAGAGGTATCTTCTAATAAATAATTTATTTCAGATGGTTTTGTGGCACATTCCTCTAGTGTTGTTATGTTAGGTGCCGTTGAGTGGGTTTTGACTCATAGTGACCCTTTGTATAACAGAATAAAACACTGCCCGGTCTTACACCATCCTCACAATTGTTGCCATGTTTGAGCCCACTGTTGCAGCCACTGTCAATCTATCTCATAGAGGGTCTCTCTCTCTAGGACGTGCGTGAAACGGCATGAAAGGAACAGCTAGAGCTATCTAGATAGTCACCAGAGTTTGAGGGAGTTCTAGAAGCAAAAAGGTCATTGCGAGAGCAGATTCTAATATCTGCTACACGAAGCTGTGAAGATTATGGTTGAAACAAAACATACAGTAAGTAGTATTTGCTTTTTGCAGTTTTTATTATGCATCAGTCAACTGCTCCCGTTATGTATTTCAACACCTGAAGATCATATAAACATTTACTCTTAAAAAGTTCAATGCTAAGACTCCAGAATAACCTGGACATTATTTTTAAATGGTTTTTTTTTTTTTTTTTTAATTACAAGCGTCATTGTGATTTTGAAGCAGTCATGTCCAAACTAAAAGACTAGGTAACTCAGGTTTTTTTTTTTTTTTTTATTAAGTTTATTGAGCTTCAAGTGAACGTTTACAAATCAAGTCAGATTGTCACATATAAGTTTATACACACCTTACTCCATATTCCCACTTGCTCTCCCCCTAATGACTCAGCTCTTCCAGTCTCTCCTTTCATCACAATTTTGCCAGCTTCGCTCTCTCTCTATCCTCTCATCCCCCCTCCAGACAGGAGATGCCAACACAGTCTCAAGTGTCCACCTGATAAAATTAGCTCACTCTACATCAGCATCTCTCTCCTACCCACTGTCCAGTCCCTTTCATGTCTGATGAGTTGTCTTTGGAAATGGTTCCTGTCCTGGGCCAACAGAAGGTTTGGGGACCATGACCACCGGGATTCCTCTAGTCTCAGTCAGACCATTAAGTATGGTCTTTTTGTGAGAATCTGGGGTGTGCATCCCACTGATCTCCTGCTCCCTCAGGGGTTCTCTGTTGTGCTCCCTGTCAGGGCAGTCATGCATTGTGGCCGGGCACCAACTAGTTCTTCTGGTCTCAGGATGATGTAGGTCTCTGGTTCATGTGGCCCTTTCTGTCTCTTGGGCTCTTAGTTATCGTGTGACCTTGGTGTTCTTCATTCTCCTTTGCTCCAGGTGGGTTGAAACCAATTGATGCATCGTAGATGGCCGCTTGTTAGCATTTAAGACCCCAGATGCCACATTTCAAAGTGGGATGCAGAATGTTTTCATAACAGAATTATTTTGCCAATTGACTTAGAAGTCCCCTTAAACCATGGTCCCCAAACCCCTGCCCTTGCTCCGCTGACCTTTGAAGCATTCAGTTCATCCCGGAAACTTCTTTGCTTTTGGTCCAGTCCAGTTGAGCTCACCTTCCATGTATTGAGTATTGTCCTTCCCTTCACCTAAAGCAGTTCTTATCTACTAACTAATCAGTAAATAACCCTCTCCCCCTCGTAACCACAAAAGTATGTGTTCTTCTCAGTTTATACTATTTCTCTAGATTTTATAATAGTGGTCTTATACAATATTTGTCCTTTTGCCTCTGACTAATTTCGCTCAACATAACGCCTTCCAGGTTCCTCCATGTTATGAAATGTTTCACAGATTCGTCACTGTTCTTTATCGATGCGTAGTATTCCATTGTGTGAATATACCACAATTTATTTACCCATTCATCTGTTGATGGACACCTTGGTTGCTTCCAGCTTTTTGCTATTGTAAACAGAGCTGCAATAAACATGGGTGTGCATATATCTGTTTGTGTGAAGGCTCTTATTTCTCTAGGGTATATTCCGAGGAGTGGGGTTTCTGGCTTGTATGGTAGTTCTATTTCTAACTGTTTAAGATAACGCCAGATAGATTTCCAAAGTGGTTGTACCATTTTACATTCCCACCAGCAGTGTATAAGAGTTCCAATCTCTCCGCAGCCTCTCCAACATTTATTATTTTGTGTTTTTTGGATTAATGCCAGCCTTGTTGGAGTGAGATGGAATCTCATCGTAGTTTTAATGTGCATTTCTCCAATGGCTAATGATCGAGAGCATTTTCTCATGTATCTGTTAGCTGCCTGAATATCTTCTTTAGTGAAGTGTGTGTTCATATCCTTTGCCCACTTCTTGGTTGGGTTGTTTGTCTTTTTGTGGTTGAGTTTTGACAGAATCATATAGATTGTAGAGATCAGGTGCTGGTGGGAGATGTCATAGCTGAAAATTCTTTCCCAGTCTGTAGGTGGTCTTTTTACTCTTTTGGTGAAGTCTTTAGATGAGCATAGGTGTTTGATTTTTAGGAGCTCCCAGTTATCTGGTTTCTCTTCGTCATTTTTGGTAATGTTTTGTATTTTGTTTATGCCTTGTATTAGGGCTCCTAACGTTGTCCCTATTTTTTCTTCCATGATCTTTATCGTTTTAGTCTTTATGTTTAGGTCTTTGATCCACTTGGAGTTAGTTTTTGTGCATGGTGTGAGGTATGGGTCCTGTTTCATTTTTTTGCAAATGGATATCCAGTTATGCCAGCATCATTTGTTAAAAAGACTATCTTTTCCCCAATTAACTGACACTGGGCCTTTGTCAAATATCAGCTGCTCATATGTTGATGGATTTATATCTGGGTTCTCAATTCTGTTCCACTGGTCTATGTGTCTGTTGTTGTACCAGTACCAGGCTGTTTTGACTACTGTGGCTGTATAACAGGTTCTGAAATCAGGTAGAGTGAGGTCTCCCACTTTCTTCTTCTTTTTCAGTAGTGCTTTGCTTATCCGGGGCTTCTTTCCCTTCCATATGAAGTTGGTGATTTGTTTCTCCATCACATTAAGAAATGACATTGGAATTTGGATCAGAAGTGCATTGTACGTATAGATGGCTTTTGGTAGAACAGACATTTTTACTATGTTAAGTCTTCCTATCCATGAGCAAGGTATGTTTTTCCCCTTAAGTATGTCCTTTTTCATTTCTTGTAGTAGTGCCTTGTAGTTTTCTTTGTATAGGTCTTTTACACCTTTGGTAAGATTTATTCCTAAGTATTTTATCTTCTTGGGGGCTACTGTGAATGGTATTGATTTGGTGATTTCCTCTTCAATGTTCTTTTTGTTGATGTAGAGGAATCCAAGTGATTTTTGTATGTTTATCTTATAACCTGAGACTCTGCCAAACTCTTCTATTAGTTTCAGTAGTTTTCTGGAGGATTCCTTAGGGTTTTCTGTGTATAAGATCATGTCATCTGCAAATAGAGATAATTTGATTTCCTCCTTGCCACTCCGGATGCCCTTTATTTCTTTGCCTAGCCTAATTGCTCTGGCTAGGACTTCTAGCACAATGTTGAATAAGAGCGGTGATAAAGGGCATCCTTGTCTGGTTTCCGTTCTCAAGGGAAATGCTTTCAGGCTCTCTCCATTTAGAGTGATGTTGGTTGTTGGCTTTGTATAGATGCCCTTTATTATGTTGAGGAATTCTCCTTCGATTCCTATTTTGGTGAGAGTTTTTATCATAAATGGGTGTTGGACTTTGTCAAATGCCTTTTCTGCATCAATTGATAAGATCATGTGGTTTTTGTCTTTTCTTTTATTTATATGGTGGATTACATTAATGGTTTTTCTAATATTAAACCTGCCTTGCATACCTGGTATAAATCCCAGTTGGTCGTGGTGGATTATTTTTTGGATATGTTGTTGAATTCTATTGGCTAGAATTTTGTTGAGGATTTTTGCATCTATGTTCATGAGGGATATAGGTCTGTAATTTTCTTTTTTTGTAATGTCTTTACCTGGTTTTGGTATCAGGGAGATGGTGGCTTCATAGAATGAGTTAGGTAGTATTCCGTCATTTTCTATGCTTTGAAATACCTTTAGAAGTAGTGGTGTTAACTCTTCTCTGAAAGTTTGGTAGAACTCTGCAGTATAGCCATCCGGGTCAGGGATTTTTTTTGTTGGGAGTTTTTTGATTACCGTTTCAATCTCTTTTTTTGTTATGGGACTATTTAGTTGTTCTACTTCTGATTCTGGTAATTTAGGTAGGTAGTGTTTTTCCAGGCATTCATCCATTTCTTCTAGGTTTTCAAATTTGTTAGAGTACAATTTTTCATAATAATCTGATACGATTCTTTGAATTTCAGTTGGGTCTGTGTGATGTGGCCCTTCTCGTTTCTTATTCGGATTATTTGTTTCCTTTCCTGTATTTCTTTAGTCAGTCTAGCCAATGGTTTATCAATTTTGTTAATTTTTTCAAAGAACCAGCTTTTGGCTTTGGTAATTCTTTCAATTGTTTTTCTGTTCTCTAATTCATTTAGTTCAGCTCTAATTTTTATTATTTGTTTTCTTCTGGTGCCTGATGGATTCTTTTGTTGCTCACTTTCTATTTGTTCAAGTTGTAGGGACAGTTCTCTGATTTTGGCTCTTTCTTCTTTTTGTATGTGTGCATTTATCGATATAAATTGGCCTCTGAGCACTGCTTTTGCTGTGTCCCAGAGGTTTTGATAGGAAGTATTTTCATTCTCGTTGCATTCTATGAATTTCCTTATTCCCTCCTTAATTTCTTCTATAACCCAGTCTTTTTTCAGGAGGGTATTGTTCATTTTCCAAGTATTTGATTTCTTTTCCCTAATTTTTCTGTTACTGATTTCCACTTTTATGGCCTTCTGGGCTGAGAAGATGCTTTGTAATATTTCGATGTTTTGGATTCTGCAAAGGTTTGTTTTATGACCTAATATGTCGTCTATTCTAGAGACTGTTCCATGTGCGCTAGAAAAAAAAGTGTACTTTGCAGCAGTTGGGTGGAGAGTTCTGTATAAGTCAATGAGGTCAAGTTGGTTGATTGTTGTAAGTAGGTCTTCCGTGTCTCTATTGAGCTTCTTACTGGATGTCCTGTCCTTCTCCGAAAGTGGTGTGTTGAAGTCTCCTACTATAATTGTGGAGGTGTCTATCTCACTTTTCAGTTCTGTTAAAATTTGATTTATGTATCTTGCAGCCCTGTCATTGGGCGCATAAACACTTAATATCGTTATATCTTCCTGGTCAATTGTCCCTTTTATCATTATGTAGTGTCCTTCTTTATCCTTTGTGGTGGATTTAAGTTTAAAGTCTATTTTGTCAGAAATTAATATTGCTACTCCTCTTCTTTTTTGCTTATTGTTTGCTTGATATATTTTTTTCCATCCTTTGAGTTTTAGTTTGTTTGTGTCTCTAAGTCTGAGGTGTGTCTCTTGTAGGCAGCATATAGACGGATCATGTTTCTTTATCCAGTCTGAGACTCTCTGTCTCTTTATTGGTGCATTTAGTCCGTTTACATTCAGCGTAATTATAGATAAGTGTTTAGTGTTGTCATTTTGATGCCTTTTTATGTGTGTTGTTGACAATTTCCTTTTTCCACTTACTTTTTTGTGCTGAGACATTTTTCTTTGTAAATTGTGAGATCCTCATTTTCATACTATTTGACTTTATGTTTGCTGAGTCATTGTGTTTTTCTTGGTTTTTATTTTGAGTTATGGAGTTGTTATACATCTTTGTGGTTACCTTAATATTTACCCCTATTTTTCTAAGTAAAAACCTAACTTGTATTGTCCTATATCGCCTTGTATCCCTCTCCATATGGCAGTTCTATGCCACCTGTATTTAGTCCCTCTTTTTGATTATTGTGATCTTTTACATATTAACTTCAATGATTCCCTGTTTTGAGCATTTTTTTTTTTAATTAATCTTAATTTGTTTTTGTGATTTCCCTATTTGAGTTGATACCAGGATGTTCTGTTCTGTGACCTTGTGTTGTGCTGGTATCTGATATTATTGGTTTTCTGACCAATTTCCTTTAGTATTTCTTGTAGCTTTGGTTTGTTTTTTGCAAATTCTCTAAGCTTGTGTTTATCTGTAAATATCTTAATTTTGCCTTCATATTTCAGAGCGAGTTTTGCTGGATACATGATCCTTGGCTGGCAGTTTTTTTCCCTCAGTGCTCTGTATATGTCATCCCTTTGCCTTCTTGCCTGCATGGTTTCTGCTGAGTAGTCTGAACTTATTCTTATTGATTCTCCCATGAAGGGGACCTTTCTTTTCTCCCTGGCTGCTTTTAAAATTTTCTCTTTACCTTTGGTTTTGGCAAGTTTGATGATAATATATCTTGGTGTTTTTCTTTTTGGATCAATCTTAAATGGGGTTCGATAAGCATCTTGGATAGATATCCTGTCATCTTTCATGATGTCAGGGAAGTTTTCTGTCAGCAGATCTTCAACTATTTGTGTTTTCTGTCCTCCCTCCCTGTTCTGGGACTCTAATCACATGCAAGTTATCCTTCTTGATTGAGTCCCACATGATTCTTAGTGTTTCTTCACTTTTTTTAATTCTTTTATCTGATTTTTTTTCAGCTATGTTGGTGTTAATTCCCTGGTCCTCCAGATTTCCCACTCTGCATTCTAATTGCTCGAGTCTGCTCCTCTGACTTCCTATTGCGTTGTCTAATTCTGTAATTTTATTGTTAATCTTTTGGATTTCTGCATGCTGTCTCTCTATGGATTCTTGCAACTTATTAATTTTTCCACTATGTTCTTGAATAATCTTTTTGAGTTCTTCAACTGTTTTATCAGTGTGTTCCTTGGCTTTTTCTGCAGTTTGCCTTATTTCATTTCTGAGGTCATCCCTGATATCTTGAAGCATTCTGTAAATTAGTTTTTTATATTCTGTATCTGATAAATTCCAGGATTGTATCTTCATTTGGGAAAGATTTTGATTCTTTTGTTTGGGGGGTGATAGAAGCTGTCATGGTCTGCTTCTTTATGTGGTTTGATATCAACTGCTGTCTCCGAGCCATCACTAAGATATTGTAGTGGTTTATTCTATATTTGCTCACTGAGTCTTATCTTGTTTTGTTTTCTTTCAATATATGTGGATGGGCTACTAGATTGTGCTGTCTTGATTGTTGTAGCCCTTGACTTAGTTTTGACCTATTATCAGCTGGTTTGGGCTGTTGCCAGATATATATGCCCGAGTGTATTCACTATTCTTGAGTAGAATCTGATTTTGGGTCATCAAGTGTGTGCTGCACCCTAACACCTATCCACCTTGAGAAGTAGTGGTGATAGTTGTGTGCACCAGATTCTATTAGCAGCTGGGGTTCACATTCTGGGGGGGGGGCAGGATGCTGACAGGCTTCCCCCAAGTGTCAGTGAGGTAGGTGTGTCTCTATTCCTAAAGCACCTTGGTGGAAGGGCTCTGCAGCTGTATCTTAGGGCCCCAGTGTAAGTACCTCTACAGATTGGTAGGTGTCACCCTCCTTAGACCCCTAAGGCAAGAGGCTAGGTGGTCTGGGGGGAGCTTCAGCCCTCAGTTCCCTGTTGTGGGTTAGTTAGGGCTCTGTTGAATAAGCAGAGATATCAGACCTGGGAAACTTGTTTTTCCAGTAAATCCAAAAAAAAAAAAATGCAGTCAGATCCCTATCAGAAATGCCTTTGCACGATAGTAGCCACCTTGTTCCCTGTAGGGATGAAAGCCCGAGATATGGATCAGATATGCTTGGCTGGAGCTGGTTCTGTGTTTTTAGTCCAATTAGGGAAGGATTTTTGGTCCCTGGGTTTTTTGTGGTTGCTTCTCTCAGGCCGGAAGAATGGGTTAGGAAAAGACCAAAAAAAAAAAGGGAAAAGAAAAGCTGTGGAGCTGGAGCCGTTCTCCCTCTGGCTCAGGAAATTCCAATGTTAATGAAGCCACCTGGGAAGGGGAGTGGAGGGTTCAGAAAAACAGGAGAGAGTAGCACCCCGGAATATAGCCAAAGTTGCTTATCTTGCTTGGGATGACTATTTTATCTGAGATTCCTGAGGGGCCTGTCACCCATATGTGCTGGCTGTGTAGAGATTGCCCCCGAGGGTCTGGCCCGCAGAAGCCGCGGTCAGTTCCTCCGCTGCCAGTCCAAAGCCCCGCGTCAAAGTTCCCCGGCTGGGACGCTGCACTCCCGGCTCTAAAATCAATCGCTGCTTCCCAGGGACTTCTCCTTCCGCCACCGGCGCGGACAGGCTGGGCCCCCTAACAGGGTCAGTTCAGGGCGGTAGGGCTGCGCCCCGTGTTTTCGCTGTGACCGGATGCCGTGCTCAGCTCCCCTGTGCCCAGTCCAAAGCCCCGCGCCAAGGCTCCCCGTCTGGGACTCTGTACTCCTGGCTCCAAAACCAGTCGCTGCCTCCCAGGGACTTCTCCTCCCGGCCACGTCGCCACGCCACCCCGAGCTGACCGGCTGGGCCCCCTCCCAAGGTCAGTTCAGGGGGGTAGGGCTGCGCCCCGTGTTTGCGCCATCACAAGATGTTGTGTTCAGCTCCCCTGCACCCAGTCCTAAGCCTGGCGCCAAGGTTACCTGACTGGGATGCTGGCTCCGGGCTCTGAAAATAGTCCCCGCTTCCCTGTAGTTGTTCGTTCTCCGTCCCTGTCGCTCAGGTCAACTCTTTAAATCTGTGTTTGTTGTTCAGGGTTCGTAGACTGTCATGTATGTATTCGATTCACTTGTTTTTCCGAGTCTTTGTTGCAAGAGGGATCCGAGGTAGCGTCTACCTAGTCAGCCATCTTGGCCCCCTCTCCGGTAACTGAGGTTTTTTTCAAAAGCCTTTTTTCTGTCTTGTAACTTTAAAGACTCTTAATTCGTCTTTCCTAAGGAAAGGTATTCTTTAACTTACTAAACTACAAATTATACTTATATTCCCCATTTTGTTTTGCAGATACTTTCCTTTACCTACAGGATAATTTGTCCTTTGTCATCCTAATATTCTCTTCTGAAACACTATTTAAAGCTCTCTAAAATACATCTATAGACCAACTATGAAAACCTAAAGCAAAAAATGTTCTATGCTCTTGGCTGAGTTATTAAAAATGAAATGTAACAGCTGGACAGCCTCTGAGGACAGGTGTAGACAAAACACTGGCTTGAAAATTGCCACAGGTCAAATCACTTCACATGCGGTGGCTCTATTTTGTCATCAGTTCACATGGGTCAAGGACTAACATTATCACTGAACCCGCAAGGAATATCAGAAAAGGGAGAACAGCACTGCATCCCACATTGAGAGGCCAAAAAGAACAGGGCCAACTTCCTCCTTAGCCCTTCTGTTTTATTTCTCAGAAAACTGAGGCCCAGAGAGGTTAAATAACTCTCCCAGGGTCACAGAGACGGTAACTGGCTGAGGTGAGATTCAAAGCCAGGGGGGCAAAGTGATCCAAAGTCAGCTCTTAATCACCATGCTACAGAATCTCCCTATGACACCCCATTTTAGAATTTACATACTACACATAAATCATAGCATTTATCACAACAGATACTAAGTATTTAAACACTTGTGTCTTCCTCCTAAGAGGAAGCGCCTAGAATATAGTAGGTACTAATCCAACCACAATAACGTCCCTAACAAATGTTGAGTGAATGGGTGCCTGAATTACTAAAGACAACTTCAGATTGTTTCAGTCTTCATAAATAGATATAAATCCATACATTTGATTAATCTGAAAAATATAATTCTCAAAGACAGTATTTTGGACTACCTTCAAAAAAAAAAAAAAAATACCTTCAAGGACTATTTTATTTTACATTTTTAAACATTTTGAGATAGCCCAAAGGTACTGACTAGTTTAAGTTGCTTCAGGGAAAAAGGCATGTCTTCTAGGTTATCTTCCCACACACTGTACCAAGAATAATGCTCAATTTACAGTCAATATTTCAAAAGCCTAACAGAATGAGAAGGGGTTTTATATCCCATTACTGAGTTTAAGAATCTATTTGATCTTTAATTAGTAGATAACGTGGGCAGCAACAGCATTAATTGCAAATGTGACATAGAAAATAATTCAGGCATATATATACAAAATAAATTATTATACTTATTAAGTATAAATGAGTTGGAAAATAAAGGAAAATTTAGTCAAAACACAAATAACCTTAACAAGTAAAGGGGAATTAATAAACTAAAATTCATTATTTACTTAAAGGCAAATTTTAAAGGTGTTTCATGTCTCAGGTGGCACGGTTTTATGACTACTTTGCAAGATGACAGTTACTATTTTTAATTATATAAAACCTATGCAACCAACATGTAACATAGCCCAAATGCACTAACTAGACTTACACATTTTTGTTGAAGGCATATTATGTACTACGCTGTAATAAGGTTTATTCTTCAGGAGTAGGTGAAGGGATAAGTTCAACCCTCTTTAAAAATATTCCCTAATTTGGTTCATTAAAGACCAAATAAACATCGAGGTATTTTTAGAGCTTAAAACAATGCCTACAGAAATCTATAGTGACAGAAAGCAGATCTACAGTTACCTAGGGAAGAAGGGGGAGCACAAAGGAAATTTGTGGGTTGATGGAAATGTTCTGTATCTTGATGGTGGTGGTTATACAGGCATGTACAGTAAAAACTCATTGTTGTTGTTAGTTACCATCAAAACGATTCCAACTCATGGGAACCCCATGTGTATAGACTAGAATTGCTCTATCGGGTTTTCAAAGCTGTGACCTTTTAGAAGTAGATCACTGGGCGTTACTTCTGATGCTCCTCTGGGTGGGTCTAAACCCCCATTCTGGCTAGTAGTCTAGTGCTTAATCATTTGCTCCCCAAAACTCATAGCACTTTACTAAAAATAGGTGCATTTTATTTTATGTAAATTGTATCTTAATGAAGTTGATTTTTTAAAAATGCCTAATAGAAATGTACCCTAATAAGAAACATAACTAAGTTCTAGCTATTTGACACAGATAATTAAAAGAAAAAGTGGAACAATGACTCCAGTTTCTAGAATTCCAAAGCTGTGATAAAAGTGAGATATTAATTCTTTTAGGAAGCCTTGGGAAAATGTCTTCTGTATTTTGGCATAATTGGAAATAATGTACACCATACCATAAGGAAATTTTAAATGTAAATGTGTTTTAAAACAAAACATTCACTTATCCTACTTCAATTTTTGTTTAGTATTTTACGCAAGTTTTGAAACGATTTTTGGTCTGTAGCTTTAGTCACATCGTTTGATTCTGAACATTTAGCATTTATCTTTCTGTACTCAGTACTTCCACTCTTCCAATCATACCGCCTTCTGCAATAGAGGTTCCTTTGCATTCTGACATTCTATAATTCTTTTAGCTAGATTCTCTGAAATTCTATGATTCTTTTAAGCCAGACAATGTGATAAATTAACAATGCCCTAAACCATCTCTTCACATGGACTTCCTATCTGCTAAAAAATGCTAGACAAGTCAAATTATAATTAGAGATTTATTTTGAGATTCTTTCACTTTCTGTAAACGCAAACTGTGTAGCATTTATATTCAGATTAAACTTTAGGAGTATAAGTGGTGGAATTTTAGGCAAGCCTATAAAGGAAGTATTTATCTTAAACCCATAACCAACTGGAGACAGGTCAATTCACACTACCTTGTGTACAGTGGACACATTATGAGTCAACAATTTTGGATCACCAATAGAAAGTTACAGGCAGACCCCAGATTACGAACAAGTTCTGTTCCTAAATCTGTCTTTTAAGTCAAATTCGCATGTGAATCGCAACATTAGGTATGGTTCAAATCCAATGTAGTTTTAGTATATAGTATATAGTATATAGTGTACCTTTCTTTGCATAAAAAACACTAAACACCTCCAGATACACTAAAACATCATTAACATGATAATATGGTAATAATGTTTTGATGTGCATTGCAAAGGAACGCCTGTTTGTTATTATGAACCACTGATGTATCTACCTTGAATTTTTAATGTAATAGGCTTTTTGGGGGTTGGTTTGTAACTACGGGTTGTACATAAGTTGGATGTTCACAACCCAAGGACTGCCTGTACTTCCAGGATGGTAAACTAGGCAAAAATTTTTCAGACTTGGGGCTCAGCTATATGACAAATGAGGATATAATAAGAGGGGGAAAAAAGATAAATTCTAGAGCTGGCTTTAGAAAGTAATGCAGTATAAGCACCTCATTTTTATAGATGGAAAAAACTGTGGCCCATGGAGTTTATGCAATTTAAGACACAAATTTGTTGGCCCAGCAATTTTAGTAGAAATGGGGAGGGCGAGGGAAGATGAACTTCTTAAAGAAGATATTTTTATATCCCTGAGAAATCGGGAGGACTAAATTTCATTAATTAATAGTAAGGCATGGTAAGAATCCACGCGATCACAGTACCACACCAACACTTTTTGTACCTTCCACTATGTTTCTGGTATAATTTTCACTCATTTCTACTAATAATAATGCACTTAGTATAATTATGCAATCACTTAAACAGTGGGCTGGTCCACTCAATTGTTTTCAATTTTTAAATCATTCAGCCAAGGCTGTTAATCAAATCACAGACCCCAAGGGATACAGGTGGTCCTATTTGCCCTGTAAGAGAGACTCCAAGTTCTGTCCTACTTCAGCTGCTACTCTGTGCTGCTTAGCTCTCCAGGGCTGCCGAGGTTTTTAGTCACTAGGCCCAATGGCCTCTTTCAGTCAGCAGGCTTCCTTTGGCCCCTCTAACGATATTTGCAATTGTTGGCCACACTGTCTCTTCTCCTTGACTTTGGTGACACCATACTTTCCTGGTTTGACTTCTATTATCTCAGGCCACTCCTTTTCAGTTTCTTGGTGCAATGCCTTACCACACTATATCACTCTCACCTCCCCCAGAGCCATAGTCTCATGGAGGCAATGCCAAATGTATGGCGTTTAGCACCTCACTGTGTTGAAAAGACAGGAAACTGTCAACCTTCAGCTAAACAAAAATCTACTTACCCAACAGTCTAATGCTGAATTATTAAGATGCAACTGTAAAATAACAACTGAGGATTTACTATGTGCCAAGCATTGTTTTAAATGCTTTATATGTATACTATTTAAATCCTTGTAACTACCTTACTAGATAGGTATTTAGCTATTATATACCCAGAATAGGATTGACACATAATAGATGTTCAATAAATACCTACTATGAATAAATGAATGAATCATACCTATTCTGCAGATAAGGAAACAAACCCAGAAGTTAAGCTGCTTGTTCACAGTCACACAGCTAATATGTGACAAAGTCAGAATTCAAACCCAGGAATTTGACTACAGAGCCCACACTTTTAACCTTTCACTATTGTGTACCTTTAATATAAATGCTGCCTTTTCTCTAAAGATATATTATTATTACATACATGCAGTAGAAAGATTTAAAAAAAGAAAAGCAAAACAAGACAAAAAAAACACTAGAAATTTAACTGCCTGCCTGCCTTAATTTACCTAATTTCCACAGTATATTTAGACTGTGTCATAATTTCGTGCCACTAACCACAGTAAAAACCAATTGCCACTGACTTGATTCTGACTCATGGTGACACCACTCGTGTCAGAGTAGAACTGTGCTCCATAAGGTTTTCAATGGCTAAGTTTTCGGAGGTAGGTTGTAAAGCTTTTCTTTCAAGGTACCTTTGAGTGCACTTGAACCGTTAACCTTCTGGTTCGCAGCCAAGTGCATTAACCATGTGTACCACACAGGGACCCATGTTACTCAATGTCTGAGCCTCAGTTTCCATATCTGCATGTTAGAGATAATAGTTTGTATCTTACCTCAAAGGGTTAAATGAGTAACTACACATAAGACAGGAAGAGTGCTATGTATTTGCTAAAATTATCACTTAAGCGTTCATTTAAAATGTCTTGCTCCTACCACTTTTATCATGAAAAAGAATAGTTTATAATAGCATCTCCATTAGATACCTAAGTAATTTATTCTTAAATACCTTGTATTCTATAAGTCACCTAGACAATAGCTGAACAGTTAATCACATTAGCAAAAATTATAAAGTTCAGTACAAGTTATTCCCTTCCGATTTTTACTTACAACATTTCCAGATTTTTTTCATAAAATTTCTTTTAATACCTAAGTACCTTTCCTGTAATCAAGATCACTTCGCTTTGTAATACAGTTGAAAGACCTATTTAAAGAATCGTTCCTAGCTCCCTTCTTTTCTGATGGGGTAATCGTCCTCCAACTACAGCACGGGTACTCTATGTTCTTTTTCAAGCCACTAAAATATATTATAAACCTAGCTTAATGCTAATCTCCATATAACCACTTAAAGCTAGAAGAGACTCTCTGAATGCTCACGTAAGTATTAAGTGGCATTTTATACCCTTTCAACATTAAGAATAAGAGCATCCTGCACACTCCTGACTCAAATTACATGGATTTTCTTTAAGATTATGGAACATATTGTAACAGCAGTATATAATTTTCCAACACAACAATTCTTTTCCAGTTGAAAGGTATCCTGTAATATTATCAGAATCAATGGAAAAAGACCCCCAATTTTCAATTTGACAAAGCTTTTGGGGGGAAGCTTTATTCTCAGTAAATAGCAATTTTTACATGCATAACTGCCAAAAATATATGAATAATAAAATTAACCATTCTGGACTCTGGACCATTTCAAAGCAGTGGGTTGTTTAAAATGTTATAGCAGAAAACTAAAAAAGATGAGACTTATTGGACTGATAAGAGAAACCCTCAAGACTCTCACCTTAAGATACCTTTTTAACTTGGAACTGAAGCCAATCCTGGAGGTCTTCTTTCAGGCAAATAATAGATTGGCTTATAAACAATTTCACCCAATGAGGAATGTGCTCCCTTAAACAATATGACACCAAACAGTCAACATTTACCCAAAAGCAAAAAAAAAAAAAAAAAAGAAGGCAAGGAGGTACAGGAAAGCTAGATAAATAGAAACAGAATGCAAATAATAAGAATGCTGACACATGGTGAAAACTATACCCAGTGTCATAGAACAATGTACACAAAAACTGTTAAATGGGAACCTAACTTGCTGTGTAAACTTTGGCCTAAAACAATAAAATATTTGAAAAAGAAAAAATTCCATGGAGAAAAGAAAAGCAATGCACTTTTATGAGTAAGCTCCTATTAGGAAAATATTGATTTCATTACTTTTATTCTTATATAATAAATTATTAGGCAATAGACTTTACGGTACGTGAAATAAATACCTTTCACGCTAATTCTGCCCTTTATATTCATCTTTAAAGCATTCTAAAATATCTCAATTAGTCATTAAGAATTTTTTTCAGAATCAAGACCCTAAGTAAGAACTATATTTACAAAAATTAAAATAAGCAAACAGTATTTACTAAATCAGCATAGACTGTAAACTTTGCAGCCTACGATTTGGCAATATTTTATCCCAACAACTAATTATGTAGGAGGTGTTAAAAATCTTCTGAACTTGGGAAAGTATACGTAATAAATGTGCCTTTTTACAAAATTAGATACGGAATGGTATTAGTCAAATGTAATTTTGTTTTCCAACTGTTTTGTGACAGAGAGTTGAAAAACAAAGACCAAGAAAATATGGTAATTCAAACTGGGAAACAAGAATATGAAATTTAGAAGCCTGTTTTTTAAAAAATCTAACTACAGTCCCTATGAGTGGGAATTTGACTGGAGAGCAATGTGTTTATTTTTCTTGGTTAAACGTGATAAATAACATGGTATTCCCTTATATTTTCTCTTTCCTAACTCTATCCGAAAGTCTAAACTTACATAAAAAGAATAAGGGACTTCCAGCCAACATGGTGCCACAGACAGAAGCACCACGCCATCCCTCCACGGCAAAGATCCAAAAAGCTAAGTAAAACAGAGACAAACATCATTCTTGGAATCCAAAGTACCAAATGAAAAGATAAAGAACTCAGCCAAACACCAAATGGAATAAGAAACTGACAGAGGAGTGAGGGCAAGGAGAGATACGTGCCAAGTTTCCTTATCAGCTAACACAGGGCAGATTCACCACCTTGGACTCCTGTTGGAGACTGGCTGAGAGGGAGCACGAGAAAGCAGCTCCACGAGGCTCCCAAAAGGAGACAGAGTGGTAACCAGCGATACATGCTTCCCCACCCCTCATCCTCTCCCCGCTGCTCTACGTACAACTTCCCAGCTGGCTGGGTGGCTCAGCCGACCGGGAAGTGCAGCGTCTGTGCCGCTTGGATTCGCTCCCCGCCCCCTGTTGCAAATTGGCAGACAGGAAGTACGAGAAAGCAGCTTTGTGAAGTTCCCAGGAGGAGACACAGCACCTGCACAGGCACGGCCTACCAGAACCTGCCTGGCACTGATTCCTGGCCCGCCCTGTCAGCCCTAGTACATGCCACAAACAACCCATCCCAGCCCCTCCCCTTCAGCTGAACCTGCCCTGGTGCACCAAGCTGAGTGACTGACCCCACCCATTGGACAAGGAGGTGAAAAGTATCGCGGCTACAGATGAGCAAACAACAGAGGTGGCACAGCCCACTTGCTCAGACATAACCAAATAAAACAAAACCAGGACAAAACAAATCTGCAATCAAGAAATGAAGAAAATAACTACTGAATGTCCTGAAGACAGCAGACAAAATCAAAACATATTAAAAAAAACAGGACAGGATAGTTCCAGTAGGCATCCAAAGTAAAATACCAGATGACTTTCCAGTAGACGAAAAAGCACTAGAATTACCTGACAGGAAATTCAAATATCTAATATTCAGAGCCATCTAAGAGTTGAAGCAAAAAGCAGACAAAAATGAGGAAAAAATAGACAAATTCATGGAAAAAACAGACCAAAAAAATGGAAGAATTTCAGGAAAATAATACAGGAACAAAATGCCAAAATAAATTCATAACTAGAAATCATACAAAAATAACAATTAGTAATCCAAAAGATTAACAACAAGATTTCAGAAATGGACAGTGTCAGAGGAGGGCTGAGGAGCAGGCCTGAAATGATACAAGACAGGATCAGTGAAATGAAGACAAACACCTGGATACAACTGTTTGAGGAAAATTAGAAAAAAGAATGAAGAAATATAAGGAAACCCTGAGAATTACGTGGGAGACAATCAAAAGTAAAAATCTGTGAGTGATCGGAGTTCTAAAACAGGGAGAAAAATTGGAAAACACCGAGAGGATCATCGAAGAACTGCTGACAGAAAATTTCTCTAATATCATGAATGATGAAAGGCTGACCATTCAAGAAGCTTAACGAATCTCACCTAGGATAGACCCCAAAAGAAAAACACCAAGGCATATCGTATTCACACTCACCAAAACCAAAGACAAAGAAAAATCCTGAGAACAGCTTGAGAAAAACAAAAAGTCACATACAGAGGAGAAACAATAAGACTAAACTCTGATTATTCGGCAGAAACCATGCAAGCAAGAAAGCAATGGGATGACATATAACACCTTGAAAGAAAAAAACTGCCAACCAAGAATAATGTATCCTGCAAAATTTTCGTTCAAATATGATGGTGAAATTAGGACATTTCCAGATTAACAGAAATTAATCTGTTTTGTCAAAACCAAACCAAATCTAAAAGGATTATTAAAGGGAGACCTTCGGTCTGAGAACAAACAACATCAGGCCACAGCCTGAATCTAGGACACAAGATTGTACCAGCCAGACACCAACTCAGAAAATGAACTCTCAAGGACCATCCAAAACCAAAAGGATTTCAACAGGGAACCAGAGAGGTTAATCTGTAAATGATAACAATGTCAGAACAATAAAAGAGAGAATAAACGGTGTAGGAAAGGAAGCCAAGGCAATAGCAAGTAATAATAGACTGGTTCAAACCTAGGAAGAGAAGGGTAAATCTCAAGGTAACCACAAAGAAAGTTAACAAATGTACTTATCAACATAAAGAAGAAAAACATAAAGTCTCAATAAAAACAAAATCTACAAAAACAAAAGAAATGAAAAAGAAATCCACAAACGAAATGAACTCAGCACAGGAGAGTAAGAGGAACAAAGAAAATGTTAGCACCACAAAAAAAAGCACTACAAAATAACAGCAATAAACTCACACCTATCAATTACACTGAATGTAAATGGCCTAAATGTACCCATAAAGAAACACAGAGTGACACGATATATTAGAAAACAGGATCCATCAATATGCTGACTACAAGAGACACTCCTTAGAAACAAAGATGAAAATTTATTAAAAATCAAAGGATGGAAAAAAATACATCAAGCAACTACCAAAAAAGAGTAGGAGTGGCAATACTAGTCCTAGGTAAAACAGGCTTGAGTGAGATATTCCATGGAAATCCAGAAAACTGAAAATTATGCCTTTAAACAACTATAAATCCTTATGGAGAGCAATTATGAGCAGACATATGATGTAATGAAAGAGAGTCTAGAGTTGGAGGATATATGATCAAGCCCAGATTTGATCCTCTACTAACTGTTTGTTTCAGAAAAACCACTTAACTGTAACTAAGCCTTGGTTTTCTCAACTGCAAACATAAGGATAACGTTACCTATCTTACAGGACTGCTGAAAATATAAAAAACAAGTAAGATGTAAAAGCATGTGTAAACCATAACATACAATGTGTGCTACTAATTATATGCTTACTACTACATACTTTTTTACTTTAACCAGAATATACTGAAAGTAATTTAACTCATGGCCATGATTATGAACGTAAATTATCATGCTAAGCTTTAATATAGCAACTATCGACAGGTTAAACGAGGCTAAAACACTAGGCTGATTGTTTCGGTGCCTCCTTATAGCTTTTGGTGCAGCTGTCCAGTTGTTGAGAGTTCTTGCTGTATCACAGCTACTTACAAGGGGCCCTCCCAGAATTATGCTAGTTAAAAATCTCCTGTAATTTGCTGCTTCACTTTCTCTCTCACTCAGTCTCTCAACAGGTACCTTGTCTCCTACTTCACAGAGAAAGAGAGAAGCCACCAAATGAGAGCTCATCAACTTCCTGTCACCAAGTAGACAAATGAACCAGCTCTTTCACCCATCATTTCTTTCTTACATCCTGTAACAATGGAGACAGGTTCTTCTCTTCTCTCACCTAAAGCTAATCCTTCTATCTATGCTTGAGATACCATCTGCTTTTACCTTCCGGCAGGCAATCGTTCTCTCTCTCCTTGAACTTCAACCCCAAACTTTCTCCTGGCCACTTTCCAAAGAATTTAAACATGCTTGAGTCTCTTCCATCTTCTAAGAGAAAATCAGGGGAAAAAAACTTCAAACCTCCACCTACCCTCAATCTCCTTATCTGACAGCTATACCTCTCTGTTCTGCAGAAACAGCACTAAATGCACTACTACCATGTAAAGGTACTCACGAAGAGAAGACATAAGGTGAGCAGAGTACGAGTGCGTTACAACTCAGCTGATTTTAAAACAAGGAGTAAAAGTTAGCCAGATGGGTTAGGAGATGGGACACAATGGACCAAGGAGAGAGAGCAGAAATTGAAAAGGCACATGTCCAAGGAAGGGCATCCAGCCCCTAAACAGAACTGAAAATAGTTCAGTACTTCTGGTTAAACAGCAAATATATATACATATTTACCCCTGTTCCCCCCAAAAACTCCACTAAAATGACAACAAAGGAATAATAAAAAAGAAGGCATAGACAAGAACAAACACAATATGAAAGGAGACAAAAAGCAGGTAAGACACACCAAAGCTTGGAGAGATGGAAAACTGATGAATAAATGATAACCAATTCAGCCTACCTGAGAAAACTGAAGCCAAGGCCTAAAGGGATAGAGACTAACAAGAAGTATGCTGATAAATGATGAGGCAGAAAATCTGAGGAACTGAAGGGTCCTTTGATAATGGGGTTGAGGGACAGGACTGAACAACAGGAAGACTGGTTGAGGCTTCAAAAGGATCTCCTTCCCACACCACAAAGTCAGACATCTACTCCCTTTTAGTGCAGCAGAAAGCTAGAGGTTTATTGTGTTGGGAGGCAGAACCAGAAAGGTTCTAGATTTGGGGACATTAACCACCACACTGACAGACAGGGTAGAAAGGTGCACTGAAAACAAAGGGATAAAGTGAAAGCTGACAAACTGTGCAGTGAGCCAAAAGTTCCTGTCTTCATACACAAGAGACTAGAGAATTCCTCTCTGGGAAACGGATTCAGATGTTGATATTTGGGGCCATGCAACAAAATGATGGACCTTATCTGATGCTCTTCCAGGAACATCCATGCATCCCCAGCCATGCATATGAACTTTCAAATTAGCTTGTAACATTTCATTCTTAAATATCAACACGTGACAATCAAGGATCACCAAATTTGTGAAAAAAGACCCTATAACAAAAAGCAGGGAGAAGAGGAGGAACTGAGAGGGAAGAGAAATAAAAGTGGAAAAAGAAGAAAACTTAAAGAAACATCAACAACCTCAGAAAAACTTTGTATCCCTAAAACAGTAACAGAGCCTTGGTGGCACAGCTGCTTAAGAGCTTGGCTGCTAACCAAAAGGTTAACAGTTCAAATCTACCAGCTGCTCCTTGGAAACCCTATGGGACAGTTCTAATCTGTCCTATACGGTTGCTATGAGTCAGAATTGACTTGACAGCAACAGGTTTGGTTTGGTTTTTGTTTTTAGACAGTAACAGGAGGCCACAGAAAAACAGAAATAAGGCAGTGCTCTTAAACATTAAACATACAAAATTGTCAACAGAGATTACAGTATAAAATAAACTACATTCATACAGTTAAATCATTCAACAAATATTTATGAGTGCTTGCTACTTTTCAGAGACAGTTTCAGTACGTACACTGGGAAATTATCATGTCCTGGAAGACAATTAAAAAATATTTATCAAGGAAAAGTGTGACAAACTTGTAAAAAAAAAGAATGTAACTGCTGCTAAGAAGGATGACCATTTATTTAGTGAGAATAAAAGAGTATCTTTCAAAAATGAAAGTGAGAAATGCTACAGGCCAAAGAGAAATAATACCAGATAGAAACCTTCTATAGGAAGGAATGGAAAACATCAGGAAGGGTAAACATAGCAGAATCTATAAAGGCCTTAAAAAAAATTATTCTGATACACACAGATCAATAAATCTCTTTAAAAGAATATTGATATGGCACTCCCTTAAAAAATCATCTATATGAGAACAAATGATTAACGATTACTTAAAAAAAAAAGAGAGATGAAAAGATAAGGGGGCATGATAACTAGATTGCTGGAAATGGGAACAACCAGAACAGAAACAATGAGAATGTTCACACATTGTGAAGACTACAACCAATGCCACTGAACAATTTGTATAAAAATTGTTGAATGGGAACCTAATCTGCTGTGTAAACTTGTATATTAAATAATATACAATATTATTTCTAAAAAAGAATATTACATATTTACATATACTGTAGGGTTTTTAACAGCATGATGTAAAATACATGGAAGCAAATGCAAAAGGGAAGAGGACAGTAAGAAGGCTGTTAACACTGTGAACTGATAGCATATTTTTTGAAGGCAAACCATGATAACGTAAAGATGCATATTATAATCTCTAGAACAATCATTAAAAAGCACACAAAAAGGCATAATTAAAAACCCAACACAGGAAATAAAATGGATAACTAATAAATACTTGATTCACCCAAAAGATGATAAAAAGGAACAGAGAAAGAGTAGGCAGAACAAATATTAAAAAATTGTAGATTTAATCCCAAACATTGTTAATAAACTACATTAAGTGTAAATGAACTAAGCACTCAAATAAAAAGGCAGAGATTGTCAGATCGGATTTTTAAAAACAGAACCAAAAAACATCAAATATCTAGGAATAAATCTAATGAAACGTGTATGACCTCTACGTTGAAAATTATAAAATACTGCTGAGAGAAATTAAAGAAGACTCGAGTAAATGGAGAGATATAACATGTTCATTGAGTACGAGACTCAATATTGTTAGTATGTTCACTGTGCCAAATGGATATACAGTCAATGCAATCCCAATTAAAATTAAAGCAGGATTTTTTAAAAGTAGAAATTGACAAATTAATTCTAAAATTTCTATGGAAATGCAAGCAACTTAGAATAACCAAAATAAACTTGAAAAGAAGTACAAAATTAGAGAGATCACCTGACTTTGAGACTGATATCAAGCTACAATAAACAACATCACAATAAACGGAGAAAAGATTGAAGTTGCCAAGGATTTCATTTTATTCAGATCCACAATCAATACCCATGGAAGCTGCAGTCAAGAAATCAAATGATATATTGTACTGGGTAAACGTGCTACAAAAAACCTCTTTAAAGTGTTAAAAAGTGAAGATGTCACCTTGAAGACTAAGGTGCGCCTGACCCAAGCCATGGTATCTTCAACCGCCTCATATGCTCGAGAAAGCTCGACAATGAATAAGGAGGACGGAAGAATTGATGCTTTTTTGAAGTATGGTGTTGGCAAAGAACATTGAATATACTATGGACTGCCAAAAGAATGAACAAATCTGCCTTGGAAGAGGTACAGCTTGAATGCTTCTCAGAGGCAACAATGGTGAGACTATGTTTCACATACTCTGGACAAGTTATCAGGAGGGATCAGTCCCTTGAGAAGGGCATCATGCTTGGTAAAGTTGCAGGTCAGTGAAAAAGAGGAAGACATTCAACAAGATGGATTGACACAGCGGCTGCAACAATGGACTCAAACACAACAATTGTGAGGATGGCGCAGGACAGGGCAGTGTCTCATACTGTTGTACACAGAGTCCCTGTGAGTCAGAACCGACTCAACAGCACCTAACAACACTGGCATCCAGAGGAGCCCTGATGGGACAGTGGTGAAACGCTTAGCTACTTATTGAAAAGTCAGTGGTTCAAACCCAGCCTTGGAAACCCTATGAGGCAGTTCTGCTCCATCCTACAGGGTCGTTATGAGTCAGAATCGACTCAACTGCGATGAGTTTTTAGTGGCACCTAGTGGGTAGAGGCCAGGGATACCACTATACATCCTAGAGTACACAGGACAATTTCACACAACAAAGAATTATCCCACCTAAAATGTCAAAGGGCCAAGAACTGAAATTGCTGAAATGAAATACAGTAATAGCAGCAAATATTGATGAGGATGTGGAGCAACTGGAACCCTTTCATACACTGCCAGCGCATCTGTAAAATGGTTCATCCACTTTGCTATATGACAACTGCAATAATATTGTCGATGGCTTCTCCTTGTCTTTAAGTAAAAGACAAATTAGCGAAATGGTCTACAAGGCCCTGCATGTTTCAGACCCAGGCTACTTCTCCAGGCTCATACCCCAGTTAACTAAGGTACAAGAATGATTTAATATTAGGAAAACTACCAATAAAATCTACTTCATTTTACTGACAGAAATCTTAAAAACTCTGAGATAGAAAAAACTTTAAGAGTAATTAGTTCAACTTACTGCCTAAGGCAGGAATATCAATACACTCCTGATGGTGAAACATCTAAACATTCATAGTTATGGCAAAGTCTCAGAGATTTTGGTATAAACTAGAGAAACAACTAATGCTATACAAGCAATGGTTTTCTACTCTTTGGAAACTGAGTTAACCAGCTATCATTATAGAGGTACAGACATTGGCTTAAGAAAGTAACATTAAAATACGGGTTGAGAAAAATAACAGTTTAGAAAAGTACTATATATTTATAAATACAACTTATTTAAGAAAAAGAAAGGACTTAGCTGAAAAACAGTGTACAAATGGCCTCAATCAGCACTATCCAAAAGAAAAATAATGCAAGCTATAAATGCAAGCCACATATGTAATGTTAAAAATAAACCTAAAATTAATTTTGATAATATATTTCATTTTGTATGCAGATATATATATTATGCATGATATGTAAAAAAAGCATATCCAAAATATTATCATTTCAAAATGGAACCAACATTAAAAATTACTGCAATTATTTTACACCTTTCCTTTATATTGAATCTCCAAAATCAAGTGTATATTTTATACTTAGAACACATCTCAATTTGGACTAGTCACATTTCAAGTGCTCCATAGCTACATGTGGCTAGTGGCTACTGGATGATAACACTGCCACTCTTCCAAGCATTTTATATGGATTATTTCATTTAAACACTCAACAATACTTCAGGGAATTTTGCATAAAAAAAAAACTGAAGCACAGAGAAGGGAAAGAAACTTGTCCACATTCTCACGGCTAGTTACTAGTGGAGTCAGGATCTGAACTTGATCAGCCTTGACTCAGTGCCCCTGTTCCAACCAAGATGCTATTCCTCCTCAAATCAAGTTTTTTTTTTTTTTTTTTTCATTATTACTGAAATTTTAAATTAAACCAAATTATACCTTAAGCCCTGCCAGTGATATCATATTTTCGTTTGGGGGAAACTCAAATTTCTGGTAACATTCACAAACTGATTTTTTCCCCATGATGTAAGAGAAAACACTTACCATTAAAATGAGTTTTTGATACTTTTGTTTCAAGTCTGACACACTTGCAGATGGGTGTGCGCCCAGAATGCTGTACCAATCCTTTCTTGGTATCTGCTCAAATGCCATCATCCATTGAGCAAGAAGTGGCCTTTCTCAGTTCAGCTGAATAAAAATATTGATAATTTCATTGACTTGCATTTATATACAAAACAAGCAAGTACTGATTTTTTAAGTTCTCTAATACGCTTATATCTTAAATCAATGAGTATCCAAAAGCATAAAAAAAAGGAATTTAATAATGAGTCCGAGTGGTGGATGACCCTCTAAAAAAGAATTTTTGCTACTCTTTTGGTAAACCAGCACACAGTAGGTGCTCACTAAACACACTACCCGTTGCCGTTGAGTCGACTCCGACTCACAGCGACCCTAGAGGACAGAGGAGTGCTGCCCCATTGTGTATCTACAACTGTAAATCTTTAGGGAGCCAACCGCCACACGATTCTCCCGCGGAGCGGCTGGTGAGTTCGAACTGTCTACCTTTCACTTAGCAGCCGAGCGCTAAACCACTGAGCCACCAGGGCACCTTTTACTAAACCCACTAGAGAAGCTTAATAAAGGTTTACAAAAAGAAATTAAACATAACAAAGCAAAAACAAAACACCAAAGAACAAAAATGAATTTGCAGACACTCCTTCCGAATTTCTCGTTCACTTTTCTCCCTCAGATTACTTTTGAAGGATAATACACACAAAATTTTTTTATACACAAAACAGCCGGTTGGCAGGGGAAGGTAGAAGGCAAAAGTCCCTCTGTTATTGGTGAGGCGCTCAGGCCTCACAAAGAAAGATCCCCGAAACTGTCCACTCGGGGATGCCCCCAAGCCCTCCAGGTCACAGAAAAGTCTCCGTCAGGCGCCCCGGAAAGCAATGGACCTCTTCCCACAGCTGAGAACGTTATGAGACATCTGGGGCCCCTCAAGTTGGGACTTGGGGATCCACTGGGCTCCCAGTCAACCCAGTACCCTCTCCTGGCTTTACGCGATATCAGACTTACCAATCTTTATACAGCCGTGGGTGTCCACTCCATGCCTTCTTTAGGCCAGAACTCGGAACCGGCTTTACCTTCCGCCGGAAGTCATTGCTCTGACGTGCAAAGGTTTCTGGTCGAGTCGTAGAGGCGGAGACACTGAGCGGAAGCGCCGCTCCGCCCTTTGCGACGCTGTCGCTATGGTAACCAGTTGTTGCTTGGACTGACCGAGTTGACATGCAGCAGTAAGTTCCCCAACTATGGAGAAATGCGTTTCTCTCCTCTCTGTGCTTCTCTCCTTTTCCTCAGCAAACACCCCTCCAGCCTTCTCCGCCTTCCCCAAAGCTTCCTCCGCTTATGCCACTCAATCTTACTCCCAATCCTTTTGTGGGTGTTCTGTGCATTTGGGGAGCGGGGAGAGGAGATATGGGAAGGGTGAGGATATCTACACTTCCCTCACAATGGTCGCATTCGAAAATTATTCGTTGCCATCGAGTCCGACTCATAGCGACCTTATAGGACAGAGTAGAACTACCCGATGGGGTTTACGAAGGAGCCGCTAATGGATTCGAACTGCCGGCCTTTTTGGTTAGCAGCCTGCGGTCTTAACCACTGCACCACTAGGGCCCCATTGGAAAATTAGGGCGACTAAAACATGGGAGCCCTGGTGGCGTAGTTAGCTCGGCTGCTAGCCAAAAGGTCAGCAGTTCAAATCCACCAGCCGCTTCGTGGAAGCCGTATGGGGCAGTTCTACTCTATCCTGTAGGGTCGGTATGAGTCGCAATCTACTCGACCGCACACAACAACAACAAACATGCCAATTTGTTTTTCAGTTTTAATATTTTTTCTTCAAAGGATGTTCAACGTAATTACTTCTCTTAGACCTTAAAAAAAAAAAAACCTTAGCAACTTACAAAACGAAACAAATTTTTTTTTGTTATCACTGGAAATCTTTTATTAAGCAGTTAGTTATTATAACACACAGTAGACAAAATAATACCCTCCAAATACATTCAGAAAAGACATGAAAAAATAGTAGATACAATTGGCAGTGAGAATTAGTCATGGTCCTCTTTTTTTTTTTTTTTCTGACGAAAAGCCTTGTAATAAAAGGGATAAAATGGGGGTTTTCTTTTTTTTCCCAAGACTGTAATCTTTTTTTTTAATAATTTTTTTTGAGCTTTAAGTGAACGTTTACAAATCGTCAGTCTGTCACATATAAGCTTATATACACCTTACTACATACTCCCGCTTACTCTCCCCCTAATGAGTCAGCCCGCTCCCTCCTTCCAGTCTCTCCTTTTGTGACCATTTTGCCAGTTTCTAACCCTCTCTATCCTCCTATCTCCCCTCCAGACAGGAGATGCCAACACAGTCTCAAGTGTCCACCTGATACAAGTAGCTCACTCTTCATCAGCATCTCTCTCCAACCCATTGTCCAGTCCCTTCCATGTCTTATGAGTTGTCTTCGGGAATGGTTCCTGTCCTGGGCCAACAGAAGGTTTGGGGACCATGACCACCGGGATTCCTCTAGTCTCAGTCAGACCATGAAGTCTGGTCTTTTTATGAGAATTTGGGGTCTGCATCCCACTGACCTCCTGCTCCCTCAGGGGTTCTCTGTTGTGCTCCCTGTCAGGGCAGTCATTGGTTGTGGCCGGGCAACATCTAGTTCTTCTGGTCTCAGGATGATGTAAGTCTCTGGTTCATGTGGCCCTTTCTGTCTCTTGGGCTCAAAGTTATCATGTGACCTTGGTGTTCTTCATTCTCCTTTGATCCAGGTGGGTTGAGACCAATTGATGGATCTTAGATGGCTGCTTGTTAGCATTTAAGACCCCAGACGCCACATTTCAAAGTGGGATGCAGAATGTTTTCATAATAGAATTATTTTGCCAATTGACTTAGAAGTCCCCTTAAACCATGTTCCCCAGACCCCCGCCCTTGCTCCGCTGACCTTTGAAGCATTCATTTTATCCCGGAAACTGCTTTTGGTCCAGTCCAGTTGAGCTGACCTTCCGTGTATTGAGTATTGTCCTTCCCTTCACCTAAAGTAGCTTCTTATCTACTAACTATTCAGTAAATAACCCTCTCCCACCCTCCCTCCCTCCCCTCCTCGTAACCACAAAAGTATGTGTTCTTTTCAGTTTATACTATTTCTCAAGATCTTATAATAGTGGTCTTATATAATATTTGTCCTTTTGCATCTGACTAATTTCACTCAGCATAATGCCTTCCAGGTTCCTCCATGTTATGAAATGTTTCACAGATTCGTCACTGCTCTTTATCGATGCGTAGTATTCCATACAAAACAAATTTTTAAGGTTCTTTCACATCTGCTACCTAGCTCCAATTTCATTTCCAGCCAGAGGCAAGTAAGACGGGTGTTATTGTTATCATTTGTAGATGAGGCAGCAAACTAAGGATCAAGGCCAAATAACTCATTGGTAGCAGTGGAACCAGCTCTTAGCAAATCTCCATATTCCTAGGGCAGTTATGCTATCTTTCAAGTTTACAGAAGAAGCAGATTGAACTGCACACTTTTTGAGGCAGTTGCAGATGACTACTTCCATCCGAAAGAGCACTGTTGAGTTTTTTGTTAGATTCCGCCCCCCCCCCGACCATGCTTATTTACGGAAACCCAGGTGGCCTAGTGGTTCAGTGCTACCGCTGCTAAACAAAGGGTCGCCAGTTCGAATCTGCTGGGCGCTCCTTGGAAACACTATGGGGCAGTTTTACTCTGTCCTCTAGGGAATCAACTGGACGGCACTGGGTTTGGGTTTGGTTTTTGTTATGCTTATTTACGGAAACCCTGGTGGTGTAGTGGTTAAGAGCTATGGCTACTAACCACAAAGGTTGGCAGTTTGAATCTACCAGGTGCTCCTTGGAAACTCTATGGGACAGTTCTACTCTGTTCTATAGGGTCGCTATGAGTCGGAATCGACTCGATGGCAATGAGTTTTTTTTTTTTTTATGCTTATTTACATTTACCTCTCTTTCTTGCATTGTACCCTGAGGTGAAAGCTACTTCTCATTACTTCTTGGCAGCATTAGACAAATTTCACTTCAAAGAATTTGCTCTGTTAAGGTGGTTTTGTTGGCATTACTGTTTGTTTGCTTCTTTTTTTTCTTTTCTTTTTTCTACCAATTCTCAGATTGAGAAGCAATCAAAATAAACTTAAGCACAATAAATAAAATATTTTAGTATAGTCAGTTATTTAATGATGGTATGAAGCATGACTATTAACTGAGTGAGCCATAAAGAGAAATGAGTCCTGGTACATGCTAAAACATGGATGAATTTTGAAAATATTATGCTGAGTGAAATAAGTCAGTCACAAAAGGACAAATGGTGTTTCATCCCACTTAGATGAAATATCTAGAATAGGCAAATGTATAGCAACCAAAGTTTATCGATGTTTACCAGGGAACACTATACTAGTCAGAGGTCAGGTTTTAGTCCTGGCTTCAGTATTTTTTTTCAGTATACTTACCCTCTCTGTGGCCCTAAGGAAATGGATAAAGTAACAGAACTGAGTGTTAAGAATACCTTCCTACACAGTATTATCAGAATAAGGGTCCCCACCCCCTTAGACTTCTCTAGCTCTTAAATTCCCCTTTTCCACTGCTCGGTCCTTCCTTGTCTGTACAGATAGTCTCAGATACCCCGGTCTTTACAGCAAAAAACACTCTGTTTTGATTTACTGTGCAATTAGGTTATTGTCGTATCTTTTTTGTTTCTTCTTTTACTTAATTCTGAAAAGAAAAGTATAAGCACGCTACCTCAGTTATCTTTCTTATGTGTATATGTGTGCATATTTGGGCTTGTAAAGTAAGAAATATACTTCTTGCTCATCCCTGCCCAGAAAATCCCAAATATTTAGTCATTCTGTCTCTACATGACTTCACTATACATCCCTGAAGCACGTCATAATTTTGAACCCATCAGTTTTTATATATTCAATGTATTTTCAGTCCACTGTATTTCTTTATTTTTCTTTTCAAGCTCTAATTGTCCCATATTTTGGCAATAGGAACCCGTCCATGTTGACTCCTATGTCCTCTGGCACAGCCCACTAGTATTTGATAGCTCCTTGCTGTCTGTCTTGACCTAAATCTACAATCAGTCGCTCCTCCAAGGCATGCTGGTTGCTTTTTCAACTACCTCTTTAATCGCATGTAATTAAACATCACCCACTCGACCTTGAAATTCATCAGTAACGACCAAAATCTCTTTGCCTTTTTTTTTTGTCAGCCTGATTGAGATATACTTTACATCCAATTAATTCACTAATTTTAAAAGTGTAATTCAGTGAATTTTACAGTGTATACGGTCATGTAACCACTAATACAATCTGGATATAAAACATTTCGGTCACCCAAAAGTTTACTCTTAGTCTCTGGTCGTCACTGATCTGCTTAGGATTTCACATAAATGGAACCATGTGGTATGTAGTCTTGTGTGTTGTCGTAGAGAAAGAATTACAAGTCTATTTAAAATGAAAAACTAGCCTGTTTCACTTAGCAGAATGCCTTTGAGATTCGTCAGTGTTGTTGCTTGTATCAGTAGTTTGTTCCTTTTTATTGCTCAATAGCATTCCATTATATGGAAATACCACAGTTTACTTGTCCATTCACTGGTCAATGGACCTTTGAGTTATTCTAGTTTTAGGCTATTATAAATAAAGTGCTGTGAACCTGCTCTTTATAGGGCTTAGTGAGGACATAGATTTTCATTTCTCTTAAGTAAATATCTCTGAAATTTCTGGGTCATGTGGTGAGTATAAGAAATTCACATACTGTTTTCTAAAGCGGCTATACTGTCTTCTATTCCCACTAGAAATGTATGAGTCTCAGTTGCTCCACATCCTTAGCAATACTTGGTGTGGTCAGTCTTTTTAATTTTAGTCATTCAAATAAGTGGATAATGGTATCTCGTGATTTTAATGTACATTTCCCTCATAACTAATGATATTGAACATCTTTTCATGTGCTTATTTGCCATGCATGTATCTTCTTTGGTGAAATGTTTGCTCAAATCTTTTGCCCATTTTTGCTTATTTGACCGTTGGCTTTCTTACTGCTTTGTTTTAATTGTGGTAAATATATGTAACAAAGTATTTTCCATTTTACATGTACATTTCAGTGACATTAATCACATTCATCTTGTTTTTCAACCATCACCATTTACTGTTGAGTTTTGATATTTCTTTATATATTCTGGATACAAGCCCTTTTACAGAAACATGCTTTGCCAATATTTCTATCCCAGTCAGTAACTTGTCCTTTCATTTCCTTAACTGTCTTTTGAAGAGCAAATGTTTATTTTTGATGAAGTCAAATTTGCCCTTTTTTGTGTTTTTTCTGATTTCTTTAAGAAATCTTTGCCTAAACTAAAATCACTAGTTTTCTCTCATGATTTCTTCTAGAAGTGTCGTAGTTTCAGCTCTTACATTCAGGCCAATGATCCATTTTTTACTTATATTTAAATGTGGTGTGAGGGAATAGTTTAGATTCGTTTCCTTGAATATTTAATAGTTCCAGCATCATTTGTTGAAAAGATTATCCTTTCTCCTTTGAATTGCTTTGGCACCTTTGTTTAAAATCAGTTTCACATATATACATGTAGGTCCATTTTTCAGTTCTTTATTTTGGTTTTTTGGGTTATTGTAGATTTAGGTCAGTCTAGAAGGCAAGGAAGCTACCAGATACTAATGGGCTGTGTCAGAGGATCATGTTCCGTTGATCTATGTATCTGTATGGCAAATACCATACTATCTTAATTACTATAAATTTATAATCAACCTTAAAATCAGATAATACAAACCCTCTTAAGTTTGTTCTTCCTTTTTAAAGTTGTTCCGGCTACTATTGGTTCTTTACCTTTTCATATAAATTTCAGAACCAGTTTGTCAATTTCTGTTTTAAAAAACCTACTAGGATTTTGATCAGGATTGCATTGACTCCATAGATCAATTTGGGAAGAACTGACATCTTAATAGCTAGTTTTGAGGTTTCCAGTCTATCAACATGACATATACAATTTCTCTAAATGGTGTTTTACAATTTTCAATGCACAGGTCTTGAACATACTTTGTTGAATTTATCCCTAAAATTTTTTATGCTATTTTGAATAGTGTTTCTTGTTTTTATTTCTGATTATTATTTGCAGCTTTAAAAATACAATTGATTTCCATGTGTTGACATTGTATCAGGGGATACTAAAATTACTTAGATGTAGTGGCTTCTTTTTTTTGTAGATTTATAGGATTTTTACTAGAAAATCACACTGTGAATAAGGTAAATAAGGCAATTTTGATTTTTCCTTTCCAATGTATCTGCCTTTTATTTTATTTTATTGCCTTATTGCAATGTCTATGACCTACGATGCAATAGTAAATAGAAGTAATGAGTGCGCACATCCTTGCCTTGATCCTAGTCTTAAGGGAAAGCATTCAGTCTTTTACTACTGAATATGTTAGTTATAGGTTTCTCATAATGACCTTTTTCAGGTTGAGGAAGTTCCCTTCTGTTCCTATTGTGCTACCAGTTTTTATTGTCAATTAGCGTTGAATTTTGATGAGGTTTTTTTTCTGCATTTATTGAGATGATTATTACTGACTTAGTAGACATGCGACTTTTAATTTTTGTTTTGTTTAGTGGCTACTAAGTGGTTTTTTGGGGGTAAGTTTTACAACATACACCTTTAACTTAATCACACTTTACCTTAAAATAATAATATACCATTTTGCATATTGTATGAAAACTTTATGAGCATACTCCCATCTTCCCTTCTATCTTTTGTGTTATTATTGTTGTATATTTTATTTCTATATGTCTTATAAACCACACAGAAAATTATTATATTTGCTTTAAATAGTAAATTATCTTTTAAAGAGATTCTCAAATGAGAAAAAAGATCTTTTGTATTCATCCACATTTTAACTCTTTTCAGTGCTTTTCAACTAGGTTTCTCTTTGATACCATTTTTCTTCTGCCTAAAAGGTTTTCTCAAATATTTCATATCGCTGGTCTGCTGTCCATAAATTTTATAAACTTTTATATGTCTGAAATGTCTTTCTTTCTCCTTAATTTTTGAGATATATTTTATAATTTCTAGTAGACAGTTTTTTTCCTTTTGGTATTTTGAAGATGTTACTCTATTGTCTCCTGCCTCACATTATTTTTGACAACATACCTGCTGTAATTCTTATCTTTGTTTTTATATGTCTTTCCCTAGCTGCATCTAAGATTCTCTCCTCCCGCCCCACACTAGTTTTTAGCAATTTGATAATAATTTGCCTTGGTTTGATTCTATTTCTGTTTCTATTTTATTGCTTCAGGTTAGTTAAACTTTTTGAATTTTTTTCCCCCATGGACTGGAGATCACCTGAGGTGATTTTAAAAATGCACATGTTTTGTTCCTGTACCCAGAACACTGGCAGCACAACAGTTAAGTGCTTGGCATCCAACCAAAAGGTTGGTGGTTCGAATCCATTCAGTGGCTCCATGGGAGAAAGACCTCGTGATCTGCTTCCATAAAGATTCCAAAACAACCAAACTCATTGTCATCAAATTGATTCCAACTCATAGACCGCCCCATAGGGTTTCCAAGGTTGTAATTAATCTTTACAGGAACAGACTGCCACATCTTTCTCCCGCAGAGCAGCTGGTGGGTTCAAACCGCCAACCTTTCAGTTAGTAGCCAAGTGCTTAACCACTGTACCACCAGGGCTCCCTCCGTAAAGATTACAACCTAAAAAACCCAATGGCGCAGTTCTACTTTGTCATGTGGGGTCACTGTTAGTCAAGAATTGACTTTGATGGCACCTAACACCAACAACAGGGTAGGGTATGGGAATCTACATTTTATTAAGGTTCCCAGATGATTCTTATGTATAATCAAACCTGAGAATCACTTCTGTATAGCCTTTTCCAAAGCCAATATTTTCTATTTATGCCAGAATAAACTTCTTAAAACACTTTTTACCTGAAAAAGAAAATCCCTGCTCATTATTGTTCCTTAATTTCCCATTTTCTAGAGCTATACTGTCCAATGGAAATATGTAAGCCATAAATGAATGCCATATATGTAATTTAAAATTTTCTAGTTGTTGTTTGTTGCTGTTCAATCAGCTCTGACTTGTGGTGACCTTATGTACAACAGAATGAACTGTTGCCCAATCCTGTGCCATCTTTGGGATAGTTGGTATGTTTGAGTCCATTGTTATATGTCAGTCCATCTCATTGAGGTTTTTCCTTGTTTTTGCTGACCCTCTACTTTGCCAAAATGATGTTCTTTTCCAGTGACTTGTCTTTCTGGATTATGTGTCCAAAGTAGGCAAGATGAAGTCTTGCAATCCTCGCTTGTAAGAAGCATTCTGGTTGTATTTCTTCCAAGGTTGATTTGTTCGTTCTTCTAAAAGCTCATGATATAGTCAATATTCCTTCTTTTCAAAATTACTTTCTCTTCTCAACTTTTAAGGTAAGTTCTGTTTGTATTCCTCACTCGTACTTATTCTACAATGTACAAAAAACCAGAAAACCAAACCTGTTGCCTTTGAGTTGATTCCGACTCATAGCGGCTCTATAGGACACAGTAGAACTGCTCCAGAGGGTTTCTAAAGAGCAGCTGGTGGATCCAAACTGCCGACTTTTTGGTTAGCAGCCAAACTCTTAACCACTGCTCCACTAGGGACTTAAAATCTGAGAAGATACAGGGGAAAAAAAAAGAGAGAAAAAATAACATGGCACATATATAGTATTCATTCACTTATTTAATCAATTTATTGTTTAGTGTCTATCATATGCTACCTGTTCTCTTAGGTCCTAGAGATACAAAACAGATACTGTTCCAGCCTTCTCAAAAGCTTAGAGTTTATCTGGGTAGATAGAGAATTGAACAAATAGTTATAAAACTGTGGTAGGTACTATGCCAGAGGAAATACCAGGTGCTATGGCCATTCATAACTAGGAGGTATACCAGTAGAATAAGGTGGATTACTTGAATGATGAAATCCGTGAATCAAGATGAAGGTAGTGTAGGAAGATATATATGGAAGAGTTAATTTTTAAATAATGAGGCGAATGGCTAGTATCAGAGAAATTTCCTTTTTCTTTTTTCGGCAGACCTTCGTAAAGGTTTAGACAGTATTGAGAATAATAAATGAACGATCCCACCTCATCTTTTAAAAATGTTTAAGAGATTCCTCAGAAGACAGGCCTGGTGATTTGCTCCTGAGAGGTCACAGCCTTGTAAAATGTACAGAGCAGCTCTGCTCTGCCCACATGGGGTCGCCATATGTTGCAATCGACTAGACAGCAGCCAACAATGACAACAAATTCATTTTTGCATTTTTCCTCTCTCTGTTCATCTTTTCGGAAACCCTGGTGGCATAGTGGTTAAGAGTTTGGCTGCTAACCAAAAGGTCAGCAGTCTGAATCCACCAGGTGCTCCTTGGAAACCCTATGGGACAGTCCTACTCTGTCCTATGAGGTCTGTATGAGTCGGAATCAACTGGATGGCAACGGGTTCGTTTTGTTTTTTTTGTCTTTTCATCTTAACTTGATTTATTCTCTCCTTTGTCATTTTAGCAATAGTCAGCATGAGTAATGTTCATTGATTATGTGCAAGGCGCTGTACTAAGCACAAGAGACAGAGGTAAATACTTTTTGCTGGCACCACACTTGTTGCTGTGTTTTTTGTGTGTTTCTTTTTTTTGAATAACTTCAGTTGTGTCAGCGGTCTTTCAAGCTTGTTTCAGACCTCTTAAAGGTTTTTATTTTACCTGGTGTTTTGGTTCCTGTCTTCCTAGCTTCTTCACAGTTGGTGTTTACTGGTCATTCTATGAACCTGATTGATGATATTCTATGTAATCCATCAGAGTAGAACCACCCTATAGAGTTTCCAAGGAGCACCTGGTAGATTCGAACTGCCAACCTTTTGGTTAGCAGCTATAGCCCTTAACCACTATGCCACCCAGATTTCTGTTTCTCCTTACTAATCATAATAAATACCAATTTATTATTCAGTCTCAGATGCTATTTTTCCCCCATTCACTTCTTAGCCCTTTTTCTTTCTTCTTATTAGAACTCGTATTTTTCTCTGCACTTTCCAATTACCCCCAAATTTGAGACCCTCCAAACATGTGGGATATGTATTTATATTCTGTAATTTTTTTATCTGTTTGTTTTGGTAAGCATTCTACCCTCTCCATTTTAATTTTTTTAACTTGAATTTTTTGTTAAAAAGTTTATTTTATTTTTATCATGTAATTGACTCACAGTGGAAAGGTTAATCTGAATGATCAAGGGGTGTTAATTTGTGGGTTAAAACGTGTTAAACAGTTTATATGAAGTCTGTTTAAGTCAATTAGAGAGTATAATGAAGATGTTTCCAGGGTGTTATGGAACCTTTAGAAGTTACCTTGAAATTCACTTGTTTGTATAAACCATGGCGCTTGGCTAAGCATGCTATGGTATTTAAATTTTTAAATGTAGGTAGATTCTAATAGCTAGGAATATGTCTAGATATTTAAAAGAAAAACTTGACTCTATTAAAGAAAACCTTGGCTTTTATTATAGGAAATTAAAGTCATGATTTAATTCATTGTTAAGAAAATGAAAAGCATAATTAGTAGCATTGTTATCTTTGTTACTGTCATATTTTTAATTCTAAAATAAATATTAGCTGGACTATATAACTACAAAAAGTTCTGATTTTTATTTGCTTCTTTGTTTTTTAAAACAAGATTGTTGTCATTGTCATAGGTCTTGAATACTAAGCAGTTCACATAAAAAGGTAGTACTGAAGACGTAAAATTCCATGCAGTTACTTAAAGAAATGATTTGTTTTTTCCCTCCGAAAGTATTGAAGTAATATTATAAAACATCTAATATCTTTGGTTAATATCTTTGAAATTTTCAAAATAGTTAATGTTATTGTGCACAGTTAACATTGTGCTCAATTTAAATAGTTGAATATAATTTTATCCTGTAAAAAAAAAATTTTTTTTTTTTTTGATAAGTATTAGTTAAGATGAATGAAGCATTGGAGTTTCAACAGTTCAAATCGACAGGAAATGTGAGGATAAAAATCAAATTTTAAAATATGTTCTTTACTTAACATCATGGTTAGTATAGTACTATTTTTTATTACTTGTGTCAGTTTACTAGTAATAAACCCATTTAGCATTTCAGCTTCTTGCAACCTTTTAGTTTAATTAATTTAGATACTGATGAAAAACAAGTTTTATATGCTAAAGAGATTTCTGCAATGATGGATTAAATGCCAAAATAATGAAACCACACAACGTAAAAAATATACTGAAGAAAAGATGTTTCCTGATGAATATTCCCAAAAAATATCATATTTTAAAAATATTTTAAGCATTTCACAGTATTACTTTTTAATTTGTTGTAGAAGTACTATGAGTACAGTCTTTTGTAGCTCATTAGTAATTTCTTTAATGAGTTTTTTTGTGTGATAGATAGGTAAAGTAACAGACAAATGACAGATTGTTTGCCTTTAATGATTTCCCTGTTTCAAGCCCATTACAAAGCAATTAGAAATCTGACAGCATTTTCACTCTGCATTACTGATCATCTAAAGTGATGAGGAATGAGAGGTGATGAATATTAATTGTATATTTTCATATGATTATCATAAATTATTACCTTGTCTGATTGCTGCAGGTGAAGCAGGAGCATTAGAGAAAAGCAGTCAAATATATTAGTTTGAAAGACTATATGGTTTTTATCTTTGTAGTGTAAACCCTGGCCTGCAATGCTAGTCTCTATGAATATTCCTCATAAACACTCAATTAATTATTTTTAGTTTTCATCTAATTTTGGAATAACTATTAAGTAAGGTTTTCTTATTTGAATACAGGAAAAGGAAAATTATTTCATAGTACAATCTACATAAAGGTATTTAAGTTCAGGATTTTAAAAATCTAATTTAGAAAATGAGATCAGTGAGTATTTTATAGGTGGTGCAGTGGTTAAAGCTCTAGGCTGCTAACTGAAGGGTTGGTGGTTTGAGCTCATCAGCCTCTCTGTGGTAGAAAGATGTGGCAGCCTGCTTCCAGAAAGATTTTCAGCTTTGGAAACCCTATGGGGTAGTTCTACTCTGTCCTTATAGGGTTGCCATGAGTTGGAATCGACTTGACAGCAGTGGGTTTGGTTTTCTCTGTGTGTGTGTGTGTGTATATATATTTACACACACACAAATATATATGTATGTATGTTATGTATATATATGTATATGTACATATATACATATGTGTATATATATGTGTACATGCCACATATACATTTATTGTTAGTTGCTATTGAGTTGGTGCTGATTCATGATGTACTTATATACAACAGAATAAAACATTGCCTGGTCAGAGAAAAGTCAGGTATCATAATTATAAGAGAAAATTATCTGTACAATGGGTTGAGACCCTACCATTTAGTAACTCAATTTAATAATATTTTTACTGGCTACACTTTCCAAATATATTACTCTTTATGTCTGGTTACCTCCCGAGATTCTGCTCTGCGGGGACTGCCTTCATCTATAGAGCAGGCCCAACTGATGCTCCTTACAGAATCAGAATGGTGATTCTCAATGTCCTTGATCCATTTCTGCAGGTATTCTTTCTCTTAGTTTTAGTCCATACTTTAAGTTGCTCTTTTCTGTAGCCCAGCCAATTCTCCTTTGCTTCCCTCTCCAGTTCTAACATATCACTAACCAGCATAGCTACTTGACTTTTGGCCAAACTCCCACTTCTTCCTTTGGAGGAATTGGTTTAGAAAGCATATGTATTTTTCCTATGACAGAGGACAGCTATTTGTACCTCAGTGCTCAGGAACCTGGGCTGTCCAACTGTCGCAGTGGGAGCAAACCAACATCTGAGAAAACAAACACTCTTGAATCATAAATAGCCTTATTTTTCCTGATACCAAGGGATCTCTGGAACACATTGCATAATGTCTAAAAAGTCTGTCATGGACAGTGCATGATGCAGAGCACAATACAAAAATAGGGACTAACTTTTATAATTAACATGCGCTTTCACGGGTTTTCTGTCTCTCTCTATCATCTATCTATCTATACATTTTTTTATCCTTTTAACAATCCTATGAGATAGGTAAGGCAGTTTCTATTATCATACACATAAAGAAATAAGACTGGGAAGGGGCAAAAGCAAGATTCAAACTCACGTCTGCTGCCTTTACACCTCTTGTGTTTTCTGGTCACACTACCTTAACTCCCATGCATGAAAACCCTTCTACTAAATAGCTAAGATTTTAGGAAATAGGATCTAAAGTTTTGATATAGGATGTTAGAGTTCTCCGTTCTATCTTTGCCTTTTACCCTTTTATTTAAACACAGAGAGAAAATAAACCAAAGAAAGTCAAGATTTACCTTAGATCTGGCTGAAAACTAGGAACTTCTTGACTCCATCCCAGTGACCTTTCAGTTATAGTGCACTGCCTTCATGTTTCCCAAAGTTCCAGGCTATTTTCTTTAGTTATTAAGATAAATGATTGATAACATTCTTAGCTTATATCTTAATATTCTCCCTTTTTTATCTTTTTTATTTAAAATTTTTTTTTGTTATACAATAGTTGTATGTGGCTTTTTTTTTTTATAATATAGATATCTCCCCTGAGCATTCTAGAATGCCCTGAGGTAAAGTGGGGAGAAAAACGGTATGGTTGCCTTGTGTTGAGAGAGCTGAGGGGAGGGAGAGGTTGGGAGTCGTTACTTGTCCCCATTTCCTTCTTGATGCACCAGTACAAATAATACCCGTGGGACACTCTTTCCTCCCTAGACTGAGTGCATCCCTAATTGTTTTTCCTCAGTATTTGCAATTAGAATGATAGTTAGGATCAGACAAAGTTTAGTGAACAACTTTTCTACCTAAATTATTTTAAATGGTGACAGAGGCTGGGAAAATAGGAGGGTTAGTTACATAATGAGGAGCAACAGTTATCCTGAGCTGATAGGCAGCTCATTTCAACATCCTGTTGGCCCTTGCTGGATCCTCTAATACAGGCTTCCTTTCCCAAGCAGAGTCTCTTCACCATCCTTTTGTTTCTAACCATTCCCTCCCCCGTCCCCGTGAACTCAGCCTGCTGGTCTTATGACATGGAGGCGTCTCTCCCTGAAAATTGGATTCTTTTCTTGACCCCACGTACTTGATCTTTACATTATCTCCTTTCTCCAACCAAATAACACTCTTCAAGTTTCAAGTGTTTTTAAGAGCATTTATGTTTTAAACACCACTCAGATACTTCTCATCATCCTCTCTCCACAAAGCCTTCACTCTTTCCCTTTCAAAATTTCTGCTTACATTGGATTTATATCTTGTCCCAGTATAACACCACTTAGTTGGAGCAAGTCATTGAAGATCCCTAGGGAAAATAAAGCTCAACAAGTTGGAAAGGAAAATAAGGAAATACATTTTTTAAATTTCAGAGATCTGAAGGACCTAATACAATGGAGTTAAAAAATAAAGGCCAAGGATCCTGACTGTCAGTCATCAATAAAGACATTTGGCTAGGCTCTGAAACAGGTCCTTAAGAGAGAAGAGATGTGTCAATAGCCGCTGGCTTAGCGTCGAAGCCAATTTTTTAATTCCTTTTCTCCTAGACCATTTTTTCCTATCTACTGAACTAAGGAAATGAACGAAAAGATTTGCACACAAAAATAGATTATACCTTTCACTTTTCACCTAATAATATGACCTGTTATTCTATCAGAGAAAGTTATTAAGTTCATGTGGCATATTTTGCTCTTCAGATACTATGCTAGTTGTTTTCCAGTGTTTTATGCTCTTCTAGGACTCGACGGATGGGCGTTTTTCACTGGGTTGAGTATTACTAATTGATATTCTAGCTTGTTTTTGCATGTTCTCAGAGTAAACTAAGCTATCTAATTAAAAAAATTGTTTTCCTCTTGTTTTAAAGATGGGTATGTTTTCCCTTTTGCAGGCCCCAAGGTCATTACTTCCATCACTATGATATGGTGAAAACAGAGGGAAGTAGTTGAAAGGAGTGAGAGGGAAGGGATGAAAAAGATGATATTCTTTTTTTAAGTAGTGATATTGTCCATCATTTTTTTTTAAGTCATTAATATTTGCTTAATATTTTAATTCATTCTCTGGAAGTCTTAAAGTTTAAATTAACTAGTCCCATCCCACTGCAGACAAAAAACTTGCAATGCACTTCTTGGAGACCGACTGTATATTTTCCATAGTCCTCAGTCATAGACATTTCTGTTTATATTTGGTTCTGTAAGCTGAATAATTTTCTTGTTATTATTCAGTACGTAAAGGAGGTCGAGTTACCTAGTATGGTGCCTCAACATGTCGAGCAGTTCACTATGCTTATTCTATTTATACTTGGAAGTTTAGCATTGCTGATTATTGGGTGTTGGGATTATAATCAAAGACTTATAAGTAAACATCAAACTCTAAGCTATAAGTGATCATTAAGAATAAGGCATTTACCCACCTGGAGCAAAGGAGAATGAAGAACACCAAAGACTCAAAGTAATTATGAGCCCAAGAGACAGAAAGGGCCACGTAAACCAGAGACTACATCAGCCTGAGACCAGAAGAACTAGATGGTGCCTGGCTACAACTTATGACTGCCCTGACAGGGAACACAATGGAGAACCCCTGAGGGAGCTGGAGAACAGTGGGATGCAGACCCCAAATTCTCGTAAAAAGACCAGACTTAATGGTCTGACTGAGACTAGAAGGACCCTGGTGGTCACGGTCCCCAGACCTTCTGTTAGCCCAAGACAGGAACCATTCCCAAAGCCAACTCTTTAGACAGGGATTGGACTGTACAATGGGATAGAAAATGATACTGGGGAAGAATGAGCTTCTTGGATCAAGTAGACCCATGAGACTATGTTGGTATCTCTTATCTGGAGGGGAGATAAGAGGTCAGAGGTGGTCAGAAGCTCTCTTTTCATGGACATGAAAAGAGAAAGTGGAGGGAAGAAGTGTGCTGTCTCATTAGGGGGAGAGCAATTAGGACTATATAGCCAGGTGTATATAAATTTTAGTATGAGAGACTGACTTGATTTGTAAACTTTCACTTAAAGGCCAATAAAAATTAAAAAAAAAAATAAGGCATTTAGGAAAAATATTGTCCAAAGCTGTAACCAACACTTTGATTTTGTGGAAATCATTAGATCCTGGAGGGTCATGTTCCTATACTCTGAAGAATACTGTAAATCATGGCCACATTATTTCAGCCCTGTCACCAAATTTATAGATAATAAATGCTTTGTGTTTATTATTATCTACACATGGCTCATCATCAGATGAAAACCATCTGTTACAAACATTTTATATTAAAATTAACACAGATATTATATCAAGTTAAATGGAAATTTACATGAACATTTAAGATTAAAGCCTAATATTCCAAAGAAATGTCTCATTTGTGACAATCCACTGGAGACTGTGCCGCCAGATAACCCTGGTGTAGGAAGAGGTCGCTCAGTGACTTGGGTGGAATATTTTGCCAAGTACTGGGTTCTAATTTATGTTTTTTTCTACCTGAATCAAGAAGACTTTGTCAAGACTGAAAATTGCAAAGAGGTAGCCATTACCTCACTTTATAAGTCAAGCTTACTGTAGTTGGCAAATTCATTATGGAAATTATATTGTCAAATTATACATGAAGTCTATGCAAGTTTGTAAGTTTGTATGAGTGTGTGTGTTATGTACAGTGTACAGATAGAGAAGGATAGAAAATAGGGACCCTTAAATTTATGCCAGGGAACAAAATGTGAATGAAGTAGTCATTCTAACTTTAACTGCTAACTGGCAAAATGAAAACCATAATCCACCAGGTTGAGTTAAACCTGATCCAATCTAAATGCCAAGTAGCAACAAAAAAGGGACTATTTCTTCCTCGTTCCTAGAGGGCTACATCATCTTTTGCTTCAGATTCCAAGTAATTTATAGTAATGAAAATAGCTGAGTGTAGTTAGCTGAATGTAGGTGGATATAAGATTTCTCTGAGGATTTATTAAGCCAATCATGTTATTATTAAATGGTCTCTTAAATTAATTTCAAAAACTGATTTATTTGTTTGGATATTGAGCTGTACATTGTAGATAGGAAATTAAGTCATCCTTTCCCAGTATATGGAATGTGATGACTTGATTGAAGTATAAAGTTGCTTGTGTTGAAAGCTTACTACAGTTAAAAGCTCTTACTGATGTTGCTACATTTTCCAACTGTGAGCTCATTGAAGGCAGTTCTTTTGCCATGGTATTTTCATCATGTTCATGTTGAATCCAGTTATATTTGAACTTATTTACTTTTCACATTGAGAATCTTTGCCCATCAAAAATATGATGATTATTACTGTCTATCACTATTTACAAGGAGCCCTCGTGGCACAGTGGTTAAGAGCTTGGCTGTTAACCAAAAGGTGGTGGTTCTAACTCTCCAGCAGCTCTGTGGGAGAAAGACGTGGCAGTCTGCTTCCATAAAGATTAAAACTCATTGCCATGGAGTCAATTCCTACTTGATTACAGCCTTGGAAACCTTATGGGCAATTCTACTCTGTCCTTTAGTGTTACTACAAGTTGGAATCGATTCAACGGCACCGGGTTTGGTTGGTTTTGGGTCATTATTTACATTAACAAATGATTTTTCTCTTCAATAAAAGTAAATAGGATCCTGCATATGCATGATGAGGCTGTTTCTAACGGCTTTTTCTCTTGTCCAGTAGTTCAGTCACTCCTTAGCCATTACAGCATGTGGTTTCTTATCAAAGAGGGAGCACAGGGTGAGCCCTAGTGCACAGATTTGTCACTTTGCATTTGGCACCTTTTTTTTTTCTAGCAGTGATCTTTTAAAATTTTTAAACTTTCACTCCTTGGAGAACGTTACATAATAGTGTTATGGAGGCAAATTGGAAGCCTATATTTATGTACTCATATTAGAAGAATTTGTTTCCTAATCATAGCTGGGCAACTTTTCTGTTGTTTTGGTTGGCTTACTGCTATTTTTCAAAAGATGTCAAGTTTTGCGTTGTGGCTTACAAAACTGCATCTCTCTCCAACCCTAAAAAATGTATTTTAAGCATTGTTAAGCACTAAGTATAAAATTCTGAAGTCTTTAACAATATACTACATTTTGTGTCATCTGTGGTACTTGTGGAAACCTGGTGGCGTAGTGGTTAAGTGCTGCGGCTGCTAACCAAGAGGTTGACAGCTCAAATCCACCAGGCGCTCCTTGGAAACTCTATGGAGCAGTTCTACTCTGTCCTATAGGATTGCTATGAGTCAGAATCGTTTTGGTTTGGGTTATGGTACTTGTAAACAGGAAGGTTGTATTTTAATAAGGAGAGAGGGGAAAGGAAATAACCATTTGAACTCCAGTTTTGCACTTTGATAAAAATGTTTTCAGATCATTTATTCAAGTAGTAGCTCCTGGGTTGTCATTAAAATTCTGGTGGTTCTTTGTAATCAGCAGAGCTTTCCATGGCCGAGTGCCGTATTTGATGCATGTGAATAATAAACTTATACAAAATAAAAGGAAATTTCATGCTTGGGAGCAAAAGAAGTTCGTGTGCTTTTACCCTTACTTTCAGAAACAGTGTCCATTAAAGTAATATAGAGTGAAAGGAGTTTTTCCTGTCTTCATTTTGGAAAATCACATAAAAATATTAAGACTTCCCACATAACATTTAAAAACTTTTTTGAGCCTGTTCCCTTACAACATGACAATCTTTTATTTCTAAGAATTATGTCTCTCTTTCTAGAAGAGAGCTAAAGTGAGGATTGAATAATCTTTTACATATAAAGTGTGCATATTTATGAAAAAGGTGGATATATTTGAAAAATTGCATGTATTTTTATGCTGCTATTTACTTGTTACTATGGCAACCACCACACTGCCTAGTATTTATGTTGTCTAAGATTCAGCACACCTTTTCAAAGAAATAAATATGCCAGAACCTGTTATTGTATTTACTTTGGTGTTTAGAAAAATATTTATTCTAATGCATATTTTTGAAGAAAAGTAACAATAAATAATGTAAACTTCAGCCTGGCTTAAATGGCACCTTTTCCTGTAGTATGGTTTTAAAATCAAAATAATTACATTTTTTCTTATCCTTGTTATAAAAATCAGAAGAGTCAAAATAATTTTTAAAAACTCACAAATCAGTCTTGAAATGTAGCCTCTTGATTTTTCTTATTTTTGTATGACTTAATATTTTGATTCGTAACACATTTCTGAAAATGTAAAACATGAACACTTAGACAAAATGCTTCATGCTAGCTACATAAATCAGAAAATGCAAATAGTTTGTATTTCTGATTGAAGATGGTTCTTTAACATTTGTGAATAATAGATTTATATTTTATATTTGAAATGAAAGGCTCTTATTTTTGTTTAATTATTTAAATAGTTTTCTGACATGTGTGATACATAATATAATTTTTTAATGTTAAACATCAGAATGGAAATTATGAAGCATAAAATCAGACATGTTTCATGTCACGTATTACCTGTTAAGAAAAGCTGCAATACAACATTTAAGTACAACAGAATAGTGAGCATATTGTCTCTGATAGTTGTAAACAGGATGGATCTACATTTTCACAGTTTATGTTGACAGTATTTTTGTGGGAAATGTAATTATCAAATGAATTATAACATGTCTTAGTATTAAGATTATTAGTAGTAATTTTAATTGCCTTTTTCAAGATAATTGGATATGTTCTCATAAGTGTATGGGAAAGGGGGCATTGGGCTAATTAGATATTTTGAACTCGGTTATCTTTAAAATATCTAGAAGTTTAACATATATATACTGTATTTTAGAAATTTTCTCTTTTAATTAAACATTTTTCTAAGTAGAATTAAAATAACTTATCATCCATCAATTCTCACATATTATCCCTGGATATTCCTCCTTGAGTACTGATATGATATAAATAAATAAACAATGGTAATTTTAAAAACAAATTTTTTACTACCAGGTAGAACATTATTCTAAAACTGGCAAAGTTAAGAAATAATATTTTATTCCAGTGTTGGGTGGTGTTAGATGGACTTTCATAAAACATATTTCTGGTAGTTTTAGAAATTGGTACTTTTTTAAAAAGCAATTTAATTTGGAAATACACACTGACAGCCTTAAACTTGTTCATACACTTTGATCCAGGAATTTAACTTTTAGAACTTTGTCTTAAGGAAATATTCAGTGATAGAGTCAAAGATGTGTATACAAGGACCACAGCTTTATTTATAATCGGAAACATTTAGAAGTGTTTGAACCAACTAGTTAGGATTTTAAACAGATAATAAAAAATTGTGTTCTCAACAAATATCTAATAACATAAGAATATTCTCATTAAGGGAATACAGCTGTATATAAACTGTATATTTAGTATGGTCACAGTTTTGTTTGAAGAAAGACTGTACCTATAAAGTCAGAGATGAAAATCTGAGAACAAATATTCAAAAAATTTTAATGGTGGTTAACTCCAAGGGTAGGAGATTGTAAGGGATTTTTTTTTTTTTTAAATGCTTTTCTCTTTAATCTTAGCATGGGCATTTCTACAAATAACTCCACTTAACATCATTCAAATTGTTTTAATAATATACATTAATTAAAATTATGTTTACATTCATTATCTTGAAACTTCAACTAGTGGAGTAACTATATTTTCTTGTTCAACATTAATTGCCCATTGTCTTTTTTAGAGTCTGAAAGATAGCCGGTACCGAATAAATATTTGATGATTAGCACATTTAGAGGGCCACAGGATGCCTTGTTTATTTTTAAGTAAACTTGATTTGTTTACCATAACAATAGGTGATGAAGATATGTAAAGTGATAAGAATACATAAGAACTGCTGTGCTAACTGTACTTCTGTTAGAATACAATAAGGCAAAAGCTAGATGACTAGATTTATTCTAGGGCATTTTGTTTGTATCATTTTAAAATTATAGCTATTAAAACATACAAGCAAAAACTTTTATCATTGAAATTCTGACAGGAAAAATAACTTGAGAGTCTGTTACCCCAGTCCTTAGCTAACTCCCCCTTTTTTTCAATCAAGCTATTATTTTTATATAATCAGTTTTGATAATGTAAGTTTCCTTAGGAACACAACTATTATATTATAGAAGAGTAGATTTCTATAGAAGTAGACTTCCTTTTGTTGCAAAATTAATTTTAGAAAGAGTAATTGGCAATCTAGCTGATATATATGTGGTTTACATGTTAACACAACACCAAAAAGAGATTCAATGAAGAAATCATGTCTTCTTTCACGAATTGGATGATCAGCTTTCTGGGCCAGCTCTGTGGGAGATGGGTCTTTACAAAATGAGGGCAGCCTTCCAGTTGTCTCCTAATAAGTTTGAGTATAGCAGCTTGAAGAAAGCCACTTAAGTAGCAACTTATATGATCTCTGGAACCAAGGGTCATTATCTTGACAATATCTTAATATACCAGAGGTTTATAAGTATACCTGGAGGGTAAAGTGGCTTCTGTTGTGGTGGTATGGAGATTTTTTTTTGTTTTGTTGTGGTGGGGAGGAATGGCAGTTAAATCAGTGAGGCCAAGTTGCATGGTGGGAAATATGGTATTCAGCTGTTGGAACCTGCAGAAGTCTTCCAGGGACAAATATACCCTATTGCTGGGTGGAATATGGGCAAGACCTCTACCAAAAGGCTTCCAAATATGCACTATTTGGGACTGGTCTTTGGGCAACCTCAGACCCTTCACCAATTAAGTATGTACCAGCTAACTGTGCTGGAGGAGCCCTGGTGGCACAGTGGTTAAGAGCTCAGCTGCTAATCAAAACGTCAGCAGTTCGAATTCACTAGCTGCTCCTTGGAAACCCTATACGGTAGTTCTACTCTGTCCTATACGGTAGTTTTACTCTGTCCTATAGGGTTGCTATGAGTCAGAATTGACTTGATGGCAACAATTTGGTTTGGTTTTTGGTTATCTGTGCTGGAAGCTGGTGAACACTGACCTAAAGCCTTTTAAGCTGATAACAGTCTCATAGTTCCCTGTCTTTACTTGTGCCTCTCTCCCACATGTGTGCCTTCCTCTGTTCTCTGTAATATCCATCCCACTAGAAGACGCCATGTAAGTTTTAATATTCAGTTCTGATATAGAAGCTAAAACCAATGAGATGATGAAACTTACAAGAAATGTTGAGCATAGGTATAGTAGGTTAGCTAGTAACTTAGGAGATATAGCTGGAAGTCAGGATGTGTTAAGTATGGATAAAGAGTAAGCAGGTAGTTTGAGAAACAAGGCAGAATTCGTAAGAATTATATATAGTAGTTAAGTTAGTAACCTGTGAAACATGCCAAGATAAACAGAATATCTGAAATATATGGTAGTATAAACAAGTGTTTATTTACTCAGTAGAAAGAGATGGAAAGACTAGATCATGATCTTTTTACTTCTGGGCTAACAGCTGTGTCATTCCTAAATTGGCCACCTACAGATGATGACATCCAGCATGGTCTCATTCTGTACTGTACTGTACCCAGAGTGCTGTAACAAAGAAATGCAAATAAAACCTATAGCAGTTCAGCAAATTAATTGGCAATTTATAGCTTTGGCCAGGTATACCTACCCTTTTGTCTCTCTTCTTTTTTTTGTACGTGCCATTGACCACTGGCACCTTATGTCTGTGGGCTACCTTGCTCAAATCTCTCCATGTAAACATGCCATCATGGCATAGAGAAAGCAGAGAACATAAATATCATGTAACCCAGAGTTCAGATAGGGTTGTCCTGCCATTCACATCCTATCCTAAGGCTGTTAACCTACATCATCACTTTCTCCTTGTTTATCACTATGTGTTTTAAATCGATTTAGCAAATTACATGAATCAAACATTTTAAATTGGCCTGTATACCTTCTGGGATAGCTTGCCTGGTAGTGTCCTGGAAGGCTACCATTACCTCAAGGTAATTTTCCACTTGACAGCACCCTTCATTTTGAACTTCAGTAACCTTTCGTCACAATCTGGGATCTTGAACTAATGCATCCAGTCAGCACTATCTGGTTTAGGGATCTGGAATAAGTTATGAAAAGAATGTTCAAACATGGTGATTCTGTGGCCATTAAGCACCTGGCACACTGTCAAGGAATTGTGAGAATCTGTCTCTCACCTCTAGAATGAACCCTTCCTTTAGGCAAGCCCAGGTAAATTAAGCAAGTCCCATTTTTCCTGGGAGAGGAGTAGAAGGGTGTCTGTGTCAGCTGCCCCACTTATATCCTTCCGTTATTCATAGCTGAGGGCACAGGTACTTATTGCCTAGAACAATGATCTGAAAATATTTTTTGTCAAGTACCCCATAATAGAGTTTTGAAAAAGTGTGTATTCTCTTGTACAGTTTTAAGTTGACATTTAACATTTTTCATGATAAGTTTAAATAGTTGGGAAAATGTTATTTCTAATATACTACCGGGAATCCCTGCATTGCGCAAACAGTTATGCACCTGGCTACTAGCCAAAAGGTTGGCAGTTCAAACCTACCCCCAAGGCACCTTGGAAGACAGGCCTGGAGATCTGCTTCTGAAAGGTCACAGCCTGGAAAACTCTATGGAGTAGTTCTACTGTGCACACATGGGGCCGCCATTAGTCAGAATTGACTTGAGGGCAACTAATATCAACAGAATCACTCTAAATGTTTTAAAACAAGAGTGTTCCATCAATATTTTAAATGTATCTAATAGAATATGGAGCCCTAGTGTTATAGTGGTTAAAAGCTCAGCTGCTAACCAAAAAGTCAGCAGTTCAAACCCACCAGCTGCTCCTTGGAAACCCTATGGGGCAGTTCTGCTCAGTCCTATAGGATTGCTATGAGTTGGAACTGATTAGATGGCACCTAACAACAACATTATCTAAATTCCATATGATTTTTAAAAAACGTTTTGTTATGAACATTGTCAGACACAAAATGAAAAATAGTAAAATGAATTCTATGTAGTCGTTACCCAGATTAAACCACCATCAACTTTCTTCCATTCTTATTTATACTCCCTTTCCTTTTTTCTTCTTGGAATATTATAAAGTAAATTCCAATCCTGTTTTACTCATAAATACAGATAAAATTTATCAAAATAAGACATGTATTTTTACCAAATCAGATCAGCATTTCCATAATATCAGGTAATACCCAGTTCGTGTTCAAATATTCCCACTTGTCTCAAAAATATCTTAGACAAGTTAGTTTGTTCAGATTAGGATCCAGCCAAGGTTTATTCATCACATTTGTATGATATGGTCCTTAAGTCTCTTCATTTATAGCATTCACCCTCTTCTCTGTTTTCCATGCCATGTCATTAACATGTTTTTTTTTTTTTACCTCTTAATATTCCTCATAAACTAGAAGTTAGATGTATAGATGTATAGACTTGATTAAATGTAATGTTTATGGCAAGAATGCTTCATAGGTAGGTCTCTGTTTATAATTCCTGTGGCATCACATCAGGTGAAACAATTTTTGGTTGTCTTATTTTTAAGGATGTTAATACTGGTGAATGTAAAAGTGATGTCAGCCATATTCATTATCCCTTCATCTAATGATGACAAATGTTACTGAACAAATGTTGTTAGTTGCCATTGAGTCAGCTCCTTATGTACAGTGGAACAAAACATCACCCAGTCCTGTGCCATCTTCTCGATCGTTGGTATATTTGAGTCCATTGTTGAGGCTATTGTGTAAATCTATCTCATTGAGGGTTTTCCTTGTTTTCACTGACGCTCTACTTTACCAAACATGAATTCCTTTTCTAGTGATTGGTCTTTCCTGATGATGTGTCCAAAGTATCTGAGCCAAATTCTCTCCATCCTCACTGTTAAGGAACATTCTGGTTATTGTCTTCTAAGACTGATTTGTTCGTTTTTCTGGCCTGGATCCATTATTTCATTTCAGTTTGAAAAATGGTAATTTTTTTAATTCTTTTATCCTGTCTACATTTATTAGCTGTGATTCTTCTATAAAGAAGAATTCTCTCTCGTCACCTCTGGCTATTCTGAATTATAGCCCATTCAGGAAGGCAGAAAAAGTACTTGATTCTTTGAATTCTTAATTTTTCAGAATAATAAGTTGGTGCTCTAGCAATCTCTATAGGTGACTAATGGAATAATGAAGCTTTAAAATTTTGGTTTAGTATCATTAGGCAGTCATGAATTTTTATATATTTGACACGTTTTAATATTTTACGTTTATTTATTTTTTATGTTCAGAGTTCCTATCTTTGGCCAATGAGATTTCCATCAAATTTATTTGTATGTCCTTTAGACATGCCCCACTTGTTTTTGATAGCTTCCTTGCTTTTAGAAATGAGAAAATGTCCCACGTTCATTGGTGCGTTTCTAGCCCCAGACCTAAATACTATGATATTTCATATCCACAATAATTTATTTTAAAACACTAACAAGCTTTTCTTCAACAGTTAGCAATTTTACATCCTTTATTTTTTCTCCTTGAACTTATATTTCCATTCAGTTTCTTCCATAAGGTTTTATCTTAATGTAACATACTTTTATCCTTGAATGTCTCTCATGGCCATTCTATCATACTTCTCTGCAATGACGAAAAATTAAATTAAAAAAAATTTCTTGTGATCATAAGGTTATAAGTGTTAAAAATTTCTTCAGTATTGAGTGTTCACTGTAATTACTAGTACTGTACAGTTGTTCAAAGCAGCATGATATTTTACTATTTCTTATACCTATTAAACATAAAAAGCTAAAGTTATTGGAAATACATATGTTAATGATATAGACTGGTAAAGGGGCATTTACTGTTTTTTGATTAAAGAAATTGTGGAGTTGTCCCTTGTTTTGAGGCCAGACAATTTTACATTTTGGGACATAAGAGGAATGCCTTTCTTTCGTAAAATGAAAGAACGGAGATTGTGCATGGACAAACTATAGTTGGGACAGGCAGCTTCTTGGACCAATGGATTTTAGGAACGCTTATATATATGGAAGACAGTGATCCACACTTAAATGCTGTCCTTGCATGCCTCTTGAAAAGTCTCCACATATCACTGTTATTGGTGCCAGTGCTCCAATTTGAAGGCCATTAAGCCTCAGCTGGAAACCCTGGTAGCATAGTGGTTAAGTGCTACGGCTGCTAACCAAAGGGTTGACAGTTCGAATCTGCCAGGCGCTCCTTGGAAACTCTATGGGGCAGTTCTACTCTGTCCTATAGGGCCACTATGAGTCGGAATCGACCAGACGGCACTGGGTTTTTGGTTTTTAAGCCTCAGCTCTCAATAGCGACATGTAGTACTTACTACGTTATGGGCATATCAATTTTATGAGGTGGTGTAATCTAGCATCAAGGCCTGTCTACGTTCAGGAGGAGGAATGAGAATCAGAATCAGCATAAAGCTGGTTCCTATGAGGTGGAAACCAGACATACCTCTACTTTCCAACTTTTCACTGTTTGTGACATCTGCCCTCCTCCCCATGGCACTCTCTACTTCTCTGCTGGCTTTGATAATTCCTTGCAATGGCCAAAAGAACTCACTGACTGTGCTAACAATTATGTGGTTTATTAGGAAAGTAACAGGCTACAACTCGTGATCAGGATCAACTTGGAAGTAACAGATTACAACTCAAGAGACAGGATACAGTTTGTCAATTAGAACAGCTTTCAACCAAGAAAGCACTTAGCTTCTTCTCGACTATGTCTGCAGACAGATCCTTTTCTTGGCCGTGCCCATAGGGAGGGTCTTCTCTCAGCCCTGCCAGCTGGTGACCCTTCTCTTGGCCATGCCATCTGACGACCCTTCTTTTGGTGGTGCCAGCCAATGGCCTCTCCCACCGGGCCCGTCTCAGCCTCTGCCCTGCTCAGGCAAGTGTTACAGCTCTTTAGCTCTACCCGCATTTCTCTGGTGGGCTCTGCTATGCTTGCTGCTGCTTCTTTCCATCTTCAGTGTTACAGCACTCTCTCCTGGGTCTAGGAGGTTCTCAGTGCAGGGACCCCAGGACATGCTCTGCTCAGACTATTCTTGATGGTAGTAAGGTCCCACTCAACCTCTGTGGGATTGGCCCTTATATTCAATTTCAAGGTGTCGCCCTCCCAGCCAGACCATGAACTGACCAATCCCTTCCCCTTGGTAGACCACGAGTCACCTAATTTGCATAGCAAATGGACAACCCCCTGCAAGATGCATAGAATAGACCAATCACAGGGAATGCTATGGCCCAACCAATTGCTTTTGGCAGAATTATAAACCCAAGGCCAGAAAGGCCATATATAAGAGAAACCCATTGCACTATAGGTGAGTATTATTTTCTCCATTTTACAGACGAAGAAACTAAAGCACAGAGAGGTTATATGACTCGTCCAAAGTGACACAGCTAGTAAGTGGGCAGCAAGGATGTAAACTAGACAATCTGCTTCCAGAATCCAGGTTCATAACCACTACACTCAAATGTCCTTTTTCAGAATGGGTGGAAGAGCAGATCTAGGGATGTTCCTGAGAGGAAAGAGCATATTCACATATACTTGTTAAGAAACGCGAAGTGAAGAGAAATCGTGTTTTTTCGGTATAGTGGTGAATAAACAATGCATGGGTAAACAAACATAAGTCAACGCCTTTGTGCTATATCATGATACCGTAGTACTCTGTGTCTGTCCAATTGGGATTAACACATTTTTATTTTTTTAATTTCTAATGAACAATTTGTTCTCACTTAATTAGTAATATGCAAGAAAGTTATCTGAAAACCTGTTGTATTCTGCATATGCTACTTATAAATATAGTCTACTTTTAGTGAGGATGGCATTGTTTTTATAGTAATATTACAGACAAATATTGCATTTAATAATGGTAATGATTTCACACTTATAAAACCGTTCTACCTAAAAGCATCCTGAAATGGGTTAACTATTTTACTTGGGGAAAAAAAAAAAACTACACCTGTCACTAAAATGATTACCTCTTTCTCTGAAAATTTGGATTGTAATGATGCCTAAGTGAAAAGTACAACTATTGCTGCATTTCAAGAGACATTTTAATAGTTAAGTACAGATTTTATTATCTAATAATTGTATTATATTAGATAATAATTATTTAAAAAACCCATAAATAATATATATAATACAATTATTTATGGGTTTTTTAAATAATAAATATACTAGAACAGTCAAGGGATTTTATTCTGCAAGGTGATTTACTCTCATCGTATAATTTTCCCTTGCTAAAAAAAAAAAATTTTTTTTTTTTTTTATACAGCTAGATTTTCACATATAAGCGTTCCCCAATTTGGAACCTATGAAATTATTCAACAGGCAGTGGTTCTTAATGAAGTTTGAGAAGAACCAGCCATCCTATTGTGAGAAGCATAAAGGAGGAAGGAAAGTATGAACAACTGCCCTTTGGTCTCCAGTTGAAATACCAGGGGAGTGCTGGGCAGAGAAATACACCTTCTACTATAAAACTATGTAGAGATATTTCTTAATTTGATTTGGATTAAGATTCACCTAATATTTGTTCTTTTAATTTTTTGAAAAATAATATTTTAATGTGTTTTTGGTAAATGTTTACAAAGCAAATTAGGTTCCCATTTGACAATTTCTACATAAATTGTTCAATGACAGTAGTTACATTTTTCACAGTGTGTCAACATTCTCTTTGATTGTGCTCCGGTTGTTCTGTTTCCAGTACTCTAGTTTCCCTGTCCCCTTCTCATATTTGCTTTAAAATAATTGTTGACCTTTTGGTCTCATGTAAATGGTTTTTTAATGGCACATCGTACTCATGGATAATATCTGTTATTTTGTGTGCCAATCTGTTATTTTGCTAAAAGGTGACCTCAAGGGGATACTTTCTGTTCAAGGGTTAAATTGTGTCTCAGGGCAATGGTCTCAGGAAGTCTTCCAGTCTCAACTGGTCCAGTAAGTCTGAACTTTTTAAGAATTTGCATTCTGTTCCACATTTTTCTCCTGTTCTAGTAGGATCCCTCTGTTGTGTTCCTGATCAGAGTGGTCGGTAGTGGTAGCTGGGCATCATCTAGTACTTTCACCTAATGCTTATTATCTGTCTACTATGTGTCAATCACTGTGCCAAATGATTTCACATTCATCATTTTATTTAATCTTCCTAACAACGATGAGGATAACCTTCTTTTGCAGATGAGAAGACAGGCTCAGAAAGGTTATGACACTCAGTGTCATATCAGACTTTCACATACCGAGAAAGTGACAGAAAAAGTGATCTTTCTCTTATGTGTAATAGGTGTAAATTCCTCTGTAACAGGGTTGTAAATTATATTTCTTTTATTCTTTCATATACAAAAACAATTGAAGGATTCTATGGGCAAAATATTGAATGACACAGGAAGCATCAAAAGAAGATGGAAAGAATACAGAGTCACTGTACCAAGAAGAAATGGCCAACATCCAACCATGCTGGGGTAGCATATGATCAAGAACTGATGGTACTGAAGGAAGAAATCCAAGATACACTGAAGGCTTTGGCAAAAAACAGGAATTGAGAGAATACCAACTGAGATGTTTCAACAAACAGATACAATGCTGGAAATACTCATCTATGCCAAGAAATTTGGAAGACAGCTACCTGACCAACCTAATGGAAAAAATCCATATTTATGCCCATTCCAAAGAAAGTGATCCAATGAACTGCAGAAATTAGTGAACAATGTTATTAATATCACATGCAAGTAAAATTTTGCTGAAGATAATTCAAAAACAGTTGCAACAGTAAATTGCCAGAAATTCAAGCTGGATTCAGAAGAGGACGTGGAACAAGGGATATCATTGCTGATGTTAGATGGATCTTGGCTGAAAGATGTTTACCTGTGTTTTATTGACTATGCAAAGTCATTGAACTATGTAGGTTGTCATAGATTGAATTGTCTCCCACCCGAAATATGTGTCAACTTGCTTGGACCATGATTCCTGGTATCGTGTGGTTGTTCTCCATTTTCTGATTGTAATTTTATGTTGAGAGGATTAGCGTGGGATTGTAACACCACCCTTACTCAGATCACCTCCCTGATCCAAGGTAAAAGGAGTTTCCATGGGATGTGGCCTACACCACCTTTTATCTCTCAAGAAAGGGAATCAGGTGGAGAGTTGGGGACCTCAAACCACCAAGAAAGCTGCACCAGGAGCAGAGCACGTCCTTTGGACATGGGGTCCCTGTGCCTGAGAAGCTCCTCAAACAGGGGGAGATGGATGACAAGGACCTTCCTCCAGAGCTGACAGAGAGAGAAAGCCCTGAGGACAAGGACTTTCCTCCAGAGCCAACAGAGAGAGAAAGCCTTCCCCTGGAGCCGACACCCTGAATTTGGACTTGTAACCTACTAGACTGTGAGTAAATAAATTTCTCTCTGTTAAAGCCATCCACTTGTGTTATTTCTGTTATGGCAGCACTAGATAACTGAGACATAGGTCTTAACAAATTATGGATAACATTATGAAAAATGGGAATTCCAGAACACTTAATTGTGTTCACGGGGAACCTGTACATAGACCAAGAGGCAGTAATTCAAACAGAACAAGGGGATACTGCATAGTTTAAAATCAGAAAGTTGTGCTTCAGTGTTGTATCCTTTCACCATACTTATTCAATCTGTATGTTAAGCAAATAAATCCAAGATGCTGGACTATATGAAGAACTTGGCATTAGGATTGAGGAAAGACTCGTTAATAACCTGTGATATGTAGATGACACAACTTTGCTTGCTGAAAGTGAAGAGGACTTGAAGCACTTACTGATGAAGATCAAAGACTACAACCTGCAGTATGGATTACACCTCAACATAAAGGAAACAAAAAGCCTCACAACTGGACCAATAAACAGTATCATGATAAATGGAGAAAATATTGAAGTTGTAAAGGATTTCATTTTACTTGGATCCACAATCAATGCTTATGGAAGTACCAGTCAAGAAATCAAACGATGTATTGCATTGGTCAAATCTGCTGCAAAAGAATTATATGCATATAAAAAATGGGCAATAAATAAGGAAGACTGAAGAAGAATTGATGCCTTTGAATTATGGGGTTGATGAAGAATATTTAATGTACCATGTACTGCCAGTGGAATGAACAAATCTGTCTTGGAAGAGGTATAGCCAGAATGCTCTGTAGAAGAGAGGATGGCAAGACTTTGTCTCACATACTTTGGACATGTTATCAGGAGGAACCAGTCCCTGGAGAAGTACATCATGCTTGGTAATGTAGAGGGTTACCGAAAAAGAGGAATACTTTCAATGAGGTCGATTGATATAGTGGCTGCAACAGTGGGCTCAAAAATAGCAATGATTGTGAGGATGGTGCAGGACCGGACAGTGTTTCATACTGTCGTACAGGGTCGCTTTGAATTGGAACTGGCTCGATGGCAGGTAACAACATATCCAAAATTAGCAGCAGTCTAACACTGTACTCTTTGAGTTTCATGTCTCCCATTGATTAAGAACCTTAAGAGTTAATGTAGTTCAACAGGGGAGTCCTCTAGATGCCCTCTCTCAAGTAAGGAAGCTCCCTGGAGTTAGTCAGTTGGTCTGTTGGTGTTATTGGTGATGTTGCTTTCACTGTTGCCATAGCTTCTTGCTGACACACATCACCACTACTGATCCTCTTCCAACCATCACTAAGTCTGCTGGCCCATGCTTCCAGAAAGTTTTTGTGTCTCCACTTCCAGATTAGGCTGTCATGGTCTTTGAAAGAGGATAACTGGATCCCTGTAATACTGTGCTCAAATAGAGTGTACTTCAGTGGGTTCACCAGATTTATCTTATAGTACCTAGCCTTTCAAGTCAATCTCTCTGTCACACACACACACACACACACACACACACACATACACACACACATACACACTCTCCACCCCACAGCCATTTTCTTCCAAGATCTCACTTCACCAGAGTAGTTTTGCTGGGGTGGGTTTTTCTATTGCCAAACAAACTCTTGGTAATCTTTTTTATACCCCGAGAAATACACAACTAAAGACAGTCACGTCACTTTGTAATGCCCAAGGTACAAAGAGCTCATTTTCTTTTCTTTCTCTAGCAATTTAACTTGAAAGCCTATTAAGTGTAGAATTTGAAAATGCAAAAAGGCCCATGCATTATCTCTGGGGAGTAGAGCACAGGATCTCAGAAACAGGAAGGCCTACTTAACCTTGGAATTGGAGCTAGAGGAGGAAATGCCTTTCATTCTTCCTTGAAGAGTAAAACATCTTTTCATGGAGAGAAAAACAAAGACCTTTGGTACCTTCTTTAAAAAAGCAACAATAAAATTAGTCTTTGGTGAGTCATACAGATACATATACAATTATAGAATGGTACCATCTCTTTTAAAGAGGAGCCTTTTTATATTTAGATCAGTAACTATATATCTTGATTTGCCTGGGACAGACCCAGTTTGGATAGTAAATACTTGGCCACCTCAGATATACAGAATTAACATAGAAATTTTGCCTAAAAGTATCTGTAAGGAACCCTTTCTTCTGTGATTCCAATGTTGCTGAGGTGGATAAATATGTTCTTGGCATCTGAGGTTGTAACTTAAAATGCAGGTTTCCTCATTGATTTATTTAACAAGTATTTATTGCATACCTACTATGTGGCAGGAACTGTGTTAAGCACTGTGACTACAAAGTGAAAGGATGGACTAGCCCCAGCTCTCATAAAATGGTTTTCCACTATAATATTATTGGAGTGACGTTTCATATATTACTAGGATTTATTAGAGGAGCCAGGGAAATCAACCAATGTATATATTTGTTTCCATAGGAAAATTCATTCTTAGTTTAAAAAATCGACACATAAACTGTTGGAAAATGGAAGAAAGAAGTCTATTTCACTGTACCACATTGTCTTCTCCTAAACCTTTCACACTGTAAGAAGAGCATGAGGAAATGTCTGGTGACTGGGAATAAGTACAGTGTGCAGGATGTTAAGAAAAGCTTACATTGGGGAATAGTAAGAGAAGAGGTTATGTCTTGCATATATGAATGTCTGGAGGGCTGGTATATTGCTCTTGGGTCCTTCTACTTTGTTGCTATGCTGTAAGTGGCTTCCAGTTCCAAAGTTAACTCATGGTCACAGATAGCTGATCTAGCTTTAACCATGATTACATTCCAGACATCAAGAAGAACGAAGGGTGAAAGTCATACCCCCTACCCCCTTTCTTTAGTGACACTTAACAGAAGTTACATAAACCACATCTGCTTACATTCTACTGGCCAGAAATTAGTCATGTGGCCATGTTGCTATTCCTAGCTGCATAGAGAACTTTAGCTGGATACTCTAGGGCTCTAAAAGACAAGAACATATTTTAGAAGACAGCTAGCAATTTCTTCAACAGTACAAACTTTGAGACTCCAAAACATCTTTGGTGAAAACTTCTTCTTGTACATAGGATGTAATCACCAACTCCCCAAGACAGAAAACTCTAAATACAATCCCTTTAAATATAGTTCAAAATCCAGGTTGTTTGATTGCTGCACGCTCCTCTTAAATCCAGGTAACTTAGTAACCTATAAACTAAATCCCAATGCATCTGCCCCATCATACCCAATATACAATGGATATACATTTGGAAAGGAAAAAAAATACAGTTAACATGACAATCACTTATCCCGAAACCAGAAAAACCAAGTTGTTGTCATCAAGTCGGTTCTGACTCATTGCATCCCTATAGGACAGAGTAGAACTGCCCCATAGGGTTTCCAAGGAGTGGCTAGTGGATTTGAACTGCTGAACTTTTGGTTAGCAGCTGTAGCTCTTAAACACTGCACCACTGGTCCCTAAAAAACCAAACCCACTGCTGTCAAGTTGATTCTGACTCATAGTGACCCTAGTGGTTATCAGTCCTGTTGAGTGGGAATTATAGAAGCTTCCTTCAGTGGCAATGCAGTAAGTTCCTTGGCTATCCATCTGGCTATCCCTAATTCATATGCTACCACTTCTCTGTCAGTTTGTCGTACTGTGGTGACATGTGTGTTGCTGTAATGCTGGAAATTATGCCACTGATATTTCAAATACCAGCAGGGTTACCCATGGTTTGGAAAGGTTTCAGCTAAGTTTCCAGACTAAGACAGATTAGGAAGAAGGACCTGGCAATCTACTTTTACAAAATTTGGTCAGTGAAAACCTTATGAATAGCAGCAGAACATTGTCTGATGTAGTGCTGGAAGATGAGCCTCTCAGGTTGGAAGGCACTCAGGATACGACTAGGGAAGAGCTGCTTCCTCTAAGTAAAGCTGACCTAAACGATGCAGGTGAAGTAAAGCATTCTGGACCTACATTTGCTGATGTGGCATGACTCAAAATGAGAAGAAATAGCTACAAACATCCATCAATAATTCAAATGTGAAATGTAAGAGGTATGAATCTAGAAAAATTGTAAGTTGTTAAAAACAAAATGAAATGCATGAGGATAGATATCCTAGGCATTAGTGAGCTGAAATGAACTGGAAATAGTCCTTTTGAATCGGACAATCACATGGTCTACGATGACAGGAATGACAAATTGAAGAGGAATGGCATTGCATTCATTGTCACAAACAGCATTTCAAGATGTATCCTGAAGAACAATACTGTCAGTAATAAGATAATATCCATATGCATACAAGGAAGACCAGTTAATACCACTATTACTCAAATTTACTCACCAACCACTAAGGACAAAAATGAAGAAACTGAAGATTTTTACCAACTTCTGCAGTCTGAAATTGATCAAGCCTGTAATCAAGATGCACTGATAATTACTAGTGATTAGAATGTGAAAGTTGGAAACAAAGGAGGATCAGTAGTTGCAAAATATGGCATTGGTAATAAAAATAACACCAGAGATTGCATGATAGCATTTTGAAAGACAAGCGACCTATTCATTGGAAATACCTTTTTTCAGCAGCATAAATGGCTGCTATACATGTGGACCTCACCAGATGGAATTCACAGGAATCAAACCAACTACATCAGTGGGAAGAACAATGGAGAAGCTCAATATCATCAGTCAGAACAACACCAGGGGCCAACTGTGGAACAGACAATTAATAGCTCATAGGCAATTTTAAGCTAAAGCAGAAGAAAATTGAAACAAGTCCAAGAGAACCAAAGCATAACATTGAATATATCCCACCAAAATTTAGAGACCATCTCAAGAATATATTTGACATATTGACAACTAATGACCAGAGACCAGATGAGTTGTGGAATGACAATAAGTACATCATGCATGAAGGAAGCAAAAAGTCATTAAAAAGACAGAAAAAAAAAAAAAAGACCAAAATGGATGTCAGAAGAGACTCTGAAACTTGCTCTTGGATGTGGAGTAGCTAAAGTGAATGGAAGAAATGGTGAAGTAAAAGAGCTGAACAGAGGATTTAAAAGGGTGGCTCAAGAAGACCAAGTAAAGTATTATAACACAACATATAAAGACCTGGAGTTAGAATATCAAAAGGGAAGAACACACTCAGCATTTCTCAGGCTGAAAGAACTGAAGAAAAAATTTAAGCCTTGAGGTGCAATATTGAAGGATTTTTTGGGCAAAAAAATTGAAACATGCAGGAAGCATCAAAAGAAGATGGAAGGGGAGACAGGCCCAAGATGGTGGAATAGCCAGAAGCTTCTGGCAATTCCTCTTACATCAAAACACGAAAAAACAAGTGAAACAATTATATTTATGACAAGCTAGGAGCCTGAACATCAAAGACAAGTTTAGAAAATCTGAGCGGCAGGGGGAGGGTGACATGGTTCAGAAGCAGTGAGGAGTTACCGGACGTGAATCACCAGGATCCCTCTGGCACCATTCCTGGGAGCGGCTGCTCCACACACAGCTGCCTGGACACCTGAGCTGAATTCATACAAGAAAAGTGAATGGACTCCTAGACTGATAACCTGATAACAGCTCTAGCTATTTGGTGACAGGATGTCAGAGCTTCAAAGGTGAAAATAATCAAGCCAGCTCACTCAAGCAACCTATTTGAACATATCAAAACAAAACAAAGCAAGAAGCTAAGATACGGTAAGCAAACATAAAATAAACTAATACAATAACTTATAGATGCCTCAGAGACAACAGCCAATATCAAGTCACGTAAAGAAACAGACCATGATCGCCTCAACAAGCTCTCAAAACAAAGAATCAAAGGATCTTCTGGATAAAGGTGCCTCTCTGGAATTACCAGATGCAGAATTGAAAAGATGAATATACAGAACTCCTTGAGACATCAGGAACAAAATTAAGAAGGAGATGAGGCAGTACACAGAACAAACCAAGGAACACACAGATAAAGTAGTTGAAGAAATTAAAAAGGTTATTCAAAAACATAATGAAAAATTTAGTAAGCTGCAAGAAACCATAAAGAGACATCAATGAGAAATTCAGAAGATTAACAATAAAATTACAGAATTAGACAACTCAACAGAAAGTCAGAGAAGCAGAATTGAGCAAGTGGAAGGGAGAATTGGTGAGACTGAAGATAAAGCACTTGGCACCAATATATATGGAGAAAAATCAGATAAAAGAATTTAAAAAAATGAAGAAACCTTAAGAATCATGTGCAATTCTATCAAGAGAAATAACCTATGAGTGATTGGAGTACCAGAACAGGGAGGGAGAACAGAAAATACAGAGAGAATTGTAGATTTGTTGGCAGAAAACTTCCTTGATATCATGAAAGAAAAGAAGATATCTATCCAAGATGCTCATCGAACTCCACATAAGGTAGATTCTAAAAGAAAGTCACCAAGACATATTATAATCAAACTTGCCAAAAACAAAGATAAAGAGAGAATTTTAAGAGCACCTAGGGATAAATGAAAAGTCATCTAAAAAGGACAGTCAATAAGAATAAACTCGGATTACTCGGCAGAAACCATGGAGGCAAAAGGGCAATGGGATGACTTATATAAAGCATTGAAGGAAAAAAATTGCCAGCCACGAATCATATATCCAGCAAAACTGTCTCTAAAATATGAAGGTGAAATTGGGACATTTCCAGATAAACAGAAGTTTAGGGAATTCTTAAAAACCAAACCAAAATTACTAGAAATACTAAAGGGAGTTCTTTGGTTAGAAAATCAATAATATCAGGTATCAACCCAAGACTAGAACACGGGACAGAGCAATCAGATGTCAACCGAGGCAGGGAAATCACAAAAATAAATCAAAATTAAAAAAACACTCACGACAGGAAAAGGCAATATTATTATGTAAAAGAAGACAACATTAAAACAATAAACAGGGACTAAGAAATATAGTCATAGATCTCTCATATGGAGAGGAAGACATGGCGATATAGAGAAATAAAAGTTAGCTAAGTCAATTGGCGTAATAAAATCTATTAACAAAACATTCTGCATCCCACTTTGAATAGTGGCGTCTGGGGTCTTAAATGCTAGCAAGCAGCCAACTAAGATGCATCAATTGGTCTCAACCCACCCGGATCAAAGGAGAATGAAAACACCAAGGACACAAGGTGATTACTAGCCCAAGAGACAGAAAGGGCCACATGAACCAGAGACTACATCGTCTTGAGACCAGAAGAACTAGATCGTGACCAGCTACAACCGATGACTGCCCTGACAGGGAGCACAACAGAGAAACCCTGAGGGAGCAGGAGAGCAGTGGGATGCAGACCCCAAATTCTCATAAGACCAGACTTAATGGTCTGACTGAGACTGGAAGGACCCTGGTGGTCATGGCCCCCAGACCTTCTGTTCCCCCAGGACAGGAACTATTCCTGAAGCCAACACTTCAGACGTGGATTGGACTGGACAATGGGTTAGAGAGGGATGCTGGTGAGGAGTGAGCTTCTTGGATCAGGTGAACACTTGAGACTATGTTGGCATCTCCTGCCTGGAGGGGAGATGAGAGGGTGGAGGGGGTTAGAAGCTGGTGAAAACGACACGAAAAGAAAGAGTGGAGGGAGAGAACAGGCTGTCTCGTTAGGGGGAGAGTAATTGGGAGTGTGTAGCAAGGTGTATATGGGTTTTTGTGTGAGAGGCTGACTTGATCTGTAAACTTTCACTTAAAGCACAATAAAAATTATTTAAAAAAAAAGAAATAAAAGTTAGGTTAAACTTAGAAAAATAGGAATAAATATTAAGGTAGCCGCAAAGAAGACTGAATATCCTACACATCAAAAGAAAATACAGGAAAAAATTAGAGACTCAGCAAAAACAAAATCAGCAAAAACGAATAAGAGGAAAAGACAATATATAAACTACTCAACAGAAAAAATTAAGTGAGAAAAAGAAACTGTCAACAACACACAAAAAAAGACATCAAAATGACAGCACTAAACTCACACCTGTCTATAATTTCACTGAATGTAAATGAACTAAACGTACCAATAAACAGAGAGTGGCAGAATGGATAAAAAAACACAATCCGTCTATATGCTGCCTACAGGAGACACACCTTAGACTTAGAGACAGTAACAAACTAAACCTCAAAGAATGGAAAAAAATATAGCAAGGAAACAACAATCAAAAAAGAGCAGGAGTAGAAATATTAATTTCTGACAAAATAGATTACAAAGTTAAATCCACCATAAAGGACAAAGAAGGGCACTATGTAATGATTAAGGGGACAATATACCAGGACGATATAACCGTATTAAATATTTATGCACCCAATGACAGGGCTGCAAGGTACATAAAACAATTCTAATGGTATTGAAAAATGAGATAGACAGCTCCACAATTATAGTAGGAGACTTCAACACACCACTTTGGGTAAAGGTTAGGATATCCAGAAAGAAGTTCAATAAAGACATGGGAGATCTAAATGCCACAGTCAAACAACTTGACCTCATAGACCTATACAAAACACTCCACCCAACAGCAACCAAGCATACTTTCTTTTCTAGTGCACGTGGAACATTCTCTAGAATAGACCACGTATTAGGTCATAAAGCAAGCCTTAGGAGAATCCAAGACATTGAAATATTATAAAGCATCTTCTCTGACCATAAGGCCATAAAAGTAGAAATCAATAACAGAAAAAGCAGGGAAAAGAAATCAAACACCTGGAAACTGAACAATACCCTGCTCAAAAATGACTGAGTCATAGAAGACATTAAGGATGGAATAAAGAAATTCATAGAATCCAATGACAATGAAAACACTTCCAATCAGAACCTTTGGGACACAGCGAAACCAGTGCTCAGAGGTCAATCTATATCAATAAATGCACACAAACAAAAAGAAGAAAGGGCCAAAATAAAAAAATTATCCCCACCACTTGAACAAATAGAAAGAGAGCAACAAAAGAAACTCTCAGGAACCAGAAGAAAGCAAATAACAAAAATTAGAGCAGATTTAAGTGAAACAGAAAAAAGAAAAACAATTGAAAGAGTTATCAAGACCAAAACCTGGTTCTTTGAAAAAATTAACAAAATTGATAGACCATTTGCCAAACTGACGAAAGAAAAACAGGTGAGGAAGCAAATAACCAGAATAAGAAATGAGATGGGAAATATTACAACAGACCCAACTGAAATGAAAAGAATCATATCAGATTACTATGAAAAATTGTACTGTAACAAATCTGAAAACCTAGAAGAAATGGATGAATTCCTGGAAACACACTACCTATTTAATCTAACACAAACAGAGGTAGAAGAACTAAATAGACCCCTAACAAAAGAAGAGTTTGAAAAGGTAATCAAAAAACTCCCAACAGTGAAAAGCCCTTGCCTGGACAGCTTCACTGCAGAGTTCTACCAAACTTTCAGAGAAGAGTTAACACCACTACTACTAAAGGTATTTCAGAGCATAGAAAAGAACAGAATACTCCCAAACTCATTCTGTGAAGCCACCATATCCCTGATACCAAAACCAGGTAAAGACTCCACAAAAAAAGAAAATTACAGACCTATATCCCTCATGAGCTTAGATGCAAAAATCCTCAACAAAATTTTAGTCAATAGAATTCAACAACATATCAAAAAAATAATTAACCATGACCAAATGGGAATCATACCAGGTATGCAGGAATGATTTAACGTTACAAGAACAATTAATGTAATCCATCATATAAATAAAACAAAAGAACCACATGATTTCATCAATTGATGCAGAAAAGGCATTTGACAAACTTCAACACCCATTCATGATAAAAACTCTCAGCAAAATAGGAATAGAAGGGAGGCGGGGCCAAGATGGCTGACTAGGTAGACGCTATTTCGGATCCCTCTTGCAACAAAGACTCGGAAAAACAAGTGAATCAATCACATACATGACAATCTACGAACCCTGACCATCAAACACAGATCTAAAGGGTTGACCCGAGTGACATGTGAGCGAAAAGCTGCGCCCTGAACCAGCGACTGCTTCTGGAACCCGCAACCCACTCCACAGCCTTGAGCCCTCGTGGTTCCCTGGTGCCGAGTGGTGGGGCTGATAGCGACTTGCTGAGGTGGGGCAGGCACGGGACACAGCCCTAACCCCTAGCCCCCTGGGATAACCTCCGTAGAGACTCAGCCAGCACAAGCAGGCTGCACACTAACGGGGCTAACGACAGAACGAACGAGCAACCACGGGGAAGCAGCGACTGTTTTCAGAGCCTGGAGCCAAAGTCCCAGTCAGAAAACCTTGGCTCCGGGCTTTGGACTGGGCACAGGGGAGCTGAGCACGGCATCCTGAGACGGCACAAACACGGGTTGCAGCCCTAGCCCCCAGAAGTGACCTCGGGGGAAGCCCAGCCAGTGCACGCAGGCAGCGCAGCGATGCGGCTGATAGGAAAAGTCACCGGGAGGCAGCAACTGGTTTTGGAGCTTGGAGTGCGGTGTCCCAGCCGGGGAACCTTGGCGCTGGGCTTTGGATCAGGAGCAGAGGAACTGACCACAGCTTCTGAGACAGCACAAGCACAGGACGAGGGCCTGACCCCCGGGGGCAGTCTTGACCCAGCCAACGCACACAGGCTACCTACCCCTCGCGAATCTCAGATAAAACAGCCCTCACCAAGCCAGATAAGTAACTTTGTCTATATTCCTGGGTGCTACTCTCTTCTATCTGTCTGATCCCTCCCCTCCCCTTCCCAGGCGGCTTCATTAACATTGGAATTTCTTGGGCCAGAGAGTGAAGTGCTCTGTGGTTTTTTTCTATTTGTTTATTTGTTTGTTTTGTCTTTTCCTAACCCATTCTCCTGGCTGAGAGAAGCAGCTACAAAAAACCCAGGGACCAAGAATCCTTCCCTGACTTCCCAAAATTGGACTAAAAATACAGAACCGGCTCCAGCCAAGCATATGAGACCCACAGTCTTGGGCTTTCATCCCTACAGGGAACAAGGTGGCTATTATAATGCAAAGGCAATTCTGATAGGCATCTGACTGTAATTGTTTTAGCAGATTACTGGAAAGACAAGTTTCCCAGGTCTGATATCTCTACCTATTGAACAGAGCCCTCACTGACCCACAACGGGGAACTGAGGGCTGAAGCTCGACCCAAACCACCTAAACTCCTGCCATAGGGGTCTGAGGATAGTGACATCTACCAATCTGTAGAGGTACATGCATTGGGTGCTTAAGGTACACCTGTAGAACCCACCCACCAAAGTGCTTTCGGAATAGAGACACACCTATCTCACTGGCACTTGGGGGAACCCTGTCAGCATCCTGCACTCCCTTGAATGTGACCCCCTGCTGCTACTAGAATCTGGTGCACACAAATATCACCACTACTCCTCTAAGTGAATAGGTGACAGTCTACCCCACACACTTGATGACCCAAAATCAGATTCTACTCAGGAATAGTGAATGGACTCTTAGGCTTATATTTCTGGTAACGGCCCAAACCAGCTGGTAAGAGGACATAAGTGATTCAAAGGCTACAACAATCACGACAGCGCAATCTAGTAGCCCATCTATGTATATTGAAAGAAAACAAAACAAGATAGGACTCGGTGAGCAAATATAAAATAAATCATTACAATATCTTATGGATGGCTCAGAGAGAGCAGCTGATATCAAACCACATAAAGAAGCAGACCATGATTGCTTCTACAGCTCCCCAAATTAAAGAATCAAAATCTTTCCCAAATGAAGACACAGTCCTGGAATTGCCAGATGCAGAATATAAAAAACTAATTTACAGAATGCTTCAAGACATCAGGGATGACCTCAAAAATGAAATAAGGCAATCTACAGAAAAAGCCAAGGAACACACTGATAAAGCAGTTGAAGAAATCAAAAAGATTCTTCAAGAACATAGTGGAAAAATTAATAGGCTACAAGAATCCATAGAGAGACAACATTCAGAAATCCAGAAGATTAACAGTAAAAGTACAGAATTAGACAACTCAATAGGAAGTCAGAGAAGCAGCTTCCAGGAATTGGAATGCAGAGTGGGGGAGTTGGTGGATAAAGCAATTGACACCAGTATAGTTGAAGAAAAATCAGATAAAAGAATTAAAAAAAATGAAGAAACACTAAGAATCATGTGGGACTCTATCAAGAAGAACAACGTGCATGTGATTGGAGTTCCAGAACAAGGAGGGATAACAGAAAATACAGAGAGAATAGTTGAAGATCTGTTGGCAGAAAACTTCCCTGACATCATGAAAGACGAAAGGATATCTATCCAAGATGCTCATCGAACCCCATATAAGATTGATCCAAAAAGAAAATCACCAAGACATATTATCATCAAACTTGCCAAAACCAAAGATAAAGAGAAAAATTTAAAAGCAGCCAGGGATAAAACAAAGGTCTCCTACAAAGGCGAATCAATAAGAATAAGTTTAGACTACTGAGCAGAAAGCATGCAGTCAGGAAGGCAATGGGATGACATCTATAGAGCACTGAAGGAGAAAAACTGCCAGCCAAGGATCATTTATCCAGCAAAACTCTCTCTCAAATATGAAGGCGAAATTAAAACATTTGCAGATAAACACAAGCATAGAGAATTTGCAAAAACCAAACCAAAGCTACAAGGAATACTAAAGGAAATTGTTTGGTCAGAAAATCGATAACATCAGATAACAACACAACACAAGGTCACAGAACAGAACATCCTGATATCAACTCAAATACGGAAAACACAAAAACAAATTAAGATTAATCTTAAAAAGAAAAAAATGCTCAAAACAGGGAATCATTGAAGTCATTATGTGAAAGATCACAATAATCAAAAAGAGGGGCTAAATACAGGTTGCATAGAACTGCTATATGGAGAGGAAAACAAGGCGATATAGGATGATACAAGTTAGGTTTTTACTTAGAAAAATAGGGGTAAATATTAAGGTAACCACAAAGAGGTCTAACAATTCCATAAATCAAAATAAAAACCAAGAAAAGCATAATGACTCAGTAAGCATAAATTCAACTACTATGAAAATGAGGAACACACACTTTACAAAGAAAAACGTCTCAGCTCAAAAAAGTAAGTGGAAAAATGAAATTGTCAACAACACACACACAAAGGCATCAAAATGACAGCACTAAACACATACTTATCTGTAATTACACTGAATGTAAATGGACTAAATTCCATAACTCAAAATAAAAACCAAGAAAAACATGACTCAGCAAACATAAATTCAACTACTATGAAAATGAGGAACACACAGTTTACAAAGAAAAACGTCTCAGCACAAAAAAGTAAGTGGAAAAATGAAATTGTCAACAACACACACAAAAAGGCATCAAAATGGCAGCACTAAACACATACATATCTATAATTACACTGAATGTAAATGGACTAAATGCACCAATAAAAAGACAGAGTCTCAGACTGGATAAAGAAACACGATCCGTCTATATGCTGCCTACAAGAGACACACCTTAGACTTAGTGACACAAACTAAAACTCAAAGGATGGAAAAAAATATATCAAGCAAACAACAATCAAAAAAGAGCAGGAGTAGAAATATTAATTTCTGACAAAATAGATTACAAAGTTAAATCCACCATAAAGGACAAAGAAGGGCACTATATAATGATTAAGGGGACAATATAGCAGGATGATATAACCGTATTAAATATTTATACACCCAATGACAGGGCTGCAAGATACATAAAACAAATTTTAACAGAACTGAAAAGTGAGATAGACACTTTCACAATTATAGTAGGAGACTTCAACACACCACTTTCGGAGAAGGATAGGGCTTTCAGTAAGAAGCTCAATAGAGACACGGAAGACCTAATTGCTACAATCAACCAACTTGACCTCATAGACCTATACAAAACACTCCACCAAACAGCTGCAAAGTATACTTTTTTTTCTAGTGCACATGGAACATTCTCTAGAACAGATCACATATTAGGTCATAAAACAAACTTTTGCAGAATCCAAAACATCGAAATATTACAAAGCATCTTCTCAGACCACAAGGCCATAAAAGTAGAAATCAGTAACAGAAAAATCAGGGAAAAGAAATCAAATACTTGGAAACGGAACAATAAAAAAAAAGGAAAAAAAAAATTTTTTTTTGAACAGTACCCTGCTCAAAAAAAGACTGGGTTATAGAAGACATTAAGGAGGGAATAATGAAATTCATAGAATGCAACGGGAATGAAAACACTTCCTATCAAAACCTCTGGGACACAGAGAGAAACCAGATAACTGGGAGCTCCTAAAAATCAAACACCTATGCTCATCTAAAGACTTCACCAAAAGGGTAAAAAGACCACCTACAGATTGGGAAAAAATTTTCAGCTATGATATCTCTGACCAGCGCCTGATCTCTAAAATCTATATGATTCTGTTAAAACTCAACACAAAAAGACAAACAACCCAGTCAAAAAGTGGGCAAAGGATATGAACATGCACTTCACTAAAGAAGATATTCAGGCAGCTAACAGACACATGAGACAATGCTCTTGATCATTAGCCATTAGAGAAATGCAAATTAAAACTACGATGAGATTCCATCTCACTCCAACAAGGCTGGCATTAATCCAAAAAACACAAAATAATAAATGTTGGAGGGGCTGCGGAGAAATTGGAACTCTTATACACTGCTGGTGGGAATGTAAAATGGTATAACCACTTTGGAAATCTATCTGGCATTTTCTTAAAAAGTTAGAAATAGAACTACCATACAACCCAGAAATCCCACTCCTCGGAATATACCCTAGAGAAATAAGAACCTTCATACAAACAGATATATGCACACCCATGTTTATTGCAGCACTGTTTACAATAGCAAAAAGCTGGAAGCAACCAAGGTGTCCATCAATAGATGAATGGTTAAATAAATTATGGTACGTTCACACAATGGAATACTACGCATCGATAAAGAACAGTGACGAATCTGTGAAACATTTCATAACATGGAGGAACCTGGAAGGCATTATGCTGAGTGAAATTAGTCAGATGCAAAAGGACAAATACTGTATAAGACCACTATTATAAGTTCTTGAGAAATAGTATAAACTGAGAAGAAGACATTCTTTTGTGGTTATGAGAGGGGGGAGGGGGGGTGGGAGAGGGTTATTTGCTGATTAGTTAGTAGATAAGAACTAGTTTAGGTGAAGGGAAGGACAATACTCAATACATGGAAGGTCAGCTCAACTGGACTGGACCAAAAGCAAAGAAGTTTCCGGGATGAACTGAATGCTTCGAAGGTCAGCGGAGCAAGGGTGGAAGTTTGGGGACTATGGCTTAAGGGGACTTCTAAGTCAATTGGCATAATAAACTCCATTATGAAAACATTCTGTATCCCACTTTGAACTGTGGCGTCTGGGGTCTTAAATGCTGACAAGGGGCCATCTAAGATGCATCAATTGGTCTCAACCCACCTGGATCAAAGGAGAATGAAGAACACCAAGGTCACACATTAACTATGAGCCCAAGAGACAGAAAGGGCCACGTGAACTAGAGACTTACATCATCCTGAGACCAGAAGAACTAGATGGTGCCCAGCCACAACCAATGACTTCCCTGACAGGGAGCACAACAGAGAACTCCTGAGGGAGCAGGAGAACAGTGGGATGTAGACCCCAAATTCTCATAAAAAGGCCAGACTTCATGGTCTGACTGAGACTAGAAGAATCCTGGCGGTCATGGTCCCCAAACCTTCTGTTGGCCCAGGACAGGAACCATTCCCGAAGACTACTCATCAGACATGGAAGGGACGGGACAATGGGTTGGAGAGAGATGCTGATGAAGAGTTGGCTACTTGTATCCGGTGGACACTTGAGGCTGTATTGGCATCTCCTGTCTGGTGGTGAGATGGGAGGGTAGAGAGGGTTAGAAACTGGCAAAATGGTCATGAAAGGAGAGACTGGAAGGAGGGAGCGGGCTGACTCATTAGGGGGAGAGTAAATGGGAGTATGTAGTAAGGTGTATATAAGCTTATATGTGACTGACTGACTTGATTTGTAAACTTTCACTTAAAGCACAATAAAAATTATTTTAAAAAAATAGGAATAGAAGGAAAGTTCCTCAACATAATAAAGGGCATTTATACGAAGCCAACATCATCCAAAATGGAGAGAGTCTGAAAGCAATCCCCTTGAGATCAGGAGCCTGACAAGGATGCCCTTTATCACCACTCTTATTCATCATTGTGCTGGACATCCTTGATAGAGCAATTAGGCTAGATAAAGAAATAAAGGGCATCCAGGTTGGTAAGGAAGAAGTAAAAGTATCTGTATTTGCGGATGATACGATCTTATACACGGTAAACCCTAAGGAATCCTAAAGAAAACTACTGAAACTAATAGAAGAGCTCAGCAGAGTATTAGGATACGAGAGAAACATACAAAAATCAGTTGGATTCCTCTACACCAACAAAAAGAACATCGAAGAGGAAATCACCAAATCAATACCATTTACAGTACCCCCATGAAGATACGGAAACCCTGGTGGCACAGTGGTTAAGTGCTACGGCTGCTAACCAAAGGGTCAGCAGTTCAAATCCACCAGCCACTCCTTGGAAACTCTATGGGGCAGTTCTACTCTGTCCTGTAGGGTCACTATGAGTCAGAATCGACTAGATGGCACTGAGTTTGGTTTTTTGGTTTCCATGAAGATAAAATACCTGACCCAAGCCATGGTATTTTCAATCGCTTCATATGCATGCAAAAGCTGGGTAATGAATAAGGAAGACTGAAGAAGAATTGATGCATTTGAATTATAGTGTTGTGAAGAATACTGAATATACCATGGACTTCCAGAAGAATGAACAAATCTGTCTTGGAAGAATTATAGCCAGAATGCTCCTTAGAAGCGAGTTTGTTGAGATTTGGTCTCGTGTACTTTGGACATGTTGTCAGAAGGGACCAGTCCATGGAGAAGGACACCATGCTTGGTAAAGCAGAGGGTTAACAAAAAAGAGGAAGACCGTCAATGAGACGGATTGACAGGGTGGCTGCAACAATCAGCTCAAGTGCAGCAATGATTGTGAGCATGATGCAGGACCCGGTAGTGTTTCCTTCTATTGTACATAGGGTTGCTATGAGTCGGAACTCGCTTGACAGCACCTAACAACAACATCATCCCTAATTCTTCCTTCTGGCAGGATCTTCCTTGTACATTATACTCCATGTCCATACCTGACATGGGCAATGGAAAATTTTCTCTTCTTGTGAGCTGCACAGTTTTGAAGACTTCTCCTTACTAGTACAAATTTGTGAGCCTGAGATTGGATTTAGGGTCAAACATAAATTTGTAACCCAGATTTGTGATTTCTGTATCAATTCAACAATCCCTCTCAAATTAGTAGGCTTCCAGTCTATAAGCGTGTCCATGTTCACATCCAAGAATGACATCTGTTGTTGTTGTTAGGTGCCGTTGAGTCAGTTCAGACTCATAGTGACCCTATGCACAACAGACCAAAACACTGCCTAGAGCTGCACCATCCTGAAAATTGTTGCTATATTTGAGCCCATTGTTGCAGCAACTGTGTCAGTACATCTCGTTGAGGGTCTTCCTCTTTTTCGCTTTTCCTCTACTTTACCAAGCGTGGTATTCTTCCCCAGGGACTGATCCCTCCTGACAGCATGTCCAAAGTATGTAAGATGCAGTCTTGCCATCCTTGCTTCCAAGGAGCGTTCTGGTTGTACTTCTTCCAAGACAGATTTGTTCATTCTTTTGGGAGTCCATGGTATTCAATATTCTGCACCAACACCACAATTCAAAGGCATCAGTTCTTCTTCAGTTTTCCTTATTCATTCATTGTCCAGCTTTCACATGCGTATGAGGCTATTGAAAACACCAGGGCTCGGGTAAGGAGTACCTTAGTCCTCAGGGTGATATCTTTGCTTTTTAACACTTTAAAGAGTTCTTTTGCAGCCAATTTGCCCAATGCAATGTGTCTTTTGATTTCTGGACAGCTGTTTCCAGGGATGTTGATTGTGAATCCAAGTAGAATGAAATCCTTGACAACCTCAACCTTTTCCCATTTACCATGATGTTGCTTACTGGTCCAGTTGTGAAGATTTTTGTTTTCTTTATGTTGAGGTGTAATCCATATTGAAGGCTGTGGTCTTTGATCATCAGTAAGGGCTTCAAGTCCTCTTCACTTTGAGCAAGCAAGGTTGTGTCATCTGCATAATGCAGGTTGTTAATGAATCTTCTAATCCCGATGGCCCGTTCTTCTTCATATAGTCCATCTTCTCTGATTATTTGATCAGCATACAAATTGAATAAATATGGTAAAAGGAAACAATCCTGACGCACACCTTTCCTGATGTTAAAGCACACAATGTCCCATTCTTCTGTTTGAACAACTGCCTCTTGATCCATGTACAGATTACTCATGAGCACAATTAAGTGTTCTGGAATTCCCATTTTTCAGAGTGTTATCCATAATTTGTGATGGTCCACACAGTCGAATGCCTTTGCATAGTCAATAAAACACAGGTAAACATCCTTCTGATATTCTCTGCTTTCAGCCAGGATCCATCTGACATCAGTAATGATATCCCCGGTTCTACGTCCTCTTCTAAATCTGGCTTGAATTTCTGGCAGTTCCCTGTCAATATACTGTTGCAGCCGCTTTTGAATGACCTTCAGCAAAATTTTACTTGCGTGTGGTAGTAATGATATTGTTTGATAACTTCCGCATTTGGTTGGATCCCCTTTCTTGGGAATAGGCATAAATTTGGATCTCTTCCAGTCGATTGTCCGGGTAGCTGTCTTTGAAATTTCTTGGCATAGACGAGTGAGCACTTCCAGTGCTGCATCTGTTTGTTGAAACATCTCAATTGGTATTCCGTCAATTCCCAGAGCCTTGTTTTTCACCAATGCCTTCAGTGCAGTTTGGACTTCTTCTTCAGTACCATCAATTCCTCATCATATGTTACCCCTGAAATGGTTGAATGTTGACCAATTCTTTATAGTGACTCTGTGTATTCCTTCTATCTTCTTTAGATTCTTCCTGTGTTGTTTAATATTTTCTCTGTAGAAACCTTCAGTTTTGCAACTGGAGGCTTGAATTTTTTCTTTAGTTCTTTCTGCTTGATAAATGCCGAGCGTATTCTTCCCTTTTGGTTTTCTATCTCCACGTCTTTGCACATGTCATCGTAATACTTTGTCTTCCTGAGCCACCCTTTGAAATCCTCTGTTCAGCTGTTTTACTTCATCATTTTTTCCTTTTGCTTTAGCTATTTGATGTTCAAGAGCAAGTTTCAGAGTAACTTCTTTTCTTTTCTGTCATGTCTTTTTTTTTTTAATAACTTTTATTAAGCTTCAAGTGAACGTTTACAAATCCAATCAGTCTGTCACATATAAGTTTACATACATCTCACTCCCTACTCCCACTTGCTCTCCCCCTCTTGAGTCAGCCTTTTCAGTCTCTCCTTTCTTGACAATTTTGCCTGCTTCCCTCTCTCTCTATCCTCCCATCCCCCCTCCAGACAAGAGTTGCCAACACAATCTCAAGTGTCCACCTGATATAATTAGCTCACTCTTCATCAGCATCTCTCTCCCACCCGCTGACCAGTCCCTTTCATTTCTGATGAGTTGTCTTCGGGGATGGTTCCTGTCCTGTGCCAACAGAAGGTCTGGGGAGCATGGCCGCCGGGATTCCTCCAGTCTCAGTCAGCCCATTAAGTTTGGTCTTTTTATGAGAATTTGGGGTCTGTATCCCACTGATCTTCTGCTCCCTCAGGGGTCCTCTGTTGTGCTCCCTGTCAGGGCAGTCATCGATTGTGGCCGGGCACCAACTAGTTCTTCTGGTCTCAGGATAATGTAGGTCTCTGGTTCATGTGGCCCTTTCTGTCTCTTGGGCTCTTAGTTGTCGTGTGGCCTTGGTGTTCTTCATTCTCCTTTGCTCCAGGTGGGTTGAGACCAATTGCTGCATCTTAGATGGCCGCTTGTTAGCATTTAAGACCCCAGATGCCACATTTCAAAGTGGGATGCAGAATGATTTCATAATAGAATTATTTTCCCAATTGACTTAGAAGTCCCCGCAAGCCATGTTCCCCAGACCCCCGCGCTTGCTCCGCTGACCTTTGAAGCATTCATTTTATCCCGGAAACTTCTTTGCTTTTGGTCCAGTCCAATTGAGCTGACCTTCCATGTATTGAGTGTTGTCTTTCCCTTCACCTAAAGCAGTTCTTATCTACTGATTAATCAATAAAAAACCCTCTCCCACCCTCCCTCCCTCCCCTCCTCGTAACCACCAAAGTATGTGTTCTTCTCAGGTTTACTATTTCTCAAGATCTTATAATAGTGGTCTTATACAATATTTGTCCTTTTGCCTCTGACTAATTTCACTCAGCATAATGCCTTCCAGGTTCCTCCATGTTATGAAATGTTTCACAGATTCGTCACTGTTCTTTATCGATGCGTAGTATTCCATTGTGTGAATATACCACAATTTATTTACCCATTCATCTGTTGATGGACACCTTGGTTGCTTCCAACTTTTTGCTATTGTAAACAGAGCTGCAGCAAACATGGCTGTGCATATATCTGTTTGTATGAAGGCTCTTGTATCTCTAGGGTATATTCCTAGGAGTGGGATTTCTGGGTTGTATGGTAATTCTATTTCTAACTGTTTAAGATAACGCCAGATAGATTTCCAAAGTGGCTGTACCATTTTACATTCCCACCAGCAGTGTATGAGAGTTCCAATCTCTCCGCAGCCTCTCCAACATTTATTATTTTGTGTTTTTTGGATTAATGCCAGCCTTGCTGGTGTGAGATGGAATCTCATCGTAGTTTTAATTTGCATTTCTCTAATGGCTAATGATCGAGAGCATTTTCTCATGTATCTGTTGGCTGCCTGAATATCTTCTTTAGTGAAATGTGTGTTCATATCCTTTGCCCACTTCTTGATTGGGTTGTTTGTCTTTTTGTGGTTGAGTTTTGACAGAATCATGTAGATTTTAGAGATCAGGCGCTGGTCGGAGATGTCATAGCTGAAAATTCTTTCCCAGTCTGTAGGTGGTCTTTTTACTCTTTTGGAGAAGTCTTTAGATGAGCATAGGTGTTTGATTTTTAGGAGCTCCCAATTATCGGGTTTCTCTTCATCATTTTTGGTAATGTTTTGTATTCTGTTTATACCTTGTATTAGGGCTCCTAGGGTAGATCCTATTTTTTCTTCCATGATCTTTATCGTTTTAGTCTTTATGTTTAGGTCTTTGATCCACTTGGAGTTAGTTTTTGTGCATGGTGTGAGGTATGGGTCCTGTTTCATTTTTTTGCAAATGGATATCCAGTTATGCCAGCACCATTTGTTAAAAAGGCTATCTTTTCCCCAGTTAATTGACACTGGTCCTTTGTCAAATATCAGCTGCTCATACGTGGATGGATCTATGTCTGGGTTCTCAATTCTGTTCCATTGGTCTATGTGTCTGTTGTTGTACCAATACCAGGCTGTTTTGACTACTGTGGCTGTATAATAGGTTCTGAAGTCAGGTAAGGTGAGGCCTCCCATTTTCTTCTTCTTTTTCAGTAGTGCTTTGCTTATCCGGGGGTTCTTTCCCTTCCATATGAAATTGGTGATTTGTTTCTCTATCCCCTTAAAATATGACATTGGAATTTGGATCGGAAGTCCGTTAAATGTTTAGATGGCTTTTGGTAGAATAGACATTTTTACTATGTTAAGTCTTCCTATCCATGAGCAGGGTATGTTTTTCCACTTAAGCATGTCCTTTTGAATTTCTTGTAGTAGAGCTTTGTAGTTTTCTTTGTATAGGTCTTTTACATCCTTGGTAAGATTTATTCCTAAGTATCTTATCTTCTTGGGGGCTACTGTGAATGGTATTGATTTGGTTATTTCCTCTTCGATGTTCTTTTTGTTGATGTAGAGGAATCCAAGTGATTTTTGTATGTTTATTTTATAACCTGAGACTCTGCCAAACTCTTCTATTAGTTTCAGTAGTTTTCTGGAGGATTCCTTAGGGTTTTCTGTGTATATAATCATGTCATCTGCAAATAGTGATAACTTTACTTCTTCCTTGCCAATCCGGATACCTTTTATTTCTTTGTCTAGCCTAATTGCCCTGGCTAGGACTTCCACCACGATGTTGAATAAGAGCGGTGATAAAGGGCATCCTTGTCTGGTTCCCGTTCTCAAGGGAAATGCTTTCAGGTTCTCTCCATTTAGAGTGATATTGGCTGTTGGCTTTGCATAGATGCCCTTTATTATGTTGAGGAATTTTCCTTCAATTCCTATTTTGGTAAGAGTTTTTATCATGAATGGGTGTTGGACTTTGTCAAATGCCTTTTCTGCATCAATTGATAAGATCATGTGGTTTTTGTCTTTTGTTTTATTTATGTGATGGATTACATTAATGGTTTTTCTGATATTAAACCAGCCTTGCATACCTGGTATAAATCCCACTTGATCAGGGTGAATTATTTTTTTGATGTGTTGTTGGATTCTATTGGCTAGAATTTTGTTAAGGATTTTTGCATCAATGTTCATGAGGGATATAGGTCTATAATTTTCTTTTTTTGTAATGTCTTTACCTGGTTTTGGTATCAGGGAGATGGTGGCTTCATAGAATGAGTTGGGTAGTATTCCGTCATTTTCTATGCTTTGGAATACCTTTAGTAGTAGTGGTGTTAACTCTTCTCTGAAAGTTTGGTAGAACTCTGCAGTGAAGCCGTCCGGGCCAGGGCTTTTTTTTGTTGGGAGTTTTTTGATTACCGTTTCAATCTCTTTTTTTGTTATGGGTCTATTTAGTTGTTCTACTTCTGAATGTGTTAGTTTAGGTAGGTAGTGTTTTTCCAGGAATTCATCCATTTCTTCTAGGTTTTCAAATTTGTTAGAGTACAATTTTTCATAATAATCTGAAATGATTCTTTTAATTTCATTTGGTTCTGTTGTGATGTGGTCCTTCTCATTTCTTATTCGGGTTATTTGTTTCCTTTCCTGTATTTCTTTAGTCAGTCTAGCCAATGGTTTATGAATTTTGTTAATTTTTTCAAAGAACCAGCTTTTGGCTTTGTTAATTCTTTCAATTGTTTTTCTGTTCTCTAATTCATTTAGTTCAGCTCTAATTTTTATTATTTGTTTTCTTCTGGTGCCTGATGGATTCTTTTGTTGCTCACTTTCTATTTGTTCAAGTTGTAGGGACAGTTCTCTGCTTTTGGCTCTTTCTTCTTTTTGTATGTGTGCATTTATTGATATAAATTGGCCTCTGAGCACTGCTTTTGCTGTGTCCCAGAGGTTTTGATAGGAAGTATTTTCATTCTCGTTGCTTTCTATGAATTTCCTTATTCCCTCCTTGATGTCTTCTATAACCCAGTCTTTTTTCAGGAGGGTATTGTTCATTTTCCAAGTATTTGATTTCTTTTCCCTAGTTTTTCTGTTATTGATCTCTAGTTTTATTGCCTTGTGGTCTGAGAAGATGCTTTGTAATATTTCGATGTTTTGGACTCTGCAGAGGTTTGTTTTATGACCTAATATGTGGTCCATTCTAGAGAATGTTCCATGTGCGCTAGAAAAAAAAGTATATTTTGCAGCAGTTGGGTGGAGAGTTCTGTATAAGTCAATGAGGTCAAGTTGGTTGATTGTTGTAATTAGATCTTCCGTGTCTCTGTTGAGCTTCTTACTGGATGTCCTGTCCTTCTCCGAAAGTGGTGTGTTGAAGTCTCCTACTATAATTGTGGAGGTATCTATCTCGCTTTTCAATTCTGTTAAAATTTGATTTATGTATCTTGCAGCCCTGTCATTGGGTGCGTAAATATTTAATATGGTTATGTCTTCCTGATCAATTGTCCCTTTTATCATTATATAGTGTCCTTCTTTATCCTTTGTGGTGGATTTAAGTCTAAAGTCTATTTTGTCAGAAATTAATATTGCTACTCCTCTTCTTTTTTGCTTATTGTTTGCTTGATATACTTTTTTCCATCCTTTGAGTTTTAGTTTGTTTGTGTCTCTAAGTCTAAGATGTGTCTCTTGTAGGCAGCATATAGATGGATCGTGTTTATTTATCCAGTCTGTGACTCTCTGTCTCTTTATTGGTGCATTTAGTCCATTTACATTCAGGGTAATTATAGATAAATAAGTTTTTAGTGCTGTCATTTGGTGCCTTTTTATGTGTGTTGTTGACAATTTCATTTTTCCACATACTTTTTTGTGCTGAGGCGTTTTTCTTAGTAAGTTGTGAGATCCTCATTTTCATAGTGCTTGACTTTATGTTAGTTGAGTCGTTAGGGTTTTCTTGGTTTTTATCTTGAGTAATAGAGTTGTTATACCTTCTTATGGTTACCTTATTATTTACCCCTATTTTTCTAAGTAAAAACCTAACTTGTATTGTTCTATATCGCCTTGTATCACTCTCCATATGGCAGTTCAATGCCTCCTGTATTTAGTCCCTCTTTTTGATTATTGTGATCTTTTACCTGTTGACTTCCATGATTCCCTGTTATGTGTATTTTTTTTTTTAATTAATCTTAATTTGTTTGTTTTGTGATTTCCCTATTTGAGTTGATATCAGGACGTTCTGTTTTGTGACCTTGTGTTGTGCTGATATCTGATATTATTGGTTCTCTGACCGAACAATATCCTTTAGTATTTCTTGTAGCTTTAGTTTGGTTTTTGCAAATTCTCTAAACTTTTGTTTGTCTGTAAATATCTTAATTTCGCCTTCATATTTCAGAGAGAGTTTTGCTGGATATATGATCCCTGGCTGGCAGTTTTTCTCCTTCAGTGTTCTGTATATGTCGTCCCATTCCCTTCTTGCCTGCATGGTTTCTGCTGAGTAGTCAGAACATATTCTTATTGATTCTCCCTTGAAGGAAACCTTTCTTTTCTCCCTGGCTGCTTTTAAAATTTTCTGTTTATCTTTGGTTTTGGCAAGTTTGATGATAATATGTCTTGGTGTTTTTCTTTTTGGATCAACCTTAAATGGGGTTCGATGAGCATCTTGGATAGATATCCTTTCGTCTTTCATGATGTCAGGGAAGTTTTCTGTCAGGAGTTCTTCAACTATTTTCTCTGTGTTTTCTGTCCCCCCTCTCTGTTCTGGGACTCCAATCACCCGCAGGTTATCCTTCTTGATAGAGTCCCACATAATTCTTAGGGTTTCTTCATTTTTTTAAATTCTTTTATCTGATTTTTTTCCAGCGATGTTGGTGTTGATTCCCTGGTCCTCCAGATGTCCCAGTCTGCATTCTAATTGCTCAAGTCTGCTCCTCTGACTTCCTAGTGCGTTGTCTAATTCTGTTATTTTATTGTTAATCTTTTGGATTTCTACATGTTGTCTCTCTATGGATTCTTGCAACTTATTAATTTTTCCAGTATGTTCTTGAATAATCTTTTTGAGTTCTTCAACAGTTTTATCAGTGTGTTCCTTGGCTTTTTCTGCAGTTATCCTAATTTCATTTGTGATATCATTAAGCATTCTGTAAATTAGTTTTTTATATTCTGTATCTGATAATTCCAAGATTGTATCTTCATTTGGGAAAGATTTTGGTTCTTTTGTTTGGGGGGTTGGAGAAGCTGTCATGGTCTGCTTCTTTAAGTGGTTTGATACGGATTGTTGTCTCCGAGCCATCACTGGGAAACTAGTTTTTCCAGAAAATCCGCTAAAAAAAATTGCAGTCAGATCCCTATCAGAGTTCTCCCTCTGGCTCAGGCTATTCAGATGTTAATGAAGCCGCCTGGGGAGGGTGGGGAAGGGAACAGAGAGATAGGAGAGTAGCACCTCAGAATATAGCCAGAGTTGCTTGTCTTGCTTGGAATGACTATTATATCAGAGATTCCCGCGGGCGCGTCGCCTATGTGTGCTGGCTGTGTGGAGATTGCCCCCGGGGGGTCTGGCCCGCTGGAGTCACGGTCAGATCCTCCGCTTCCAGCCCCATGCCCAGTGTCAAGGCTCCCCTACTGGGACGGTGCACTCTCGACTCCAAAATCAGTCGCTGCCTCCTGGGGACTTCTCGTCCCTCCAGCCGCATGGCCGTGCCGTCCCCGAGAACCAGTTGGGTCTCCTCCCGGGGTTAGTTCAGATGGGTGGAGCAGCTCCCCGTGCTTGTGCCGTGACCGAGTGTCCCGGCTGGGACGCTGTTCTCCCTGCTCCAATACCAGTCGCTGCCTCCCAGGGACATCTCCTACCGGCTGCGTCCCACGCCGCCCGCGCGACCCGGCTGGTCTCCTTCCCGGGGTTAGTTCAGGGGGGTGGAGCAACTGTCCGTGTTTATGCCGTACCTGCGTCCAGTCCAAATCCCTGCGGGATGGTTCCCCGGCTCGGACGCTGCTCTTTCTGCTCCAAGACCAGTCACTGCCTCCCGGGGACTTCTCCTACCGGCTGCGTCCCACGCCGCCCGCGGAACCGGCTGGTCCCCCTCCCGGGGTTAGTTCAGGGGGGTGGGGCAGCTCACTGTGCTTGTGCCGTACCTGACTGGTATGCTGGCTCCAGGCTCTGCAAACAATCGCTGCTTCCCGGTATTAGTTCGTTCTCCGTCTCTAAATCTGTGTTTGTTGTTCAGGGTTCGTAGATTGTTATGTATGTGATCGATTCACTTGTTTTTCCGTGTCTTTGTTGTAAGAGGGATCCGAGGTAGCGTCTGCCTAGTCCGCCATCTTGGCTCCGCCCTCCTCTCATATCTTTTTAATGACCTTTTGCTTTCTTCACAAATGATGTCCTTGATGTCCTTCTACAACTTGTCTATGGTCATTAGTGTTCAAGGTGTCAAATCTACTCTTGAGAAGGTCTCTAAATTTTGGTGGGATATACTCAAGGTCGTGCTTTGGCTCTTATGAACTTGTAATTTTCTTTAGTTTCAACTTGAGTAATTGATGATCCGACCCCCAGTTGGCCCCTGGTCTTATTCTGACTGATGATACTGAGCTTTTCCTTTGTCTCTTTCCACAGACGTAGTCAATTTGATTCCTGTGTATTCCATCTGATGAGGTCCATGGCATAGTTACTGTTTATGTTGGTGAAAAAAGTGTTTGCAGTGAAGAAGTTGTCGGTCTTGCAAACCTCAATCATGCGGCCTCCAACATCATTTTTGTCACCAAGGCCATATTTTCCAACTAGGATCCTTCTTCTTTGTTTCCAACTTTCACATTCCAATCACCAGTAATTATTGGTGTATCCTGATTGCATGTTTGATCAATTTCAGACTGTAGAAGTTGGTAAAAATCTTCAATTTCTTTATCTTTGGCCTTAGTTGGTTGGCACGTAAATTTGAATAATAGTCGTATTAATTGGTCTTCCTTGTAGGCATATGGATACCATCCTATCACTGACAGCATTGTACTTGAGGATAGATCTTGAAATGTTCTTTTTGACAATGACTGCAACACCATTCCTCTTCAAGTTGTCACTCCCGGCATAGTAGACTGTATGCTTGTCCTATTCAAAATGACCTATACCAGTCCATTTCAGCTCACTAATCCTAGGATATCGATGTTTATGTGTTCCATTTCATTTTTGGCGATTTCCAATTTTCCTAGATTCTTACTTCATATATTCCAGGTTCTGATTATTAATGAATGTTTGTAGCTGCTTCTTCTCGTTTTGAATTGTGCCACATCAGCACATGAAGGTCCCGAAAGCTTGACTTCATCCATGCCATTAAGTTTGACCCTACTTTGAGAAGCCATCTCTTCCCCAGTTGTATTTTGAGTGCCTTCCAACCTGAGTGGCTCATCTTCCAGGGGAGAATCACATCTAGACACTGTTTTTTAGCCTGGTCTCTTACTTCCTTGTCTCTCTGCTTTGCCCCTGTTTCTTCCCTTCAACATAAAGTTGACTCTCTTGAGGTTTTCTAAAACAATAAGCTTGAGTGAAAAGGCAGCGACCTTAATTTCATCTTTGACAACTGGGCTGATTTTATTGTGTGGCATAGAATTTTAAAGGAAAGTGGTTAAAAATTCCTTGGTCCATAGTCTTTTCTCCTACGAAGGCTACCACTTTGGAGCACTACTTTTAACTTCTTCAGTTTGGGATTCAGAAACACATTTTTCAACTCTGCAAGTCTCACAGCTTCTAATTACTAGATTGTCAGTTAACTTAGATTGTAAGATATCACAGTAATACCTTCTCCATTAGGCTCTTGGAGCAACTTAGTTCAAGAGAGTATCAGGTCATCCATGGGTAGTGTCCTCCTTTAAAAAATCATCTATATGAGACCACAGATCAACATTTAGTTGAAAGCAAAAACGAGAAGCAAGGAGGCAGGGAAATTAGATTACTGGAAACAACAACCAGAAAGGAAATAATAAGAAAGTTAACACACTGTGAAAAATGTAACCATTGTCACTGAACAAATTGTGTAGAAATTGTTAAATGGGAACATAATTTGCTGTGTACACTTTCACCGAAAACACAATAAAATATTTTAATTAAAAAAACAAAAGGGAGTTTCAGGAGCTTCAGGATGCAAGTAACAGATACCCAAATTAACACTGTATTGAACAAATAAGAGGTTTATTTCTTAAGTAAAATTCTGGAGGTAGTTAATCTAGGGTTGGTATGGTGCTCCAGTTTGCCAGGGACACAAACTCCTATTTTCTCCCTGGAGCATATCCTTCATTCTGAATGTCATATCAAATTTAAAGATGATTAATCCAGTTTTAGCCAGTATGTCATTTTAGGCAGCAGAAAGGAGGAAAAAGAAGGGGAAACTCACTTGCAACAGATCACTTCCTGTAATGAACCATTGGCCAGAACTATTCATATGGCTAGGAAGACTAGAAAAAATGGTCTTTATTTTAGGTAGTACTCCAGCTAAAAATCAGGGATTCCAGTACTGTTAGAAGGAAGGAATGGAATTGGAAGACAGCTGACAGTCTCTGCCACACAGGGTTTATACAAATATTAAAAGATATTAATATATAGGTGGAAACCCTGGTGGCATAGTGGTTAGATGCTACAGCTGCTAACCAAAGCGTTGGCAGTTCGAATCTACCAGGCGCTCCTTGGAAACTCTATGGGGCAGTTCTACTCTGTCCTATGGTGTCGCTATGAGTCGGAATCGACTTGACAGCACTGGGTTGTTTTTTTTTTTTTTTTTGGTTTGTTAATATATGGACAAATCAGAACATTGCAATGCAGTTTTTTGATGCATTCTTAACAAAGCAAACAAAACATTATGTTTTTTAAAAAACCAAACATCGCTTCCCTGCTCCTAACATTTCATAGGCTATCTAAATCACTCAAAGTCCTAACAATATTCTACAAGACTCTGTTTCTTCATCTCCTCCGTTGACTCTAACCTGTTTCTAATATGTCCCTCTTGTTCATGTACTTATAGACTTGCCATTTCTCATACTTACTAGACATATCCTAATTTAGGACCTTCTTACTCTTTGCTAGATATCTGCATGGCTAACGCCCTTGCTTCCTTCAAGACTTTGCCAAGGTGTTACCACTTCAATGAAAACTGTGCTGACTGCTAACCACCCTACTTAAAAGGGTGATTCCCTCATACAGTTTAATTTTTTTATTATGTTTATGGCCTATTATCTGTTCCCACTAGAATGTAAGCTCCCTGAGGGAAGACATTTTTCCTCCTTTGTTCAATGAAGAATTCTATGTGCCTAGAACAATGCCAGGTTAATTGCACGTTCTCAATAAATAGCTTATGAATGAATGAATGACTATTTCAGAACAGTAGTAAAAATGTAAGAGTAATTTTTTTTATTACCTCACAAATAATATCCTTCCTTTTAGTCTTGGTATATCATGTTACCTTGGGACTCCTCCTCACTGCCTTGATTGGGTACATCAGAAATGAGACCGTATAGCTGTTTTTAATCAGCATTGGTTAAGTAAGTGTATGCTAACATCTTAGAGAGGACCCCAAAAGTTCTTTAACATTATTGTTTTTTTCTTAAGAAATTTTCAGTCACGTGTGTGTATTACTCAAAATTTCTTCATTGCAAGTAAGAGAATCTCAACTGAAACTAGCTTAAGAAAAAAAAAAAAGAATCTGTTGACTCATACCTGGGACGCTCAAGAGATGCGATTGTTTTTTAATAGATGATTTCAGGGATTCAAATGTTGTCATCTGGAATATACTTCACTTTCTATCTTTCTCCATCCCTCACTTTCACTTTCGACTATTTTGGCTTCATTCTCAATGAGGGAGATTTATATTCTTCTTAAAGGTAGCAATCCCAGAGAATAGATCACTATTTATTCTTCCTTGCCAGGACCCTGATTTGCCAACCACTGAGTCTGGGGAATGGGGTGCTTTGATTGGCTAGCCTTAGACACACTCACTTCTCTGCCTAGAAGGCCAGGCCACATAATTGACAGTCCCATCAGAATCAGGAAGAAAGTAGGTTCCAAAAAACAAGGGATGAGGGAAGACAAAAAAGAAAAAGCACTGTACTATGCTTTTTCAGCAACATGTTCCTCATGTAGGCTTGCTTATATTATATAAGTGGTTTTCTATCAAGCAACAAAAATTAAAATATTTTGCAACAAGTTAGCATTTCCTTTTTCTTTCATAAGTAGAATTATGCCAATTGTTAACTTAGATTCATAAGTTTGTCTTCCTTTAGGCTCTCATCTCTAATGGAGTTAATGTCTAAAGAAATTTCATATTTAGTAATTACTTCCCAGCCTAGAACATGATAAGGAAACTGTTGTGATTAATGCCCAGCCTCAATTTATTACTGAGGAGGATTTTACATTTTAAATAACATTCTTCATCACTCTTAGCTGAAAATGGCAAAAAGAGAAGCAGAAGATCACAGTGCAGCACTTCCTTGGTCTTCTTTATCACCCTTGGCTAAAGCAACAGAAGTATCAGAGCAAGGCAGCCCTGAAGGCGCCATGGATGGGAATACTGGGGACCCAATTTACAAGTATACCTCCAATGATTTACCAAGGTAAGAATATTATCTCAGCAGCTTAAACTTAATTCTGAAGGGGAGAAAAGTACTTCTGGAAAGTCATCTTTGTAAATATTCAGTATTTGGTGGAGGTGATGCAAATAATAGCTTGGAGATGTGATGGGCTACAAAGGTTGTCTGGGTTAGAGCCTTTGAATTTTTTCTGCTTTGTGAGAAGAAAATGATAATTGGTGCAACAAATATAAACTATCCTTGGAGGCTGACTTGAACTGGTTGCATAATGATAATAATAATAATGGCAGGTAATATTTGCTATGCCTGTTACCATGCTATCATGGATTGAATTGTGTCCTCTCCCTGCAAAATATGTGTCAGCTTGGTTAGGCCATGGTTCCCAGTATTGTATGGTTGTCCTCCGTTTTGTGATTGTAATTTTATGTTGAGAGGATTAGGGTGGGATTGTAACACCACCCTCACTCAGGTCACCTCCCTGATCCAAGGTAAAGGGAGTTTCCGTGGGGTGCGACCTGCACCACCTTTTATCCCTCAATAGATAAAAAGGAAAGGGAAGCAAGCAGAGAGTTGGGGATCTCATAACACCAAGAAAGCAGCACCAGGAGCAGAGCGTGTCCTTTGGACACCGGGTCCTTGCGCCTGAGAAGCTCCTCAACCAGGGGAAGATCGAGGGCAAGGACCTTCCTTCAGACCCAACAGAAAGAGAAACCCTTCCCCTGGAACCAACGCCCTGAATTTGGACTTGTAACCTACTAGACTATGACAAAATAAATTTCTCTTTGTTAAAGCCATCCATCCACTTGTGGTATTTCTGTTATGGCAGCACTAGATAACCAAGACACATGCTAAGCACTTAACCTGCATCATACCAACTGAGTTCTCAACAACTCTGGGAGGGATATATAATAAGGCACATATTTTCTAAACACCTCCATTTTACAAATGAGGAAGAAAAGACCTAGACAAGTTAATTAACTTGACCAAGATCCCACAGCTAGTAAGTAGAGAAGACATGGTTTGAACCCAACTGGATCTAATGCCACAGCAAGATTGCTGTTACTGTTGTCAGGTGCCCCCGAGTCAGTTCCGATTCATAGCCACCCTATGTACTGCAGAACGAAACATTGCCCAGTCCTTCGCCATGCTCGCAATCATTGTTATGCTTAAGCCTATCGTTGCAGCCACTGTGTACATTACTTAACCATTATACTCCACAGTGCCTCTCAGGAGTATAAAGCAGAGGAGACAGGAGTATTTTTTCTGTTTTTTTTTTTGTCTGTATTAGAAAGTGAAAAAACTAGAAAGTGCCTGTCAGATGTTAATAAACTATTGGCTGGCTAAATGTGGTGCCATAGTTTTGGTTAAATAGAAAATTAAGAGTGTAAAAACATCAAAAAAAAATATTCATAAATTGGAGATGACGTTAATGTCTTTATTGAAGTGCTAGGTTATATTTCTTTTTTAGAACAGTTTGGTTGCTTATTTTTACACTTCCTCCCATCTTTTTTTAGCGTCTCTAAGTGAAACCTGGAGTCCCGGTGGCACAGTGGTTAAAAGCTCGGCTGCTAACCAAAAGGTCAGCAGTTTGAATCTACCAGCAGCTCCTTGGAAATCCTATAGGGCAGTTCTACTCCATTTTATAGGGTCACTATGAATCAGAATCAACTCAACAGCAATGGCTTTGGGGTCTTTTTTTTTTTTTTTTTTTTTTGGTTTTAAGTGAAACCTAAATTATCAGCTAATTTTTTTTTTTTTTTTTTTGCCTTATTCTTCTGTGCTATAAGTGCATATTAGCAGCATATAAGATTCTTTACACAGTGCACTGACTGGATATTAGTTTTAGTGAACACCCTATAGATAAATCGTAGGGATATAAGTCTTAAATTGTAGCGATGTAAGTCCTTGGGATAGTGTTCTTTCCAATAAGATGATGGAAAAATTGTCTAAATAGAATTTTCAAATATTCCTTTATAGACAAGTTAATTCTAATATAATGTTTTACATGCATTTTTATTTCCTTTAGAATTTATTTTTACAAATTTTCCGTTTCAAAAGGCATTGTATTCACTTTTTGCTCCAACTATTTTTTCATGCATTTTTAGCTACTTAATTTTTGTTGTTGTTGTTAGAGATAAATGTATTTTACTCATTCATTTTCTTCTTTTCTCTTGATTATTTTCTTTCTTTGATTCTGAATCTGTTTAACTCTGGCTGTAAAATTTGTCCTTTTTGTTATATGTCAGTCTTTTCATGTGACACTTTCCTGCTGCCTGTTTTTTTTTTTTTTTTTTTTTGGCAGTGTTTGTTTCCCTGTGTTTCTTCTATTTCTTTGTCAGACCCTAACTTCTGTTCTGTCACTACTGCCTGTTACCACCAACATTGGCTATGAAGTATGTAGAAAATTAGATAGCCCTCTTCTTGGCAATCGAATGGAAAGTCAAAAGACAAGGCCCAGAGGTCTTTTACCTTTTTAAAAAACAAAATAATGAGTTTCAACCTGAAAGGAATCAAGTTCATGAAGGCTAATGGTAATCTGAGATTTGATGGTTTTAATATGATTATCAGAGAGAGGCAATTTTCTCTAAGAGTAAAGGCATTTTCCCCTTGATTGAGGTTAAAATTTCTCTTGTCTCCTTTTTGTTTTCTTTGCCACCTTCTTCCGCCAACTTTGTGGTCTTTTTATGAGAAATAATTATTAAAATGTTGTCGATTTGTTTTTCTTTTACTTCTATCACAGAGGTTGTGCTTATCTTCACTAATTAGCACCTTGTACTTTGTTTTTTTTCAAAATATGTTGACACATATTAGATGCATTCATGGCAACCATACAGTGACCAGTGACTTTATTCTCGTGTTATTATCTGATGCTATTAATGTACTGTTTATTAAATTTGCATCATCCACTTTTCTTTCTTCTCTTTCTTGTGTTCTGCCAATGTGGGGTCTTTTTCTTTTCTGCTGTCACTCTTTTCTGCACTTCCTTGTAACAGAGTAAAACCTGCTGTGCCAGGAACCCTCCGCCCAACAAAAAAACTAATCATAGTGTAAGATGAGTTCAGTAGATTGTGCCAAAGAAGTTCCAACCCTTACATTTTATGACTCACCAGTTGGAGGTCAGATGACTGGAAAAGTGTAGCTTCATTCCTGTGGCTGCCTTCCTGAAAGCAGCACAATAGGAAACTTTTCCTACCCAGCTGCTCTCTGACGTATTCCCAGGTGACCTGCCATGGAATCAACCTTTGAGACATGGGTGGCAAAAATCAGTTATTTATTAGTAAGACAAGTATCCAGGAGCAGACCCGCCGTATTCATAGAAAAAAAATAAATTCATAGAAGGTACCTCCAAATGCTCAAGTGGAAGATTTCCAAATTATAGTTGCATTAAAAAATTAAGAGAATATTGTAAACAACAATTATCTCTTTCTGTTCTAATGACTTTTGACTGGTGATCAACTAAGGAATGTGATTTCATTATTTTTTTAATAGGAAGTTGCCGAGTTTTTTTTATCCTGCTGGCAATTGAATGTATTATCACTTCTTTCAGGTGCCTGAGAAAGCAAATTACTTTCAGTAAAACTTTAAATGACGACGTAAAGTGAATTTTAAAAAAGTGAATGCCAACAATTTTTAGTTATAGATGGATTGTCTGTATTGTTTTTTCACAGGCATATCTTGATTTTAACAGCACCCAGTCTATTTACGGAAGAGCCCTGGTGGTACAGTGGTTAAGCACCCAGCTGTTAACCAGAAGGTCAGCGGTTTGAACACATCAGTTGCTCTCCAGGAGAAAGATGTGGCAGTCTGCTTCCGTGAAAATTTACAGCCTTGGAAACTCTATGGGGCGGTTCTACTGTGTTTTATAGGGTCGCTATGAATTAAAATTGACTTGACGACAATGAGTTTAATCTATTTACTTACTTCTTAATATCTTTTTACTTGTCTTGGGTGTTTTTAATTGGAACGATTCTTGGACCCTTTTTGAAATATAAACATTTGGTTATCTAGCCTTTTCTAGGGTTTAAATTTGGTAATGTCATCATACCAAAAGTAAGCTGTCCATTCCCAGCATGGAGTGGGTGGCAGAAGGGAGTGAGAAAGAGGCAGTAATAGTGATGCAGAGCCACCCCATTCATTGTTTTAGACCTCTATTTTGCCCAACAAATTACACTTTCTCCAGTTCATAATTGTTTTTTCCTTCAAGCCTTTTTTATATCTGTATAAACTAAGCATTAATATATTATTTATTTTTTTAAATGTTAAAAGATTAGATCACTGTTTCTTTTTAAAAATTTAAATTTCCTCTTGAAAACATTTAATAGTGTATAAACTTCCCCCAATTTTAGATTTAATATGTGCCTTATTTTTATTATTTTGTACTTTTTCACAGCAAAAGTATTTTTTTTTTTTCTTTCAGGTAGAATAGTATAGGCCCCCAATCCTGTACTCAGATGGGTCCTTTATGTATCTCAGAAACTGCTCTTTTTCAAATAATTCCTTCTTCTACAAAAGCAAGCATTTAACAAACGTTTATTGAATTAGTCCTAAGTGGTATACGTGTGGTTTGAATATAATATGTGGTTATTGTTCAGTCATTAAGTTACAAGTAAAATTAGACAGATTATATGTTACAGAAGAACCTAAAATTGCTCTGCAACTGGGATGCCCTTACCAACCCAAACCAAACCAAACCAAACCTAGTGCTGTCGAGTCGATTCCGACTCATAGCGACCCTATAGGACAGAGTAGAACTGCCCCATAGAGTTTCCAAGGAGCGCCTGGTGGATTCAAACTGCCGACCCTTTGGTTAGCAGCCATAGCACTTAACCACTACGCCACCAGGATTTCTCCCTTACCAACATCTAGGCTAAATTAGAATTATATTTTCCTCTGGAGTTGGAAATAAAATTTGTGGGGAATTTTCACTTTTATTATATTTCTTTTTCTTTTCTATGATGTTTAAATTACACTTTATCCAAGAATCTAACAATTGTAGGAAATTATTTGTGTCTTTGGAGGTTATTCATTACGGTAAGTTGGGAAAAGGGCAGGATGAAGTTTAATGAAATCTTTGTGCTTTATGTACTCCAGAGATTTCAAAACAGTTCACGTTCACGCAACATATGTGGCGTTATTATTTTGTCAGCCTCATTCTAGTATTTTAAACTGTTGGTGATTTATTATTGAACATACGGTCATTTTTCTTTGGGTTTATATTTTCTTATTTGTATATATTCCAATTAGAGTGTTTAATTACCATTAAAACATTAATAGGATAAAGATAAATTTTACAAATGATAGTATTAAAAAAATCACTAACTCTTCAGGAAGGTTTAAATGCCATAAGAATATAAGAATATAAAGCGAGAAATATATGCTTGTCAAATATACAGTATAAATAAATAATTTAGATGAAAATGGGTGACTACATTTAACAAAGAGACAACCAAATAATGAAGGGCTAAAGAGTGGTTGTTAGATTTGATGTACTTCATTGTATATTGTAAGTAATTGCTATCCATAAAAATTCTATGGCTCTGTATAAGAAAAAAGAGACATTTTGACAGGCAACACTGGTATGAAGCGACAGCAGGAACAAATCCTTGGCAACTGTCATTATCCTGCTGTTGAAGTCGTATCCAAACTGTGTGATAACTTAGACCTGCATGTTTGTTCCTGAGCTGTGGTCTGTCAAAGTAGCCACACATCCTACTTATGAACAAATTTGCCACATGTGGATTTATGTCACAGAATCTAAACTTTGCTAGGCTGCTTTGTGTCTCAAAAAAGGGGGGGAAATAAAAACCCTGTGTCATTTTATGCTTATGTTGAAATTTCTGATTAAACTTTCCTGATTAATTAAAAGTAGACTTTTTAGAAAATACCATGTTAGTTTACCTATTAGCCTGTTACGGAATTTAGTCAACATTAGGAAAAATTTTAATAAAATTAAAAATAAAGGAAACATAATTTATATTACTAATGTCCATTAAATTTAGTCAATTTTTCCTATGCAGTGAATGTGGAAAGATGATTGAATAACTTAGGCTACTTAGGCTACTTTCAGTGGAAAGGAACAGAAAGCTTAACCAAAAATGACTTAAACAATGAGGAACATTCATGATCTCACATAACAAGTACTCCAGACGTAGGGCATTTCTAGGGTTAATTTCAGTGCGTCAACAGTGTTACCAAAGAACCTTGTCTCTGTATCTTTCCCTCTGCCATTCTCAGAATACTGGCTAAATCCTTTGGATTGTCCTCTTATGCTTGCAAGATGGCTCCTGTGGTTCCAGACATCACATGTTCACTCAACAGTGTCCATCTGAAGAAGAATGTTTCTTTACTTATATCTCTTTTTATTTGGGAAAAAACCTTTCCCCAGAAGACTTTTCCTCAAGTCCTACTGGCCAAAACTAGGTCACAAGATAATTTCTAAACCTATCAGGAGCAAAGGAAATAGAATTACCATGATTGGCTTTAGCCCACTGAAGATTCACGCACTGGAGCTGATCAGGGGATAACTTCCATTGTCATACATGAAGGATAAATCCCCAAACATAACTGAGCCTTTTTATCTAAGGGAAAATGGGGGGAATGACTTTTGGGGAGGAATAATCAACATTGCCTTATATAACATTTGTCTTTAAACCAAAAAACAAACCCATTGCTGTCAAATTGATTCTGATTCATAGCGAAATATGTAGGACAGAGTAGAACTGCTCCATAGGGTTTCCAAGGTGGAGTTAAGCTGTCGACCTTTTGGTTAGCAGCTGAGTTCTTAACCACTGCCCCACCAGAGCTTTTAGCTTGATTATATTTTACTTCTTAAATTGTGTTTGTTTCTTGTCAGCGACACTTTTTATAAATGACACATTTTTGTACCATGTCATAATTATCAAGGAATAAGTACTGCATATCAATCACTGCTTGAGTTCCTGTGAGAGTGTAAAAGATGTCAGATAAGGATCTTACCCTTGGAAAGTGGGATATGACATCATTTGAAATTGCATAACAAGTAAAAAGCAAACATTGATATGGAAAACAGTATATCAATTCATACACAGGACCTAGGAAAATGATTTGGAATAAAGAACTGACTAGGATCTGCTGAAGTTAACTCTCATCTGCTGATCAGCTTGAATATCTTTGATGAGGCCTTCTGTGTGCCTCAACCTCTGAATTTCTCCCCCATAGTAGCCAGACTTTTTCTTCACAGCCCTAATCCTACTCAGTAATTATAAATTTATACGTGTGACTATTTAACATTTCTCTTTTCCACTAGACATGTATTGTCATTATGGATGGGAAAAAAAAAAAAAAAAAAACCCTGTTGCCGTCGAGTTGATTTTGACTCCTAGGGATCCTCTAGGACAGAGTAGAACTGCCCCGTAGGGCTTCCAAGGAACTGCTGGTGAATTCAAACTGCTGACCCTTTGGTTAACAGCCAAGCTCTTACCCACTGTGCCACCAGGGCTCCAACTTCTAGAAAATATAATCTTTGAGTTAGCTTAACATTTATTAAAGAAGTTAAAGATGTGCAGTAATGAGTATGGATAAGGTATAAATAACGGGTATGAACACCATTGGCAAAAAGTATGCAAGCAAGAAAACTGTGAAGGGCAATGTGGTGCAATTATAGCTGAGAGATGTTACAGGGGACAGTAAGTAGCATAAGTAGAAGTATAAAGCAAAAAAAGCCCTTGATTAAGAAGTATGACTTTGATTAGAATTTTTCCTCAAATGTCTATAAAAAGTCACTAAGGTTCACCAATGCTGTTAAAGCAAACGAAATGAGAAGAAAAATTGCCCTTGTCAAAACAAGAGTCATGTCCTTAAATCTTATCATGGTCTATTTCTCCGCTTTTTCTGTCCTTCTCCCTGAGCATATTGCTTTATACTTTTTAGGTCTTTAATCTTTACTTAGTTGTTGCTTTGTAAAGGAAAAATTATAAATTAGATTTAATGAAAATCTCAGGGAGTAAGCATAATTAAATACTGGTCTAGGATAGCAAGTGGGACCGTAAGTGCCACCATGTAGATTTATCCCTGATGATCTTACTAAGTTGGAAACCCTGTTGGCATAGTGGTTAAGTGCTATGGCTGCTAACCAAGAGGTCAGCAGTTCAAATCTGCCAGGCACTCCTTGGAAACTCTATGAGGCAGTTCTACTCTGTCCTATAGGGTCACTATGAGTCAGAATTGACTCAAGGGCAGTGGGTTTGGTTTGGTTTTTGGATCTTACTAAATAGACTCAAAAGCCAAATGTAGGTGAGGTATTTTCCTATTTGAGAAAAAGGAAAAAAGAAGTTAGATAATCTCTTAATGTGCCTTCCACCTTCCAAGTTTATAATTCTGTGATTTATCATGCCCATTGTATCATATGTAAAAATTATTTGCCTATAGTTTTATAGTTTTAAATTAAGTGATAGTTGTCTATCCCTCTAAGGTTAAATTTGACAAATTTTACTTCATCCTCTTCCAAGAACGCGTAAAATCCTTAAATATTTACATATTTTATATACATGTAAGGAGCCCTGGTGGAGCAATGGTTAAGTACTTGGCTGCTAACCAAAAGATTGGCAGTTTGAACCTGTTCAATGGCTCTGCAGGAGAAAAGACTTGGCGATCTGCTCCTGTAAACATCACAGCCTGAAAAAACCTATGGGGCAGTTCTGCTCTGTCGCATTGGGTCACTATGAGTTGGAATCAACTCTATGTAACTATATGTGTATATAACTATATAACTATAACCCAGACCGAGTGTGGTCGATTTGATTCTGACTCATAGCGACCCTGTAGGACAGAGTAGAACTGCCCCATAGTTTCCAAGAAGCACCTGGAGGATTCGAACTGTCAGCCCTTTGGTTAGCAGCCGTAGCACTTAACCACTATGCCACCAGGGTTTCCCATATAACTATATAGCTATATATATATAACTATATATATATGTATATGTATGTATAACCATGTCATGAATTGAATTATGTCCCCCCCAAAAATGTGTGTATTAATTTGGCGGGGCCATGATTTCTAGTATTGTGTGGTTGTCCTCCATTTTATGATAAAGAGGATTAGGGTGGGATTGTGACACCCTTACTAAGGTCACAATCCTGATCCAATGTAAAGGGAGTTTCCCTGGGGTGTGGCCTGTACCACCTTTTATCTTTTAAGAGATAAAAGGAACGGAAATTGAGCAGAGAGTGGGGACTTCATACCACCAAGAAAGGAGTCCTGGGAGCAGAGCTTGTCCTTTGGATCCAGGTTCCCTGCTCGGAGAAGCTCCTACTGGGGGGAAGATTGATGAGAAGGCTGAGAGAGAGAGAAAGCCTTGCACTGGAGGTGATGCCCTGAATTTGGACTTTTAGCCTACTTTACTGTGAGGAAATAAACTTCTCTTTGTTAAAGCCATCCACTTGTGGTATTTCTGTTATAGCAACACTAGGTGACTAAGACAAACCATATAGATACGAATAACCATATTATTCATTTTACATACCCAATTCCTGAAGAATGGTTAAAATTACCAATAACTGATAGTAAAGTGTAACTCAGAAGTAATGTAGCTGATGTTTTTAAAAGAAACATACCAGAATGTTTGCATCCAAGTGAATGTAAGTGACTGTGCCCCTGCCCCTAAAATATCCACTTTAGGAAGTAGTTTATTCTAATAATAATGCCACTTCACAAAACTTTTTTTGAATTCTTCTTTGAATTTGGCATTAGAAACTGTGGCACCTTCTTTTTAATATCTTCAGTGTGGTCTGTGTATTAAGTGATGAGAAAATTTAATCTTATGTAGTCATGTTTGTATTTTTATTATCAATATGGAGGATACTATGTATCATTTGGAGCCCTGGTGGTGCAGTGGTGAAGAGCTTGGCTGCTAACCAAAACGTCAGCAGTTTGCATCATCCAGCCATTCCTTGGAAACCCTATGGGACAGTTCTCGTGATTAGTCAGGATCAGCTCTATGACAATGAGTTTTATATATCATTTATTCCTTGTTTGGCCTGTGGACTTGGTTAGAATCCCTATAACTGGGCAGGTAGAGCCCAAAAGCTGATGGAGCTTTTCAAGGAAATCTCCTTGGGACTCTGCCTACATCTTGAGCTGCTTCAGGGTCTAGGTGACTTAGCATAGGATAGGGAGGAGAGGTAGTTACCTCTTCTCCCTGCTGCTGTGTGAACTGTTCTGGCATCACAAGCACTGGAATTTTGGGGAGCATTTCAAGGCAGCACCTTGGCATAAACCTCATTGTTATGTGATGCACAGGGCCAGCAGGGAGGCAGCGAGGGGGAGAAGAGAGTTGGTGACTCTCACCAATACATTTTTATAGGGACTTAGGAGGCACTTTTAGGAATTTACTAAAGTTCCTAGAAGGGGATTCTTTTGGGGGTACTCATAAATAAAGGGGAGAACTTTGAGGGGGAATAAAGTCTTGCATTATGATGGAGTATTCATACTGGCAGTCATTTGGGTTAAATTCCTTACTCTTGAGGTTGACATAAGGAAACCCTAGTGGTGTAGTGGTTAAGTGATACAGCTGCTAACCAAAGGGCCGGCAGTTCAAATCTGCCATGTGCTCCTTGGAAACTCTATGGGGCAGTTCTACTCTGTCCTATAGGGTCACTATCAGTCAGAATTGACCTGACGGCTCTGGGTTAAGGTTGACATCAAGGAGAACAATTCTGTCTTGCAACCTACAACCCTTTGGGCCAACATTTCCAACAAACTATTGGGCCAGATGGTCCAGAGACTGGGCCTGCAATGGCAGTACTATATTCTTATGTCCCTCTGTGATTAGCAATGAAAGATTAATATTAAAATAATCACAAAAATCAAAGCCGCATTTGATAGCTGTTAAAATTAAACATTTCTGATAGTGATTTAATTTGTGTAATGTATTTTAGTGAGTAATTTTTTCAACCAATTAGTATAGAGCATTTCTCCTTATCTCAGTATATTAGATAGGCCATTCAAGTCCCCTGCCAGATATGTTTCTTCTTTTGGGAGGCATCTGAGAGCCCATCTTACCCTACCTTCACTGAACCTTGTTATCCTGCTGCCTTATTCATAGTTGGTTGGACCACTGATGAGTGGGTACCTTCCCATCCACAGGCTTGCCAGTAGCTTTTAAAGTTGCCTGGCTTGAGATTTCTACCCAACAGTGGTCCTATACTGGGTAGTGATGAAACTAAACTCTGGGGAATTTGGATGTGAGTCATACAGACAGAGTTTGCAGAAAGTAGTATGGCACAGAAGTAGGGAGACACATAGAAAAAATTAGCGGAAGCCATGAGGGAGTGAGGAGGAAGACAGAGGGAGGTTAGGCAATAATGATACAGGAAAAGAAAGCACATAGACACAGAAGGAGGGATGGGGTTGTTGAGTCAAAAAACATGGCAGACTACTAGAGATGTTGTTGAATCACTCTTGTTTCCTGGACAGAAATGAATGACCTTCCAATTTTCTCTGTGGCCTGGTGGAGTGGTTTTATTTCCTTTCTTAACTTTCTATATAACCTGGTAATAAGTTCTATCATCTGAAACACAAATGCCTCTCTGTTCCTTGCAAGCTGAAAGATTCTAACATCCTCAATTTAAGCATCAATTATTTAATAAACCAAGTGTGTAGATTTAATTCCCGTGTGGTATAAGTTAGCTTTGCCATGTTCTGTGGTCATCCTCTTAAATACCTGATGACTAGGAAACACACTTTGTTTGTTATAAGAAAGAAGAGTTTGAGAATGTGTAAGGAACTAATGCAAACCTGCCATCACCACTGATAAATTAAAGCTGAAGACTACAAATGGTGGACCAATAGTGACTTTTTAACATGAAAAACTACCCCTTTCTTTTCATTATGGTATTAATTTTTAATTACTAAATGAAAGCAGGTAATAAATATATAGTAGAATCATCTACTTTAATTCTTTTTACCGTTTACCAGGTAAATCTCATGTAATTACTGTCCTAACCCTACTAGAATTATATGGAGTGAAGAAGGGGAGGGGATGGAGAATTTCCCAAAAGATGGCAGTGCTATTATCAGAAGACAGAGGGAAGAGATGAGAGGAAGACAAAATTAATACATAGCCCTTGCAATGACTAGAGGGAGGCAAAACATAGTTGATAGAAGATTACATTTCAGTAAAATATATAATGACCATATCCCAACATGGAAAATGGCTATTAAACAGCATTAAGTAAAAAAGGCAAAGTATATAATTGAAGCAGTAATAATAAGGCAGAAACACTGGAATATGGAAAAGTAAAAACCTTTTGCTTTGTGGTGGTGAGATAATGAATTATTACATTAATAGCCTTTAGTTTATTTGTAAAAATATTTGACAATGAACAATGCATTCATAAAGAAAAAAAAAAGACTACTTCATTCTGCTTTTAAGTAGGGAATTCTGTTTTTCACATAAGATTTTGCTCTCTGAGTAATTTCTGAGAACTGTTCATGAGATCTGCAAACCTTTTCTCCTGGTTGTTTATCGCGGTTCCTCCAGGATCAAGAGCATGGTGGCCATTTGCAGCCCCATTGCCCTTGCTGTAGAAATGCTGCCACTGTGACATAACTGCTACCACATGCCACCGCTCGCCACTGTCGGCAAAACCTGAGTAGCTCAGGTGGTCTGAAGGGAGGTCCCACCTTTGTCAGAGCTAGAGTTCAAGTACAATTCAAGATGCTGTTTTCCACAGTTTTCAACCTGGGAGGATCCTCAGCGTATAGGGAAGGTCACTTCTCTCTCCAGTACTGTGCTCAGACCAGGACAAAACTGGATAGAAATAATGTGACAACAACAGCAATGACAATAAAACACAACTGCTTGGGTTCCAGAGTTTTACTTTACTGACCGAATATGTCAACATACGTACATACACACACGCACATTTTCCTGTGGCATGTCACTACCTTTCTTTCAGAGGAAAAAATTTAACCATTTTACACACTCCTGACCATAAAGAGGGCAGTTCAGAAGAAATATTTGTGATTGTAATGACATTTGTGGATGAGAAACATTTGGAGGAGGGGCTGTCCCTGCAGAACTTTTCAATACCCAGCATATGTTCGTTCATAATTGAGGGGAAAGAGTTATATTATGTACAAAACCTATTGAGGCACTAGCAAATGGAAAATATACAAACTTCATTTGTGTAAAAATAGTCCTAATTACAGTAATACATGGAAGCTATCCTCTATGCCTAAGCACCACACAGCACAGTATTGTCAAATATGTTGAAGCTTGTTTTATTATACCAGTGAACTCTATACCTGGATAAAGTGCTCCAACCCACCAGTGACTCCGCAGAAGAGAAGACCTGAAGATCTGCTCCTGTAAAAGGAAACCCTATGGGGGCAGTTCTACTCTGTCCTGTAGGGTCGCTGTGAGTTGGAAATGACTCAACAATATATTCCACCTACCTAATCTAGTATTTACATAGATAGGTGTATTGCCCTGGGTCACGTGGTCCTCTGTTGACACATCATAGTTGCCTTCTCACAACTTAAAATATTAGAGGGAACATCGGCTCTAAAAAATTTTAGTTTATAGATGAAGAAATAAAGATACCAATTTTAGAAATAACTTGCCTGCAGTTAGGCAGTGTGCTGACTCTCCTTTTGAGGCTCCTCGTGATTAAGCTCCATGTTATGTAGACAGACTTCCCACCGTCCGTCCCCTCTCAAGCTACCTTCTGTTTTTTTCCCTTAAGTGGCCTGATCATTCAGGCTGTGCTTATTCCCACTTGCATTCCTTTCTCTCTCCCCTTGTGTTCATCTAAATGCTACTCCTCCGTCTTAAATTCCAGGAAAGATTAGTAACTGTCCTAGTTTGTCCGAGACTAAGGGAGTTCCCCAAATGAGTGTCTTTCAGTGCTAAAATCAGGACAGTCCTGGGCAAACCAGGACACGTTGGTTCCCCTAATCCCAGGTCTGCTGTGAAGCTTTTACCACCTTTTTTCCAGCCCGCACCAAACACACCTTCAACGAATTCTTTTTGCATTCAAAGTTAGTACACACTCAGTTCCAAGCAGTTTAAATACACATTCTCTAATTATTTATTAGGGGGTAGTTTGCAAGCTTCTTTAGGGTAGGTTCCATAGCTTTAACTTTTGTATTCTCTAGTACTTAATAGGAAGCTCTGGTGGCAGTAGTGGTTAAGTGCTATGGTTGCTAACCTAAAGGTCAGCAGTTCAAATCCACCAGGCAATCCTTGGAAACTGTATGGGGTACTTCTGCTCTGTCCTATAGGGTTTCTATGAGCTGGGATCTATATGATGGCAGCGGGTTTGGTTTTTTGGTGGGTTTAGTGCTTAGTAGAGTGCTAGTGTTTTAAAAAGTGCTTCGAATAGTTTAAAATGTGTACTTATATTCTTTCAAGGATTACACAAACTTTCTTCCTTAGTTTAAGGAAAGCAATGAATCTTAATGGTTGTGAGCATGGGTTTTATTTTGGGACAGGCTTGAGCTCGAATTCCTACCCTATCACCTACTGATTAGGTGACCTTGTGCAAGTTAATTAACCTTTCGGAGACTCAGTTTCTTAAATCTGAAAGAGAGATAAAAATTCTATCCACTTCCCAAGGATATTGTAAGGGTTAAACAAAATAATGTCTGTTAAGTGCATAGTACCGTGTCTAGCACAAAGCCCATAATTAGTTATTAAATAGCACTTGTTAATAAGTGATTAAAAATCATTTAATTGTATTTGTCCATGCTTTGCTTCTTTCAGGGAGTTTATGTCATCTCAGGCAAAAGCAGTTATTAAAACTCCTGAAGATTATTTGCAGACTCAGTTTGGCCCCAACAAACTTTTGCATTCAGCAGTGGTATCAGAAGGGTCGGGACTTCAGGATTGCTCCACACATCAAACAGTATCAGATCACAGCCGTGATGAAATATCAGCTCGAGATAGCTACAAATCAAACAGTAAAAACAATTCTTGCCTTATATCAGCATCCAAAGGAAACAGACCTGTCAGTGCTCCGGTGGGTCAACTGAGGTAATCAAAGCTGTTCTCTGTTCTTTTTAACTGAGTGTTGAAGCTATTTCCTTTGAGTGGAATTTATAATGATTCAATTGACTGTTTCAGACATTAAAATGTAGCACATCTCAAGGGTTTTGTTTGTGTTTTTGCTTTGTTTTGTTTTGTTTTTTTGAAAACACCAGAGTAGAGTGTTACTAATTACACTTGTGGGAAACGTAAGATATACTTCAACCTGGTTAATCTGAAACTCTGAAAAGAATATTTGAAGCAGAATCAAGCTAATCAAGCCATGAAATATCTTTGCTTACAGGATATTTAAGAATAGAAATGCATACTTTTGATATTTAATATTTTGAAACAAAATGGAATTGAAATGAATTTATTATAAAACCACTTTGGTATATATGCTTTCCACATAGAGATTGTTAGCAGAAACTGTTAACCTAAAAGTTTATGGACAGAAGAAAATGTTGGTAAAAATAAAAATCACCTCAAGAAACTCATATTCCATTATTTTCAGATGTTTGAACATGTGTATTGTGATTTTAATTTACCAGAAGTTTTTATTTTAAAGTGTTTACTTTGCTTCTGTGGCACTGAGAATTAACATGGTTAAAGAACTCTGAGATTAAAAATTTGGCATGTTAGTTCGTCAATTTTACCTTATACTTTTGCCTAGAAAATAATAAAGGTCAAAACTGGTTTTGAGTGAGGACACATATAAAAGGAATCTTAACTCTTATTGCCCCCAAACAATTTGAAATGAGGGCAATTATAATTACCTTCAGCATCATAATTTTGGTTATAATCTATTTGAATTTCACGGTTTTAAAAAAAATCAAGAACTTTCATAAACATGAAAAAAAGAAAAAAGCCATTTATTATTGTTATTGTTATATATTGTAATTATATAGTTATTAATATAAGACCATATTATAATTTTGCTTTCTATCAGAGTGTAGCAGATAGAAATATATATGATTTTTAAAAATGAGTGTTATATTTTATAAGTAAAATGATAAAAATGATTTATTCTGAGAAAAGTGTTTTACATGAGCCGTTTTGACATACTTACCCTGTTTCAATTTTTTTGGAATATTTAACTAGATAGGGACAATATATCTTATAAAAAGAATTTTTTGGCGAACATTTATATACATAGGAACAGTCTTTGGGATTTATATCTGTAAAACAAATCCAGGATAATATTTATTTAAAAGTGTCTACTAACATGCACTAATTCTTGTGTTTTATTTTCTTCAGAGTTGCAGCGTTCTCTTCTTCAAAATTTCAGTCTGCCCGGAGCTGGCATAGAATGTCTCAAAGACTCAAGCTTCAACCAAGAATGATTAGAGCAACAGCTTACAAAAATGGGTCTAGAACAGCCTTTGCCAAAGTTATTGTACCAACCATCACCTTGGTAACTAGTGCTCCAAAGTTTTCACTGCTTCATTTCTTCCTTGCTGTCTTTACAATATTAAAAAATGAAAAAGATGACATTTATTGTTCAAATTTTCTTTTTAATAATCAAACCTGTAAATTTCTTATATATACATACATCTCACAAACATTTCACTCATTTCCTTTTTTTACCTATATATATATATAATATATATATATTAAACAGATACAATGTCTTTTAAAATGACAAAACACTTGAGGACTAAAATTAGACAATCATTAAGTATTCTCAGGGCTGTGATTTATTTACCTTTTATTTCTATATTTTCACCTGCTAGAAAATAACTATATTGGTCGAGTTGCTTGAGTTACTTAACTTGACAAGTGACTCAATTGCATTTCTATTTTGATCGTTAGAACCTTTTGTTTGGTGGAAATGTGTTGTTTTCATTCTAGTAAATCTTACCTCTTGTTTTCTTCTAGTTGCTGCAAGAATGCACGGAAAAGCTGAATCTGAACAGGGCTGCACGACGAGTGTTCTTGGCAGACGGCACTGAAGCCCTCGAACCTAAAGATATACCCCATGAAGCTGACATTTATGTTTCAACTGGAGAGCCCTTTATAGATCCATTCAAAAAAATTAAAGGTAAAAAAGAAAAAAACCCTACCCCCACACACTGTAAATTGCTTAAGGGGTGCAATTAAAAAATGATTTTCATCCTGTCTTTTTTGCATGGTTTAACAAAACTAATGTTTACGCATTTACAGCTCAGTAAGAGGATAATGTGCTTAATGAAAGAAAAATCCACTGACAGCCACGTTTATTGCCCTTCATTAGCATTGGTGCTTAATTTAATATAGATCTGAACAGACATTAGGGAGCCTGCAGGAGGTTAAATGGTGAAAATATAATAAATTAAATCAGAGATTATTGAATTTACTGTTTAGTTTCTGTGACACCCAACAGACATAATTCATTAGAATTATTTTCTCAGAAAACAGTTCAAAGTTTCTAGTATCATTTCTTCATTTATACTCTTGGTCTTTTTTCAGATGACATTAGCGTAATTATGGAAATGTGGCCAGTAATGAACGTATAATTCTTAATATACATATGATTTTCCTAATACAAATTTTTTAAGGTAACTGCTGCAGCTTGACTTTTTTTTTTAAACTTGAAGTATGTGTGTGTGTGTGTGTGTGTATAAAATCTTAGGTAAGATCTTTTAAAAAAATTTCAACATTTCAGGAATGTGGAGATTTTCTAAATTACACATGTTTTTTCTTCAGTGGGAAAGAATACATTTTAACAGAGAAATAAAAGTCCCAGCTATCCAAGAATATTCTTCCAAGCATGTCATATCCAGTGTCAGTTATCAAGTGCTATATATGGTAATCACGTTTAAATGACCTAAGAACTTTGCCTTAAAGATTCAGTATCTATCTGCTGTACTACCCTATGCATTTTATACTTTATTAGAAGTACTTTTGTCTGCAACTGCTATTAAGCTGGCAAATCAAAGGCAAGTCTAGGCAATAATTGCATAAGAAGAAGAAAATTAATTTTGGAGCTCATTACAGATGAAGTGATGAAAATCCATTTTCTATTAATGATATTGTGTAAAATGATAGCAGATTTCTCTCTCTTTGATCATACTTGATCTACAGGAAAAAAAAATTCTCGAATTCAATATAAAGCTCAAGATAATTGGTCATTGTAAAGAAACTTGTCGCTATAATACTCAGTAAAAATTACCTGTGTGATAGTGTAGACCCTTATATTTGCCAAATTCTCCTTTAACTTCAAAATATGATTGCCTTTATTTTGTTTTCAGTAAATCTCCTGCTTGTATCAAAACATGAATCCTTGTGAGCACATATGTCTAAGAAGTGACTTTTAAAAAAATTCAGATATTTATGTAGTGAGTGCATCATTAAGATCCTCAATTATTTTTATGAATAAATTCGTACCTTTTATACGGTTAATTATTTTTATGAATACTTACCTTTTATATGGTTAATGGTGTTGTAGAAGATATATATATATATGTTATTATAACTAAGCTTCTTAGAATATCCCCTGGACATGTATACTTAAAATAACAAGGTTACACACAAAGCTAAGCTTGGTGGATGATTTTTAAATGTACAAACTAATTGCCTCCTACTTTTTGTTTTCTGTTTTATTCTTTATAAAGCCATGTCCAGAACAAAAAACTTCTCTGCTTTGTCTGCATATCTTTGGCTGTGTTTCACTGTGACATGCACTGCTGTTCTTTTAGCACCAAAATGTTGGCACACACTCCTGAAAATTTCACACCATCTCTTGCTGGATCAGCAAGCTTAACCCACCAAAATCTGGTGTTGTGCAATGGTTTTTGACTGATAATCAATCTTTATGCTGCTCGACAGTTGTTGCTGGGACACGGAGTAGAGCAGGTGGCAGATGTGCCTTCTCTTTTGAGAAAAGAATTGTAGGTGAGCTTGGACACAGACTAGCACATCACACGTCCATTAAAAAGACTTAGGATAAGTATAATGGGGAAAAAGCCACTTGGTCTCAGTTAAACTCATAGATAAGCCTATACACTGGTATTTGGTTTCTTTCAAAACATTAAGAATATAAATGTAAATAAACAGAGTACATATATGAAAGATAATCTTGATTTAGATAATTTGAGGGAGTGTGTATGTATGGATACCTATATCTATCTATAGATACATATCTCACCCACATATTCACATACACTTTCAAATCTTCTAAATCAGGATAAGATTACCTTTCTGAATATATGTTTTGTAGATAAACCAATAATTTGCCACCTTGTCTTCATAGGTCTATCATAATAATAAAACATGTAGGGTATAGCTTTGGACATTGTGGATACATTTAGAGTAAGGAAGCATTATTACAATTTGGAAAATTGAACATGCTAAAGCTAAAGAGGAGCCCTGGTGGCACAGTGGTTAAGAGCTTGGCTGCTGACCAAAAGGTCGGCAGTTCAAGTCCACCCGCCGCTCCTTGGAAACCCTACAGGGCAGTTCTACTCTGTCCTGTAGGGTCACTATGAGTCGGAACTGACTCAACAACCACGAGTTTTAAATGGGAAAGCTAAAGAGGGGGGAAAACAGCTGGCAGGATTGGGTATTACTAATGTTATCTTTTCTAAATGGGCATGAATGTTTTATACGCAGTTTTCTAAAAAGGCATTAGAGTCATTAACTGGTCATTATTTTCATTATTGATTTGCATTCATTCAGCAAGCCTTTACTGAGAGCCTACTATGGCCAGGTACTAGGCCGGTTCTACAACACAGAGATGAAACAAGGAGCTCGAAGTCTGGTGTCTTTCTTTTTTTAATCATTATTCTTTCAGCTCTGCTTTTTAATTCAGTTCGATCTAAACTTAAACTAATAAACATTTGTTGAATACCTACTATGTATAGCCCTGGCATAGAGATAGAAGTTCTACTCTTCGAGGTACTTATACTGGATAAATAAGTTAGAAATCCTTAAAACTGAGAACACTATTTGACGGTGTAAATCAAACGACTCTGCCAAAGGAAAATTTACAGGAAGGCCAAATAAATCAATGTGTATTCTGGCAATTATATTTCCATACTTCATTGGTTTTCTTATTCCTTGGGAAAACAGTGTAGATAGTGAAGATTGCCTAAGAACTATTTCTAGATTTACCAAGGTAGAAAAAAGCCTACACAGCATCTCTGACTTTTTTTTGAGCTATTCTTCTACCCTTCTTGAGCATTGTTACTGACAACCAGTGGCACTGGATTTAATAGAAAGCCAGAGCTATTCATCAAATATCTCAACACAAAGCTATCATGTAGAGGTCAGGCCAAGGTCAAGACTGACATGTTGAAATGCAGTATTAGAATAATTCTTACATTTTGACTTTGAATGACTAATCAGAAAGATTAATTGTGTGTGGAAAAGATAAAAAAAAAATTTCCTCTAGACTATTGATGAAGATGTCTTGTAATTTTGGCATTTAAAGATGCTGACATTTATTAATGATTGTGCTGAAATTGTGAAGATGTAGTTAATGAGTTGTTTAAAAAGGCATTTGAAAAGTTTTCAAATTCATGGCCATATGGTTTATGTTTTATTAAGTTTCCGCCACCTTCTGCTTAACGGTGGCACAGTGAAAATTCTCAGATCATGTCCGTGGATTTCATAAGAGTTCGGCTCCTTTATAACTGCTAGGAGCTGTAGGCAATGCAAACATAGCATAAGAAATGGTTCCTGGCCTCCAATTAAATAAAGGTGTTAAGAAAATGAGGGAAAAAAATTATTTGAGCCTAATTCATTAGACCCGAGTTCCCATTGTATAAAGCTCTTATTATTTTGTTTTATATTTTTACCAGGTCTTTCATATTCTATTCTTCTATTTGTCCTTCCAAGTTACCATTTACAGTGATTCATTTTAGTCCTGAGTTTTGTTAACCAGAAATGAGACTGAGTATTGTGAATAAGATTTTACAGTTTTTATATGTTGCATTGTGAAAACGTACTTACAGGAAGGGAAAAAAAAAAATGATGAAAAGAGTTCTTGATACTACACCTAAGATCTAAATTTAAACCTTGAGATTTTCTGCTAACTGCCATGTTATCTACAAAATGAAATAATTTGCTGTGACAGCTTGTGATTGACAAGAATATGTGTGAGCACAGTTAAAATAGGCCATCTTTTCACGTAGAAGTAAATGTCAGTGAAATGATGGATTCTCATCATTTTAATTATTGATGATTTGGAAATATTTCAATTCCACGACACACAAGACACATTCTAAATAGCAGCATAACACTTTTTCTCATATCTGCGTCAATAATGAAATGTTCTGTCATATTTTGTTTTTCAAAAAATGCATTAGTTTAATGAACCTGCATTCATGCGTTATATTCTGTTCCATTGTATGTCTACCGAGTTTGTTGAATTTTAAATGCTTGTGTTAAAAGCACAAGTTTCAAAGCGTGACCCACTACCCACATCACATCACACCTTGCTATTCCTGCTGCTGGATCTCAAGACAGAACTCTACAGAGCTGCCCACACCAATGGCTGCTTCAGTTCTGCCAAAGCAAATATTGGGCTCTATGAAGCTAACCTGTAGGGTCATCAGTACTTAATTTGAGGAGCTACAGAAGGAGTTAGAGTTGTCTTTCCCAGATTCTGTATCATTGTATTATTTAAACAATGTGTTATTTCAATAATATGTGTGTTATACCCATCCATCTTATCTCTCACTCAGCTGCATTTACGCAAAAGCAGGAAAATGACTTAATAAAAAAAAAGAGGGGGGGGAAAAAAACAAAACGCTTTCTTCTGAGACAACACTTGATTCTTCTATCTATTTCTACAAGTAAGGGTAAAACTATAGGCATGTATGTCATGCATTTTCCTACTGCAAAAGTTTTAAACCTGTAACTAAGTGTATAGAGTATTTTTACTGTAAATATAAGTAGATCTGAAGACAACTGCAAGAGATGAGCCACACACACACACGAATCTACAAATGTCTTATCTAATAGGAAAATCTAGAGCTTGCATGTGGCCGACAGCATCTCCTATGCTGTGAAAATATCAAGTCATTGAGAAACACCTAAATTCTGGACATATATATATATTGTATATATGAACAGAGGCTATTCTTATTTGATAAAGATGCCTGCAAACCTAAAAGTGCTCTGGTAAAGTGAAAGCTTTCTACGTGTCACGCACTAAGCTATGTGCTTTAAGTATATTATATTTACTCCTTACAACCTTGAGTTAGTGCTACCGGTCCATAATCTCTTATCTGCAATTCCCAAATCCCAAATCACAGAGAACTTCTTTTCATAACTTATATGGTAGCAGAAACTTACTTAATATGACTAATTAATTGTTCAGTTGAAAAATAATTAATGCACTTAATTATGGGGTGCTACTCTGGACCCTCCTGGGAGTATTATATATGATACATGCACTAGTATGATACTATGATATTAACATCATATATGCACTAGTATGATAGTATGATATTAACGTTCTGAAATTCAAAAATTTCTAAATATGGGAACATATCTGACCTTAAGTGTTTTCGTAAGGGCCTTTTGTCACAGCTGCAAAGAAATCTGGCAAGTTAATTCTCACTAGGTGTTAACCCATAAGGACTGTAAGTATTGTTCTTTTCACCTTGCATTGTTTGCTAGCAGATGAGGGTGAACAGAGAGAATACCTCCCTGACTAGAGCTGAGGGTCTGTGTTCGGATGTAACAAAAAATGCTTCCTTGTCTAAGGAGGCAGGAGGAATAGAGTTAAAGAGACACCACTCATTCATTCATTCAACAAATATTTATCAAGTCCCTAGAATGTGCCAGGCACTGCTCCAAGCCTTAAAAATACAGTGTGAGCCAGACTGAGACCTCATAGAGCTTATGTCCTAGTGAGGTGGAAGGGGACGTAGGCAATAAACATATAAGTAACTTAACAAGGCAATTTCTGACTGTGTTAAGTGTTATGTTGTTATTGTTAGGTGCCATTGAGTCGGTTCCGACTCATAGCAACCCTGTGCACAACAGAACAAAACACTGCCCGGTCCTGTGCCATCCTTACAATCGTTGTTATGCTCAAGCTCATTGTTGCAGCCACTGTATCAATCCACCTTGTTGAGGGTCTTCCTCTTTTCCGCTGACCCTGTGCTCTGCCAAGCATGATGTCCTTCTTCAGGGACTGATTCCTCCTGACAACATGTCCGAAATGTGTAAGATGCAGTCTCAACATCCTTGCCTCTATGGAGCATTCTGGCTGCACTTCTTCCAAGACAGATTTGTTCGTTCTTTTGGCAGTCCATGGTATATTCAATATTCCTCACCAACACCACAATTCAAAGGCATCAACTCTTCTTCTGTCTTCCTTATTCATTGTCCAGCTTTCACATGCATATGATGTGATTGAAAATACCATGGCTTAGGTCAGGCGCACCTTAGTCTTCAGGGTGACATCTTTGGTCTTCAACACTTTGAAGAGGTCCTTTGCAGCAGATTTGCCCAAAACAATGCATCTTTTGATTTCTTGACTGCTGCTTCCATGGCTGTTGATTGTGGATCCAAGTAAAATGAAATCCTTGACAACTTCAATCTTTTCTCCATTTATCATGATGTTGCTCATTGGTCCAGTTGTGAGGATTTTTGTTTTCTTTATGTTGAGGTGCAATCCATACTGAAGGCTGTGTGGTCTTTGATCTTCGTTAGTAAGTGCTTCAAGTTCTCTTCACTTTCAGCAAGCAAGGTTGTGTCATCTGCATAACGCAGGTTGTTAATGAGTCTTCCTCAAATCCTGATGCCCTGTTCTTCTTCATATAGTCCAGCTTCTCGGATTATTTGTTCAGCATACGGATTAAACAGCTATGGTGAAAGAATACAACCCTGATGCACATCTTTCCTGACTTTAAACCAATCAGTATCCCCTTGTTCTGTCCAAACAACTGCCTCTTGATCTATGTAAAGGTTCCTCACGAGCACAATTAAGTGTTCTGGAATTCCCATTCTTCGCAGTGTTATCGATAGTTTGTTATGATCCACACAGTCGAATGCCTTTGCATAGTCAATAAAACACAGGTGAACATCCTTCTGGTATTCTCTGCTTTCAGCCAGGATCCATCTGACATCAGCAATGATATCCCTGGTTCCATGCCCTCTTCTGAAACCGGCCTGAATTTCTGGCAGTTCCCTGTCGATATACTGCTGCAGCCGTTTTTGAATGATCTTCAGCAAAATTTTGCTTGCGTGTGATATTGATATTTATTATATATTTTATGTTAAGTGTTATAATAGTGTTATAATGGTGGTATGATAGGAATGAATAATGTTTTATTTTATTTTTTATTGTGCTTTAAATGAAAGTTTACAATTCAAGTCAGTTTTTCATACAAAATTTTACTTGTGTGTGATTCCCTAGTTGCTCACCCCACAATATGACAGCACACTCCTTCTTTCCACCTTGTATTTCCTGTGTCCATTCAACCAGCTCCTGTCCCCTTCTGCCTTCTCACCACCCTTGCCCTATGCATTTCTTCATTTGCAACCTTTTTTGCTATAATAAAGATGTAATTTTAAGTAGAGTGCTTTCTGTGAGCTCTGTGAGTTGTTCCAGAGAATTATTGAACCTGAGCGAGTAGTGAGAGCCAGCAAGTCAGAAGCGTTGGGGACTGGGAACTCCTGAGCTTATGGCTGGTATCCTCAGGGGTAGAGACCCACTGTCCATTGACATCGAGTCAATTCTGACTCAGAGCAACGCTATAGGACAGAGTAGAACGGCCTTATAGGGTTTCTAAGGCTGCAGTCTTCATGGAAGCAGACTGCCACATCTTTCTTCTAATTAAGATAAATAATTTGCAAATTAGATGGCTATAAAGCCCGATTCCAAACAGAAGACTGAGTATAACATTTTATAAACATAGCTAAGATTCCAAATGCTATTAAGATTCCCAGGCTATTAATCAGAACTTAGTGTCCACTCCTAGTTTCCCAGAATAGCTGGCTGGGTTCAGGAAAACTGCAACAATAAAAACAACCGTAGTGATGACAAAAACATTTGTTTCTACTTTCTTTATCACTGCCAGGGAATCAAACTACAGCATGAAGCTGGACAAGTTACCTAACCTCGGTCAGCTTCCGTTTCCTCATCTGTAAATTGATCCTAATAGGAGTAAAGGGAAGTAAATAAGATGATATGTATAAAAGTCTGGCATGTAATAGGTGCCTAAAATATTGTCTTTCCTAAAGCACAATAAAAATTATTTAAAAAAAAATTGTCTTTCCACTTGTTATTTATCTCCTTTCCTTCCTTACCTCCCTCCCTTTCTGGCCGTGTTTCTATTACCTTTTCATACAGGCTGGGGCATAAATAGCTAGATCTGTGTATTTGCTTGATCTGTGATCTTGAGATATATACAAGCAAATGAAATTCCTTGTGGAGCAGTCGTGTATACCACTTCATTTGGACTCTCACTATGTTGTGTTTTTTGCCTTGAGAGCCTTTTTCAGCGGTGCAGGTCAAAATCTAGGCTTTATAAAAGGAGCCCCAACTGGCCTTCCTGTGGTCTGTTCCAAGAGTTGTATTTTAAAATATGTTTATGGCCCAGGGCTAACCTTAACTTTAAGCTGCCATGACTTATTTAAAGAAAGTTCATAGAAAAGTTCAGGCAAAGAGTGACAACATTTTGATTGACATAATAGATGGGATGTTTGTAATTTTAATCAAATTTAAATTGAAGACATACTTCAAATGATATGTCAGACTAGTGTTACTGAGTTAAAATCTAATGACAACCACTGTCATTATTAGTTAAATATAGCCATCATGCCTATGGCAATAAATGATGACACTTAAGAACATGCAGAAACAAAGAACTCTTGGATTTAGAGAAAAGGGAGTGACTAGAAACTCAGTTGAATGCAGGAATGTGACCTGGATTTTATCTATTTACCAAACATAGAAGCAATTGTTTTTTGAGCAGATGACATAATTGAATAGAGCAGTATGTTTTCTTACTGTCAAAGCATTTATATTTTATAAACTTATCTTGTGCCCATGAAACGATGTGCTTCTTCATACTTAATGTCATTATCTATACCTATTTGACAGTCAGAGCATTAATGCTTTTTCAAGTTTATTGCCCAACTACAAGAGAATGCGTTTTTAAAAAAATAAAAGGATTTTTAATAAGTTCATGAATTTGAAGTTGCAAGTTTGCTCCTTTTTCCTAGTGGCAGGAGACAGTTTTCTTTCTGCCTGTTATATGCAAATGGATATTTACAATGTGGGAGACTGAATTTATTTAATTTTATGATAAGCATTGGCTTTTTTGAAGTATACTGACTTAATGTAATAATAATGTAGCTAGACTTTTGACCTAGAAGCATGATAGAAAGTGCTTTATTTTTTTAATGATTTGGTTAAAAATACAGCTATGAAACTAAAATAGTATGTGGGTTCTTCAAAATGAAATATAACCTATGGTTGAGACATAATGCTCTCCCAATGCTTTAGAAGAATAAGTAAACAGGGAGACTTGGTAATCCCTGAGCAGCTGGGATGTGTCCCTTTGGGGAATTATTTCCCGAGGTCATGCTAACCCTTAGAGCCTCACTAGAGTGAAGTCATTCCCACCACCCCAGTCCTCTCTTAATCTACTAAAAAATGCCTGGGGAGAGGGGGATTGGAAAGGGTCTTGTCCTTACTATTTTGGAACTCACCAGGTGTGGCTAGCAAATTTAGAAGAGAGGATGAAGTAATAAGGTGAGGTTAGGGTCCTTCTTTGGCAAATGGGGGTATAAGGACAGACTTTGCTGAGAGTACAGTAGACAAGGTAGAGATTCAAGAACACTACAGGGATGCTCCAAGGCTCCTGGTGTTGAGGTCCATGCAGGGAAAGGCATTGCCTTTGGCCCCACTTTCTGGGGAAACTTCCACTAGTAAGTATACTTTCTCTTTGCTCTGAATATCCATCCCTTTTTGTAATAGTCATCAGATTTGTAATTACTGGTGAAATGTCTGTATTCACTTCTAGACAAAGTTCTTTTAGGGCAGAAACCATGGCTGTTTTGTTCACGATCATTTTCTGGCACAGGGCCTGGTACTTAATAGACGCTCAATAAATATTGTTCAATGGATGAATGAAGGACCAAATGAAATAGGTGCCATGGTGAACCATCCATATTCCTAGGAGGTGGCTGTGGAAAAGAAAAGACCTCAGTAGAGCAGCCTGCTTGGCTGCAAACAGTAAGTGGACGTTTAGGAGGAGTACATTAAAAATCTCCTGCCCCAAATTCATATGTAGATTTGTGAATGTTGCTGTTTGGCAGGGGGCCAGAGTAAACCAGCCCAAGAGTAATTACATTGCAGTGAGGCTAATGGTTATGCTAATGTTTGTCTGAGACCAGACAATGGTCAAAAGTGGAATGCTGGGATAAATGATTCTCCCATGGGCCTGTAGATGCCCAGGATGTGAGGTTTTCAGCGTTTCTACAGCTTCTCTGTCAGGAATGCCCTTTCTTGCCATTCTTCCTCTTCAACCCCTACTACCCTTTTTTAGGGGATAGGGAGGGGCTTTCTTGTTCATTTAATACCTGTCTTTGCATTCCTTGTAGTACCTTGCATAGACTAAATGTTTATGAACTATTTTTTGAAAGTAAGGAGGAAAGAATAGATAATGTGATCCTTGGGAGGGTACAGGGCCACTGCCCACCCTTGGGTGTTGCCGAGGGATGTGTGGGACTGGATCCACCCTTTCTTTGTTTCACAGCTGGGAGTGAGGTACTGTTTGCTAATTTTTGCAAAGGCACCAGATAGCCTCGGGCCTGGGAGGATGCCACAATTTTGAGTTGAGAAAGTTAATGAAGGGCAGAAACCTATGAAGTATTTGTTGGCTGGCAAGTATGTTTCCCTAGGAGCTCCAAATGGATTTAGATGTTAGATGGCATTATGGTTGTTTTAAGATTCTACCTGTCACTCTGCTCCACATATCCTTCAGTCTCACCACCATTTGATTCACGCTTCCCACTCCCAGCCTCTGAAATTAATCAGTTTCCTCACCAGGGCCAAATCCTAGCCAAGTCTCTGCTGAGAACCCTCAAATTCTCTGTGCTGGTGTGGAAGAGTCGGATTCTGTTTCTTTTCTTGCCCTTGGATGTAATAATGCTTACCCAGGCCATCAGTCCTCCAACTACAGTTCTTGATATGCAGGCATATGAAACTGTGATACACCCAAGAATTCCCTCATGATTTTAATATGAGGCTTCCCAGCCTTTGGCTAGGCACATCAGTTGGTTCTCCTGTAGGTGGTCTGTGGCCCACATTTTGAGAAACATCGCCCTAAGGCTTTCCTTATTCTCATTTACCCCAGTAGAGTTGCTTCATAGAGAAATAGATTTTGCCTGAAGGTAAGGAAGACTTTTCCAATAGTCCCAGCTGTTCAGAAGATGGAATGGTCTGCTTTGTGGGGTGTGGAACTTCTTGGCATTGTGCACGAGGCTCTGATATAGCTGCTTGTCTCCCTACTTGCTCCACCTCTGGCCACTAAAATTGTGTTTAGCCTTCCCACAATTGTCCATTATGTTGGATGATTATGGGCCTTCACCTACACCATTCCTTTCACTTGGATTATGATCCCCCCCTCTTTGCCCACTCCACTTACCCTTCAAGTCCTACCTCATGTCCCTCCTCTGGGAAGTTTTCTTGAACACCATAAGCTGTAGCACACACCTGTACTTGGTGTTACCCCAATACCCTGTACATATCTCTGACCTGTTGTTACCTGCCGTTGAGTCGGTTCCAACTCATAGTGCCCCTAATACAACAGAACAAAACATTGCCATCCTCACAACAATTGGTGTTTCAGCCCATTGTTGCAGCCACTGTGTCAATCCATCTGGTTGAGGGTCTTCCTCTTTTTCACTGACCCTCTACTTTACCAAGCATGATGCCTTTCTCCAGGGGCTGGTTCCTCCTGATAGCATGTCCAAAGTACGTGAGATGAAGTCTCCTCATCCATGCTTCCAAGGAGCATTCTGATTGTACTTCTTCCAAGACAGATTTGTTTGTTCTGGTACGAAGTTCACTCCGTGGTATATTCAGTATTCTTGACCAACACTGTAATTCAAAAGCACCAATTCTTCTTCGGATTTCCTTATTCATTGCCCAGTTTTGCATGCATAAGAGGTGATTGAAAATACCATGGTTTGGGTCAGGCATACCTTTGTCCTCAAAGTGACATGTCTTTGCTTTTGAACACTTTAAAGAGGTCATTTGCAGCAGATTTGCCCAATGCAATATGTCGTTTGATTTCTTGACTGCTGCTTCTATGGGTGTTGACCTGCCATATTGTGGATTGTTTTCCTTTCTTGTCTTTCTGAACAGACTGAGAATTCTTTGAGGTCGTCTCTATGCAGTGTCCTTACTGGTAGACACTCAGTGCATGTTTGTTGAGTAACTAATTGAATAAATTAAATGGGTGGTTACATTCAATAATATCTAAAGTTTCTTTCAACCCCAAATTTTACAATTCTGAAGCCAATGCATACTATGCACTAGCCTTTTAAGGTTTTTTTTTTTTTTGCTTTTTCTTACTCTAGGCTGTTCTCCATGATATATATTTTGGTTTCCCAGTGAACATAATAAAGGGTATGGTAATGAAAAAGCTAATTAATCCTGAGTATAAAAATGTACTCTTTTCCCAAAATACAGAATAAATATAAGTCAATATTGATGTAATGAAATAATAGTTATGATCTGATCTGATACATTTGGCAAATCTACAGATATTTATTAAGCATCTACTATAAACTGAAATGGACTGGTATTGGCCATTTTGAATTGGACACTCATATGGTCTACTAAGCCGGGAATGACAACTTGAAGAAGAATGGCATTGCATTCATCATCAGAAAGAACGTTTCAAGATCTATCCTGAAGCACAATACTGTCAGTGATAGGACAATATCCATATGCCTACAAGGAAGACCAGTTAATATGACTATTATTCAAATTTATGCACCAACCACTAAGGCCAAAGATAAAGACATTGAAGATTTTTACCAACTTCTGCAACCTGAAATTGATCAAACATGTACTCAGGATGCATTGATAATTACTGGTGACTGGAATGTGAAAGTTGGAGACAAAGAAGGATTGGTAGTTGGAAATATGGCCTTGGTGATAGCAATGATGCCAGAGATAGTATGACAGAATTTTGCAAGACCAATGACTTCTTCAATGCAGTGACTATACACGTGGACCTCTCCAGATGGAATACACAGGAATCAAATCGACTACATGTGTAGAAAGAGATGATGGAAAAGCTCAATATCATCAGTCAGAACAAGGCCAGGGCCTGACCATTGAACAGACCGTCGGTTGCTCGTATGCAAGTTCAGGAGGAAACTGAAGAAAATTAGAACAAGTTCACGAGAGTGAAAGTATGACCTTGAGCATATCCCACCTAAATTTAGAGACCATCTCAGAATAGATTTGACATGTTGAACACTAGTACTGTAGTCCAGATAAGTTGTAGAATGACATCAAGGCCATCATACGCGAAGAAAGCAAAGGTCATTCAAAAGACAGGAAAGAAAGAAAAGACCAAAATAGATGTCAGAAGAGACTCTGAAACTTGCTCTTGAACGTCAAGTGGCTAATGCAAATGGAAGAAATGATGAAGTAGAAGAGCTGAATAGAAGATTTCAAACGGCGGCTCCAGAAGACAAAGTAAAGTTCTACTGTAACAACATATGCAAAGACCTAGAGGTAGAAAACTAAAATGCTCTGCATTTCTCAAGCTGAAAGAACTGAAGGAAAAATTCAAGCCTCCAGTTGCAATATCAGAGGATTCTATGGGGGGAAACATTAAACGACGCAGGGAGCATTAAAAGAAGATGGAAGGAATACACAGAATCACTATACCAGAAAGAACTGGTCGATGTTCAACCATTTCAGGAGGTAGCATATAAGCGGGAACCGATGGTACTGAAGGAAGAAGTCCAAGCTGCACTGATGGCATTGGCAAAAACAAGGCTCCAGGAATTGATGGATGTTTGAGATGTTTCAACAAATGGATGCAGCACTGGAAGTGTTCATTTGTCTGTGCCAAGAAATTTGGAAGATAGCTACCTGGCCAATCGACTGGAAGAGATCTGTATTGATGCCTATTCCAAGAAAGGTGATCCAAACGAATATGGAAATTATCAAACAATATTATTAATATCACAAGTAAAATTTTGCTGAAGATTATTCAAAAGCAGTTGCAGCAGTATATCAACAGGGAATTGCCAGAAATTCAGGCAGGATTTAGAAGAGGACATGGAACTGGGGATATCACTACTGATATCAGATGAATCCTGGCTGAAAGCAGAGAATACCAGAAGGATATTTACCTGTGTTTTATAGACCAGGCAAAGGCATTCGACTGTGTGGATCGTAACAAATTATGGATAGCATTGTGGAAAATGGAAATTCCGCAACACTTAAGTGTGCTCATGAGTAATCTGTACATGGATCAAGAGGCAGTTGTTTAAACAGAACAAGGGCATACTGCATGGTTTAAAGTCAGGAATGGTGTGCGTCAGGGTTGTATCCTTTCATCATACCCATTAAATCTGTAGCTGAGCAAATAACCTGAGAAGCTGGACTATATGAAGAAGAATGGGACATCAGGATTGGAGGAAGACTCATTAACAACCTGCGTTATGCAGATGACACAACCTTGCTTGCTGAAAGTGAAGAGGACTTGAAGCACTTACTGATGAAGATTAAAGACCATAGCCTTCAGTATAGATTACACCTCAACATAAAGAAAACAAAAATCCTCACAACTGGACCAATAAGCAACATCATGATAAACAGAAAAGATTGAAGTTGTCAAGGATTTCGTTTTACTGGGATCCATAGTCAATACTCATGGAAGCAGCAGTCAAGAAATCAAAAGATGTATTGCATTGGACACATCTGTTCCAAAAGACTTCTTAGAAGTGGTGAAAAACAAAGATGTTGCCTTGAAGACTAAGGTGCGCCTGACCCAAGCCATGGTGTTTTCAATTGCTTCATATACATGAGAAAGCTGGACAATGAATAAGAAAGACCAAAGAAGAATTGATCCCTTTGAATTGTGGTGCAGGCAAAGAATATTGAATATACCACGGAATGTCAGAAGAACGAACAAATTTGTTTTGGAAGAAGCACAACCAGAATGCTCTTTAGAAGCAAGGATGGCAAGACTATGTTTCATACACTTTGGACATTTTATCAGGAGGGATCAGTCTCTCTGGAGAAGAACATCACGCTTGATAGATGGTCAGTGGAAAAGAGGAAGACCCTCAGTGTGGTGGATTGACCCAGTGGCCACAACAGTGGGCTCAAGCATAACAATTATTGTGAGGATGGTGCAGGACCAGGTGGTGTTTGGTTCAGTTGTACGTAGGGTCTCTGAGTCAGAACTGACTCGAAGGTACCTAACAACAACATAAGCCAAATGCCACTTTAGGTACAAACCATGCACCAGGAAACACATGCTTATCTTCAAAATCTACATCTCCCCTCCTTCTAGACATTCTTTTGCTAAGAAATTCTGCCTGGCAAATTTTCTTCTTTTGCTGACAACATACTCTGTTTGCCAGTGTGCATCAAGGTAGTAATCAATCCTATTTAAGGTCATAGTAAGGAGAGATAGGGAAAAAGAATGGTAGGTACATACACACAGGTGATAAAGCTTTTTGTGCATAATTGCTATGTCTATGAAAAATAGTGTTTTAGTTTGCTAGTGCTGTTGTAACAAAAATAGCAGAAGTTAGTGGCTTTAAAGAGCAGAAATTTATTTTCTCGAGGATCTGGAGGCTAGAAGTTTGAATACAAGCTATCGGCTCTAGGGGAAGGTCTTTCTTTATCTCTTTCAGCTTATAGTTGCCAGGAATCCTTGGCGGTCCTGGGTTTGTAGATAAATAGGTCTCTGTCTTCACGTGGCATCTGTCTTCCCCCTGTGTGTGTCTCTCCATGTGTATTTTCTCTCAGATGGGATTAGGCTTAGGAACCACCCTACTCTGGTATGACCTCGTTGACATGACAGAAGAAAAACCCTGTTCCCGAACAGGGCACATTCAGAGGTATAGGGGTTAGGACTTCAATATATCTTTTTGGTGGACACACTCAATTTATAATACCAAAAACCAAACCCGTTGCCATCAAGTCAATTCCAGTTCATAGTGACCCTATAGGACAGAGTAAAACTGCCCCGTAGGGTTTCCAAGGAGCAGCTGATGGATTTGAATGGCTGTCCTTTTGGTTAACAGCCTAGCTCCTAACAACTGTACCACCAGGGCTCCATCAATTCATAATAAATCCAAAACCAAACCAAACCTGTTGCCATCAAGTCGATTCCGACTCATGATGATCCTAAAGGATAGAGTAGAACTACCCCATAGGGTTTCCAAGAAGTGCCTGGTGGATTTGAACTGCTGACCCTTTGGTTAGCAGCTGTAGCTCCTAAATTCATTGAAAAAAAAAAAAAAAAACAACTCAATGCATTGCCATCAAGTGGATTCTGACTCATAGTGACCCTATAGGACAGAGTAGAACTGCCGCATAGAGTTTCCAAGGAGTGCCTGGTGGATTCGAACTGCCCATCTTTTGGTTAGCAGCTGTAGCACTTAACTACTGGACCACCAGGGTTTCCAAATTCATAATAAGCAGTATTAAATTATATGTCTATCAATTGAAATATTCAAATCCGCAAGAAGACTTAACATTTAGTAACTACACTGCTGTTTTTGTTAGGTGCTGTTCAGTTGGTTCTGACTCATAGAACCCCATGTACAACAGAAGGAAACGTTGCCCAGTCCTGCGCCATGCTCATAATCATTGTTATGCTTGAGCCCACTGTTGCACGCTCTGTGTCAATCCATCTCATTGAGGGTCTTCCTCTTTTTCATTGACCCTCTGCTATACCAAGCATGATGTCCTTCTCCAGGCAGTGATTCCTCATGATGACAAGTTCAAAATATATAGTCTCGCCAACCTTGCTTCTAAGGAGCATTCTGTTTGTACTTTTTCCAAGACAGATTTGTTCATTCTTTTGGCAGTCCATGGTGTATTCAGTATTCTTTGCCAACACCACAATTCAAAGGTGTCAATTCCTCTTTGGTGTTCCTTATTCATTGTTCAGCTTTCGCATGCGTATGAGGCAATTGAAAACACCATGGCTTGAGTTAGGTGCACCTTAGTCTTCAACGTGACACTTTTGCTTTTTAACACTTTAAAAGAGGTCTTTTGTAGCAGATTTGCCAAATGAAATGTGTCTTTTGATTTGTTGACTGCTGCTTCAGTGGGTGTTGATTGTGGAAGTAACTAGTATGTGTTGTGAAATGGTCCATACCCTGAAGCAAAGTAATAAGAAATACAAAACTTGTTCTCACCTTCTAAGGGTTTAAGTATAGAATCAGCAATAGGATATATATTTATAAAACATTTTTTGTAATAATTTCTAGGTGGCTTATGCTCTTTCCTTAGCACCTATCATGGTTCCTGGCATATTGTAGGTTCTGAAACATTATTGAATGAATGAAAGTATGGGCGAGTGGTACAGTCTGCAGATGCACTAAGAGTTTAGAGAGATGACAGGTCATTGAGGGCTGGAGTAATAAGGGAAAATTTTTAACTGAATCTTGAAGAAGAACTCAAGTTTGAATAGGTGAGGGGTGGAGTTAAGAATGAATATGGTATACCCAAGGGATAATGAACAAACTAGGGTAAGACAAGACCAGAAATTTTGTGTGTGTATGGGTGGGGGCGTGTGGTTAGATTGTCAGTAAACTCCTCTGTTAGTTTAAGTTTAAGGGAAACGACTGTGTCTTTTTCATGTTTTTCGTACAGAGTCTGGCAGGTAGACAGACTCAATACGTTTTTGTTGACTGCTTAACTGATAGGCTGACAGGCTGACTGGCTGGCTTGCTTGTAGAAGACTTTAAGGGCTAGCTTCAAGAGCTTTCTTTGGACAATGAAAAAATCAATTGTAAAAATGGCACGGGAGGAGGTGTCTGACCTCCTCCACCCCCACAAGGGGGAAGGAGAACCAAGATCAACAGCCCAAGACTGATTCTTGTGAGGTGGAGCCCAGACACACCTGCTCTCTCTCTGCCATCTCTACCAATTCTGACACCAACCATCTCTCCCATAGCACTTTCTGCTGGGTTCGAAAATTCACTGCAATGGTCACACAGAACTCACAGACCATACTTACAATTATGGGGTTTATTAGGGAAGTAACAGTTATAAATCAGGCTCAAGAACACTCAGGATACAGTTCTTCCATCAGGATAGTCTCTCCTCAGCTGTGCTTGCAGGCACACTTCTTCCTTGCCCTCAGTCTCTGCCCAAAGACACTCAGCTTTCTCTCTCCGTGGGCTGAGAAGCCCACTGCGCTGTTTCCTGCTGCTGGGTTCCTCCTGCTGAGTTTCTCCTTCTGATCTTTCCTTCCTTGGTGGTTGTGGGCTTCTTCTCTCTGCTCTGGAATTGGCTCTTTTTTAAGGCAAAACAGACCAATCCCCTCGGTTAGCCCCACCAAATCACCTGGGTGGAAGTCACAAGACCATGACTAGAAAGGCCACACACATAAGTAATTAATGGCACCGCACTGATGTTTTAGGAAAATTCGGCCTTCCTTGCTCAGAGTATAGAATGTCAGATGTGATGGTAAGGAATCAAATGTAATTAGGAAGTACTTGCAGATAACAGGAGGCAATGAGAGAAATCTAAGAGCCCTGGTGGTGCAATGATTAAGTGCTTGGCTGCTAACTGAAAGTTCAGTTGTTTGAATCTACTAGCGGCTCTGTGAAAGAAAAGTCCTGGCAATCTGTTCCTATAAAGATTACAGCCTAGGAAGCCCTATGGGACGATTCTACTCTGTCCTATACCATCATTATGAGTTGGAATCATCTCTGTCACACAGCAACAACATGAGAAAAACTGACAAATAGGATCTGGTTGGGAATTAAAAGGATGATCATTTTAAGAGATACTGTGAAGAAAGAATAGCTGAAAGTTAGGTTTCCCTTTTTTACTCTGTCTCAAGTCAGGTTCCCTAGCAGCAAATTCAGACTTGAGGATTTTTGTGCAAGGAACTTACTGAAAGAATGCTCTCAGGTGAAACCTGTAAAGGAGTAAGGGAAGCAGCATAGAGCAGAGGAAGAAGCTCAGCAAAGCTCTGAGTTCAGCTGAAGTCTACTGCTCCTTAAGGCACAGGGTCTGGCCGTTTGTGTTCCGCAATCAATCAGACATTGGCTGTGGGCTGTGTCCCTGGTAGAAAGAAAGAAGATCATAGTCTCATAGGCATTTCCTGGTGAGCTGGATGGCTCCCTTGACCCCTAGGGAAATTCTCAGGAGAAGGGTGCAACTTGGGATGTTAGCAGCAAGGACTCATTGGAGTTTGGGTGCACTAACTTGGTAAAAGGAATCTTAATGGGGTACCAACAGTATCTACTACACTCTCCTACCGTCTATGCTTCATACAGCATCCTGGTGAGAACCTTCCAATAGCTTTCCATGACCTCCAGAATAAAACCCAAGCCCTTTATCCTAGCCTACACAGTCTGGCCCTTCCCTACCTCTTCTATCCAAACTTACTTTATTTTTTTTTCTCAAACATGTCAAGCTCATCTCACCTGAAAACCTTTGGGCTTGGTTCCACTCTGCCTGGACTACTGTTCCCTTCAGATTAATATACTCTAGAGCTTGATAGTACCAAAACCCAAACCAAACCTGTGGCGGCCAAGTAGATTCTGACACATAGCAACCCTGTAGGACAGAGTAGAACTGCCCTATAAGGTTTCCAAGGAGCAACTGGTAGGTTTGAACTACCAACCTTTTGGTTAGTATCTGAGCTCTCAACCACTGTGCCACCAGAGCTCTGAGCTTGGTACTAAGCAGTGGGTTTTCAAGGAGCTAACATTATGATTCACTTCAGTGTGTTGGGTACTTCTACATACAAGATATTGTTTAATCCTTATAAGATGGTTAAGTTAGGCCTTTTAGGCGCCTTGAAAACCGTCTGTGGAGCACACATGGTCACCGTTAGTCAGAATCAACTCGATAGCATCTAACAACAACAACAACAACAATCTGAGATCCAGGGAAGTATAACTTATCCAGGGTCACTAAGTAGCAAAGCTGGGATTCAAACCTAGATATGTTTCTACTATTCAAAAGCATCTAGGGGACATCCAGGTTGTGGTTAAGCTGCTATCAAAGTCCGAGAATTCATTAACTGCCAGCTCACTTTTCTGATTCTAATTTTTATCAATTTCAGATTATGAAATGACAAAATACAGGAGTTTATATCTGTTTAAACAAAACATTTTTTCTATGTTCTTAAAATCACATCTATATTCTTAAGATCTTTTAGTTTTTAATTTATTCTGTAAGTTTTGTTCATACTTCTGCCCACTTGTGTATGTGTTGGTGTGAGAGAAAGAGAGAAGGAAGGGAATGAGAGAGTGAGGTTTTGAGCATTTAGCATAGCTGTTCTGGGACTTGAAGGTTATTTGCTTGTATTTCATATCAATGTAAGCAGCTTTTATGTAAAGTACTATTTACGGGTCAAAAAGGCAATGCTTCTTTCAAGGTAAGTGCTAAGAGAGAATGGTTCTTTGGAAATTTGGACAAATAAAATGCAGCTTTTTCCAGTTATTTGTAAATAAAATTATGTTTTGCTCATTAGGACAAATACAAAGCAGACTAGGGAGGGATTGTTGTATTTTGATAATTTATGTAAAAAGAATGTATAATCCAAAATAAATTGAATGTACAAATAAAATAAATAGCTCAGATGCACGTAATTTATTTATGAAGTGAAACCTCTTGAAAAGAGAATTACTGACAGCAGCTTAGTATGCAATATACCTCACTCCTGTTCTTACCCATACATTTTCAAAGTCATACGTAGGAATTTAGTTGCACTCCCATTAATATTAGTGGGAGTTTCGAAACTTAAATTCCTGCACACAGCTTTGAAAATGTATGGGTCAAAGTAAACTGTTAATGAAAAACCATTTTTTATTTTTAGTGAAATAGTTTGAATCTCTCAAGAAAGATGTCCTGGAAGGCACCTTCATTCTAGTCACAGGAAAAGAATTATAGTATAAAGTTACTATTTGGAGGTTGTCATCTTTAAGGTGACCAAAAACAGAAACAAAAAACAAACCCTTTGCTGTCAAGTCTATTCTGACTCATAGTGACCCTATAGGGCAGAGCAGAACTGCCCCATAGGGTTTCCAAGGCTGTAAATCTTTACAGAAGCAGACTGCCACATCTTTCTCCCGTGGAGCAGCTGGTGGGTTTGAACCACTGACCTTTGGGTTAGCAGCCAAGCGCTTAACAACTGTGCCTCCAGGGCTCCTCTTTAAGGTGACATGGATAAGAAATCATGGTAAAAAGAAAACAGTGTTTCCCCAACCCTAAAGAACACAAAAGTTCGGGAATCATGTTGTTTTATAATAAGCAAAGGACATTGGACCATTTTGATGAGTGAGAAGCTAGGTCCATCTGATCATTCATAGAGGCATGCTAAGGTGAATTTTAATTAGGACTAAATTGTGGTATTACTCTTTCATACCCTGAACATCTGTTCCCTTCAGAAATAATGATTTATGCAGGCTATCAGTGCAGACAGCTTGCTACAGCTTATGTCACGGTTAGTGGGAAGCTGGTGGTGGCATTTCAGAAAACCAGCATCTAAATGGAGACTGGCCAGTGTATATGATATAGGTAAGAGGGGGAGGGGAAGCAGGATGTGTCCATTTTTAATTCTGAAGCCAAATATTGACTTGGTTTTTTGAAAAAATTATCTTCTAGACCATCTGTTGTTAATGAAGAAAGTAACTTGGACAACAAATGGGCTGATGCTTCCTACTGATGTTGGAAGTCGGGAAACCAAGCCTGTTCTTTCTATTGGGATGAAGAACCTTACTGAGAAGACTTCAGTCCGAATTCTGTTTTTTCAGAACGGCATGGGGCAGGATGGGCGTGAGATTACAGTGGGAAAGGAAACAATGGAAAAGGTAATTTTGTGTTCATTACTGAAGTGTGAAGTCAATTTCAAAGTTTTTATGGCTTTTTTAAATTCAGTGGATTTAGACGTGTGTTTTTTTTTTTCCTTTCTAAATACCAATGTCAGTTAATATACTGTGAAATGTTAAGAAGGCATTATATAGAACTCAAAACTCAGCTGTTCAGAAGTGTGCTTATTGCACTAAGAACATAAATGACCATAGCACAGCTGTGATATTTCTGGAAATTATTTGGCTAATGTAGCTGGCAATTTACCTAGTTGAAGGTTATGTCTATGTGGAGCTAAACATTCTAGTTTGTTACTGTATTTTATAAGATATTTAGATTGAAGCCAATCTAACCCAGCAGCAAATCTCAAATCTGCCTGCTTCCATTTAGAATAGCATTAAGAAGACCTAAAAGCATCCCTGCTCTTTGAAAGAATAAGTTGAAAACAATTAAAATTCAATTTTAAAGTATCCATATAAATTTAAAAAAAGAGAGACTATGCATTGACCTAAGAAAAATCGATAAGCAAGCTTTTAAAAAGAAAAAGTATTTCTTGTCATATAAGTTCATTTTTAAGATAATGCTTACAGTTCCTACATCTTTGATATTAAAAATATGGAGGAACTGATGGGAGTTTGAAAAAACAGAAAAAACTTTTTTACAGAGAAAGACTTTAAACCAATCTTAAAGAAGTTTCATAATAATAAATAATAACTAAAATTTATTAAAAATGTATTAGTGGGATAGCAAAACATAAGCAAACTCTCCTAGTTTGAATCCTGGCTTCACCGTTCATTAGCTGTGAGACCTTGGACAACTTAGCTTCTCTGAGTTTCAATTTCTTCATCTGAAAAATAGGGATAAGAATAGTGCCTACCTCCTAGAGTTGCTGTGCATTAGTTGTCATATTATTCATAAAGTACAATGCACAAAACACACGCACAGCACCTAAAAATTCCCAATAAGTGTTTGCTATTCTTACCTTTTGGACTGATAAATATGTATCTACTAGTTAGAATATGTTTTTCTTTTTAATGGTAAACATTTATTATGAAATCGAGATAGCTATAAATTACTGAGAATCTGGGAAACCCAAGCTTTGTTGCCTTCTTATCTGCAGATTTGGATTATGAGTAAAACAAGGGATATTACATACCAGAGCAAATTGCTAAGGCAAGTTGTGACATCCTCCCTGGAGATTTTGAAAAATAGAGAAGATGGATGTATCTCCTGGATTGTTAAAATGCAGTCATTCTTGGAGATAGAACCTAGATTAGATAAATTTTTGAGTTCACTTCGGTTCAATCTCTAATTCTATGCCTCGGTGGTAAAACTGAGGTAATAGCCACTCTTATAGGTTACGTGTTCATATATGAAAGGTTGAGTATAAATAAAAATGTCACTGCTATTTTGCTTTTTGACTCTAGAAAGCAATTTTTTAAAAACTAGCTGATCAAGGAAGTCTTAGCTCATTCTTTTTCTTCTTAGAATTTGTAGAGTTGAAGAATTTTCAGTTTATAAAACTCATGATAAGATATGATTCGGTGATAAATATATTTGTAAATATTCATCTAAGTATCACAGTATTACTTTTAAGAATGAGGTAAAGGAGAGAAGGCACCCCAATGCTGATATTTGGTTGTCAGTAAGAACTTTTTGCAAAGAAAAATTAGAGTAGCTAATTATTTTGGAAATACAGTATAAAATTTGAAAGCTTTGTTGATAATCACAAGATAAGACCCAATTTGGAAACCCTGATGGCATAGTGGTTAAGAGCTACAGCTGCTAACCAAAAGGTTGGAAGTTGGAATCTACCAGGAGCCCTTTGGAAACCCTATGGGGCAGTTCTACTCTGTTCTACAGGGCCGCTATGAGTCGGAATCAACTTGATGCCAATGGGTTTGGGGTTTTTTTTGTTTATTTTTAAGGCCCAATTTATAGATTAAATACCAAATAAGTGATAGGTTTAGAAAGATGGCATAGTCACAGGAGAAACACAAACTATTTTCTCTTTTGTGATAAAATATTAGGAATGTTAGGGACTAATGGCTACTTTTGGAGCCCAGGTGGCACAGTGGTTAAGAGCTTGGCTGTTAATCAAAAGGTCGGCAGTTTGAATTCACCAACCACTCCTTGGAAACCCTATGGAACAATTTTACTCTGTCCTGTAGGCTCACTATGAGTTGGAATTGACTTGATGGCAATGGGTTAATAGCTATTTTTAGGTTATTACTAAAAAAAAAAAAGGGGGGGGGAGAATGTAAAGGACTCTGATTAGATGAAGGTTATCACAGCGGGATAAGGGGAAAATTATTGAGGATAGGTAATAAAATAAAAAAAACCAAACCAAACCCAGTACTGTTGATTTGATTCCGACTCATGGCGACCCTATAGGATGGAGTAGAACTGCCCCATAGAGATTCCAAGGAGCGCCTGGAGGATTCGAACTGCCAACCCTCTGGTTAGCAGCTGTAGCACTTAACCACTCTGCCATCTGGGTTTGCAGGTAATAAAATAAGGTAGCTAAAACTTAAAAGTCCTCCCTGCGCTTGGAATGGAGCCAAGGGGAGAAGACTGTGTTATAATCCTAAGTGGGAAATCAAAAGGAAGTCCATGTATTTATTTTAGGAAGTTAAGTAATTAAGAAATTTGAAATGAGGGTAAAGTGATATATTTCTTCACTAAACTTTGGAATACCACGACTATGGCACATCCCTTTGAAACTTGAATTAGATGGTTTTAGGTTTACTTTTAATGTTTTTAGTAATCACACAGCACTTGCTACTCTGTGACACAGGCCAAACATATATATCCACGAGTTGAAAAAGGCATTAAGAAAAATTTGGGGGCACAAGATACAAAGTGAATGGGAATTGAAAAATGTCTGCTGCAGATACATAACTTTTTAAGGTTAGCACTGTCATGGATAAGTTTTATTCTTAACCAAATATCTTTAGGAATTATTGTCAGAGAAGTAGTATTAAGCTGTGGGGATTATTGTAACATCCAAGGTAGCATCTTGTTGAAAAACCTTTTGTTTTCTCAGTAGTTCACAATTATATTTCTATTTATTTAGCATGGTTTTCTACGTACTATCATGAATGGGCACAGAATTAAAGTGGAGAAGAAAACAATGAAACAAGATAAGAAATGAGTGAAACAATGAAAAAGACCGTTGTTATCCTGCTGCAGTTTGAACTGATTGTTTGCTCACCGTGCACTCCATCCTGGGATTGCCCTTCACCATCAACCTGGGAACAATTTTTCCCTCTCTCCAGTGATGGGTCCTTTTTTGCTTGTTCCCTAGTCTCCTTCTTTCTTCACTTACTCTACTGCACACATATTCCAATGGTTTCCCAAGAAAGAGAACATGGCAAGTGTATTTTTTGAGATCTTGGGAAATAATTTTTTTTCCTCTGTAATTATAAAGGTATTGTTCCAAATGCCTTTCTGTCTCCATTGTTGTTGAGAAGTCTGATACCATACTGATTTCTCTATTGTGGATGACCTGCTTTTCATTTTTCCTCTCTGAGAATTTTTAGAATTATCTGTTTGTTCCCAGTGTTCAAAAGTTTTTCCAAGGCATGCTTGGTACTCAGAATGTATTTTCAGTCTGTAAAGTCTCATACTGTTCTGGGAAGTTTTTGTGAATTATTTCTTTGCCAATATCATTATCCTCAACTTTCTCTGTTCAGATTTTATGGAACTGCTACTATCAGATGTTTGGTCTCCTGAACTGAATTCCTAATTATCTTAAATGGGAGATTTCCTTATCTTTATCTTTCAACCCAATGAATTTTTCACTTCTTCTCCTTGCACTCTCTTTTCCTCTAAGTGGTTGTTTTTCCTTTGTCTTTTATGTTAGAGCTTTTCCTTAAATATGTGTTAAACCATTATTAATATTTAGAAGTGAACAACTATAAGGCTAATTAAAAACTAAGTGAGCACGGATATGTCTTGTTGAATGATGGGTTTCACTGGAGAATGGTTTGACTAGGCTTTTTCTTAGAGGGAACTCCTAATCAATAGTGGCATGGATTGAATTGTGTCCCCCCAAAATATCTGTCAACTTGGCTAGGCCACGAATCCCAGTATTGTGTGATTGTTCACCATTTTGTCATCTAATGTGATTTCACTATGTGTTGTAAGTCCTATCACAATGATGTTAATGAGATGTATTAGCAGCAGTTATGTTGATGAGATCTACAAGATTAGATTGTGTCTTAAGCCAAGTCTCTTTGGAGATATAAAAAAGAGAAGTGAGCAGAGAGACAGGAGGACTTCATACCACCAAGAAAGCAGCACCAGGAGCAGAGCATGTCCTTTGGACCCAGGGTCCCTGCACCTGAGAAGTTCCTAGACCAAGGGAAGACTGATGACAAGGACCTTCCTCCATCATTGCAACCGGTTGTTGAAACATCTCAATTGGCATTCTGTCAGTTTCTGGAGCCTTGTTTTTTCCAATGCCTTCAGTGCAACTTGGATTTCTTCCTTCAATACCATAGGTTCTTGATCATGTGCTATCTCCTGAAATGGCTCAACATTGAACAATTCTTCCTGGTACAGTGATTTTGTGTATTCCTTCCATCTTCTTCTGATGCTTCTTGCACTGTTCAATATCTTGCCCATAGAATCCTGCAAAATTCCAACTCAAGGCTTGAATTTTTCTTTAGTTCTTTCAGCTTAAGAAATGCCAAGCATGTTCTTCCCTTTTAGTTTTATAATTCCAGGTCTCTGCATGTTTCATTACAATATGTTACTTTGTCTTTTCAAGCCGCCCTTTGAAATCTCCTTTGAAGTAAATTCTTTTACTTCATCATTTCTTCCATTTCCTTTAGCTACTCTATGTTTAAAAGCAAGTTTCAGAGTGTCTTCTGTCACCCATTTTGGTCTTTTCTTTCTTTTTAATGCCCTTTTGCTTTCTTCATGCATGATGTCCTTGATATCATCCCACAACTCATCTGGTCTTCAGTCATTAGTATTCAGTGTGTTGAATCTATTCTTGAGATGGTCTCTAAATTCAGGTGGGATATACCTAAGGTCATGCTTTGGCTCTTATGGACTTGTTTTAATTTTTTTCAGCTTTTACTTGAACTTGCAGATGAGCAATTGCCAGTCTGTTCTGCAGTCTGCTCCTGGCCTTGTTCCGACTGATAATATGGATCTTCTCAGTCGTCTCTTTCCACAGATGTGGTTGATTTCATTCCTGCATATTCCATCTGGTGAAGTCCACATGTATAGCTGCCATTTATATTGTTGAAAAAAGGTATTTTCAATTAATAGGTCAGGTCTTACAAAATTTTGTCATGTGATCTCCAATGTTGTTTCTGTCACCAAGTTCATATTTTCCAACTACGAATCCTTCTTCTTTGTTTCCAATTTTTGCCTTCCAACACTAGTAGTTATTAATGCATCCTGATTGCATGTTTGACCAATTTGAAACTCCAGAAGTTAATAAAAATCTTCAATTTCTTTATTTTTGACATCAGTGGTTGGGTGCATAAATTTGAATAGTAGTTATATTAACTGGTCTTCTTTGTAGGCATATGGATATTATCCTATCAGTGACAGTGTTGTTCAGAACAGATCTTGAAATGTTCTTTTTGACAGTGAATGTGACACCATTCCTCTTGATTCAAAATGGCTGATGTCAGTCCATTTGAGCTCACTAATGCTAGAGATATCGATGTTTGTGTGTTCCATTTCATTTTTGAAGACTTCCAATTTTCCTAGATTCATGCTTTGTATATTCCCCATTCCAATTATTAATGGATATTTTTACCTCTTTCTTCTCATTTTGAGTTGTGGCCCATCAGCAAATGAAGAACCTGAAAGCTTTACTCCATTCACATCATTAAAGTGGACTCTATTTTGAGGAGGCAACTCTTCCCCAGTTGTATTTTGAGTGCCTTCCAGCCTGAGGGGCTCATTTTCAGGCGATATATCAGATAATATTCCATTGCCATTAATAAGGTTTTCACTAGGCAACTTTTTTTCAGAAGCAGACCGCCAGGTGTGCACTTAATTGTGCTCATGGGGAACCTGTATGGAGGACAAGAGGCAGTCATTCAAAGAGAGCAAGGGGATACAGCGTGTTTTAAAGTCAGGAAAGGTGTGTGTCAGGGTTGTATTCTTTCACCATACTTATTCAATCTGTATGCTGAGCAAATAATCTGAGAAGAGGGACTGTATGAAGAAGAACATGGCATCAGGATTGGTGGAAGAGTTATTAACAACCTGTGATATCCAAATGACGCAACCTTGCTTGCTGAAAACGAAGAGGACTTGAAGCACTTATGGTGAAGATCAAAGAACACAGCCTTCAGTATGGATTAAACCTCAATATTAAGAAACAAAAATCTTACAATGGGACCAATAAGCAACATCCTCATAAATGGAGAAAAGATTGAAGTTGTCAGGGATTTCATTTTCCTTGAGTCCACAATCAATGCCCATGGAAGCTGCAGCCAAGAAATTGAACAATGTATTGCACTGGGCACAGTTGCTACAAAAGAACTCTTTAAAGTGTTAAACCCCCATGCATCTTGTCAGTTTTTCATACTATGGGGGCTTGCATGTTGCTGTGATGCTGGAAGCTATGTCACCAGTATTGAAATATCAGCAGGGTCACCAATGGTGGACAGGTTTCAGCTAAGCTTCCGGACTAAGACAGACTAGGAAGAAGGACCCAGAAGTTTACTTCTGGAAAGAATTAGCCAGTGAAGACCTTTTGAACAGCAGCAAATCATTATTTGATATAGTGCTGGAAGATGAGCCCCTCAGGTTGGCAGGCACTCAAAATATGACTGGGAAAGAGCTGCCTCCTCAAAGTAGAGTCAACCTTAATGATGTGTTTGGAGTAAAGCTTTTGGAACCGTCATTTGCTGATGTGGCATGATTCAAAATAGGAAGAAACAGCTGCAAATAACCATTAATAATTGGAATGTGGAATGTAAGAATGCTCCTTAGAAGCAAGGATGACGAGACTATGTCTCAAGTAATTTGGACATGTTGTCAGAGGGTGTCAACCTCTGGAGAAAGACATCATACTTGATAAAGTAGAGGGTCAGTGAAGAAGAGGAAGACCCTCAACGAAATGGACCGACAAAGTGGTTGCACCAATGGGCTTAAGCCTAACAATGATTGTGAGGATGGCGCAGGACTGGGCAGTGTTTCGTTCTGTTGTACATAGGGTTGCTACGAGTTGGAATCACCTCAACAGCACCAAACAAGAACAAAGTGTTAAAAAGCAAAAATATCACTTTGGGGACTAAGGTGCACTGACCCGAGCCATGGAATTTTCAATTACCTCATATGCATGTGAAAGCTGAACAATGACTAAAGAAGACCTGAGAAGAATTGATGTCTTTGAATTATGGTGTTGGCAAAGAATATTGAATATACCATGGACTGCCAGAAGAACGAATAAGTCTATTTTGAAAGAAGCATAGCCAGAGTGCTCCTCTGAAGTGAGAATGGCAAGACTTCTTCTTACGTACTTTGGGCAAGTTATCAGGATGAACAAGTCTTTGGAAAAAGACATCATACTTGGTGTTATGGATTAAATTGTGTTCCCCCCAAAATATGTGTCAATTTGGGTAGTTCATGATTTCCAGCATTGTGTGATTGTCCACCATTTTGTCATCTGATGTGAGTTTCTTATGTATTTTAAATCGTAGCTCTATGATATTAATGAGGTGGGATTATGAACCATTATGTTAATGAGTCAGGACACAATTTAAAGATTAGGCTGTGTCTTAAGGCAATCTCTTTTGAGATATAAAAGAGAGAAGTGAGCAGAGAGACATGAGGACCTCATACCACCAAGAAACAATAGCCAGGAGAATAACGTGATCTTTGGAGCCAGAGTCCCTCCCTGCTCAGTGAAGTTCCTCGACTGGGGAAGATTGATGACAAGGACATTCCCCCAGAGCCAACAGAGAGAAAAAAACTTCCCTGAATTCAGACTTCCAGCCTCTTAGACTGTAAGAGAATTAATTTCTCTTTGTTAAAGCGACCCACTGGTGGTATTTCTGTTATGGCAGCACTAGAAAACTAAGATAGCACCTTAAGAAAATATAAGAGTAAAAACATGTTTATCTTAGTAGATAAAGGAAAATAATTTGACAAAATTTAATACTCATGAAAAAAAAAAAAAACCCAAAACAAAAAACCTTATAGCAAACTTGGAATTGAAGGGAACTTTTCAATCTTGCCAAGATTGTGTACTAAATACTGATTTAACTTCATACTTAATGTTGAAAGACTAACTTGTTTACCTCTAAGATTAGGAGTAAGTTCTTCTCTATTACCATTTCAGCTTAACTTTATATTGAGAGTCTTAGCCAGTGTAATAAGGCAAGAAAAAGAAATAAGCATACAGGTTAGAATGGAAGTATTAAAACTATTTTTTGGGGAGTGACGTGATCGTGAACATAAAAATCCTAAGGAATCTACGTAAAACCTACTAGAACTAAAGAATAAATGCAGCATAGTTGCAGGTTGCAAGGTCAGTATACAATTGATTATACTTCTACATACTGGTGACAAACAATTAGAAAATTAACTTAAAAAATATCAAATACAATAGCATCCAAAGATTTGAAATATAGCTATTCATTTAACAAATTATATATAAGACATGTACAATGAAGACAACAAATCACTGCTGAGAGAAATTAAAAATGCCTAAATAAGTGGAGAGATATATCATGTTCATGGACTGGATGATTCAATATTATTAAAATGCCAATTTTCTGTAAATCAATCTAGAGTCAGGAAAATACTCATCAAAATTCTGGCAAGCTTTTATTTTTGGTAGAAATTGGGAAGGTATTTCTAAAATTTGTATTAAAATGCAAAGAAATTAGAATAGCCAAGCCAGTTTTGAGAAAGAAAAAATTTGGAGGACTTACACTCTCCGATTTCAACACTTACTATACAGCCAAAGTAATCAAGACAGGATGGTACTGGCATGATGATACACAAAAAAAATACTGGAACAAAAGAGTTCAGAAATACATCCACACACATATGGGCAAGTGATTCTTCACATAGGAGCCATAGTAACTCAATGGCTTTTTGACAAATGTTGCTGAAACAATTGAATATCTGAATGATAAGACATTACCTCACACCATTCACAAGAATTTATTTAAAATTGATCAGCAATCTAATCATAAGAAGTAAAACTAAGATAGTTCTTGAAGAAAACGTTGGAGAAAATCTTTGCAGCCTTGAGGACACAAAAAGTATGACACTCCCCTACCCCCACCCCCAGAAAAAAAAGATTAAATGTACTTTTCAAAATAGGAAACATCAAAAGACATAAAATGAAAAGGCACAGACGGACTGGGAGAAGATATTCACAAAACATACATCTGTTGAAAAACTTATATTCATAATATATATAAAGATCTTTTACGATTCAACAATAAGACAACAACTCAAAAAAAAGGTAAACACATTTGAATGCTTTACTATAGACGACATAGAAACTGGCTATAAGTGCATGAAACGGTGGTCAATATTATTAATCATTAATTAAATGGAAACTAAATCTGCAATGAGTTACAACTATACACACTAGAATGGCTAACATTACAAAACTGATAATACCAAGTGTTGGTGAAAATGTAGAGCAACTGGAACTCTTACACAATAGATGATGAGAATGGATAATGACTCAGCCATTTTGCAAAACAGTTTGAGAGTATCTTATGAAGTTAAACACACACCATAAAATCCAACAATCCCATTCCTAGGTATTTACCCAAGAGAACACATTGCAACACAAAGAATTCTAAGTGAATGTTCATACTATGGTTATTCATAATAGCCCACAACTAGAAACAACCTAAAAGTCTGTCAAGTGCATGGATAAACAAATTGTGATATGTCCATACCAAGGAATACTATTCAACAATCAAAAGGAATAAACAATTTGGTAAATGAACATTTATCTGAATTGTAGAACAAAATTATTCTTTAATGACAGAAAGCAGATCAGTGGTTGCCTAGATCCAGTGGTAGTGAACTGTAACTAGGAAGGAGCATGAGGAGTTTTGTAGGATGATGAAAACATTCTCTATCTTCATTGTGGTGGTGGTTACATAGCTGTATGTATTTTTCTACCTGCATCGAACTGAACACTTAAAATAGGCAGTTTATTTCATGTAAATTATACATTAATATAGTTGATTTCTAAAGCAAACAAAAAATAACAATATTAGAATTATAAAAACTTTTTAAAAGTAATCTGAACCTTTCAATTACTCTTAAGAAGAGATCAATTAAGGATAAAATATTCAAGAAGAATTATGCTTAGAAATCTCACTTGGTTATCTCCTTCTCATTCACATTTTATAATAAAAAGCCAAAAAACAAACATCAAATTCCTAAGAAATAATTGCTTTTACAAATCATATTCATGTTCATTACTAGCAAGAACAAATAACTAGATTTGGCTTGTGTTCTATCACTTACTTTTATGAGAAGATAAGTAACAGGCCAATAAATCGATCTCTAGGATTTATCCAGAAAAGTACTTTTCAGCTACTTAATGTGTACAAATTCACCCCAATCTCTTGCATCTTCAGGTTAAAATCAAAAAAATAATTTTAATTATAAATTATTGTAAAATGTTGGCCTCAGCAAAGCTTCACGTCAAGTGAATTTTACATTTTAATTCTTTGAAAATTCATAATCTATTTGACAGCCTTTCACATAAAAAAACCTGTTGCCATTGAGACGATTCAGACTCATAGCAACCCTATAGGACAGAGTAGAACTGCCTCAAAGGGTTTCCAAGGATCACCTGGTGGATTCAAACTGCCAGCCTTCTGGTTAGCAGCCATAGCTCTTAACCACTATGCCACCAGGGTTTCCATCTTTCACTTAACCAAAAAAAAAAAAAAAAAATTCTGTAAAACGGACTACTTTTCCCAAAATATTCATGATAAATTGTAAGTTCTCTTCTACTGAACAAGTACAATTAATTACTAAAGGTGAAACAATATTTTTAGTAATTCAAAGAATTAATTTCATAATTATTCATTCGTTTTCATAGTTTTCTGCTTCCTAAATTTCTTTAAAAACTTGTTCTTTGGGTTCTTTATTAAATGGCTTACTACTTAAGTATACACAATGAACGCTATTGTAACTTATTTGCCGTACAAATTCTCATGGAGTTAGCTGAAACACTGTTCATCATTTGAGGAACGTGGACCCCCAATTTTTTTTTTTTTGTTAGCTAGTTTTTTAGTATGACTTTAGCTGCCAATAACAGAGAATCCTAATTCAAAGAGACTAAAAACAAAAAGGAAGCAAGAAATCCAGAAGTAGCAGCCATAGATGACATGACAGGATTCTAGGTATGCTCTCTACAATTCGCTGGATTTTGTACTCTTTCATATGTTGATAACAAGATGACTGCTGCACAGCCAGGTATAACTATGCTCAGAGGCAGAAAAGGTCCATGTCTTCCCTACAAATGAAGAAACCATTCCCAGAAGCCCCTTCCCATGTTTCATTGGTCAGAAATAGATTGTGTCCACTTCCAAAGGATTCATTGACAAGGGACATGGGACAACCATAATTGGTTTTGACCAATCAATGTAATTGTAGACTCCCTTGAGTCAAAAGGGGGAAGGATGAACCCCTAAACAAAATCAGGGCAAGAAGGAAAAAGTGAGGAATGGATTTCAGATAGGCAACTGTTGTGGATTGAATTGTGTCCCCCCAAAATATGTGCCAACTTGGCTAGGCCACAATTCCCAGTATTGTATGATTGTCCACCTTTTGTCATCTGATGAGATTTTCCTTTGTGTTGAAAATCCTACCTTTATGATGTTAATGAGGAAGGATTAGAGGCAGTTACATTAACAAGGCAGGACTCAATCTACAGGATTAGATTGTGTTTTAAGCCAATCTCTTTTGAGATATAAAAGAGAGAAGTGAGCAGATAGACATGGGAACCTCATACCATCAAGAAAGCAGAGCCAGAAGCAGAACGCATCCTTTGGACCCAGGGCCCCTGTGCTGAGAAGCTCCTGGACTGGGGAAGATTGATGACAAGGACCTTCACCAAGAGATGATAGATAGCCGTCCCCTGGAGCTGATGCCCTGAATTAGGGCTTTTAGCCTCCTAGACTGTGAGAGAATAAATTTCTCTTTGTTAAAGCCATCCACTTGTGGTATTTCTGTTATAACAGCACTAGGTGACTAAGACAGCAACCAACTGTATTACTACAAATGTAAAGAGGTTTTCTTGTTTTATTTTCTAAGGACAGCACAAGGGCAGTGCCTATGTAATGAAAAGAATTAGCTGTATTTGAAAACAACCAAACAGGAGGAATGATGCATAGTTTATAGCCTAATTTTAAAAAATTGATCAGAAATTTCATTTGCTACGTTTATCAGATTCTTAGCAACAATGTAAAATCCATGATGAGTTAAAGTAGAAATAACATATATTAACTTCCACTCATTAATTCAAAATATTTTTTATGATTACTAATGCTTGCCATACCTAGTCAATCTGTATGCTGAGCAAATAATCCGGGAAGCTGGACTATATGAAGAAGAACGGGGCATCAGGATTCGAGGAAGACTCATTAATAACCTGCATTATGCTGATGACACAGCCTTGCTTGCTGAAAGTGAAGTGGACTTGAAGCACTTACTAATGAAGACCAGCGACCACAGCCTTCAGTACGGATTGTATCTCAACATAAAGAAAACAAAAATCCTCACAACTGGACCAATGAGCAACATCATGATAAATGGAGAAAAGATTGAAGTTGTCAAGGATTTCATTTTACCTGGATCCACAGTCAACAGCCATGGAAGCAGCAGTCAAGAAATCAAAAGACGCATTGTATTGGGCAAATCTGCTGCAAAGGACCTCTTCAAAGTGTTGAAGAGCAAAGATATCACCTTGAAGACTCAGGTGCGCCTGACCCAAGCCATGGTATTTCCAATCTCATCATATGCATGTGAAAGTTGGACAATGAATAAGGAAGTCCGAAGAAGAATTGACGCCTTTTAATTGTGGTGTTGGTGAAGAATATTGAATATACCATACCATGGACTGCCAAAAGAACAAACAAATCTGTCTTAGAGGTAGTACAGCCAGAATGCTCTTTAGAGGGAAGGATGGCGAGACTGCATCTTACATACTTTGGACATGTTGTCAGGAGGGATCAGCCCCCGGAGAAGAACATCATGCTTGGCAAAGTACATGGTCAGCGGAAAAGAGGAAGACCCTCAACGAGGTGGATTGACACAGTGGCTTCAACAATGAGCTCAAGCATAACAACGATTGTAAGGATGGCTCAGGACCAGGCAGTGTTTCGTTCTGTTGTGCATAGGGTCGCTATGAGTCGGAACCAACTCGACGGCACCTAACAACAACAACAATGTTTGCCAAGCACTGGCATGTAGTAGTGAGCAAAATCAGCCATGGTCCTGTTCTCATGAAGCTTTTCATCCAGTAGTGGAAAAAGACAATATTGAATATGGAGTTGGTAGCAGAGGGAAGGCTTCTGTGAAAAGGTAGTATTTGAGTTGAAATCTGAAAGACAAGCAGGATTTATCTGGATATATACAGAGGGCATTAAGGGTGTGGAATCATTTCAAACAGAAACACAACATATGAAAAAGGTTTCGTGGCAGAGTGAGTAGGATAAATTACAGGACTTGGAAGTCAGTGTATGAGGGAGAGAGTTGCCTAGTAGGAAGTCTTGCAAAGTTTTCTCTCTCTCTCTTTTCCCCTAAGAGCAGTAGAAAATTATTTAAGAGGTTTTAATTAGGAGTGGGCTAGAGGGTAACAGATTTATGTTTCTGAAAAGATAACTTTGCTGCTTTGTGGAGAACAGTTTGGATAGGGCCAAAGTAGATTTAGGGAGACTGTTAGCTAACAATTGCAATAGATAATAATAGTGGGAATGGAGAAAAGTGGATGGATTCGAAAGATATTTAGGGGATAAAATCAACAGGCACTGGTAGTTTGGATATATGGAGTAAGAGGAAGTGAAGTGTGAAGGGTATTAAGCATGACTTTGAGATTTCTGGTTTGCACATCTGGATGGATTGAGGTACCTTTCACTGAGCTAGTGAGTGCTGGGAGATTTGAAAGGGAAGAACAAGGGTTTGGTCTTGGACATAATGATTTTGAGAGATCTTCAGTCTGTGTAAGTGGATATATCGAGTAGGCATTATACAGTCTGGTGTTCAGGCAGGAGGTCAGGGTAGACATACCAGTTTATGTGTTGTCAGTATGTAGATAGAAGATGAAACTTTGGAGGCATTTGTGAGAATGTCTTAAGGGAGAATATAGAATGAGGCAAGGAGAGGGCTAAGATTGATCTTGAACAACTCCAGTGAATGAATAGAGGAGGAAAAGGCTTTGAAGAATACAGTAAACTCAGGGCCAATAAGGTAGGAGAAAAATTAGTAGATTATTGTATCTTAGAATTAAAGGAAAAGAGTGTTTAAAGGAAGAGAAAGTGGTCAAATGCTGCTCAAAGGTCAAACCAGTTGAGAATTAAGAAAATTCCCTTTGGATTTGTTAATGTGGATGTCGTTGGTAATCTTTGTGACAATTATTTTGGTAAAATGATGGAGACAAAGCCAGACTGGAACGGTCTGAGAATGGGGAGAAAAGAAATAGAAACAGAGAACATGGACAAATCTTTTAAGAGATTTAGCTGTAAAGGGGGAAAACAACTAGGGCAGATTTACTCTTTGAGATAAGAGAGACTTGAGGATGTTTAAGTGCCAGAGAGAAAAATTTAGTTGAGGAGGAATAGTTGAATATACATGAGAGAGAAGAACTGATGGATTATACATATTGTTTCAAAAGCTGAGGGCGAACATAATTGAAAGCATGGTAGAAATATTAGCCTTAGGTAGGAGCAGGGACTCCTGTAATGTAATTAGAGAGAAGAGAAGAAGCTTGGTTCAGAAGTAGGTACACTTAAAGGCTTAATAGCAGGAAGATGAAGCTTCATTTTTTTTTTTTCTTTGAAGTAGGAGGTTATATCACCTGTTGAAAGTGACAGAAGATATAAGGAATATAGAGGAGGGGAGGTAGAGCGGAGATAAGCAAAATGGAGATAGTTTAAAATACTCATTGTGGATAGTGGGAAAGAGATTTGACCAACCAAAAAAAATGAAGTAAAAGTGGCTGGACAGTATCGAGGGACCATGGATGTTGCTGATTATGAATAATAGTAAGGCTGGTATGCTCATTTGTGCTGCTGTCTGTCCAGCAGCACCTGGCTTCAAAGTGTGGGCACAGAGGAAGTGGAAAGTAAGGGCCACCCAGAGTTAGGATTCTGCAGGCTGTATGTGGCAAAAACTTATTCATGAATGCTCCGTGAGGGACCAGATTACTGGGCTGAGGGCTGTGGGAACCATGGTCTCTGGGAACATCTAGCCCAATTGGCATAACATAGTTTATAAAGAAAATGTTTTACATTCTACTTCGGTGAGTAGCATTTGGGGTCTTAAAAGCTTGTGAGCCACCATCTAAGATACTCCACTGGTGTATCCCCTCTCCCAGCCCATCTGGAGCAAGACAGAATGAAGAAAACTAAAAACACAAGGAAGCGATTAGTCCAAAGGACTAATGGGTCACAACTACCACAGCCTCCACCAGACTGAGTCCAGCACAACTAGATGGTGCCTGGCTACCACCACTGACTGCTCTGACATGGATCACAATAGAGGGTCCTGGACAGAGCTGGAGAAAAATGTAGAACAAAATTCTAATTAAACAAAAAAAGGCCAGACTTAGTGATCTGGCAGAGAGTGGAGAAACCCCGAAAGCATGGCCCCTGAACATTCTTTTAGTTCAGCAGTGAAGTTACTCCTGAGGTTCACCCTTCAGCCAAAGATTAGACAGGCCCATAAATCAAAATGAAACTAAATGGGCACACCAGCCCAGGGATAAGGACGAGAGGCAGGAAGGGACAGGAAAGCTGGTAATGGGGAACCTAAGTTTGAGAAGGGGAGAGTGTTGACATGTTGTGGGGTTGGCAACCAATGTCACAAAACAATATGTGTATTAATTGTTTAATGAGAAGCTAGTTTGCTCTGTAAACCTTCATCTAAAGTACAATAAAAAAGAATAAAAAGTTGAAAAGCTACATCCTCAATAAAAACAGTTTTTTTGAATTGAAAAAAAGAAGTTATTCATGAATGAGAAGAATGCTGGAGTGAAGGAAGATGGTGTTCTCAAAAGTCAAGATCTTCAAGCAAGAAGGCCTTATTTATTTTCAATAATAGTGTTGGGGGGTGGGTAATGGCCTTGAAATAGCAATTTTAAGCAACACCACCTCCCAAACTTTAGATTGTGTGATATGAGAGAAGAAAAATTCACCACTTGAGATAGTTCTGGGGAAATGAATGAACTCAAGGAAGACCCAAGTTTCTTTTAAAAAAGATTGAGAGCTACTGAAGTTTATTGATCAGGGGAAACATTTCCAGAGCAAACAAGGAAAGACTTTTAGAAATGCAAGGAGTTGAGGCTAATGTATACAGGACAATAAAATACAGAACTTTATGAGAATGATATGAATACAGTACTTTTGTAAAGGGTCAGAGAGTAAATATTTTTAGTTTTATGACCTATAAGTCTCTAGCAACTACTCAATCCTGCTGTTGTAGCTTGAAAGCAGCCATAGAAAATATGTAAATAAGCAAGTGTGGCTCTTTTCCAGGGGAAGTTTATTTATAGGCACTGAAATTTGAATTTCATATAATTTTCATGTGTTTGAAAATATTATTTTTTTTATTTTTAGCAATGAAATATGTACAAACAATTCTTAGCAAGCCAGCCATACAAAAACAGGTCTTGGGTGGAAATGACTTATGGGTGTAGTTTGCTGACTTCTGCAATATGGCTACAATAAAGAATCTTTTGAGAATGGTGTGTTGAGGAGTGTAAACTGGGGCATGCACTTCTGGAAGATGACTCACAAGAGCATGTAAAAAAGTACCAAGGTTTTTTGTCTTTGAGGAGGGTGGACATTGTTGGGTCTGACGGCTTGTTGACTTGGCTCAACAAGCTTACTCTCTCATCTTGACTGAGTTAGCGGCAAACCAAACCCAGAGGTTGTAGCCTGTATACCCATACCTCCTCAGTAGGTGGCCATTCCAGGAGCTGCAAACTCCACACCAGATGTGCCATGGGGTGCAAGTGACCTCAAGAACTGTAAACAAATAGATTAAACTGATAAGAACTTGTGGAAAAATCTCTTCCCAGGTGCTTTTCAAGAAGATTCTGATTTCAGGCCATGATGGTTTTGAATTTTAGTATCAGTAGAGTTACCTAAGCTGTAAGAATTTAACAACCTGTGAATTTGTAAGAGTAATACTTTAACAAGTTTAACAGGTACAGATCAGTGGAAATGGTATTTTAATTAACCATAATACTACAGCAAGATGGCAACGTTAAATATTTTTCAGTTGTGAATTATAAGAATGACCTTACAAGTAGAGGTTTCATTTCAGGACTTTTGACAAAAACTTATATAGATACTAATTCATTCTTTACTCTGAGAAAACGTTTATTGAAGGTTGGCATTGCTTAAACACTGCAAAGATCTTTCATTATGAAAATAGAAGAGAATGACAGTGTTGCTGATGCATTATTAATTTGTAGTACCTGATTATCTTATGTTGGTTTTTCAACTCATTTAACTCTTGAAACTTGGCTTGCATAATCACTTGTTTTTACCAGTGTTTGAGCACACTGAAAAAAGAATGTTTGAGTTAAAAAGTGGTGTAATTTTCCTTGAGTGGTATTTTTAAGAATCAAAGACAGCAATATTTGAAATAATTTAAAAAATCATTACAAATTAGGTCAACATAATTGGGACTGTCTGTAAGCACCTCATATTTTACTTAATTAAATTAATTAATTATAACTTTGAAGGATATTTAAATATTTGAAATTTCACTGGCAAATGTTGTCAGGTGCCATCTACTCCATTCCAACTCATGATGACCCTATGCACAACAGGACAGAATGCCCGGTCCTGCACCATCCTCACAATCTGCTCTGTTTGAGTCATGGTTGCAGCCACTGTGTCAATCCATCTCACTGAGGGTCTTCCCCTTTTTTGCTGACCCTCTGCCTTACCAAGCATGATGTCCTTCTCTAGGTACTTGTCCCTCCTGATAACATGCCCAAAATATGTGAGATGTGGTCTTGCCATCCTTGTTTCTAAGTAGCATTCTGGCTGTACTTCCTCCAAAACAGATTTGTTCCATCTTCTGTAGTTCGCGGTATATTGAATATTTTTTGCTAACACCATAATTCAAAGGCATAAATTCTTCAGTCCAGTTTTCGCATGCAAATGAGGCAATTGAAAAACCATGGCTTGGGTCAGTCCTCAAAATGATATCTTTGCTTTTTAACAATTTAAAGAGGTCTTCTGTAGCAGATTCGCCCAATGAGATAAGTCGTTTGCTTTCTTGACTGCTGCTTCCATGGGTGTTGATTGTAGATCCAAGTAAAATGAAGTCTTTAACAACTTCATTATTTTCCGTGTTTGTCATGATGTTGATTATTGGTCTAGTTGTAAGGATTTTTGTTTTCCTTATGTTGAGTAGTAATCCTTACTAAAGGCTTTGATCTTCATCAGTAAGTACTTCAAGTTCTCTTCACTTTGAGCAAGCAAGGTTGTGTCATCTGCATATCTCATGTTGTTAATGAGTCTTCCTCCAATCCTGATGTTGTGTTTTTCATATATCCCATCTTTTCAGATTATTTGCTCAGCATACAGATTGAATAAGTATGGTGAAAGGATACAACCCTGATGCAGAACTTTCCTGGTTTTTATACCATGCAGTATTCCCTTGTTCTGTTCAAATGACTGCCTTTTGGTCTAGGTACAGCTTCCCCAAGAGCACAATTAAGTGTTCTGAAATTCCCATTCTTTGCAATGTTATTCATAATTTGTTATGACCCACACAGCCAAATGCCTTTGCATAGTCAATAAAACACAGGTAAACATCTTTCTGGTATTCTCTGCATTCAGCCAAGATCCATCTGACAGCAGCAATGATATCCCTCATTCCATGCTGTCTTAGTTGTCTAGTGCTGCTATAACAGAAATATCACAAGTGGATGGCTTTAACAAAGAGGAGCTTATCCTCTCACAGTCCAGTAGGTTAGAAGTTCAAAATCAGGGAACTAGCTCCAGGGGAAGGCTTTCTTTCTCTGTCAGCTCTGAGGAAGGTCCTCGTCATCAGTATTCTCTTGGTCTGGGAGCATGTCAGCACAGGAACGTCAGGTCCAAAGGATGTGCTCTGCTCCTGGTGCAGCTTTCTTGGTGGTATGAGGTCCCCAACTCTCCGCTTGCTTGCCTTTCCTTTTACCTCTTGAGAGATAAAAGTGGTACAGGCCACACCTCAGGGAAAATCCCTTTACATTGGATCAGGATGTGGCCTGAGCAAGGGTGTTACATCTCACCCTAAACCTTTTAACCATAGGCGGAGGTTATGATTTATAACACCCAGGAAAATCATGAAATGGAGGACAATGACACCTGGCCTAACCAAGTTGACACATATTTTTGGGGGACACAATTCAACCCATTACACATGTCTTCTTCTGAACTGAGCTTAAATTTTTTGGCAGTTCCCTGTTGGTGTACTGCTGCAACTGTTTTTGAATTATCTTCAGCAAAATTTTACTTGTTTGTGATATTAATGATACTGTTCGATAATCTCCACATTCTTTTGGATCACCTTTCTTTGGAATAGGCACAAATATTGATCTCTTCCAGTTGGTTGACCAGGTACCTGTCTTCCAAATTTCTTGGCATAGAGTGAGCGCTTCCAGCATTGTATCCATGTGTTGAAACATCTGAATTGACATTCCATCAATTCCCAGACCTTGTTATTCACCAGTGCCTTCAGTGTAGCTTAGACTTCTTCCTTCAATACCATCAATTCCTTATCATATACTCCTTACCGTAATCGTTGAACGTTGAACAGTTCTTTTAGGTTCAGTGACTCTGTGTATTCCTTCCATCATCTTTTGGTGTTTCCTGGGTCGTTCAATATTTTGGCCATAGAATCCTTCAGTATTGCATCTGGAGGCTGGAATTTTTTCTTCAGTACTTTCAGCTTGAGAAGTGCTGAGTGTGTTCTTCCCTTTTGGTTTTCTAACTACAGGTTTTTGCACATTTCATTATAATACTTTGCCTTCTTGAGCTGCCCTTTGAAATCTTCTGTTCAGCTCGTTTACTTCATTATTTCTTCCATTTACTTTAGCTACTTTACATTCAAGATCAAGTTTCAGAGTCTCTTCTGACATCCATTTTGGTCTTTTCTTTCATGCCTGTCTTTCTAATGATGTCCTGCTTTCTTCATGCATGATGTCCTTGATGTTATCCCACAGCTTGTCTGGTCTTTGGCCATTAGTTCTCAATGTGTCAGATTCACGTGGGATATACTCAAAGTCATAATTTGGCTCTCATGGACTTGTTTTAACTTTCTTCAGCTTCAGCTCAAGCTTGCATATGAGCAATTGATAGTCTGTTCTGCAGTTGGCACCTGGCCTTGTTCTGACTGATGATATTTAGCTTTTCTGTCATCTCTTTCTGCAGAAGTAGTTGATTTGATTTGATGCCTGGCTATTACATCCTGTGAAGTCCACATGTATAGTCATCATTTATGTTGTTGAAGAATGGTATTTCCAACAAATAGATCATTTGTCTTGCAAAATTCTATCATGGGATCTCTGGTGTCATTTCTATCACCAAGGCCATATTTTCCAAGTGCTGATCTTTCTTTTTTGTTTCCAACTTTTGCATTTCAATCACTAGTAATATCTTGCATCTTGATTGCATGTTTGATCAATTTCAGACTGCAGAAGTTGGTAAAAATCTTCAATTTCTTCATCTTTGTTATTAGTGGTTGATGCGTAAATTCGGATAATAGATTAATTTGTCCTCCTTGTAGGTGTATGGATATCCTTCTATCACTGACAACATTGTACTTCAGGATAGATCTTTGTATAAATGGCGTGGGAGTGGTGTCTGACCTCCTATAACTTCAAAATGGGGGAGGAGAATCAAGATTAACAGCCCAAGATTGATTCCTATTAGGCAATGTTCAGATATGCTTCCTCTATTCGCCATCTTTACCAATTTTAACACCAACCGTCCCTTCTACAACACTCTTTACTTCTGTACTGGGTTTGTACAATCCACAATGGCCACACAGAACTCATAGACATACTCACGATTGAAGTAGGGAAGTAACTGGTTACAGTTCAGGCTCAGGAACACTCAGGGTACAGTTCTTCCATCAGGGCAGCCTGTTTTTAGCTGTGCTTGCAGGCACACCTCCCTGTGGCCCTAGGCCTCTGACCTGCTCAGGCAAGTGTTACAAAGCTCTTTTAGCTCTGCTGAGAAGTGCCCAGATACACCCTACTTTGCCAACAAGCCTCCTGCCCAAAGGCACTCCACTTTCTCACTCCGTGGGCTGGGTGTACAACTTATTGACAATTGGACAACTTATTGACAGAAATTACAATAACGGGCTGTGCAACCCTACCCTTATTCGATGCAGTTTTTCCATCACTGTTCACCCTCTGCTCCCTCCCACTCCTGGTAAACTGTAATAAACTTTGGTCTCTATACATTTGCCTTTTCTTGTTTTTTTTTTTTTTTTTATAAAAGTGAGATAATAGTGTCCTTTTGTGATTAACTGATTTCACTCAACATAATGTCTTCAAGCTCCATCCATATTTTAGCATGTATCAAGACTTCGTTTCTCTTACTGGCTGAGTAGTATTCCATTGTGTATCGCATTTTGTTTATCCATTCATCTGTTGATAGGCATTTAGGTTGTTTCCACCTTTTGGCTATTGCGAATAGTGCTGCAGTGCACACTGGTGTACAAATCTCTGTTTGAATCTCTGCTTTCAAGTTTTGTGGATAAACAACTGGGAGTAGAATTGCTGGGTCACTTGGTAGTGACCTTCACCTTGTGGAGCACATGGTAATCAAATTGACTACATCTGTGGAAAGAGAGGATGGAAAAGCTCAATATCATCAGTCAGAACAATGCCAGGGGCCAACTGTGGGACAGAGCATAAATTGCTCATATGCAAGTTCAAGTTGAAGTTGAAGAAAATTAGAACAAGCTCAAAGTACGCCCTTGAGTATATCTCACCTGAATTTAGATACCATATCAAGAATTGACTTGCTGCATTGAACACTAATGATTGAAGACCAGACGAGTTGTGGAATGACATCAAGGACATCATATGTGAAGAAAGCAAGACATCATTAAAAAGACAGGAATGAAAGAAAAGACCAAAATGGATGTCAGAAGAGACTCTGAAACTTGATCTTGAGTGTTGAGAAGCTAAAGCAAGCCGAAGAAATAATGAAGTAAATGAGCTGAACAGAAGATTTCTAAGGGCAGCCTGAGAAGACAAAGTATTATAATGAAATGTGCAAAGACCTGGAGTTAGAAAATCAAAAGGGAAGAGCACGCTCTGAATTTCTCAAGCTGAAAGAACTGAAGAAAAAATTCAAGCTTTGAGTTGCAATATTGAAGAATTCTAGGGGCAAAATACTGAGCTATGCAGAAAGCATCAAAAGAATATGAAAGGAATACGGAGCCACTGCACCAAAAAGAATTGGTTGACGTTCAGTAATTTCAGGAGGTAGCGTATTATCAAGAACCAATGGTACTGAGCATATGATCAAGAACCAATGGTGCTGAAGGAAGAAGTCCAAGCTGCCCTGAAGATATTAGCAAAAAGCAAGGCTCCAAGAATTGACGGAATGGCAACTGAGATGTTTCAATAAATGTATGCAGCACTGTAAGCACTCACTTGTCTATACCAAGAAATTTGGAAGACAGCTACCTGGCTATCTGACTGGAAGAGATCCACATTTATGCCTATTCCAAAGGAAAGTAATCCAACAGAATGCAGAAATTATTGTACAATATCATTAATATCACATGCAAGCAAAATTTTGTTGAAGATCATTCAAAAGCGGTTGCAGCAGCACAGTGATAGGGAACTGCCAGAAATTCAAGCCAGATTCAGAAGAGGATGTTGAATGAGAAATCTCATTGCTGAAGCCAGATGCACCCTATCTGAAAGCAGTTAATATTAGAAATATGTTCACCTGTGTTTTATGGACTATGCAAAAGCATTCAACTGTGTGGAACATAACAAATTATGGGTAACATTGTGAAGAGTGAGAATTCCAGAACACTTAATTGTGCTCATTAAGAACCTGTACACAGATCAAGAGGCAGTCAGTTAAACAGGAACAAAAGGATACTGTGTAGTTTAAAGTCAGGAAATGTGTATGTCAAGTTGTATCATTTCACCATACTTATTCAATCTGTATGTTGAGCATATAATCAGAGAAACTGGACTAGATGAAGAAGAACCCAGCATCAGGATTGGAGGAAGACTCATTAACAGCCTGTGTTATGCAGATGACACAACCTCGTTTGGTGAAAGCAAACAGGACTTGAAGCACTTACTGATGAAGATTAAAGACAACAGCCTTCAGTATGGATTACACCTCAACGTAAAGAGAACAAAAATCCTCACATCTAGATCAATAAGCAACATCATGATAAATGGAGAAAAGACTGAAGTTGTCAAGGATTTCATTTTACTTGGGTCCATAATCAATGCTCATGGAAGCAGCAGTCAGGAAATCAAACAACTTATTGCATTGGGCGAATCTGCTACAAAAGAGCTCTTTAAAGTGTTAAAAAACAAACATGTCACTTTGAGGACTAAGGTGTGCCTTACCCAAGCCTTGATGTTTTCAATTGCATCATATGCATGCAAAAGCTGGGCAGTGAATAAGAAGACCAAAGAAGAATTGATGCCTTTGAATTATGGTCTTGGTGAAGAATATTGACTATACCATGGATTGCCAAAAGAACGAACAAATCTGTTATGGAAGGAGTGCAGCCAGAATGCTTCTTAGAAGCAAGGATGGCAAGACTTCCTCTCACATACTTTGGACATGTTATCAAGGGACATGTTCCTGGAGAAGGATATCATGCTTGGTAAAGTAGAGAGTCAGCGACAAAAAGGAAGACCCTCAACTAGATGGATTGGCAAGGAGGCTGCAAAAATGGGCTCAAGCATAACAATGATTTGAGGATGGTGCAGGACCGGGCAGTGTTTCATTCTGTTCTACATAGGGTCGCTATGAGTCAGAACCATCTTGATGGCACCTAATAACAACATGGCCATCCTACTTGTAGTGCTTTGAAGAATCACCACACTGTTTTCCATAACAGCTGTACAATTTTTCATTACCATCGGCAATGGATTAAGGTTCCAATTTCCCCACATTCTTTCCAACATTTGTTAGTTTCTTTTTTGATCTTAGCCATCCTAACCTGTCAACCCATTGCTGTTGTGTTGATTCCGACTCACAGTGACCCTACAGGACAGAGTAGAACTGCCTCATAGGGTTTCCAAGGAGCAGCTGGTAGATTCTGACTGCTGAACTTTTGGTTAGCAGGCCTAGCTCTTAACCAGTTCTCCACCAGGGCTCCTATTGGAAGTGAATTGGAATCTCATTGTGGTTTAGAGCTCAGGCCACTAACCAAAAGTTCAGCAGTTCGAATCCACCAGCCACTCCTAGGAAACACTATGGAGCACTTCTACTCTGTCCTATAGGGTTGCTGTGTGTCAGAATTGACTCACCAGCAACAGGTTTGGGTTTTGGAGCCCCGGTGGAGTAATGATTAAAAGCGATGGCTGCTAACTGAAAAACTGGCAGTTTGAGTCCACCAGCTGCTCCTTGGATACCCAATGGGGCAGTTCTACTCTGTGCCGTAGGATTACTATGAGTCTGAATTGACTACAACAAGTTTTGGTAATGGCTAATAATGTTGAGCATCTTTTCATGTATTTGGTGGCCGTTTGAATGTCCTCTTTGGTGAAATGTCTATTCAAGTCCTTTGCCCATTTTATGATTGGGTTATTTGTATTTTTGTTATTAAGATGCCAAAATTTTATGTATATTTTGGTATTAGATTCTCATCAGACATGTAATTTTCAAAGATGTTCTTCTAGTTGGTATCTTGTCTTTTCACTTTTTTGGCAAAGTCTTTTGATGAGCAAAATTTTAATTTTTATGAAGTCCTGTTTATTTTGTCTTTTGCCTTTTGTGCTTTTGTTATATTAGGCAATCCATTTTTAAAACTTAGGCCCGAAAGCCTTGCTCTTGCAATTTCTTCTACGAATTTTATGGCTTTCGATTGAACATTAAAAAAAAATAACTAAACCTGTTGTCATCGAGTCAATTCCAACTCATAGTGGCCGTATAGGACAGAGTAGAACTGCCCCATAGGATTTCCAAGGAGTGCCTGGTAGATTTGAACTGCCGACCTTTTGGTTAGCAGCCAAACTTTTAACCACTATGTCACCAGGGTTTCCCAATTGAACGTATAGGTCATTAATTCATTTTGAATTTGTTTTTGTGTGTGGTGTGAAGCATGGATCCTATTTCATTTTCAACCCGGTTTTCCCAACGCCATTTATCGAAGAGAGTCTTCTTTTCCCATAGAACGGGCTTAGCACCTTTGATTTATTTCTGGCCCCTCAATACTATTCCATGTGTCTATGTATCTATTGTTATACCAGTACCAAGCTGTTTTTATTACTGTAGCTGTATAACATGTTTGAAAATCAGGAAGTGTGAATCCTCCTACTTTCTTCTTCTCTTTCAACATTGCTTTAGGTATTTGGTGCCTCTTGCCATTTCATATGAAGTTGAGGGTTGGTTTTTCCATTCCTATAAAGAAAGTTGATGGAATTTTGATTGGGATTACATAGAATCTATAGATCACTTTGGGTAGTATTGGCATCGCTATGAAGTCTTCTAATCCATGAACATGGAAGTTCTTTCCATTTATTTAAGTCTTTTTTAATCTCTTATGACACTGTTTTAAAATTTTCATTGTATAAGTTCTTCACATCCCTGGCTAGATTTATTGCTAGGCATTTTTATTCTTTTAGATGCTATTGTAAATGGAGTTGTTTCCCTAATTTCTTTCAGATTTCTCATTGTTGGTGTATGGAAATCAAACCGATTTTTGTTTGTTGACTTTGTACCTTCCAATTTTGCTAAATTCCTCTATTAGCCGTAGAAGTTTTCTTGTGGACTCTTTGGAATTTTCTATATATAAGATTATATTTATAATTTATTTTAGGACACTTGGAAAGAATTTAAGAGCTAAAGAAAGTACTTTAACATATGAATTAGAAAAGTAATATTATTCTCTGATAAAATAAATGGAAAATATAAAAAACAATAAGAATAAAATAAAAATCTCCCTGAGTTCTCCTCTTTATTAAATAGTAGGCAGCCACTATTTAGTATTTGTTGCAACTCCTTTTTTTTTTAATTTACACCTGAGTGTGTGTTTTGTAAATACAATGAGATCTAATAATTTTAACTGCTTTTTTTACTTCATCTATTAGATACATTTTATAAATCATCAATTTTTATTTTACAATCTAATTTTTAATAGCCATGTAGTATAGAAAAGTCTTTTAATGTGTGTTTGGTTTAACAAGAGTTGACTGTAATAAATTATTTATGTTCTTTTTTTCCTATGTAGGTTTTGGATACTTGCACAATGAAAATGAATTTAAATTCACCAGCCAGATATCTTTATGATTTGTGTGGCAGGAAAATTGTAGATATTTCAAAAGGTAAGTAGCAAAGATTTTGTAAGCCATGTGATATTATTTTGAAAACAAATAATTTTGTTCGTATACATTTAAAAGGAAAACAGATGTAATAAAACAGAGTTTAAGTATGACATAGTTAAATACAGCATTCTGATATGGAGAGAAATCATGAAAGTGCATTGAGGTTTTAGTAATCTTATTTCAGCACAAGCTTAGATTTTTCTTTAAAAATGAATGACTATTTGAACATAATAAATGATAACTAAATAAACAAAAATAACTGATACATTTTCATAATTCAGCAGCCAATTTCTGTGGAATACATCTTTTTAAAGAGAAAAACAAGAAGTTGCACTAACCGTATGCTAAGATACAGATTTTTAAAATGTTTTGGTCAGTTTGTAGAGGGTATTTTAAGGCATGAAATGTGCTTTAAAATGATTTTATTATATGACTGTCTTCATTATCTAGTGCTCCTATAACAAATCCAACAAGTAGATGGCTTTAAGAAACAGAAATTTATTCTCTCACAGTTTAGGAGGCTAGAAATACAAATTCAGGGCACTAGCTCCAGGGGAATGCTTTCTCTCTCTTTTGGTTCTGGGGGAAGGTCCTTGTCATCAATCTTCCCCTGTGCCTAGGATTTTCTCAGCACAGGGACCCCAGGTTGAAAGGATACAGTTCACTCCTGGTTCTTCATTCTTGGGGGTAGGATGTCCCCCTCCTCTTCTTCTCTCTTTTATAAAATCTCTGAAGAGGTTGATTAAAGATACAACCTAATCCTGTAGATTGTGACCTGCCTCATTAACATAACCACTTCTAATCCTGTCTCATTAACATCATAGAAGTTGGGATTTACGACATATAGAATAATTACATCAAGTCACAAAATGAATGACAGCCATGTAATAACCGGGAATCATGGCCTAGCCAAGTGACACCTGTTTTGTGGGGGCACAATTCAATCCATAGCTGATTTGTCAAAAGGTGAGATCTCCATCGGGATCTCTGAAAGGCACTAATTTCTAGTTTCTAAAAGGAAAAATCACATGAATTTTGTATTTGTGAGTTTTTCAGTGTGCTACTGAGATAATACTGTCACTCCATCTAGACCTCGACTCCATGCCTAAGGAGGGCAGAGATATTAAAAAGCACACCTTTAAGTGCCAGGTTTGGCCGAGGCAACTATAAATGATGTGGCTCCCATTTGTTTCAAGTTTTCATGGTTGTACTATATAAAAGCAAATGATTATCTTGCTTTATCATCCTTAAGACACACTTATTGAGTGAACACTATGATATATTGATACTTATTGTTTAAAACAATTTTTTGACTATATATTTTTTATATATACATTTAGACAGTAAAACTATTTGTTCTTTATAATTTTTTATTCTTGTACTAGGTATGATTGTTTTTCATTTAATTAGGAATTTTCATCTGAAGATTTCAAAGCTTTTCCTACTCATTATCTAAAAGCATTAGATAAAGTCATTTACTTGTAATATGTATGTACAAAAGGGAATTCTTTCTTATTATCTTTGTGAGGGACAGAAGAATAGAATATCATTATTAAAGCTGATTTCTTGCATGTTTCTCCCTGCTGGCTAATATTTTCTTTATGACCAACAATTATTTGTAATCACTCTTAATCTTGCATTGTTGTTGTTATTAGATGCTGTCAAGTTGGATTCTGACTCATAGTGACCCTATGCACAACAGAACAAAATGCTGCCCAGTCCTGCACCATCCCTACAATCATTGTTATGCTTGAGCTCAGTCCACCTCATTGAGGGTCTTCCTCTTTTCCCCTAACCCTGTACTTTGTCAAGCATGATGTCCTTCTCCAGGGACTGATCCCTCCTGAAAACATGTCCAAAGTATGTAAGGCACAATCTCACCATCCTTGCTTCTAAGGAGCATTCTGGTTGTATTTCTTCTAAGACAGATTTGTTCATTCTTTTGGCAGTCCATGGTATATTCAATATTTTTTGCCAACACCACAATTCAAAGGCGTCAGTTCTTCTTTGGTCTTCCTTATTCATTGTCCAGCTTTCACATGCATATGATGTGATTGGAAATACCATGGCTTGGGTCAGGCGCACCCTAGTCTTCAAGGTGACATCTTTGCTCTTCAACACTTTGAGGAGGTCCTTTGCAGCAGATTTACCCAATACAATGCGTCTTTTGATTTCTTAACTGCTGCTTCCATGGCTGTTGATTGTGGATCCAAGTAAAACAAAATCCTTGACAACTTCAATCTTTTTCCTTTTATCATGATGTTGCTTATTGGTCCAGCTGTGAGGATTTTTGTTTTCTTTATGTTGAGGTGCAATCCATACTGAAGGCTGTGTGGTCTTTGATCTTCATTAGTAAGTGCTTCAGGTCCTTTTCACTTTCAGCAAGCAAGGTTGTGTTATCTGCATAATGCAGGTTGTTAATGAGTCTTCCTCCAATCCTGATGCCTTGTTCTTCTTCATATAGTCCAACTTCTCGTATTCTTTGCTCAGCATACAGATTGAATAGGTATGGTGAAAGAATGCAACCCTGATGCGAATCTTTCCTGACTTTAAACTAATCAGTATCTCCTTGTTCTGTCTGAACAACTGCCTCTTAATCTATGTAAAGGTTCCTCATGAGCACAATTAAGTGTTCTGGAATTCCCATTCTTCGCAATGTTATCCATAATTTGTTATGATCCACACAGGTGAACGCCTTTGTATAGTCAATAAAACACAGGTAAAAACATCCTTCTGGTATTCTCTGCTTTCAGCCAGGATCCGTCTGACATCAGCAATGATATCCCTGATTCCCCATCGTCTTCTGAAGCTGGCCTGAATTTCTGGCAGTTCCCTGTTGATATACTGCTGCAGACATGCAAGCCGCCACCTGTCTGTCAGTTTGTCTTACTGTGGGGGCTTGCGTGTTGCTGTGATGCTGGAAGCTATGCGACCGGTATTCAAATACCAGCAGGGTCACCCCTGGAGGACAGGTTTCAGCTGAGCTTCCAGACTAAGACAGACTAGGAAAAAGGACCCGGCAGTCTACTTCTGAAAAGCATTAGCCAGTGAAAACCTTATGAATAGCAGCAGAACATTGTAAACTTGCATTAATAAAAAAAATAATCTACACATTTTCTTGAGACACTATCTAGCTTTGAATTATTTCCAACTCACCTGGAATTCAAAAATTGGATTTGATTTAACTGCTAGAATTGAAACTAAAAGAAACCCTGGTTAACATTAAAAGATTTATATTTAGAAAGCTGATTTTTCTCCCTTCCAAATATGGTATAACAGAACTACTTATCAGAACAGAAAAGTACCGACTCTGAGGCGTAATATTCCATGGATGCCAGAGGCATTCAGCTTCATGCCTCATGCTTCACATATCCCAGAAGTGTGCTATTATCACATTTTAATGCATGCCCTTGCCTTGTCTTTTTGCATACTTATAAAAGCTTATGCCAGTTGAAATTAGCCTACGCAACTACTAACATGTGGAAGCATAGCAAGTTCACTGGACTTAAAAATACTTAAAGAAGATAATCCTGTTGGAGGAACTTCCAGTCTGTAGCACCCTAGTCACTTAATATTAGGCTTTTGCATTTCTACTCTTCTTTGTTAGTATGGTTTTGTGCATCAGGTAATTGAAGTCCCTACACTTTTATGTTTGATTGTCTTCTGAAAGGCCAAGCGGTATATGTTGATGTATGACTCTTTTTTTTTTTTTTTTTAACTTTTTTTGTATCAAGTCAGAAAAAGTAGTTTAATAATTCCTACATTAAGATCCACTACCAGTCTGTTAGTTTGTTGTATTGTGGTGGCTTGCGTGTTGCTGTAGTGCTGGGATCTATGCCACCAGTATTTAATATTAGCAGGGTCACCCGTGGTAGACAGGTTTCAGTGGAACTTCCATACTAAGACAGGTCAGGAAGAAAGGCCTGGTGATCTACTTCCAAAAATTAGCCAATAAAAATCCTATGGATCACAGTAGAATGTATTATTTGATATAGTGCTGAAAGATGAGCCTCCTAGATTGGAAAAAAAAAAAAGGCATTCAAAATATAAGGTGGCCGCAACAATGGACTCAAGCATGCTAACTGCTGTGAAGATGACGCAGGGCTGGGCAATGTTTTGCTCTGTTGTACAAGGGGTCACCATGAGTTGGAGCTGACACAATGGCAAGAAACAACAACAAAAATGTTAAGTTTATAGCAATTATTTTTTACTTATAAGCACAGATTAGAAATACCAAGGACTAAAAGTGACATGTACAAAACAATGAAATCATTTTTCTCTTACCAGCTGCTTCCCTTTTGGAATTAGTTATATTTTCCAATTTTCCTCCTATGTTATGAGAAATGGAAACATTTGAAATGATATTAAAGTACTTTTACTTTGCCAAGTCTAATAAAACCTTAAAAAAAAAAAGACACAGGATTTTCAAATTGCTCGTTTTTGGATTCCTACAGCATAGAAGATTTTAACAAAGACGTTTATATTGTTACATGTGGAAAAGTTCTTTAATCGTGGCTCCTATAAATATCTATCCCTTCTAGAGTAGGATAGAACGGCCAACTGTGTACAAATGCCACACTCCTATATGTGGCCAGTTGGTTAGTACAGGTTAGTATGGGCATTTCTGCTAGAACATGATATGTGCTTGAAAAATACATCCTGCGAAATTACACCCCTCAAAATAACAGAGCTTATGGGGAAAATAGGGTTGGGGCAGACGATTTCAAACCTATGCAACTTTATAACCAGACACTAACTAAGATAATAATTATTAATTTAGGATATAACGTGAACAGCCTGGGAAAGCATCTCAGAGTGCTGCGTCAGGGGGTGTTAAAGCTACACAAAAACAATAGGATGTGAGGCAATGCAGATAGAAGTGGAGGTTTGAGTCAGTAGAGCTTCCATTAAGGAAGGCACAGGAGGAAGTGAAAGTTTTACAATCCTAGAATCAGGGTGAGGGTACCCTAGTATAGTGGCCAAGCTAAGGGGCTATTTTTTTTTTTTTTTTTTTTTTTCAATTTCCTGCTAAGGGATAGAATTCTACTTCTGTTCTGGTTTCCTTTACCTAGGAAAAAGCACATATTCACCAACCAAACTTCCAAATTGTACTGATATTGTTCCCCTACTTACCAATCATATATGAGCTACTTGATGTTGTAGATGCACTTAACTGTGGCAGAACAGATGTATATAGTGTGGGATTTTGAAGGAATTATTTAATATCACTTCATTCCCCCTAGTATTCCTCAAGTTTTTGTTGAGACCAGTCACTCTCCCTCTTGAGGGAGGAGATCAGCAGTCTCTTAGGACCATTTCGAGGCTGCTATTCCAATAACCAACCTTTGGTCCTTTGTGGATCATGATGGGCAGTGTAAAATTTATCCCAGAAGTCTGTGAAATGAGTTAGAACAGTACATTAATTGAATTGACTACAAGGCCATGCTAGGACATGCTGAACATTCACTTTCTATCTTATTTTCCTCCCAAATTATGCCCAGAAACACAGTCCAAAATAGCCATATTTTTTCTCACAAGTTCTTTTGAGATTCCACGACGAGATTAAATGACAGGATTTTTTTTATTTCAACCAATAAATTTCAATAACATAGAGATACCCCAAATTAGAAAGTTAACTCTTGCCCAGTATCAGTTTTATTTGTGGAGAAATTAAAATTCAAAAAATAAAGTCCCAAAGAAATTTAAATCCAAAAGCTTTAAGTACTTAAGAACTGAGTTCCAAAATAAAATTATCTTACCTGCGTAAGCTAAAGTCTCAAAAGAAAATCAAAATTCTTTAAGTTGAAGTCCAAAGAAATTAAAGTCCTTCCTAATTTTTATTCTTCCCAGTGTTAGCCAGATGGTTTCTGGAGGCTGGTTTTAGCTGGAATTCCTCCAGCAGTTACTCTCTGGACTACTGTAATGAATGTCATCTCTCAGGACCTCATAAATTCATTTAACTCACATCAACTCCAACCCAGCAAAAAATGATCACAACATCAGCTGACACCCAACACATCCAGAATAGAAGCTGATTCAAGCAAATGTGGCTATTCCAAGCAAAATGTTCCCAGGGTCCTGTGTTTTTCATGAATCAGATCCATGTGACTGTTGTGAAAGACCATAGCAGACACTAAGTGAAGAAAGGCTGAGAAGAGAAAACATCCCTCATGTCAATCTCTCCAAAATGCCAGTTGGTTTATACTATTGACCAGGGTCTTTGACCTGTGATACTATTCATTGGTAAGCAATCTCCCATTAAGGCATTGTAATAGTCAGAGTTCTATAGATAGATGGATGGATAGATAGATTTATTTTAAGGAATTGGCTCATGTAGTTGTGCAGGCTGGCATGTTTGAAACTTGTAGGACAGTTGAGCAGACTGGAAACTCAGGTAGGATTTCTATATTACAGTCTTGAGGCAGAATTCTTTCTCCTACAGGAAACCTCAGTATTTGTTCTAATGCCTTCAGTTGATTGGATAAGGCCCACCTACCTCCTTGAGGATAATCTCCTTTACTTAAAGTCAACTGACTGTAAATGTTGTCACATCTAAAATACCTTCCCAGCAATATCTAGACCAGCATTTGACCAAATAACTGGGCATTGTAGCCTAGCGAAGATGCACATAAAATTAACCATCACAGGCATTAATAATGGCAGTATGTATTTACCATCTTTGCCATTAGGAGTTAATGTGTAAATTTGAATAATGGTCATATCAACTGGTCGTCTTTGTAGGCATATGGATATTATCCTATCACTGACAGGCTTGTAGTTCAGGATACATCTTGAAATATTCTTTTTGAGGATGAATATGACACCCTTCCTGTTCAGTTTGTCATTCCTGGCGTGGTAGACCATATGATTGTCTGCTTCAGAATGGCCAATACCAGTCCATTTTAGCTTGCTAACGCCTAGGATACTGATTTTCAAGAATTTCATTTCATTTTTGACAACTCCCAATTTGTCAGGGTTGTATCCTTTCATCATACTTATTCAATCTGTATGCTGAGCAAATAATCTAAGTAGCTGGACTATGTGAAGAAGATTGTGCCATCAGGTTTGGAGGATGACTCACTAACAACCTGCAATATACAGATGACACAACCTTGCCTGCTGACAGTGAAGAGAACTTGAAACACTCACTGATGAAGATCAAAGACTACAGCCTTCAGTATGGATTACATCTCAACGTAGAGAAAACAAAAATCCTCACAACTAGACCAGTAACATCATGATAAACGGAAAGAATAAAGTTGTCAAGGATTTCGTTTTACTTGAATCCACAATCAATGCCCATGAAAACCAAAATAAATAAATAAATAAAATAAACCCAAACCTGTTGCCGTCGAGTCAATTCCGGCTCATGGTGACCCTACAGGACAGAGAAGAACTGCCCCACAGGGTTTTCAAGGAGCCCCTGGTGGATTCAAACTGCCTACCTTTTGGTTAGTAGCTGTAGCTCTTAACCATAAAGCGGCAGTCAAGAAATCAAATGATGCATTGTATTGGACAAACCTGCTGCAAAAGACCTCTTTAAAATATTAAAAAGCAAAGATGAGGACAAAGGTGCACCTGACTGAAGCCATGGTATGTCCACTGGCCTCATACGCATGTGAAAGCTGGCCAACAAATAAGGAAGACCAAAGAAGAATTGATACATTTGAATTATGGTGTTGGCAAAGAATATTGAATATACCATAGACTTCCTGTCTTAGTTATCTAATGCTGGTATAACAGAAATATCACAAGTGGGTGGCTTTAACAAACAAGAAATTTGTTTTCTCACAATTTAGGTGGCTGGAAATCTGAATTTAGAGTGTTGGGTCTAGGGGAAAGTTTTCTCTCTCCGTTGGCTCTGGAAGAAGGTCCTTGTCTCTTCAGCTTCTGCTTCCTGGTTCTTTGGAGATCTCCATGTGTCTTGGCATCTATATTACCCCATCTCTGCTTCTTAGCTTGCTTGTTTAATCTTTTTTATGTCTCAAAGTAGACTGACTCAAGATACGCCCTACACCAATCCTGCCTCATTAACATAACAAAGACAACCCATTCCCAGATGGGATTGTAACCACAGGAACAGAGATTAGGAATTGCAATACATATTTTATGAGAGACACAATTCAATCCATAACATTGCCAAAAGAAGGAACAATGTGTCTTGCAAGAAGTATGGCCACACCGCTCCTTAGAAGCGGGGATGGGGAGACTTCCTCTCACTTTGGACATGTTGTCAGGAGAAAGACATTATGTTTGGTAAACTGAAACCCATAAACCCATTGCTGTCAAGTCAATTCTGACTCATAGCGACCCTACAGGACAGAGTAGAACTGCCTCAGAGAGCTTCCAAGGAGCGCCTGGTGGATTCAAACTGTGGACATTTGGGTTAGCAGCCATAGCACTTAACTACTGCACCACGAGGGTTTCCTGGTGAAGGGTCAGCAAAAAGAGGAAGACTCTCAACAAGGTGGATTGGTACAGTGTCTGCAACAATGGGCTCAAACATTGCAATGATTGCGAGGATGGTGCAGGATCGGGCAGTGTTTCGTTCTGTTACTCACAGGGTCACTATGAGTTAGAACTGACTCAACAGCACCTAACAATAACAACAACATATTTACCATAACTTGAGGGAAAAAGCAAACACTGTATACTGTCTCTTGTTGAGGGTGTACAATGTAGTGGTTACGCCCCTCTGATTTTGGAGCCTGAGTTCAAATTCCAGCTATGTCATTTACTTTATGACCTTGGACAATTTAGTTAGCTTCTCTGAGAGTCAATTTCCTTATCTGTTAAATGGGGAAATTACAATACTTACCTTAATGGATTGTTGCTGGGATTAAGTGAATTATCTATAAAGCACTTAGAACAAATGCCTGACACTTGGTAAGCATTATGTAATGTTAGCTGTCGTCATTTTTGTTGTTAACAATATCGTTATTCCAAATAAGGTACTGAGAGTGTGTTGCATTCTTGCAACATTTGGAAATTTGCATTTGTGGCAGCCCCAGTCACAGTCTTATTTGAGATACTGTTCTTTCCCTTTTTAAAGTATTCCGAACATCTTAATGTTCTTGTCCCTTTTAATCCTGTGTTTCTGGGCACCATGCTGAACTAAGGGTGGGTGCTGTCTGGTGACATAACATCCACCTTATCTTGTGAGCTGTCATTTTCAATCCTGAGTGGCAGTGACTGCTGTAATGGCCTCTGGCTAGAGAATTTTTTAAGTCTGAGAAACCTACTTCATACAGTTTCTGTATGGGGTAAGGAAGGGGTTTTGGAAATAGGTAGTGGTGATGGTTGCACATCATCATGAATATAATTAATGCCATTGGATTGTAAACTTAAAAATGGTTCAAATGACAAATTTCACCCCAGGCACAAAAAACCCTAATTCATGGGCACACTTTTCCCCTTGTCTCTACATTCCAATTGGAGAATAACTTTCAGTGGATTTCTGAAATAAAGAAGTTCTTTGTGTCCTTCTGAACATGGTCTTTCCTCAGATTTCCAATGCTTCTGGTCTTCGGTTATGTTTCTGATTGGCGTATCTTTTTTTGTGGTATTTAGGATTTCCCACTGGGGTGTGCCTCTACTGTGCTCTTGTTTCTTTCAGAAAGACACCACTGGGTTTGTAAATATCACTTGCTTTGGGAAGTTCCCTCCTCAAACAGGCCTGGAGCTAGCATCGTTTGCTGCAGTTGAGTATCTTCTTTTCTTTTAGTTTCCATTTGCTTTATGGTGCATATGGTGTTTTCTCTAACACATGCCACTAGAGGTTTTTTTTGTTTTTGTTTTTGCCTTACAGGGTCTCTCATAGAGATAGAAAGTCAATAAGTTCCAAGTTTGTCAATAGCATCTTTTGTTCAAGTCAACCTTACCCATTTTCACCTCCCTAGTTTTTAAGTTAAATAATACCACTCAAGATGTACTCCCCTATGACCGACCATACATCTAATTTAGATCCGGAGTCCTTAATCTATTATTGTTCTATAATAAAATTCGTCTTGCCTTTGTCTTCCCTTAGTCTTTGCTGTTGTTGTTAGGTGCCATCGAGTCTGTTCTGAGTCTTAGCAACCCTATGTACAACAAAAGGAAATACTCTGCAATCCTGCGCCATCCTCACAATTGTTGCTGTGTTTGAGCCCATTGTTGTAGCCACTGTGCCAGTCCATCTCATTGAGGATCTCTCTCTCTTTTGCTGACCCTATAACTCACCAAGCATGATGTCCTTCTCCAGGGACTGGTCCTTCCTGATAACACATCCACAGTACGTGAGACTTAGTCTCAGCATCCTTGCCCCTAAGGAGCATTCTGGCTGTACTTCTTCCAAGACAGATTTGTTCATTCTTCTGGCAGTCCATAGTGTATCCAATATTCTTTGCCAACACCATAATTCAAAGGCATCAATTCTTCCTGGGTCTTCCTTAATCACTGTGCAGCTTTCGCATGCATATGATACAATTGAAAACACCCTGGCTTCGGTCGGACGTACCTTAGTCCTCAAAGAGACATCCTTGCTTTTTAATACTTTAAAAAGGTCTTTTGCAGCAGATTTGCCCAATGCAATACGTTGTTTGATTTTTTGACTGCCACTTCCGTGAGTGTTGATTGTGGATCCAAGTAAAATGAAATCGCTGACAACTTCAATATTTAGTCTTAGCCTTAAGCCCATAAATTTTTGAAGTTCACCCACTAGTTTTAAGTATTTTATACTAATCTTTCTAATATTCTCCTCTCAAATTTGTTCATATTTTATGTATATTCTTTGTATAACTGTGCCATCCTCCAAAAAGATTGTCTAATTGCTCTGTGAACTTCATATGTAATATAAAAGGTCACTTCTCAACAGTATTTTGAATTCTGGCTTCTCTGAGGCATTGCTCTGAGACGGATTTCTGAGATCTTAATTTGTCTGTTAGGTTTTACTGGGTCTCGGACTCTGTTCCTGTGTTTGTAACAGTTAAAGCTTCTTCCTCTTTTATCATAACCTCTTTAAGAGTAGTTAGACTCGGATACATCTCTTTTACTCTTGTACCTGGCTTTCAAGATCTCATTTTTTCCCTTTCATATCTGTCAGATATGTATGCTCAAATCAGATGTCTATCTTTATTATAAAGAATCTTTTTCTTCCTCCAGCTAAATGAAACCTGTCTTCTTTTATTTTATTTTTATGCGTACATTGCTCTATTCTGATCATAAGATTGAAGCATATTTCAAACCACTTTAGTTCCTCCTTGATTCCTCTAGCAAATCTGATTCCAAGAGGCAAATGGTTTTAGGCATAGGCCCTGTGATTATGTTTGTAGTTGGCGTTATACTCATGTGGCCTGTACGTGGAGGCTAGAGGTTGGTCTTAAATTTTATAATAAGTATGGGCCACATAGAATTTTGATCTTGATGGGTCACAGCTAGTAAACACAGCTGGGATTATTTTCTAATAGACTTGGCCTTTAGAAAGTGCCAGCTTGAGAGTGGGGGATGGCTGCAGTACAGTCAGGTGGGCTGTGGAGGCCTTAGCATCCGTAGCTCGCCATGTCTGGCTGATGGTGCTGGCTGCTGCCGCTTACTCTTGAATCACGCTGTGAACTTCACCTGATACTGCAGACAAGTCTAAAACTAGGGTTAGATCATTTTAAGCATTGCTAGTGGAACAGTTTTTGCTCCTTTTCTATGTTCTGCAGCCAAATCTACAGACCAGGACTGAAACTATAAAGGCAGCTGAGGTCTTCATGTGCTATAGAATACTAGTGAGTTTCTAGCTTTAAGTTGTTAGGACCAGGCCTAGATAAGCAGCACTAGACCAGCTGCCTCAAATTCTATTCTTCATTATGTTATTTTAAGTTCATTCAGAACCAACACCTCCCCCCCCAAAAAAAACGTGGACAAGCTAACATTAAATTTATATGGTTTGTCCATTGCTTTTAAAGTAACCTCCATCAATTCCAAATTGGCTCTAAAATTGTTTACCATGTACATTTTGACCATGACTTTAAATTTCAAAAACCCAAACTATCACATTACCTACAGACAAATGAATGGATAAACATGTGGTATATACATACAATAGAATATTATTCAACCATATAGAAAAATGAAATCATGGTACATGCTATGACATGGATAAACCTTGAAAACATTATGCTGAGTGTAATAATTCAGACACAGAAGGACTAATATTGTATGATTGCACTTATATGGAATATCTAGAATAGGGAAATGCACAGAGTTCATTAGCAGTTACCAGGGGGAGGGAGAAATGGGTAGTTATTACGTAAGGAATACAGTGTTTCTTTTTGGGGTAATAAAAAAATTTTGGAAATAGTAGTGATAGTTGTACAACATGATAAATGTAATTAATGTGATCGAATTCTGTCTTAATTATCTAGTGCCACTGTAACAGAAATAACACAAATGGTTGACTTTAACAAACAGAGATTTGTTCTTTCACGGTCTAGGAGGCAAGAAGTCTGAATTCAGGGCACCAGCTTCCTGGGAAGAGTTTCTCTCTGTTTTTCTGGGGGAAGGTCCTTGTCATCAACCTTCCCCTGGTCTAGGAGTTTCTCAGTGCAGGGAACATGAATCCAAAGTATACACTCTGCTGCCAGCACTTCTTTCTTGGTGGCATGAGGTCCCTTGCTCACTGCTCACTTCTCTCTCCTTTTATCTCTTATAAGATAAAAGGTGATGCAGGCCACACCCTAGGGAAACCACCCTTACATCTGATCAGGTTTATGATCTGATTAAGGCTGTGGCATCCCACCCTAAGCCTCTTTAACATAACTTAATCTTGTGTCATTAACCACAGGCAGAGATGAGGATTTATAACATATAGGAAAATTACATCAGATCACAAAATGGAAGACAACCACACAATACTGGGAATCATGGCCTAGCCAAGTTGACACACAGTTTTGGTGGGACACAATTCAATCCATAACAAATTGTTTAGTTAAAAATGGTTAATACGGCAAGTTTTTGTTTCGTGTATATTTATCTATATCTATATCTGGAAACCCTGGTGGCGTAGTTGTTAAGAGCCATAGCTGCTAACCAAGAGGTCAGCAGTTCAAATCCACCAGGTGCTCCTTGGAAACCCTATGGGGCAGTTCTGTTCTGTCCTATAGGGTTGCTATGAGTCAGAATTGACTCGATGGCAATGGGTTTTTCTGGTATACCTATATCTATATATATATATATATATATATCACTGTTAGGTACTGTCGAGTTGGCTCTGACTCATAGCGACCCCATGTACAACAGAACAAACACTGCACAATAAAATAAAATTTAAAAACTACAAAACCGTAAGACTCAAAAGAAAAAACTCATGGAGCCCTTACTCATTAAAGCACCATCAAAGCATTAAGTTATCCAGTAAAGGCCCCTCCATAAGCCTTAATCATTTTGCCTTATTTGCTCTCCAAAATCACTTCTTACATATTTCTCAGGGGTCCTGACTCATGTCTTAGGTGTTTGGACCAATAAGTAGCTCTCTGGCTTCCCCTAAACACAACTCCAAAATGCCATACTCAGAGAAGGAGCAGATGGTCATTGGATAATTTCTAGTGCCTTTTTTTGGGAAGTGATGGAAACCCTGGTGGCGTAGTGGTTAAGTGCTATGGCTGCTAAACAAAAGGTCAACAGTTCAAATCCTCCAGGTGCTCCTTGGAAACTCTATGGGGCAGTTCTACTCTGTCCTATAGGGTCGCTATGAGTCGGAATTGACTCGATGGCACTGGGTTTGGTTTTGGTTTGTTTTGGAGGTGATTCATGGAAGACTTGGTTGGGGCAATGCACAACCAGCAAAATTTCTTCTGTAAAGGAGAGAAGAAGGGTTACTTTCATTTTATGCCCTATAAATTGAGCATTATGAAATGAATATTTTATTATCAGTTCATATTTTTCCTAAAACTTACATTAAAGTAACAGAGATGTGCATGCATGTGTGTGTATATGTATATACTTTTAAGCTAATATTTTGATTTATAAAAATTATTTAAAACAACATTTTAGAACTTCAGGACAACTTGAAGGAGAATTCTACTTTTATCAAAATATAGTCTGTCATGGATTGGACTGGATAATGGGTTGTAGAGAGATGCTGGTGAGCAGTGAGCTACTTGCATCTGGTGGACACTTGAGGCCATGTTGGCATCTCCTGTCTGGAGGGGAGATGGGAGGGTGGAGGGGTTATAACCTGGCAAAATTGTCACGAAAGGAGAGACTGGAAGGAGGGAGCGGGCTGACTCATTAGGGGAAGAGTAAATGGGAGTCTGTAGTAAGGTGTGTATAAGTTTATATGTGAGAGACTGACTTGATTTGTAAAGTTTCACTTAAAGCACAATAAAAATTATTAAAAAAAATATAGTCTGTATGTAGCATTTTACACAAAATCCCTATGAAGAAGTTAGCCAAGCAGACAATAAGGAGATGGAAGTATCTATTATTTATAGGGTACCTGCTATGCATATCTAAGTTAATATAATTTGTTGCTCACAATCATTCTAAAGGTAGTTATTATGATTTTTATTTGACTGATGAGGGAATTGAGGCTTAGAGAGATTAAGTAATTTGCCCGAGGTTACAAAGCAAACAAGTTTCATAACCAAAGATTTGAAACTATGTCTGTCTGACTTCAAAAATTATTCATGTTCTTTCTACTTGAGAAGTAGGATAATGCAGTGGTTTAGGAGCACAGGCTCTGGAACCTGACTAACTTGGTGTAAATCCAGGCTCTGACACTCAGTGGTTGTGTGCTTTTGGCAAGTTGTTTAACCTCTCTGTACTATAGTTTTTTCATCTGTAAAATGGGGGTAATAATAAAAAAACGTGGTTGAGAGAATTATGAGTTAGTACATTAAAGTACTTAGAACAGTGCCTGACATATAGTAAGAGCTCAGTAAATGTTAGTGTAATAGATTGATTGCATTAATTACCCCCATTCTTCACCTCTTCCTGGACTCACCTCATTGCCTTTTAACTTTCTAAGGGCCTCTTACTGTGACTCTGAACTTGGCCATATGACTTCCTTTGGCCAATGAGATGTTAGAAAATGTGAAGCAAGCAGAGGCTTGAAAAGTGCTTGTTCACTTACATGTACTCCTGCCCTCTGCCATTATCATCACTGGCATGAAGAATAAAAGAGAAGTGGAGCAGAACTTATTCCCCTCAGTCGTCTTAGCAAATGTTTTGAGCAATAAAGGAATATACTGTGCTATCCTTCATCTAAAATCTATATTAGTTACGTATCACTCTTCAACAAATTACTCCTCAAGCTTAGCAGTTTAAAACAACAAACATTTATTGTTTTATAATTTTTGTGGTCAAGAATTCCTGGATGGCTTTTCTGGGCCTTCTGAGTCTGGATCTCTCACAAAACTGCAATTAAGATGTCAGCCTGCAAAGTTTTAATATATTACTTAAATAAATTACTTTATTTGCTTACTAATACCTCCTTCTATAACTTCTTTTGACCTGTCTATACCATATACCATAACATTTGTTTATTTTGTATCTCCTGTTTTGTGTATAGGACTTATCTCTTTAATTAAAGAGGGATTTTGTCTCATAGTTAAAAAAGTGTCCTAATATATAGCATGGATCTGGGCATATAGTAGACTCTCAAAAAATTAATACTCAAATGCTCGATTTTTAACCATAGTCCTATGTTACAGTGCCTGAAACATAGTAAACCAAAAACCAAACCAAACCCGTTGCCGTCGAGCTGATTCTGACTCATAGGGACCTTTTAGTAAGTGATGGGAAATACTTTTTAAATGAATTAAAATGTAAAAATTCCTTGTTGAATTAAATTTACAATGAATTACCCACTATTAATTACTTTTTTTGGTAGTTCTCACTGATGTCACTTAATGTTGCAGCAACCACTCTGAGTAGCATTTTGTCATATTACATGGAGCTTTAAAAGCTAGACCCCTCATTAGATGCTTAGTGCAATATGTAAACAAATGATAAGGGCTGTCTTTTTCTATATCTACTTTAAAATAGTGTTATTGATTGATTTACTTTGGGTCTCAGCATCAGACTAGTCTTTGGTGATCAACACAAAACATTACCTTGTTTGTGAATCCCCTCTAAATTACCTCTAGGAAGTGCCCATCCAAACCAAAAACAAACAAACAAAAAAGCTGTTGCCATCCAGTCAATTCCGACTCACAGAGACCCTATAGGACAGAGTGGAAGCGCCCCATAGGGTTTCCAAGGAGTGCCTGGTGGATTTCAACTGCTGACCTTTTGGTTAGCAGCTGAACTCTTAACCACTGTGCCACCAGTGCCCATCCAGTCACTGTTTTTTTTTCATTTCTGACAGCTGTAATTAAAAAAAAAAAAAAAATCTAATAGCTAACTGAAATCTGTTTCATTAAACATTTACCATTGGCCCTGACTTTGCCTTCTGGAGTTACACAATACAAACTGTTTCCTAGTCCATGACTGCCTTTCAAATATTTGAACATAGCTATCATCCATTATGGAAACCCTGGTGGTGTAGTGGTTAAATGCTACAGCTGCTAACCAAAAGGTCGGCAGTTTGAATCCACCAGGCGCTCCTTGGAAACTCTATGGGGCAGTTCTACTCTGTCCTATAGGGTCACTATGAGTCAGAATTGCCTCAACTGCCGTGGGTTTGGTTTTTTTGGTTATCATGCATTATGGAAGCCCTGATTGTGCAGTGGTTAAGAGCTTGACTGCTAACCAAAAGTTCAAATCCACTAGCCGCTCTTTGGAAACTCTATGGAGAAGTTCTACTCTGTCCTGTAGGGCTGCTATGAGTCGGAATCAAATCAACAGCAACAGGGTATCAACCATTATTTAAATATTTTTTAAGTTAAATATCCCTGGTTTCTCCAATTATTTCTCTGGACCCTCACCATTTTGGCCACTGTGCTCTGTTCTGTCTAGATTTTTTTCAGTGTTTCTCTTTGTGGTACTCCAAACTGTACACAGTTTTCCAGGTCTTGAAGTCAAAGAAGAGTAAAGCAGCCCTACCTCCTCTTTTTTCAGGCCACTGTGTAACCTACAATTGCATTGTTGTTTCTATTAGGCATGTCATACTGTTGACCTATATGAACATGCAGTCAACTAAAGCTTGTAAGTTTTTGCTCACAATTTGCTTTTGAGCTACTTTTCCTTTCCTGTACTTGTACTGCTGACTTTCTAGATGTTAGAAGAGAACCTCACATATTTATTCCTACTAAATTTCTACTTATTGGATTTTTATTTAGTAGTTTAAGCCTGTCAAAATCTTTTGAATATTTAATCTGTCATCCAGAAATTAACAGTTTCTCCCATCTTTGTTTTTAGTATGAATTTGGTATAAATACCAACTTTACCTGTGTCCAATTTACTGATAAAAATGTTCACTAAGCTGTGATTGGGGATAAGGACCTTTAGCATGCTAATAACATCCTTGCTTAGGATTTGTATTAATCCTCCCTGGATATATTTGCTCACTTAGTTACGAATTTACAAGCTCACATATCTCCAATTTAGACACATGTCTTCTGATTGCACCACTCTAGTGTTGTTGTTGTTCGGTGCCGTTGAGTCAGTTCCGACTCATAGTGATTCTGTGTACAACAGAACAAAATACTGCCCAGTCCTGTGCCATTCTCACAATTGTTGCTATGTTTGAGCCTACTGTTGCAGCCACTGTATCAACCTATCACCCTAGCAACACTATGAAATAAAGTGATTTTAGTATGTCATAAGTTTTCATACTGAAACAATGTTTAAATATTTATCATGGCCAGAAGGGCCTTCATGATTTGGTCCCTACCTACTTCTCCATCTTCACTTAATACTAGTGTCCCCTTCTCTGCACTCAAGTCACCTGTTTTTGTTAAGCTTTGTTTTCTGTTCCTCAAATGCTTTACTCTCCTTTATGTTCCAATAGCTTAGTATATGTCCTCTGCTTGATTCTCTCTCGCCCTATCCTCCTTGCAAGCTAGTGCCTATTCATCTTAAGCTCTTTACTTGAATATTCTTTCTTTTGGGAAACTTTCCTGACTTGAGATGCCTTGATCCCATTCTTCTCTCTCCCTTTTTCTAGGATGGGTAGACTGGATGAGTAAACAAACAAAAAAAACCCATTGCCAGCAAGTCGATTCTGACCCATAGCAACCCTAGAGGATAGAGTACAACTACCCCATACGGTTTCCAAGGAGTGGCTGGTGAATTTGAACTGCTGACCTTTTCTGGTTAGCAGCCATATCACTTAACCACTGTGTCACATGGGTAGCACCCTGTATATAGCAATTATGACACCTGTAGTTAATAAAAGGAGCCCTGGTGGCACAGGGGTTAAAGTGCTTGCCTTCTAATCAAAAGGTTGGTGGTTTGAATCCACAAGCCACTCCACAAGAAAAAGATATGGTAGACTGCTTCAGTAAAGACTATAGCCTTGAAAACCCTATTTTACTCTGTCCTGTAGGGTCACTATGGGTCAGAATTGACTTGACTACCGTGGGTTTGGTTTTTTTTTTTTTGGTTGGTAGTTAATAAAACTGCTTAGTAGTCATTTGTTTAATGGCTATCTGTCCTCTATATTGTAAGCTCCATGAGGGCAGAGATTGTCTTCTTCTTCCCTGTATTCTCATGTTTAGCACAGTGCTACATAATATACAGTAGATGGGATGCGGTCCTTCTCTGGGAAACATTATACATTGATTCCTTTTGATGTAAGTAGAAATATCGGGACACTGAGGAACTGATCAAAAAGCTTTTCTCTCCTTGTGTCCTAAAATTGCTTAGTGTTGCCCTTGCATTACTAGTATTGCTCATACTCTGCCAAATGTGGGACTCTGCAATGGACAGATCTTGGCCTGAAACTGGCATTACAAGGTGGATAACTCAGAAGGGTATGGCCTACAGCCTACAGCCAAGTCCCCACACAGGGACAACTTTGTGTACGTGTGTGAGTGAGTGTGCATTCATTTGATTCCTTTCTCCAGGAAAGAAATTGTGAGCCCAGTATAGCATCCACTTCACAACTTTCTTTTGCCTTATCTTGGATACTAAGTCATATATTTCTCTCTGATTTTTAAATAGAAACATTTAAAAGCAAGCAATTATGAGTTCAAAAGAGAGGATTTAAACTTGAGGTTTGCAGATATTACCTGTTCTCCTACCTTGTTTTAGATATTCCGGTTTATTTGGGAAGGGGAATACAGATTTAGCAGTACTCTACTTACAGACAGTAAATGATAGCCACAGTCTGTTGGGACCTGCTTCCCACTGGAAAGAATATGCTGGTGTTGGAGGTCTCATGTTCTATGTAGGGGATTTTCTTGAGTTTCCCTCTACTAATTAAATAGTTATTTAATATGTGAATGACTCGATGTTGGATCCTAATGATACTGCTTATTTTTCTATGAGCTCCCAAGCCATTCATTTTATAATCCGTTCTAGAAATTTTCAGGGAATTAAGATCAAGCTTGTGGATAATTTTCTTCTTGAAAATTGAGTACATTTGCCTCTCTTCAATCCTTGATTACCTTTCCCATTACCTTTATTCTTCAAATTTAATGAAATGTAAAAATTTTGGTCTCTAATTGAAGAAGGAAGTCAGGTGCTGGTGGTCACTAATTTGCCCTTCAAACTCTCTAAGGCAAGAGTTGGTATATACAAAGGCAACCAGTTAAGAACCCCTTTGTGTTGGAAAGTGACCTCTCAGCAGAAGCATTCAGACCTTCTTGGGCTCCATGTGACTTTGCCTTGGTTCATTAGGCCCTTGGTGTCTCCTAGTGACTCCCAGTCATCACATTTGGGCTATCCTTGTCTCTTGGGGAAACCCTGGTGACGTAGTGGTTAAGTGCTACGGCTGCTAACCAAAAGGTCAGCAGTTTGAATCCACCAGGCGCCCCTTGGAAACTCTATGGGGCTGTTCTACTCTGTACTATAGGTTTGCTATGAGTCGGAATCAACTCGACGGCAGTGGGTTTGGTTCAGTTTGGTTTTTGGTTTCTCTCTTGGATCAAAAAACAGATTGTTCTAAGTGGCCACTGGTTTATATTTATGCTGTTGATCTACAGAGAATATTAAGAATTTTGTTAAGGATTGATTAAAAAGAATTCTTTTGGTGGCAGTTGGAGACCTTCCATTATAATTGGATCACTGTCATCTTTTATTAAATGTGTGAATGCAGAGCTGTGTGATATGAACATTCACAAAGCATTCTGATCTATTTGTATACTTTTTAGTATCCCTTAGAAACTCCCTTTTGAAATCTTTAAAACATAGACTCTTACTTATATTCATGGAGATATGATCATCACTCCTATGTTTTGTCAGACTAAATTTGCTTCAGTATTTCATGTAATTTTTAAACCAAGTTCTTGCTCTTTCCTCCCCTTGAGTTTGTCTTCCTATTTTACAGTTTTTATATTTTTTATTCTCAAGTCTTTGAACTCTAACAACAAAAATCTTACTCTGGCTCTAATCACTCTTCCATAGATCCTAGAAGTTCATTATAAAAAGCACTATGATAAGTATAATGAAATGAAAACAAACAGCCAAATTGTTACTACCTGTTATAAAACAATTTCTTACAAAATTTTCCATGTAAAAGAACATGACTCAGGAGAGATTGGTTTTCTTCCTCCTAAGAGTTTTGGGAAGAGAGAAGGAATAGTAGACAAGAATATATAAAATGCATATTATAGAAGATTCTGTATTTGTAAAACAAACCAGAGAGATGAAATGTCAAAAGGGAACTCTCCATTGTAATAACTAAAACTATCAAGACTTTTTTAGTTTATCACATTTAAAATAGATATCTTTCATGGCATGTGTATTTTATGTCCTAAATAAGATTTAAATGTAAGTGATATGTTGATGTAGCTTTTGACTAGCAAACTTTACCAACAACTTTATCAACTTATCTGACTCCTAGATCTCTCTGAATTAGGCATGTGTGTGCCAGATATTATTCCTGCTTTTGAGACTTGAAAGAAAGAAACAGACCAGCTATATTTTGAGACATTTTATAATTAGCTTGCTTTTGAATATTATAAATATATACATATATGTAAGTGCTTTGTATATTTGATTTTTTCCATAAGTTTCACTATGTTTTCTATCTCATCTTTTCCTTCTGGGTCAAAATTTAATTAGTGCCTCATTTAACACCACACGGGTTAAACTTTTCTTAATATTAATGTAAATAAAGAACAATATTGTAAAGAAAAGTCAGTTATTACAGCAAGCACTTATATAATCACATTTCTAAAGGCCTCTACTTTTAGTTTTTGTTAGATGTATTTATTGAATTCCATGCACTGTACTTTCTAAAACTTACCTTAAAAATAATACTTTAAATTTTCGTATAGCACTTGAAAGTTTACAAAAGCACACCGTTTATTTTCAACTATTGTGTATTGGAATAGATCACTGCAACATAAAAGTAGACTAGGTATAGCTAATCCAAAGTAACCTTAAAGTTGCATGTATATCAGTGCCTATTAAGTTTTTTTACACCATTACTAAATATCAACTATTTTAGATACCAAAGTGTTCGAATTAAAAAAAAAAAAATACTAGGATTTTCAAAGACACCAACTATTGTTTTTGTTGAGGTGACAGGCAAGATTCAGACAATAGAATCCCAGCTTATTCCTACTTGTATAAATCAAGTTATTTAAATAAATGAATTGTGTATGCTGACCTGTTCTAACCAATGTGCGACTGGGGGTGTATGAAAAAAAGATGTGCATGGTGGTGGAAGTAGAAAGAGGCATAAAGCGTATTGGAAAACTACCAAATGTCCCCTGCAAATGGGCCCTATTCAGAATCAGTAAGCGTATGATGAGTGAAGTGGTTTTGAATATCGCCTTTAGATTCCATGCTGTTACAAGGCCAGCCCTGAACATGGCAACTCTTATTTCCACACACAGTACCTCTTCACTCTCAATTTAACCCCAAAATCTGATGAACCCATTACTCCATACTTGATTTCATGGAACAAGGAGTAGATATAGTTACAAATGATCAATCACAAGCCGTGAACCAAAGCAGCAAGGCATTAACAATTCACACCATTTCGGTCCACTTGCTCAAGCAGAAGATGTGCCAGCATATTTAATGCACAGCTACTTCGTTCAGTTGAAGAAAAGACATGACTCAGGCTGCATTTTCAAAACAGAGGGGACTTCCTAAGATTTCCTACTTCTTAAGTCCCTAGTGTCAACGTTCACCCACATATCAACAATTAAAATAACCAGGTGCCCCATAAAGGTCACAATGTCAAAATTAAATTTTACTCAGGTAAAAACAATATGACCTATGAAACTCTTTCCCCCAATGCATCCCTGTTCTTTTTTATCTGATCATACATATCAATGTCTCTTACAGCTGTATTATAACACTGCAGACCCCACAGGCAATATGCCGTCAGTTTAATAGGATCACTGAAAAACTAAAGCAGCTGTGAAAGATTGCTCTAAGTATAACAATCGTGTGCTTGTCATTTTGTTCAGTGGAGGAAAAACCCAAATTTGGGTAGGCATCAGTATTTAAGAAAACGACTAACTCTTTTCTCATAAGCACCTTAGGGACAATAAGATTTGACATAGAGCATGTAAACAAAAGTACACAGCAGCTGTTAGTTTAGTTTTATTTGAATAAAAATACACTGATATAAGTCAAGCGACATAGGAAACAGTACGCTCTCATCATTCAATCTTCCCAGCAGACCATGCTTTTGAGTGGCGTCTGCTGGTTGTTCTGGGACCCAGAGCTTTGCAACTATTACCAAGGCTGGATAAGGAGCATTAAAACACAACACGCCTTGGCACTAGCTCAGACTTCCTTCAGGCATACTTCCTGAACTGGGAAAAAGTCAAATCTTAGCATCTTTTAAAACTCACTTGGTTTCTTCCAAAGAAGACTTTGTAGGTCAACTTTATTTTTTAATAAAGTCCAGTTGAACATGTGGTAAATTTCCCAAAGTCCTAATGTATTTCTAAGTGTTGTCCAGCTAACAATAGCTGAGTATTTTGGGGGCTGAAACATGAACCTTGCTGCCAAAGGGCATGTAGAAGTTTCTTTATAGTTAACTTTGCTCTGGGCAGTGCTCTTTTCTTTCACTGTATCATGTACTCTGACTGAAATGTGAAAATTACAGTGTTATGTAAATTATGGTTCTGGATATTTAATCGGCATGAATTTTAATTTTGAATTGGAAGCAGGTTATTAAAGCCTTTGATTATTTCTAGTGCTTTTTTTGAAATATGTTAATAAAACATTCAGATCTTTTAAGCTTTGCATAGTAGATTCAAATGTAACATGAAAAATGGCTCTTTTAACACAAGATGTTTTTGGAGAGGGGTATATATTCCCTAGGTATAGGATTTGACTGGACATTCAAGTCTATATTTACTTGATAGGTTCCATTAACTTTGTGGTTTCTCCTTAGAGAGATTTTTATGTTCCTGTCACAGGCAACCCTCATCATGCACCCAAGTAAGTTTAAGTTTCTTATCAGTGATTAGCAAGTGGTTTTAAATAAGGTCCTTTTGAAGGCATTATTTAACATTTGAACTCATTGTGTTTGCATAGAGGGAATTACCTTATTATTTAAAATAGTTATTTTGATGCTCATCTAATATTATTGCTCTATTATTTAAGTTTTATTGGTACCTTTGCCCATAGTAACATGTTTTTGACATAATCAATGAATACATTAGGGTTTTGTAAGGCCTTTTTTAAATGCTCGTTTCTGGTCCTTTCCTGGCTAGTTACTGCTTCATAGCCAAATCTTGTGGTTTTCTTTTTGTATTTTTTTTTCCTTAGTCTTCAGAATAACTTTGTAAGGAAAATTAAAATAAAACAGTCGTTCATAGAATAAGTCAGATTTTTCAGAAGAGAAAATGATCATATATACTAAATGTACTTTGAAATTCCAGTACAGTATATTCATTGATCAAGTTTTGATCAAATTCTCATTAGATCTTAGAAAGTTACAGGCTCTAAGAGATTGTGTATAGTTGGGCTAATGGTCTTAAAATTTACCTAAAAGACTCTCCACAGTATATCTGAAGTACCATTTATTTATCCAGATAACATTTATCGAGCATCTCTTTTAAGAAGCTGAAAAACACCATGACCTCAAACGCCAAAGGTTTCCTGACTTACTGGGGTATGGGAGAGGGATGGCAGAAGATAGGGACTAATACAAATCAGTAAGGCAAAAATGAAAGTGTAAAAAAGGTTATGGAAACATAGAGAAAAGAACAATTAATTCTGCCTAAATAACTTGGGATATTTTACCAGAGGAGGTAACATTTGATAAGAGCCTTGAAGGCCAAGACTGTGTTAACAGGTAAAGAAAAGGGGAAAAGAGATGCAAAGGAAATGGAATAGAACAAGTATGAAAGGTGTCAGTTGATAGTTATGAAATTAATATAGCTACTACTTTTGGCCATATGATCTGTTTCACCATCATCCTCAGTATTATCTCCAAACAAATTCAAACTGGTGGATTAATTTTCAATTTGCCCTGTATTCCTAACTTGAGAATCAGCAAAATGGATAAAAAGGAATCATCCACATAACTTTTTACTTTTCTAGTGGTGGAAATTATCCCAACTGAAATGATCACATTTATCAGAATTGACTCAATGGCAATGGGTTTTTTTAAATGTATAATAACAAATTTAAAGGGTGATTGGTTTCCAAGCCATTTATCTTATTAAAAAATGTTGGGTCCCCTAGTGAAAATACTGGAATTACAGAAAAGCAGAGTTCTTGTTACAATCATGTAAATAGGAGAAACTAGGTAGAACACTCATAAAAAGACCTCAAACCTAGAAATGCTTATGTGTAGTTATATACACAAGTAAAGGAACATAGGATAATAGGAGCCAGCTACCCTTCTTGACCTGACTCAACTAACAACAACCACAACCTTCTTGAATTAGGCAATGTTTCTGAGAGGCAGTTTGAAGAGAGAGAAGGACATGGTTTGGAAGGACAAGGAAAATAATATCCTGGAGTCCATTCCCTGGAAATTTCAAAATTATTGCTCTTATTTCTTGTATATCTTTACGAAATAGTTACCTCGAACAGAATAAAACTTTGCTTGAGAAAAGAATTTAACACAAAAAAGGAAGCCATTGCTTAAGAACACTTACGAGCTCTTCTTTGGTATAAATAGAATATATAAATACCCAGGAAAACACTTAATAATTCATACCACGTTAAAACCTATGGTTGGGGTTTAAAAGTCAAATGACTCTGTAAAGAAATAAGTTATCCAATTATATTTCCAAATTATCATTCTGGACTAACTTCCTTTTTATGGAGAGTTCTTTAATTCTGCTGATTAATAAATTTTATTTTTTTAATACAACACATTAGTTTGATTTGTACTTCCTTTCCAAGTATTTAGGCGTATCATTTTCTTATGTTTTCTGTACCTTCCTAGTTAGTGGAAACATTGTTTGTTCTTGGAGTGTGCTTTGTCTTGCTTTTCATGAAGATCATCAAAGTTACTAGTTTGCAGCTTCCAAAGAGAAAGAGCCGTTCTAATCCCTAGTTCAGAGGCTAACCTTTATTAGTGCTCTCATGGTTATAATGAGGGCCCTGCTTCCAGCAGGGAGATTCTGGAATACTGAACAGATTATTCAACAAGTTCAGAGCAGATTCTGAAGTCCCTTATAAAACCTGCTTGTGAATACTGCTTTCTTTGCTTTGCTGTTTCTGGTTTCCATAGTATTCCTAATTACATAAATCATGTGGAGCATGGGAGCTATTTTCTATCCCATATCAATTCTGACACTGCTTGAGTTTTGGTATAATTCTTTTTTTTTTTTTTCCTAAGCTGTGTTTTTTCTTAAGTTCTTAAGGAGGGTAGAAAACTCTGAGAAAAGTAGGATATTGTGTTAGAAGAGCTAGTAAATGCTTCTTTGGTATCCGTTGGGCTCACACAAAGAATTTGAAAGTAATTTTGTGATAAGCGTAGATAAGTAAGTATAAGACTGGACAATCTGATAAAATTTTCTCAGGTTTAAATTCAAGATTAAATTTAGGTTATAAATTATTCAAGTTTATTATCTACTTTTCAATTTATTTAACTTTATTTCCATCCAACAGCTATTTATGTAATGCCTTTCCATGTGTAAAAACTGCTAGGTTCAATGAGTGTACCATTTAAAAGTGTACAGATTAAAATCTAGTACATAAAAAATAGCAGTATATAATGTTGTGGAGGTAAACTAAAAGCACTGATGATTTCTTAGCTAGGTTTCTTTAGGAAAAATTATAATCAAGGTTGATTTGTATCATAATACTTTGAAAGATTGGAAACAATTCTGAAAGTAAGTTCATTTCTCTTTTACTTGTTATTTCTACTGTAACATATGATTTTACATTTTTAAAAAGTCTGAGACATTAGTTGATGATAAAACTTACAGAGAAAAGCAACTGCTCCAATAGGATAAAAATGGAATTGCTAGGTGAATTTTAGGAATAAATTCCTCGGGCTGGGTGAGTGAATTTCATGCACACGACTGAGGATAATTTCCTTTTAACTTTATTTATAGTAGTCTTAGAAAATCTTAAGCTCTATTTTCAGCATTCTTCTTTGTGTTGAATATATCGGACAGACTTTAAATTGTGCTTTGGTAGTGAGTTGTAGAACTAAAAAAAAAAAAAAAAACCTGAGTGCCGTAAAATGCATAACTTCTTTTCTGAGAGCAAAATTCAGCAGAATACTAGCAAAGGCCATTTGCATAACTCAGCCCCTCAGCAGCTCAGCCGAACCTAATTGTAATTCAATTTCCAGATTGCTATGCTAGGCCTCCCTGCATAAAATATGCAACATATAACATAACCAATGGCACAGACCTATTTTCTTGGCTGGTGATCTATTTAATTCCATTTCTAATTGAAATATAAATGAGAATAAGGTATCCAAGCCATATAGTTATTTTGTACCTTTATGTATGTGTTATAGGTATAAAGAAAAGTATACACCTAAGAAAAGATCAAGTTAAAAAATATACATATTTTTTCATTTTTGGGGGTTTCCAAGTGTATCTAAGATTTTATTATTTCTTTATTTCTGCCTTTCAGGGAGAAATTAAATCTTGAAAAATGTTAGCTGGCTGCCATGTTATTTGACTATTTTACACTAGAAAGACTTTCTAAGCTAATCGTGTGAAAAAGTGTATAAACATGTCTGTCAAGTCCATATGGATGTTGCAATACAGCCCCACAAGCAAATATCTTCTGTCTGTTTACAAAACGCATGCTGGAATAGCATTCCTCAATCTTTGACTAGTTTGTATCCCAGAAACTTAAAAATAAACAAGGTATGACAAAAGGCTTGCTTAAATTCTCCTCATTTTTAAACAGCTTTGCCACCCTGTTTTATGGGTTACTTAAGCAATGGCAATGAAAATCCTGGAATGGTTTATAAAGGTATAGATCATATTTTATGAATAATTTCCAAATGTGATGTTTTAGGGGTACAGGCTCCTCTACAGGGAAGCTATCCGCAGAAACAACATGGATCTTACAATTTTATCAGGACAATGCAAGTAGATTTCAGCAAGGTTGGTTCCAACTCATCTGTGATAAATGAGAAGATAAGGCAATCAGTGCACACCATGACACTCTGTGCAGCTAGTTAGGCACACTTCAGAACTATTCAGGTGTGCTCACAAAGCTTATGAGTCTTGCATGGGGGGGTGTCTCAATATAAATACATCCTTCATGGTGGCCACTAGTAATGCAGGAATTGCCTCTCTAAGACTTAACCCAGGTCAGATATAAATAATAGATGATAAGAGTTAGCCCTGGTACTGGGACTGTGTTCCAGGCAATGTATTTCGGTTGGGTCAAAAGAATTTATTTTCCCTTCTTTTCTCGCATAGTTCCTCTGCTTCAAAAATGCCTGCAAAATTCCATCACACCTTTGCGGGGACCAGTTTGGGTCTCTAAGGGAGAAGGTTTCAGCCCGTCAGGAGTTAAGATGTACATCCAAGGAGTACTTTTGGCCTTGTACCAACGATTAAAGTCTGCAAAAAGATATTATAAACAGGTGAGTCACCCCTCTTTAAAAACTGCTTTATTATATTTTTTAAAAATGTTCTTTGTTGTATACAGGCAATGATTGGCATAGTGTCATAAGAGAACTGTGACATGCATTTCGTGAGCTCAGTGCCCGTTAGGGAGCCAAAATGCTTATTCTGTAATCTCAAAGCCAACAATAATGGGCCTAATTGTATCTGTCTTTTGGTATGGGATGTCATATGTCTCATCTTTCTTGCTGCATACTGTGCAAAGCGAAGGCAACTCCTTATGTGGAAATTCTATAGACAGTTACTTTAAATAAGAAAATGAATAGCTTCTAAGGCGTTTGAAAGTTTAACTGTTCAGCTTTCTTTCCTTGTTTTTTTTTTTTTTAGGATGAAATTAGAATTGCTATTGTAGAATTTGGGCTAAAATATAAGAAATCTTATTTTGAGACATAGAATTGTGAATTAACTTCATCTTGAGGATAACTTACTTCATTTATGCATATTTAGCTTGCGTGTTTGAGAATCAAAAGTATAGAAACAGAAGTAACGTGTTTGAATCAAGTTGAACTTGATTTTGTCTTCTAATTTTTATATATCCATTCAATAATTATATGTGTGTATAGGGTCGCTTTGAGTTGAAATCAGCTCGATGGCAGTGGGTTTGTTTTTCATGTGTTTTTTTATAAATACTCATAAGGACTTTGATTTACCTTAAAATAGAATTTAAATCCTGAAGCCAAATAATTGATGTCATTTATAAAATAAAAACGGAGTTACCACATTTTTAAAAGCCTCTTTGCACTTGGTGTTAGGAAGTTAACCATACATTTTACCATGTTAAATAAGGACTACGTTTTACATTTCTAACTGGGAGGCTCCAGTTCAGAACTGGGCTTATTATCTCAGGCCACAAGCTGTTGAAAAATGAATATTTTGAAAGCACCCTGCTATTATTCTCTGCATGCAGGGGGTGGGGGGGTTGGGAATGAGATGTCAGTCTGAGTGTTCACACAGCACCTCCTGCTGTCTTGTTCAGAAAAGAACAACTTGCATTGACTTTGGAAGAAAGTCTTGAACTAAGGTACCCACCCAGAAGCTAGCAAGCAACATCTCCCTGCAGAAAGATCTTTATTCCGAAAATGTGGTTGGTTTGCCCAATTAATTAATTTCAGAGGATCCAGGAATGAGGTTATTAGGTATTACTGATAAGGCTATTTATAATAAAACATATGAAAGAATAAAAAATCCACATTTACTTTTAATGTTCTTTATTAAGCTGGTATCATATATAAAACCAGTGTAGTTTTTCTTAAATTATTTTATCTGGACTATTCGTTCACTGATTTTAAGACCTAATGATATTATAAAATGGATTATGGCTAATTGAATCATAATTATTTATTGGTTCCACTACTAGAGGGTTTAGAATTATTTAAAGAAAACATGGGATGACACCGTTTTCCTGTACAAGAAAAGCATGTTAAATCAAATATATATGTTAAAAAAAATCTTAAACATTTTCTACTTTTATTAAAAGTAAGGCTGTTAGAGATAAGAAGCCGCTCAGAAAAGGAACGGTGGCGTGCTTTTCTCCCACTGTCCTAAATGTTTAAAATTTAAACAGCTGTGCCAGATTTGTGTATGGTGAGAAAAAAAAAAAAGAAAAAGAAATACTTTAAGAAGTGCTTAGTGCTTTGATTTAGAAAATTTCTTTATGGTTTCAAATTGATGAAAAATAAAATAAATAGTAAGTGTAAGCATGAATATAAATGAACACTTTTCGCGTTCCAGAATTTGTCTATTTGATCAGACAGTAAGACTTACATTATGCCAAATTTAAGGATATTTAAAAACCAAGACTCTGCCATTCCTATCTAAACTTCTTTTCCCCAGTAAATTGTAATAATTTAAAGCTTTGCACACAAGAATTTCAGTTTAATATTTGTTCTATTTTAAAAAATATAAAATTGAGCAAAAAGAAATTTGCCTAATAAACATTTCCACACAAATTTCTGTTTCCTTTAAAAAAAAATTTCCTTTAGGCAAGCACAATTGTATGTATTCTTGAGTTTCTTTTCTTTTGTATTGTTACGCCATGACTTAATTTAAAATTATTTGCAATGCTTAGAAAAGTCACTGTAGTGGTACCATTATCAGGTCATCAATGGTTAAGTGTTAAGCCTGGCAGTAGCTTTATTTGAGAGTAGGATTTCTTAGCAAATCTCCCTCTTAGCATTAATGAACTTTATTTGAACTGCATTTACTTCCTTTGACCTTACGGATAGCCTTTTCTATTTCGTTTTACATATGATTATGTCAAGGAATTATTAGATAGGTAAAAGGGAGATGGATGTGAATTCCTATGTCCTTAACAAATCTGAGTTTATGTATTAAAGGATAATACTCTTGATATCATTTCCATGTGTTACACTTCTGAGATCACATACAAAAACAACAATATTGTTTTGTTTGAATTCTGTCAAAAGATTATAGTCTTTAAATTGATGCTTAAGCATTCCCAAAGGAACTTTCTTTTAAATAAATTTTGCTAATGTAACTTTAAAAGAAAACTCAGAACTATTGATCTTATGTTTACAAACTTGTTCATTTTTCAGTTTTTAACTTTAGCTTGGCTATTACAGCATGCCACTGCATTAAGCACACTACATTAGGGTGGTCTTAAGTATATACTGATTCATGTATATTAAAATGAGATATTATATTTAGGACAGCATAAAGTCACTTAGTCTTACATTGATCACATTTATTTCCTTAAAACTGAAAACATCTTAGAAATTGCTCACAGCTAAGCAGAATTTATTTAATTGGTAATTTTTGAAATAGCGTAGACGGGTTCCTATGCAATGTAGTTAACACTTTCAGTGACGGGGTCTGTTCCGTCTCATTAGCATTCTTGTTATGTAGTGGTGCTGTTGGTGGGGGTGTTGAAGTAGGAATGCCATTGTGTCGAGTTCCAGTGTTTGGGGACAAACACTGCTGTGGAAGGAACGTGTGAAAAGGCCACAGTCCTGTCAGTGAATGAGGAAGGCTGTGCTTTCTGTGTGCTTCAAGCAGGGAAGCTGTCATTCATAGGCCTAACACAGCCAAACAGGCCAAAACACAAGCCTGCACTACCTTTTAAAATGATATTAGTGATTTTTAAACATGATCTTCTCTATTTATGATCCCACATAGAGCTTTTAGTTGCTGTCAGTAAACAAAATATATGTCAGTCTGTTCAGAAACATTGTAGAGATGGATTAGAAGTCCATGGAATGGTGCCAGGCAGCTATATAAATAAATATATAAATAAATATATAAATAATGATTCGGGATGGCTGATGGGCAGTCTTAAGTACAAGCATGATTTTTAGGAAAGATTCATTTCTGGAAATGTCTTCCCAATTTAGAGACTCTTCTGAGTATTTTGTTTTTTTTTTCCCCCAACCAACAAAATTCCCGGGGAATTTTACATAACGATTGCATAACACTTAAAAAAAGCACATTTTTTTTTTTTTTTAAAAAGCTTATAAACTTACAGATTTAATCATTTAGAGCTGTTCACAGTACAGCTTGTGAGTTGTTATAGACTACATAGTCATTTCTGGAATTGAGAGCAAAGAAAATGAGCACTTAACTGTAATATTTTGATAACCGCCATCTTAATTATGAAGAGAATCATAGTCTCTGTAGTAAAGACATAAAAAAAGCATCTACTGTGGATTTAAGAAATTTGAAGAAACTTTTTAGCATACTTCTGATTTTCAGCACTTTCGAAAGAAATGATCCACTTCATGATTACTAAATTTTAGCTTATTTTAGTACTTAAAAAAAAAAAGCAAACAACATCAAAAGAATATGTCTTAAAATCTTGGGGCGTATTCTAAACTTTGGCAAGGAGTGGAGATATGCTGACATTTTCTATTTATGTCTGTAGCTCCAGGGAAACCTTTTTATTTCTATAATTTTAATTTGGAAATATATATTTATTTGTAACAGATAATCACTTAATAAAATTTGTTGAAAACTATGTACGTTTCTGCTTAAGTGATTTAAATTTTGAGGACGGGCTATGTGGTTCTTTTTTGAATACTATTATATGCTTTTTCTGAAAGTTCTATATTTGATGCATTAGGTTTAGAAATCTCAGATATTGAATTGCTATTTCAAAATTAGGTTTTACTTTTAAGATTGGAACCATACTGTAGCTTTAGTTTGCAGGAATATTGTTAAATGAAGAATGGATGATCTAATTTCAGCATATATTGGTTTCGCAGCTTAATATTGAAATGTATTTTATTATTATACTTTACCAAGCTCTCTCAAAGCACCTGGATTTTGTTAAAAAATTGTATAAGTTAATGTTGGCTCACTTTACCCACTTTCAAGAAATGTGATGCTTAGATATTAAACCAATAATAACAATATAATTCTATTCGAAATAGATTTAGTTCAAAATATGCTTGAATTATATTTAGTGCTGACAGACTTGTTTATTGCAAAAAGTATTTTTAAAGGAATGTTAGTTTTTTAATCTCCCATAAAAGTGTTGAAAGTTTGTCTTTTAGATCCCATGTCTTAGGTCAGTCAAAATCATTTATTGATCCTAACATTACTGAAGGAATAACTATGTCTATTTCATTTTATATACATACTTCAAAAATTGAGCTGTTTTCTTGATTCAGCCTTCATGGGTCAATACCACAAATACTTCAATTTTGAACAAACTTCTTGATGTCTGTTGAAACCTTGGCACAAAATCTGTAATATATATATAACTTATTATTAAAAGTGTTTCATTAATTTTGAAATGAAAACTACTTCTAAAGTTTCTGATAAGTAATTTTTTAGAATATTGGGTGGTTTGTGGATTTGAGCGATTGTTGAATTTTTTTCCCCTGAAACAAAACTGCATTCTAGTTACTTGAAGTATTTTAAGAACCTCGAACTTGTGTCTGTTTCTAAGTGTCATGCTTTGAGCAGGCCTAACATCAGTTAAATGAAGTGAAAATTGCATTCTTGTCTTGATAGAGATGAAAATGGATTTCTGGTCATGAAATAGATGTAGTTGTCACTTTTTAAAAAAGGTGTCAGCAGTTTGCTTCAGCGAGTAAGGTGCCAATTCAGTATGGCAGTAAACTTGTGATCTGAGCAATCAATAAAATGCTTCAATAACTTCTGCTTCATTACACTTATAATAAGTGGCTATAGATCCGTGGCACATAAAATGTTGATAAAGAGGATATGTGGGGACCGACTGTGACAATTTTCTTGAAAATACAGTAAGTGCAATATTGCCATCTAGAGTTGGTGCATAGGTAATTATTAAAGGGAAGAAGAAGGGGGGGAAAAAAGACAGTTGACTAAAACATGAATGATATTGAAATACTGTATTTTCCATCATTTATTTATCCATGACACATTTATCTTTATGGGACATTTCATTTGACTTGTCATAAAGCTGTTTAAGCTCAGGAGAAAAAATTTTAAATCTGTATTTTTCTCCAATTCGCTTAGGATTATACTATCAAATGTCTGATATGCATCTTGGCTCAAAATGAAAGTTTTTATCAAGAAAACTATTAAATAACTCACTTTGGGAAAAAACTTAAGCTTAGAGATTATTTTTTTTTGGCATGGTGATTCAGTTATATGATAATAGAGAGCTTTGTTGACATTTCAGTAGGGTTGCCTTTCAATTTTAAAATAATCATCTTTTAAAATTATTTAATCACCTTTATTAATAATCATCATTCTTAATTACTATCAACTTCTTCAAAAAACAAGAGCTAACTTACTTTAAAATAGCGTTTTAAAATAAATATATTTTATTCGTAAATACATTTTATCTAAAAACCTGTTGAACTTTCCCTGCAACATGTATGAAAGGAAGATAGATTTTCTACTCATATACAGTAATTATAACATTTTTGATCAAGTGTCGCCATGAGTTAGAATCAATTTGATGGCAGCTAACAACTACAGTAAGTTGCACTTGGGGATTGTCTAGTAAGATGTCTTCATCTTTTAAATAAACACTTTAAAAAGTATTAGTTGTCACTTTATTTTTAATAATTATAAACTGACTTAAATTTTTTCGTGTTATAATACTTTTTAATGAACTAATCTGCCAGGCGCTCCTAGGAAACTCTATGGGGGCAGTTCTACCCTGTCCTATAGGGTCGCTATGAGTCGGAATTGACTTGACGGCACTAATATGGAAAAATGCATTTTTAAACTAAGCATTATTGAACTCTTTCTGCCTCTAAACTTGACACTGAAAATACCAGTCTTATAATAATAAAAAAAATTATAATAGAAAAGTTAAAAAAATTCTGAATTTAAGCATTTTATAATATTTAATACATATATGGTAAACGATATGAGTATAGCTTGACTTCATGAGGAAAGTTAAGTCATCTGGGGAGTGTTAAATCTTTTATTCTTCCATTTTATCTATTTTTCACTTGTGCAGCCAGTCTTTGTAAGTCTATAGGCATAGGCCTTCAGGTTTCACTGAGGAGAATAATTTAGCATTATTAGTAATACGTTTTTTCTAATATTGTACTGTTTAGGTATTTTGTGTTCTCAGTAATCTATGTGTGAATGATTCCTGCAATTGAAAAAAAAGGAAATGATTGTAACAGTAACTTATTTTCCTTTCCTGACCAAAATTTTACCCTCAAAAATCCTAACATTATAACACTCTACTTATATTTAAGATAATTCTTTAGATGAAGAAATCTTATTTTGAAATTTTTAATCATACTGAGCAGAAATGTTGCATTTTAAAGCCCCCAAAGAAACGTAGAATTGTTCTGGTAAAGTAAGTGAAAGTAGACCTGACAAATTTTCTTTAAATTACTCAACCACCTACAGGTATTATTGTCTATGACTCTTTTGAAATGAGAATAAATTTTATAGAGTTACAGCAGCAAAGTGAAAGTGTGTTTGATAGATTCCCTGAGCAGTTTCAACACCCACAGGTATTATTTGTAAGAAAACAATCATGCCAAGTCTTCAGCTGGTTAGAGAGGGCAGAGCATTCTATCTTCACCTGACATCCTATCTGTTCTGTCAACATCCTGGGCCCCCTGCCTGCCGCCCCTCCTTCCAAAACCATAATGCTCACTGAGAGGTTTGTGTGAATGGACAAGAATATGAATTTTTTTTTCCCTTGAAGAACTAAAATGGTATTGAAAGCACATTCTTAGGAAGGGGGAAAACCGACTGCCTGGAGGATTGACTATTATTTCCTATTTGCTATTCAAATTGATCACTGTTGTCAGTGATTGCTAGTTAACGTCTTTGATTATTAGGAAGTCGGACTAAGAATTGACGAAAGGGAGACTCTTAGTGTAAACATTTTGGACTTCATTGCCTTGCTTTATTTTATTCAGAGACAAATAGTGATTTCCTCTTACCTGTTGTTTTTGTTAATTAGTAGCATTAGCGTGAGTAAACATCAATCATTACAACAAATTGCTGATTTTAAAATAATATAATTCATAATTAGCTCATATTTTATATGTGTAGCAAAAGATGGGAATGAATACAACATTAATTTATTGCTCTTTTCAGTCAAATTTTGTCAAGTTAATTATGGCAGAAAATCAATTTTACATAATTTCCTGAAGAATAAACTCATCAGAATCCTCTTACATTTTAAAAAGAGTTTAAGTTTCTAAAGATAGCCAATCATGCATGGAAAAATGATATTGCAGGAGTCTATTTATCAACACTTAATTTACATCTCTGCCAAGTAAATGTGGAAAGTTTGAAAGATATACTAGCATAAATAAAAGGTGCTGGAAAAATCCAAGCCCTCAGGCTTGGCAAACCTTAGATGAGTTATATAGTCTAGAACTGTGCTGCCCAGTATGATACTATTATCCCCATGTGGCTTTTAAAATTTAAATCAGTTAAAATTAAAAGAAATTAAAAATTCAGTTCCTTCATCTAGCTATTCACGTTTTTAGTGCTCAATAGCCAGTCACATCATCACTGAAATTTCTATTGGACAGTGCTGTTGTAGAGGACCCTGAGAGACACTGAGGAAGGAGCCCAGGTGGCATAGTGGTTAAGAGCTCTGCTGCTAACCAAAAGGTTGGCAGTTTGAATCCACCAGCTGCCCCTTGAAAACCCTATGCAGCAGTTCTACTCTGTCCTGTAAGGTTGTTATAAGTCAGAATTGACGGCAGCGGGGTTTTGGTTGTAGAGGAAGAAATTCAGTCAGATACCCCAATTATACTTGTGGAATTGGAGCCCTCATTCTATGACTAACAAAATGAGAAAGAATGTGACTGGAGTTTAATTCAGTGTTGTGTACGTAAGGTAATCTAGTCTTCACAAAACCAAACAAAATTGCAACAAAAAACCTTACATAGGTCACAAAATATTCACTATATAACCACCAGGTAGAAACCCTGGTGGCGTAGTGGTTAAGAGCTACGGCCGCTAACCGAAAGGCCGGCAATTTGAATCTACTAGGTGCTCCTTGGAAACTCTGTGGGGCAGTTCTTCTCTGTCTTATAGATGGCAATGGTGTTTTTTTTAACCACCAGGTGGACATCTTTAGGCCCTTCAGTGTCTCTTCAAAAAAATAAAAATAAACCCAAACCTGTTACTGTTGAGTGGATTCCAACACATAGTGGCCCTGTAAGACAGAACAGAATTCCCCAAGGAGTTTCCAAGGCTATAAATCTTTACAAAAGCAGGCTGCCACATCTTTCTCCCTGTGTAGCAGCTAGTAGGTTCAAACTGCCGACCTTTTGCTTAGTAGCCGAGTGCTTTAACCACCGTGCCATCAGGGCTCCTTCCTCAGTGTCTCTTAGGATCCCTGTAAATAAACTATACTGTGTGGTATCCTTAGGAACAATGACTCTGGCAGTTGCTGATTTAATCTGGTCTTGTTTGGTAAGAAAAGACCTTCCTCATGCCCCTCAAAAACAAATAATTAGGAAACCAAACAAGACAAACTCAAGTGATGAAGATTTGAAGACTTCTTATAATGCTGTGTCTGTGTGTTAACCAGGGTTGAATATACAAGAGAACTATCAAAGACCTTGCCCTCAGAAAACTTACATTCTTTTTTGGAGACAAAGCATACCCAAATGTAACTATTAGGAAAAATACTTATCAGTATGTAATTGAGTGCTAAAAATATGTTTTACAGGTTCTGTGTACTATAGGAATTTAGATGAAAGAAAATTTAGTGAAAAAATAGAATGGAAGAATTTTAAAGGTGAAATGAGCTTTAGAGGCCTTCTAACCTAGCCCTCTCACTTCGTGTGTATGGTAACAACAATAATAACAGCTATAAGAATACTTACCACATTGAGTTGTTAGGATTAAATAGTTAAAGTATACAATGTATGTAAAACTCTTTAAAAAAAAATAGAACCAGTAGGTATTAGCTATCATCTTCATCGTTATTAATATTGTAGACGAGATAAGACCCAGAGGCAGTCTTTACTGTTAGAGTAGGTAAGGCATGCTTCATTAACTGGAATATGAAGAAGGCTTCAAAAGGAGATTCAGGCAGGCAATGGCATGAAACTGAGAGTGAGCAAGGCTTGGTAACAAAAGGTTATTGGTGATCTTTAGAAGATAATGAAACTTTAGAGAGAATGAGAGAGTTACAGAAATAATTGGTGTTGAGAAAATAAAGGCAGTGGGTATAGACAGGACCCCTCAGAGATTGAGAATAGCTTATTTTTTTGAGGTTCACGATATATTAAATAAAAAAGAAATGCCAAAATAAGATTTTATAAACACTGGATATATTTTACATGTTTATATTTAAAATTAACCCTATCAACAACAAATCCGCACAATATGCTATAACTGCTTTATTCACATGATAATTACAAGATTTTAAAATAGTATTAGTTCATGATCCATACAGGTGGCATGGTTTGGTGATGGGTTAAAGGTTTTATAATGACTATCTTCTTCATTTGACCCTGAATATCTCTTTGACTGTATGTGCCACTTTAGTTTTTTCAGGCTAAATTTGGGACCTGTCTTGAATGAAAAGCCAAGGCCAAAGACCTTCTTAAACCTCAGGACTGAGGTATTTGAGATCTTAGAGGGGTTGAGGAGTATGGATGGGGAAGGAAAATCATTCAGTAGTTTGGGAAGCATTGCTAGGGTTTGCTTTAGGAAATGAGATACGTATTGCAAGGAAGTAAATTCATTCACATTACACGTGATGGACAAAGGAATATTTACTTTGCATAAGTCTTTCTGATTTGACCTTCCACACAAACTGCCGCTCATAGTAGTGGGATAAGGTGGGGAGTGAAAACCAAATTTGATCTGAGCCAAATAATTTAAACAGTTCTTTTAGGCAATGCTCATCCTTTTGGCTAAAGATGCTCAGATGCTCATATTTCTGCCCTTCTGTGCTCCTTCCGGAAACCCTGGTGGCTTAGTGGTTAAGTGCTATGGCTGCTAGCCAAAGGGTTGGCAGTTCAAATCCACCAGGTGCTCCTTGGAAACTCTATGGGGCAGTTCTACTCTGTCCTATAGGGTCGCTATGAGTCGGAATTGACTCAATGGCACTGGGTTTGGTTTTTTGGTTTTGTGCTCCTTCCAAGAAGGCATCTGGGTTTATGAGGGAGAGGGGGTGTTAAGGTACACAAAAACTTTTCAAAAAGCAGGAGGGATAGTTTTAAAAGAACTAATGTCTAGATTCTCAATTTCCGTATGTTCTTTTTACTAACATAATTTGTCTGAGGATGTACCTGCAATGAAGATGTGTGGCATTTCTCCTTTCCCATTTTCCATTCACTCTTAGGAAAAGCGTACCTCTCCCTCATCCTGAGCCATACTCTGGTGTTTCACCCTGGTATGCCAGAACCTCCAGGACACCAAACAAAGGCACAGCTTGAAATGTCTGTACCATCAACTTCTATTAGGACTTTGAATCATTTTGTCATTATATGTATGTTTCTGTGGAAACCATGGTGGCATAGTGGTTAAGTGCTATGGCTGCTAACCAAGAGGCCGGCAGTTCGAATCTGCCAGGTGCTCCTTGGAAACTCTATGGGGCAGTTCTACTCTGTCCTGTAGCGTCTCTATGAGTCAGAATCGACTCGACGGCAGTGGGTTTGGTTTTGGTATATGTTTCTGTTAAGGAAGAAGTGAGGTGGAAATAAGTTGAGGAGAAAAAGAACCAATGTAAAATTTCTGATACTTAAAGAAGAGCTTTTTCATGTGTTTTTAAAAATAGATGACAGTCGATATAATATTATTCTGGTATTTAATCTCATTGTATATATTTAAAAGAACAATTTAAAATTTTATTTAGAAATGCCAAGATTTATAATATGCCAGAAGTTACATCCTTTGCAATTGTTTAAAAGCTAATAATAAAAAAAATTTAAATGTTGGCTGAAAATGTTAGTACATGGTTTTCAAAGTGAGGAGTACATAGTCGTATAAATTCTTTTACAGGTTATGTAAGTAAAATACTTTGGAGTCTTCATGGTGTCAGGGAGAGAAATGTTGTCCTTTGAGCCACACAGCCTCCAACTGCTAAGATATGACTGGTTTTGTACCTGGAGCTCTGTTACAAGTCTGTTGCTGAGGCCTGCAGCTGATGTAACTACTGGCCCGCTGGTTGTTCTCTGCTCAGTTAAGATCGCTCCCTGGAAGCTTTATCCTGAGCTCGGCTCTCATTGAGTGTCTGCCATATCCTCCATCTTGCCTTTGACCTAAGCAGGCCACCCTGCAGCCTCTGCAGTGCAATCATTTGGGGGCATTTTGACTCTTAATTTGTGGCTCTTCTGGCTTATAACTTGGCTGCCTTTTAGTTCTCTGGGGGCCATGTGGGAACTTGTGGGTTTCATCCACACCCCTACTGAAAGCAGCTCAAGAAAGCTAGACTATGGTCTTCTTTCTGCCCCCTACACTGTGTCATTGCATTTACTCTATGACTTTATCTTCCACCTGTGTCCAGGGTTGTTGAAGGGGGGAGCAGCCTCAATACAGTCACCTCCCAGAATATCACAGGAGAACTCAGATAGAATCCACCTAACCGTAGCATTCTCTTCAACTTACCTAACACACCTGACCCTCTCTGGACTAAAGCTAGGAGATAGCAGACCAAGTCCTGTGTATCTCAACTTCCCCACCCTTCCCTTTTTCTCACTTTACCCCATAACCCCTTAAGACCAAAAAGGGTGAGCTTTTTGCTTCTTCTACAGTGGAGGCTTTTAAACATTTCGACTTAAAATCCACAATGTACAAATAAAAATACATTCTATATTATAATCCAGTATTATACACATCCTTCTCCATTTGTGTATAAAACAGTAGCTTTTTAAAAATAAGATTTAACCTCACTACATGTTAGGCAGAGCCCTGGTGGCACAGTGGTTAAGAGCTTGACTGCTGACCAAAAGGTCAGCAGTTCAAATCTGTGCTGTTAAAATGCTATTGATTTCACAGCCTACCAACATGTATTCAGGGCTGTATTCTATCCTATATACCTTAATGTGGTTTTTGTGTGTGTGTGTGTGTGTGTGTAGGTAGTGTGTTTCTAGAAATTTGTCCATTTCCTCTATGTTTTCAAATTTGTTTATAGTTTTTCATAATACTGTGTTATGATGCTTTTTATTTCAGTTGGGTTTGTTGTAATGTCCCCTATTTCATTTCTTATCTGGATTATTTGCATCCTATCCTGCTTTTGTCAATTTGCCCAGTAGTTTGTCGATTTGTCTTTCAAAGAATGAGCTTTTGGTATTGTTGATTCTATCATTTTTCTATTCTCTATTTTATTTCTGCTTTAATCTTTATTATTTCCTTTCTTCTGGTGGCTGTGGACTACGTGTGCTGTTCTTTTTCTGTTTGTTTGAGCTGTGTAGCTAACATTTTGATTTTGCCTTTCTCTCTCTTTTTTTTGATGTATGCATCTATGGCTATAAATTGGCCTCTAAGCACTGCCTTAGCTGTGTCCCAAAGGTTTTGATATGAAGTGTTTTCATTGTCATTTGGTTCTAGGAATTTTTTGATTCCATCTTTACTTTCCTCTGTTACCCAGTGGTTTTTAAGCAGGGTGTTATTCAGTTTGCATGTAATTGATTTTTTCCTTGGTCTTTCTGTTGTTAATTTCTGCTTTGATGGCATTGTGATCAGAGAAGATACTTTGCATTATTTCAGTGTTTTGGATTTTGTTGAGGGTTGCTTTGTGGCCTAAGATGTGGTCTATTCTGGAGAATGTTCCATGTGCATTGGAAAAGAATGTGTGCTTTGTCATTGTTGAGTTAGAGTGTTCTATATATGTGTATGAGATCAAGTTGACTGATTGTGGCCTTTAGATTTTCTGTATCTTTGTTGAATTTCTTTCTTAATATGGCTTTTTTAATTAAAAAATTTCCCTAATATTTTATTAAAAATTTCAGATGTACAGATGTGTTGAAAGAATTTTACACTTGTCACCCATATATTTAACACTTAGAATCTACTATACTTGCTTTATCAAATGGCTATCCATCTAACAATCAAACCATGATTTTTTTTTTGATGCATTTCAAAGTAAATTTCAGACATCATGTATGTTTTTCTTTTCTTTCTTTCCTTCTTTTTTTTTTTTTTTTACAAGCTGGCGTACACTCTGATTATTTTGGCACCTGATATGTGCTCAATTGTTAAATATTTTGAATACCACTATGAACCAGAGGGAGAATAGAAACACAAAGCTATGAGCAGAACTAAAACCACAGGCCTGCTGGGCTCCCGGTTGGAAGTAAGCAGTGTTCCTACTACAGGATGACAGGAACTTAAAGGGCTCTTATGTGAGATGGAAAGCTGGGACCTGGGTCACTGTGTAAAGCCAGACACAAGAACTCCTGATCCCACCCCCCAACACCATCTTGGTCTAGTTCATGAAGGCAGAAAAAATATGCAGACCTACTGACTGGACCTATGGATTTATAGAGACTTCTGGGCCTCTTGAGTGAAGGGGAGCCGAAAGACATGGTGTGATTTCTCAGAACTGAGAGAATCACCTGATGCTTCTGTGACTAGATATATAAGTACTATGCATTACAGTACCAGAAAGTAGGGACACCAAAACAATCTTTTAAGACTTGATTCTCCACAGAAATCTGTGAGCTAGGTGAAGACAATTGAAAACTCGTGGATAGGGAGAGGAAACCCTGGTGGCGTAGTGGTTAAGTGCTACAGCTGGTAACCAAAGGGTTGGCGGTTCAAATCTGCCAGGCACTCCCTGAAAACTCTATGGAGCAGTTCTACTCTGTCCTATGGGGTCGCTATGAGTCGGAATCGACTCGACAGTACTGGGGTTCTGGGGCGACAGGGAGAGAGGCATACCCAAGAAGGAGAGAAAGCCTGTAAAGCAAAATGCAAAAATATATGAAGGAATCTAATGCTAAGAAAGACAGACCATAAGATCGACAATCAGAACATGAATTTACTCCAGGTAAATTTAATTGAAACAATCTGGCAAAGACTCTAACTTCAGAATATTAAGAATAACCAAAGAGATAAATAAAGATCTCACGCTCATTAAAAATAATAAGAACCTAAAACAAAACTAGACAGATGTGAAATAAGAACATGAGGATATAAAAAACTGATTAGAAATCTTGAAAACAGAAGTATGGTTATTACAATGAAAATATCAATGTATAGATGAATTTTAAATGTTAAAACTAAAGACAGAATTTATGAGTTAGAAAATTGCATAAAGGTATTTACCCAGAACAAAAGACCAAGAAACAAAATTACAAAATAGCCATTAAGACACATGGAGAATATTTTAAAAGACTATGTTGTAAGAAAATGGAGGGCATGATAAAGCAGCAATATTTGAAGGGTTTATCATTGAGTGCTTTCTAGAATTGAAGAAAGATGTGAACCTTTAAATCAAAAGTAAAATCAGAATTGTGTGCTGGATAAATTCAGATAAATCCGCACCTAGACACATCATAGGAAAATGTAAACTATCAAGTGAAAAGAGAATTTCTTAAAACTATCAGAGAGAAAAAACTGATTGTTTATAAAGGAATGCTATTTAGACTAATAGAAGATTTCTCATCAAAACCACAGAAGTGAGAACCCAGTGAAATACTATTTGCACAGGTCCTTTCTTCTAATATGGTATACTCTTCTAAATTAGCATTCAGGAACAATGGCAAATAACGACTTTTTCAGGCACACAACTAAGAGAGTTTATCACCGCACCAAAAGAATTAATTGTAAAGGGATATACTTCCTTAAGAAGAAAAGTGATTTCAGAATGAATACAACAATTTCAAGAAACAGTGGTGACCACGTAAAGTAATAAGATATAAATAAAAAAAATTTTTTTTATAAGATATGTTGGTAAATTTAATAAACTATTGACTTTAAAAATAGTCTTTTTTTTGCTGTTTGTATGATAACATCTATTAAAAGAGGCATTCCATTTCAAAGAATTAAAATGTCAAAAACAATCAGTTATGGAATCAACCAAATGGTACAGGTTACCTAGGAGTAAACCTAACAAAATATATACAATACGTTTGTTTAAAAATTCATAAGCTATTTCAGGATATATACTAAATTCTAAGTGCAAAGGCTGTATATCATAAAGATATAAATTCTCCATTATATTAATCTATAAATTCAATGCAATTCCTCTCAGAATCAAGTAGGATTAACCATGGAAATTAGTAAGCAAATCTTAAAATCCATTTGAGAAACCAAAGAGAGAAGAATTGCTAATACAATTTTGAAGAGGAACTGTCTTACTTTAATGAGGAATTATTAGAAAGTCATAATCATTACAGTAGTGTGGTATTAGTGTTTAAAAAAACCAAACTCACTGCCGTCCACTTGATTCCGACTCATAGCGACCCTAATAGGACAGAGTAGAACTGCCCCATAGGGTTTCCAAGACTGTAAATTTTTTTTTTTATTAACTTTTATTGAGCTTCAAGTGAACGTTTACAAATCAAGTCAGACTGTCACATATAAGTTTATATACATCTTACTCTGTACTCCCACTTGCTCTCCCCCTAATGAGTCAGCCATTCCAGTCTCTCCTTTCGTGACAATTTTGCCAGCTTCCAACTCTCTCTATCCTCCCATCCCCCCTCCAGACAGGAGATGCCAACACGTTCTCAAGTGTCCACCTGATATAATTAGCTCACTCTTCATCAGCATCTCTCTCCCACCCGCTGACCAGTCCCTTTCATTTCTGATGAGTTGTCTTCGGGGATGGTTCCTGTCCTGTGCCAACAGAAGGTTTGGGGACCATGACCACCGGGATTCCTCTAGTCTCAGTCAGACCATTAAGTATGGTCTTTTTATGAGAATTTGGGGTCTGCATCCCACTGATCTCCTGCTCCCTCGGGGATTCTCTGTTGTGCTCCCTGTCAGGGCAGTCATCGATTATGGCCGGGCACCAACTAGTTCTTCTGGTCTCAGGATGATGTAGGTCTCTGGTTCATGTGGCCCTTTCTGCCAAGACTGTAAATTTTTGTAGAAGCAGACTGCCACATATTTCTCTCACAGAGCAGCTGGTGAGTTCTAACTGCTGACCTTTGCAGCTGAGCACTTTAACCATTGTGCAACCAGGACTCAATAATAGTATAAAAAAAGATAGGCAAATAGATGATTGAACTGAATAGAATGTATAGAAATAGATTCATATACGTATATGAATCTGTGAAGTATGACAGAGATGGCCTAACAAATCGTGATAAAATGATAGACTAATAAATACTGCTAGACGTTTGATTATATAAGAAAATTAATTTAGACTACTATCTCACACCGTACCTCCACCCCAACCCCCCCAAAAGACAAGCTGAATCAGATTGGTTTATATAAATGACATTGATATACCAGATAAAATTTTACTATCCAGGATATATAAAACACTCTTACAAATCGGTAAGAAAAATACTTACATTCAAACAGGAAAAATCTTTGAAGGATTTAAATGGTAAAGACACAGAAGAGTAAACCTAACTAGCGATTAAATACATGAAAAATGCTGAACTGCTATTTTTCCTGTTGTCAAGAAATCAAAAGACACATTGCATTGGGCGAATTGACTGCAAAAGACCTCTTTTAAGTGTTGAAAGGCAAGATGTCACCTTGAGGACTAAGGTGCACCTGACCCAAGCTACAGTGTTTTCAGTCGCCTCATATGCATGTGAAATCTGAACAATGAATAAGGAAGACTGAAGAAGAATTAATGCTTTTGAATTGTGGTGTTGGCAAAGAATATTGAATATACCATGGACTGCCAGAAGAATGAACAAATCTTTCCTGGAAGAAGTACAACCAGAATGCTCCTTAGAAGCAAGAATGGAGAGACTATGTCTCACATACTTTGAACATGTTATCAGGAAAGATCAGTCCCTGGAGAAGGGCATCATGCTTGGTCAAGTACAGGGTCAGCAAAAGAGAGGAAGACCCTCAATGAGATGGATTGATGCAGTGGCTACAACAATGGACTCAAGCATAGCAAAAATTGTGAGGATGGTGCAGGACTGGGCAGTGTTTTGTTCTGTTGTGCCTAGAGTCACTGTGAGTTAGAATCAACTCGATGGCATCTAACAACAACAGATTCCTAGGTCGCTCTCCCCCATTCCTTGGAAAGTTTAGCTCTTGGACCACTGTTACCCTCTCTATTATTACTTCTGTCATAATGCTGATGATTTCCATATCCAAATGGCCATTTTTGCAATATTCTTGAATTGGAAATAACTTTTTCCTCAATGAGCTGAGCTTCTATATTTCCTCAACCTCCGTCTCCCAGTCATAGCCTGCCTAGACTTTGTCATTACCGATCGCTATGCTCCTTCCATAATTTAAATTTTAAACATTCCAGTCTCTTACCAGCACTTCCTGTCTTTCAAGTAAACTCTTTTTAGTATCTTATCCTTGACAGTTTTTGATCCCATTGCAACCCTTTCACTCTTCCTAACCCTCCTCTATCCTCTCTTCCCTTCTTACTCGTCTTGGATTCCGTGGCCCATCTATATAATCAGCAAACTGCCACCTCAGTGATCTCTCTGTCCCTTCCTTGTATTTACCTTGCAGGACCTCAACCCAAAGTTAAATCAACCATGCTGATTGATCTCAATTTAAATGCCTGAAATTGCTACTATGTTTTCTAGTGCATTCACTTTCTCATTTTTCTAGAGGGTTATGTAATAACTTTTCCTCTCTGCTCCAACCATCATCTCCTCCCTTAGCCAATGACCTTACTTTCTCTTTCATGAGAAGAGCAATCAGAATGGCCTACAAAGCCCTCTTCCTTTCTTACTTCATCTCATATTACTCTCTCTCCTTCAGACACCCTTGTATTCTTGAACATGCTTGACACACTTCCACCCAGATCCCTTTTGTTTGTTGTTTCCTCTTCCTGGAAAAATCTACACCTAGATATTCACACGGTTCATTCCTCATATGTCACTTTCTCGGTGACCACTGTATCAGAAATTGAAATTCCTCAACACTCCCTACCCTCTCTCCCTGCTTTATTTTCTCCATAGCTCTTACCACCTTCCAAAATACTATATATTTTATTCATTCGTTATATTTATTGTTTTTCTTCCCCCATCAGAATGTAAGCTCCATGAGGGCAGGACTTCTATATATTATACACACACAAACATATACACATATATACATACCAAATCCTTCTGTGAGTTATTTGTCTAACAGTAGTTAAGGATACTCCTGAGCAATACTAAAGAGGTTGTATCATATTCTTACTTAATAACTATTCTCCTATTGTTGTACAATTACATTGCATTTTTCCACAGTCCAGAGGTACATATATGTACCAAATAAAAATAAAAACTTCTTTATAATTATTTACTTAGGATAATGCCCAGAAAGAAAATTATTAAGTCTAAGTTTATGAGTATATAGCTCTAGATAAATTCTTCAGAGAAGTTCCATTATTGTAGCAGTTTCGGGATCCAGTATTAATAGTTTAAGTTTTGGTAGTTTAATGTATAAATATTTGGTTGTGTTTATTTGAACTTACCTTATTACCTTTAAGGATAAACATTTTTTCATATACCTGTTAATTAACTGAATATCGTTTTGTTCAAGTGGTCTGTTTATATCCTTTATGCATTTAAAAATAGATTTTTAACAGCAATACAAAAGTCATACTTGTGTTGATTCTCTAAAAAGCTAATTTGTCTTATATGAAATTAATTTTAATACAAAATTCAAAGTATACTTTCAACAGAAGGTATCTGATTTAAAAAAATCAGAAATTACACAGGGTGTATATAGCATAAAGCCTTCAGTCTTATGAGGCTAATTCAACAATACTGCTTTCAAGACCCTAATATTTTTTTCTTTTAATTTTTTGTGGATACTATGCTTTCTGTAATGATTCATGCTGAATCATTGAATGTGTTTGAATTTTTGGTAGGTAATATGCTTTTTGTTTCATACCTCATCCCATAAATCGTTCCCTTGGAATCCAGAGGTACATATGTGTACCCCTTGATACCCCAAATTCTACGCTTAGAGTCCAGAGGTGCATAAGTGTACCAAATAAAAATTTTCAAAATTTGTGTTTTTCCTACCCAAAATTCAATGATTCAGAACCATCTCATACAATACCCTGTAAAAACAGTTATTTGTGGCACATACTCGTTTTTTCTCCTTCAAACAGTTATATAGGGCTCTGCCTGCTGGCAGCATGTACTGTCAGTGATACAATAGCTCCCCAATAAGCCCCAGAGGCAGAAAAAGTAAGTGGTAGCTATATGTATCACGAGTGTCTTAGTTAACTAGTGGTGTTATAAGAGAAATTCCATAAATGAATGGTGTTAAGAGAAATTTATTCTCTCACAGTGTAGGAGGCTAAAAGTCCGAATTTGGGGTGCCAGTTCCAGGGGAAGGCTCTCTCTCTCTGTCAGCTCTGGAGGAAGGTCCTTGTCATCAATCTTCTGCTGCTCTAGGAGCTTCTTAGTGCAGGAACCCTGGGTCCAAATGATGCACTGTTCTCTTGGCTCTTGTATCTTGGTGGTAGGAGGTCCCCATGTTTCTCTGTTTGATTCTCTCTTTTATGTCTCAAAAGAGATTGGCTTAAGATCCAACCTAATCTTATAGATTGAGTCCTGCCTCATTAACTTTACAGCTGATAATCCCATCTCATTAATCTCATAGAGAGAGAATTTACAAAAAAAAAAAAAAAAAAAATCAGATGATAAAATGGTGGACAATCACACAATACTGGGAATCATGGCCTAGCCAAGTTGACAGATATTTTTGGGGGCACAATTCAATCCATGACAATGGGTCACAAAAAGGTTAAAAATATTTTGGGTTTATCTTAAGTGTATTCTTTTGGGTATCCTCAATGTGATATTTTCATCTTTGTAGGCTGAACTTAAATTTTTGGAAATACTAAAATCCATTTTTGTCAAAATATGGTGAAAATCTTAGTGTTAACTATTAAAGATAGTTTCACAAAAAACATACAAGAGTAAGAATTTTTATTAGCAACTAATTATTAGGTAAATATTGACCATTAATGTTGCAAAAAATCTTTCAAATATCTCAATTTTGCATAAAAATTCTGATGGAGTGTTTTATCTTGTAGTGTGAATTTTGTTTGAATACTGTCATTTATGTCAAAGAAACAAAACTATGCTCACTCGTGATTTGACATGGGTTTCCTAGATTATAGATATCAGTATCAAGTCTTCACTGTTTCTGTTCATTCAAAATTTATGGCATATCTTCAGAGCAACTTTTTAAAATTCTCTGACCAAACCACTATATTATACAGCTTAAGAACATGGGTGTTGGAGTCAGATTACCTGGGTTCAAGTCCCAGCTATACTACTTAACAGCTCTGTGGCCTTGGATATGTTAGTTAACCTCTGCTTTTTAGTTTTATCATCTGTAAAATGGATATAGTGAGAGAGTTGTTGTGAAATAATACCTCTAAATACTTAAAAATGAGATAATACCTAAAAATGGTAATAGCTACATGTGCTTAGAACAGTGCTTGGCACATAGAAAACAATAAATGTTAGATGCCGTTATTATTATTATCTTATCACCTCTCTTTCTCATATCTAATCAGTTGCCAATGCACTTCTTAGTCTACTTTTATAAGCACAATGCTTTGTTCTTAGCACTCAATGCATTTTCGTTAGTAAACTAGTGAAAGGGTGGAAACCCTGTTCAATTTTTTTAAGAATAACTTTGGTTCTTTGATTACATTTTTTAACACTTTAATGTAATCTTTCAATTATCTATTTGGATGCACTAAATATCACACCTTCAACATTGTCTGTCTTTAGATAAGTGGTTTCTAAGCCTGACAGCATCAAGGCCATTTAGATCCTGCCCCTGGTCAATTCATAGGCAGCAGATATGCGTGGGGCCAGGAGTCTGGTTTATTGAAAATGCTCTAAAGATGATTCTGATACTCAGCTAGATTGAAGCAACATGAGAATCTTTTCTGTTTTCTTGACAATATTTTTGAGATCAGTTAAAAAAAATCTTATTTTTGACATAGCTTTATCTTCTTCAGTTTCTTTTAACAGGTCATGTGTTAATTTCATATACAGTTAAAAAATTTTTACTGTAAATGTGGTGAATATTTTTATTTTTTTATTGTGGTTTAGGTGAAAGTTTACAGAGAAAGTTAGTTCCTCATTTAACAATTAATACACAAATTGTTTTGTGACATTGGTTGCCAACCCTACGATGTGTCAACACTCTCCTCTTCTCCACCCTGCGTTCTCCATTTCCATTTGTCAAGTTTTCCTATCCCTTCCTGCCTTCTGTCTTTGCTTTTGGGCAGGTGTGCCCATTTAGTCTCGTATACGTGATTGAACTATGAAGCATGTTTCTCACACCTGTTATTTTTTGTTTTGTAGACCTGTCTAATCTGTGACTGAGGGGTGAACTTTGGGAGTGGCTTCAGTTCTGAATTAAAAAGGTGTCCGGGCCAGTCTCTGTTAGACCAATAAGTCTGGTCTTTTTTTATGAATTTGAATTTTGTTCTACGTTTTTCTTCCACTCTGTCCAGGACCCTCTATTGTAATCTCTGTCAGAGCAGTCAGTGGTAATAGCTGGGCACCATCTAGTTCTTCTAGGCTCTGGTTGGTGGAGGTTGTGGTACTTGTGATCCATTAGTCCTTTGGACTAATATTTCCCTTGTGTCTTTGGTTTTCTTCATTCTCCCTGTCTCCAGATGGGATGGGACCAGCAGATTGTATCTAAGATGGCTGCTTGAAGGCTTTTAAGACCCCGGATGCTACTCACCAAAGTCAGATGTAGAACATTTTCTTTATAAACTATGTTATGTCAATTGACCTAGATTTCTCCTGAGACCATGGACCACAGCCTCTCAGCCCCTCAGGGAGTTTGGGTGTGTCTATGAAGCTTCTATGACTTTGCCTTGGTCAAGTTGTGCTGACTTCCCCTATATTGTGTACTGTCTTTCCCTTCACCAAAATTACTACTTATCTACTGTCTGGTTAGTGATTTTCCCTTCCTACACCTCCCCTCCCTTGTAATCATCAAAGATTGTTTCTTTCTGTGTTTAAACCATTTCTTGAGTTTTTATAATAGTGGTCTCATACAGTATTTGTCTTTTTGCAATTGACTTATTTCACTCAGCGTAATAATGCCTTCCAGATTCATCCATGTTGTGAGATGTTTTGGAGATCATCATTGTTCTTTATTGTTGCATAGTATTCCATTGTGTGTATGTACCATAATTTTTTTTTTAAAATATAAAAAAAAAAATATGCTCCCATGTGTCTGTCAGTTTGCTGTGATGCTGGAAGCTATGCCACCAGTATTTGGATACCAGCAGAGTTACCATGGCGGACAGGTTTTAGCTAAGCTTCCAGACTAAGACTGACTAGGAAGAAGGACCTGGCAGTCTACTTCAGAAAAGAATTAGCCAGTGAAAACCTTATGAATAGCAGTGGAACACTGTTTGATATAGTGCTGGAAGATGAGCCCCCCAGGTTAAAAGGCACTCAAAAGATGAATGGGGAACAGCTACTTCCTCAAAGTAGAGTCAACCTTAATGACATGGATGGAATCAAGCTTTCAGGACCTTCATTTGGTGATGTGGCATGACTCAAATTGAGAAGAAACAGCTGCAAACATCCATTAATGATCGAAACATGGAATGTACAAAATATGACTCTAGGAAAATTGGAAATCATCAAAAATGAAATGGAATGCATAAACATTGATATCCTAGGCATTAGTGAGCTGAAATGGACTGGTATTGGCCATTTTGAATTAGACAATCATATGGTCTTCCATGCTGGGAATGACAACTTGAAGAGGAATGGTGTTGCATCCATCATCAAAAAGAACATTTCAAGATCTCTCCTGAAGTACAACACTCTCAGTGATAGGATAATATTCATACGCCTACAAGGAGGACCAGTTAATATGAATATTATTCAAGTTTACTCACCAACCACTAAGGCAAAAGTTGAAGAAATTGCAGATTTTTATGTTTTTGCTGTCTGAAATTGATCAAACATGCAACCAGGATGCATTGATAATTACTGGTGATTGGAATGTGAAAGCTGGAGACAAAGAAGGACTGGCAGTTGGAATATATGACCTTGGTGATAGAAACAATGCTGGAAATGGAATGATCGAATTTTGCAAGACCAACAACTTCTTCATTTCAAATACGTTTTTTCAACAACATAAACGGTGACTAGAAACATGGACCTCATGAGAGGGAATACACAGGAATCAAATTGACTACATCTGTGGAAAGAGGTGATGGAAAAGCTCCATATCATCAGTCAGAATAAGGCCAGGGGCCAACTGTGGAACAGACCATCAATTGCTCATGTACAAGTTCAAGTTGAAACTGAAGAAAATTAGAACAAGTCCACGAGAGCCAAAATACGACCTTGAGTATATCCTACCTGAATTTAGAGACTATCTCAAGAATAGATTTGATGTATTGAACACTAATGACTGAAGACCAGACGAGTTATGGAATGACATCAAGGACATCACACGTGAAGAATGCAAGAAATTATTAAAAAGACAGGAAAGAAAGAAAAGACCAAAATGGATGTCAGAAGAAACTCTGAAACTTGATCTTAACATTGAGCAGCTAAAGCAAAAGGAAGATTGAAAAAGTGAAAGAACTGAACAGAAGATTTCAAAGGGCATCTTGAGAAGACAAAGTAAAGTATTATAATGACATGTGCCAAGAGCTGGAGATAGAAAAACAAAAGGGAAGAAGCTGAAAGAACTGAAGAAAAAATTCAAGCCTCGAGTTGCAACAGTGAAGGATTCTATGAGGAAAATATTAAACGATGCAGGAAGCATCAAAAGAAGATGGAAGGAATACACAGAGTCATTATACCAAGAAGAATTGGCTGATGTTCAGCCATTTCAAGAGGTAGCATATATCAGGAACGGATGGTACTGAAGGAAGAAGTCCAAGCTGCTCTGAAGGCATAGGCAAAAAACAAGGCTCAGGAATTGGTGGAATACCAATTGAGATGTTTCAACAAATGGATGCAGCACTGGAAGTGCTCGCTTGTCTATGCCAAGAAATTTGGAAGACAGCTACCTGCACAATCGACTGGAAGAGATCCATATTTATGCTTATTCAAAAAAAAATTGGTGATCTAACCAAATGCGGAAAGTATTGAACAATATTAATATCACATGCAAGCAAAATTTTGCTGAAGATCATTCAAAAGCAGCTGCAGCAGTACGTTGACAGGGAACTGCCAGAAATTCAGGCAGGATTCAGAAGAGGACATGGAACCACGGATATCATTGCTGATGTCAGATGGATCCTGGCTGAAAGCACAGAATACTAGAAAGATGTTGACCTGTGTTTTTTTGACTATGCAAAGGCATTTGACTGTGTTGGTCACAACAAATTATGGATAACATTGCAAAGAATGGTGTCTTAGTCATCTAGTACTGCTATAACAGAAATACCCCAAGTGAATGGCTTTAACAAAGAGAAATTTATTTCTTCACAGTAAAGTAGGCTAAAAGTCCAAATTCAGGGCGTCAGCTCTAGGGGAAGGGTTTCTCTCTCTGTCAGCCTTCTCGTCAATCTTCCTCTAGACTAGGAGTTTTTTTGTGAAGGGACCCAAGGTCCAAAGGATGCGCTCTGCTCTTGGCACTGCTTTTTTGATGGTATGAGGTCCCCCTGCCTCTCTGCTTGCTTCTTTCTTTTGTATCTCAAGAGATTGCCTCAAGGCACGATCCAATCTTGTAGGTTTAGTCCTGCCTCACTAACACATCTGCTGCCCATCTTCCCTTATTAACATCACAGAGGCAGTATTTACAACATATAGGAAAATCACACAATACAAGGAATCATGGCCCAACCCAAGTGATACATACATATTTTGGGAGACATAATTCAATCCATGACAAATGGGAATTCCAGAACACTTAATTGTGCTCATGAGGAACCCATACTTAGATCAAGAGGCAGTTGTTCAGACAGAACAAGGAGATACTGCATGGTTCAGGAAAGGTGTGCATCAGGGGTGTATCCTTTCACTATACCTATTCAATCTGTATGCTGAGCAAATAATTGGAGAAGCTGGACTATATGCAGAAGAACACAGCATCAGGATTGGAGGAAGACTCATTAACAACCTGCATTACGCAGATGACACAATCTTGCTTGCTGGAAGTGAAGAGGACTTGAAGCACTTACTGGTGAAGACCATAGCCTTCAGTATGGATTACACCTCAGCATAAAGAAAACAAAAATCCTCACAAGTGGACCAATAAGCAACATCGAGATAAAGGAAGAAAAGATAGAAGTTGTCAAGGATTTCATTTTGCTGGGATCCACAGTCAATACCCATGGAAGCAGCAGTCAAGAAATCAAAAGACACATTGCATTAGGCAAATCTGAGGCAAAAGACCTCTTTTAAGTGTCGAAAAGCAAAGATGTCACCTTGAAGATTAAGGTGTGCCTGACCCAAGCCATGGTGTTTTCGATTGCCTCATAAGCATGTGAAAGCTGGACGATGAATCAGGAAGGCCAAAGAAGAATTGATGCCTTTGAATTGTGGTGTTGGTGAAGAATATTGAATATACCATGGACTGCCAAGAGAACGAACAAACCTGTCTTGGATGAAGTACAACAAGAACGCTCTTTAGAAGCAAGGATGGCGAGACTGGATCTTACATACTTTGAATATGTTGTCAGGAAGGATCAATCGCTAGAGAAGGACATCACACTTGGTAAAGTAGAGGGTCGGTGAAAAAGAGGAGGACCCACAGTGAGATGGATTGGCACAGGGGCTGCAACAATGGGTTCAAGCCTAACAATGATTGTGAGTGTGGCACGGGACTGAGCAGTGTTTAGTTCTGTGGTACATAGGGTTGCTATGAGTTAGAACCAACTCGATGGCACCTAAGAACAACAACAACAACAACACGTGTGTATGAGTGTATACATGGTTTTCTTTAGCACTGTTTCTGGCACGGACTGGCCAGACTTCAGAGTGCTGTTGCCCCAGGTGAAAGCTTGTTTAGATTTGTCCTTGCCATGATCACTCCTTTCTTGCTTTTTCAAACCATGATGAGGCAGCCTTATTACTTCAGAGTGGTACATCACATACCCAGGGAATCCTGCTATTTAATTTCATCAAAATTATCTGTCGGCCACCAAATTTTACTAAAATTCACAACCTTGTCATAGAATTGGGTTGTTTTTCAGGTTTGGTGAACAACCGATATACCAGCTGAAGGGAGTGTGGGAAGGAGAATGAGGGCCGAAAGCTTTCAAGTTGAAAGTCAGAATATAGTTTTAAAACACTTCTCTGAATTTTTATTAATGTTATACAAAGTTTTCCTCTGAATTTTTAATCCTTTCAAACCCATCATCTCTCTGACATTTAGCTGTTAATCTTATTGTGGCCCTTGTCCTTTATATAAAAGTATGTTTATTCCAATATCATGTAAAATAGAATTTACTCTTTGAAGCACTGCAAATGTCATTGAGCACTGGACATTAAATGTAGTCCAAATAATCTGATGTCAGGAAAAATAAAAATCAAGGCAATATTCTAATGACAGTGGTTTTTAAAAAGTGATCTCTATTTAAGGAAAACAGAGTCTTTTATTGCATTTAGGTACGTAGTGAGATGAAACAGAAACAGATAATAGAATTTTAAAAGGAAAGTTATTGCTTTAATTTTTTTCTTTAGACATTTTTTCTTAGAGCATCAAGAGAAAAGCTTTTGGGGAGAAGAATAGCAATGGGGATAGTAATTACAGTATCTTATATTTTATACTAATGTGTGTACCAATTGCATTAATTTCCTGGTGTTTTGGCTTTTTTTAGGATTTCATCATGTGTTAGAAATGTTATCTCTTCTTTCTCTTGCATGTTCTCATTAATTTAAAAAATACTTTCTTTAATTATACCTGTGTATTTTCTATTTTGGCAATCTTTATGACTGATTTTTTTTTTTTAAAGTAAAACATTAAAAGACAAAAAATGCTTTTTGAGAGCTTTCTCCATCTAGTGGAAACTTACTTTAGAGAGGAGATACTTCTACCTTTTGTTATGCTGATATTTTCTTTGAGATATATAACAGATTTTCAGATAATAGCCAATTGACAAATCCAGGTTGAACACACATTGGCTTTGTTAAGGGACATGGGCAGAGGTATAGAGTATGCATTTAAAAAGAACCATTCTTTTAGCTGAATTCCACTTAATTGTTCTTTCTCTGACAATTGTTTTCTACAGAAATGAAATGGTATTACTTTGGTGACTTTTACATTTTAAAATTAGAAAGAAAGCCATATAGCACATGTATATGATTAAATGTTAAATCATTTATAACACTATGTGTTTTTACTATTTCTTGTTTTTAAAGTATCCTGTCTTATAGTAATTAAGTCCCCTTTTGAATCAAGCATACCCTTGTGTTAAATGGAATAGTCTCAGTGTACAAGCATTGGAATAGCACGTATAGAAATGCATTATTTTTCCATGTAATATATATTTTCTGTTAATAGAATCTGGATTCTTGTAGACTAACTTTTGGTTTTTCATCATATGTTTAGTTTGCAGATGGATTATATGGATTACTTTGTGTTACTCCTTGCATACTGAGGCACTTTACCCATTGGTGAATGCATTCACTAAGAAAGGTTTTCAAAATTGGCTTGAGTTGTTTATAGCTCTTCAGGTCAGAAAATCTAAGAACTCAATTTTTTCTTAAATTGACTTAAAATCTCTTTGAAGTCCATATTCTTTAGCTTGTATTTACAAATGGACCTACCCATTTTAGATGTGCAAATCAGCACAGACCTAAAGTGAAGACATTTCACCCACCTCTTGCCATCATTTCTTTATTCGTGCAAATGAGATTTGCTTGCTTTTGGCACTTCTGTGAAATGCTAAAGTTTGAGTGTGTATTCCCCATCCCTTTGCTGTCTCCTCCGCTTTCCTAGTTGTAGGCTCAGTGTGGGAGAAGGAGAGAGGAATCTCCTTTATAGTCCTTCTTGCCGTATTTATAACATTATTTCTGAGAGAAATGTATTCTGAATCTTACCAATTAATAAAAACATTTTTGAAACAAAATTAATTTGTAATTAAAAAAAAATTAAGATTTAGAAACCAAAGATTGAGGGATGAATGGAATTATTTTACTGCTGGAAACAATGTGATCTGATTTATGCTTTAGAAAGACCACTCTGACTGCTCTGATAGTGGAAGCAGGAAACCCAATCAGCACAAAGGCTGGGCTCAGAAGTTAAAAGGCTCAGGGGATGGAAAATGGGGTAGGTGTTTTAGAATGCTCCTTAGAAGTGAAGATGGAGAGACTTCGTCTTGCTTACTTTGATACGCTATGAGGAGGGACCTTTTCCTGGAGAAGGACATCATGCTTGGTAAAGTAGAAACCAAAAAAAAAGACCAAACCCATTGTCATCAAGTCGATTCTGACTCATAGCGACCCTGTAGGACAGAGTAGAACTGACCCATAGAGTTTCCAAAGAGTGCCTGGCGGATTTGAACTGCTGACCCTTTGGTTAGCAGCCATAGCACTTAACCACTATGCCACCAGGGTTTCCTGGTGAAGTAGAGGGTCTCGAAAAAGAGGAAGACCCTTAGTGAGATGGATTGACACAGCGGCTACAAAAATGGGCTTAAGCATACCTATCACTGTAAGATGGCACAGGACTGGGCAATGTTTCATTCTGTTAGACATGGGGTTGCTATGAGTCAGAGCTGACTGAATGGCACCTGACAACAGCTTTAAAACCAAGGACCGCAAACCATCACTGCCTCATACTAGGACAACAAACTTTGAACTGCTAGCAGTATCTGCGTATTCTACTAGGTAAGTGCTGGGTGGCTGGAGATGGTTTCTGTTGCATGAAACATGAAGCACCTGCCTTGGAATTATGCATCCAGCTGCCTTATCTGGCCTGGCATGTGAATACCCAGTTTAGTTTTATGGCACCCACTTGTCGTTTCAGCAGAAGTGAGGTCTGCAGAGGACTAAATAGCTTAAGTTAGGGTTATTTAGTTGTTTGAACTCTGTGGCAACCATTGCCAATTTCACAAATAGATGATGTTCATAAGGGCGCAGAATAGTATTTCAACACATCTGTTGTGGATTCTGAAATTTAAGTTCAATTGTTACAGATTTTATCCAAGGTTTCTTATGCATGTATTATAGACTAATAATTCATTTAAAACTTTCCAATCTATAAGCATTAGGAAATTGATCTGTGCATCTTATCCTCTACCTGTTTATCTAGCATCTGTTGTCTATCCATGCATGTATATCTTCTATGACTCTTGCCACAAGGGGAAAATAATATTCATATTAATGGGCAGAACCCTCCTGCCCAGATTAGTAGGAGTTCCAATGTTTCTCTGGGATTCTCCCCTTTAGAAGTTTCTTTGTTTCTTTTCCTATTAACACATCTCAGTCAGGACTATCTCGTTGTATTAGTGAAGCATTATCCTGTTGCAGTAGAGCCGATTCTGACTCACAGTGACTGTATAGGACAGAGTAGAACTGCCCCATTAGGTTTCCAAGACTAAATCTTTTACGGAAGCGGACTTGCCATGTCTTTCTCCCATGGAGTGGCTGATGGGTTCGAACCGCCAACCTTTCAGGTAGCAGCCGAGCACTTAACCACTGTGCCACCAGGGCTCCTTTACTACAGCTCTAATATACCTCTAAAGGGAAGGGGTTAGGAACTCCTTCATCTTCTGCCCTAAATACTCCTCGATTTCTATGCTAGTATGCTTTCCACTTCAGAGTTCTCTAAACTCTGGACGGCAGAGGTATGGGACAGGCAGTTTTGTCAGGCCACAGATAAGACTCTATGACACCCTTCCCCCAGAGCAAAGCATGTGTATTTGTCTTATATTTACTAACAAGGGACACTCTAGAACTTCTTTCCAGGCCTACTCTAAGAAGAGTTGCTACCTCCCTTTTTAGGCAGCGAAGTAACTTCCAAGTTTCAAATGGCAGCTAAAAATAAGATTAAAAGATTTCGGCTACCTGGGGATTTTTCTGAGTACATATACACACAGCAAACATATATATGTTATGTGAGTTTATTATATCTCTATACACACATACCATATATAATAGTCTTTAGTTTGATTGATCATATTGAGTAAAAATTTATATTTTCGTTTTTTGGACATGCTTGATTTTGCTTTAGACAAATTTTATTTTTAAAATGTGAGGTTTCTAACCCTACTTGGGATGTGAATTTGATGAAAGAACTCACCCATATACATGCATATACATCAGTTAAATGTATAACTATTAAAATATCCTATTTAACTTTGATTCGTGTGACATAAATATTTTAAAATATTAATACATACATAAGTATTAATTTGCATCTTTATAATGTTAATTGCCTCAGTGTTTATAGTAGTTTATTTCCTATATTACCCAAAACCCGTTGCCAAGTCGAATCAATTCCAACTCATAGCATCCATATAGGACACAGTAGAATTGCCCCGTGGGATTTCCATAGCTGTAATCTTTATGGGAGCAGACCGTCACATCTTTCTCCATCAGAGCGGCAGGTGGGTTCGAACCACCAACTTTTGGGTTAGCAGCCGAGGGCTTAGCCACTGTGCCACAAGGGTTCCTTTTTCTTATATTAATTAATTACTGTAAAAAGCAGATATTACCCTAAATCAGCATATCTTTTAAAATGAGCTATATTATAGCGTAAATAATCTTTTTTCTTTTGCAAGGAAACTTATATTTGAGAACTAAAATGATAAAAACACATTTCCGTTATCTTATTTATAACCTGTAATTTCTGAAGACCAATTTAAGGTATATTGTCTTTTCAAATGACATTAAATTAGACCTCAGTCGTCTGTTTCCTGTCACTTCCTATTATTTTGTACTTGTTCATCAATCCTTGGGGGAAGTCAGAGCTGTGTGGCTCTCTCTGATCTGCATAATGCTCAGTGGGGGCGTGGCCGGGAGGCACCTCCCCTCCCCGTGGTACTGACATTCTTTCCCAATCCGGGCCCTTTGTTAATCCTACTGGGTCCTGGACCTGTGAAGCAGAATGAATGTGAGTTTTCAAAAGTAATCTAAAAATTAAACTGCTATTTTAAATGTTTAAGTCTACTTTTACAACATACAGTTTGAAATTTAGGCTTTTTTGGGGGGGTTCAATATTTTATGCCTCATTATGAAAGTTTCTTATAGTTCAAATATTAACCACTGTCCCAGCATTTTCACTTCTGTAATTCCATGTGCAAATGACCTTATTTGTAATAGTCTGGGGGATGATTTATGCACACGTATCTAATTATGGAGACACAGTGTTTGCAATAGTAAAAAAAAAAAAAAGTCAAGGTCCCATGTGGTCATCTTAATGAACACAGTTCTTTTTCACAATAATTAATATTTTTTATCCACTTTTTAATATATGAGTTGACCCATAAGTGAACAAATGATCTTTGTAAAATTACAGAAATTTATAAAGTGTAAAATGGATGCCTTTCCTACTAAACCATTCTCCAGAGATAACTGCCGTTTATAACATTTTCTAGGTTTGTTCATTTTATATATATATATATATATATACATATATATATATATGTGTGTGTGTGTGTGTATATGGAAACCCTGGTGGTGTAGTGGCTAAGTGCTACGGCTGCTAACCAAAAGGTCAGCAGTTCAAATCCACCAGGCGCTCCTTGGAAGCTCTATGGGGCAGTTCTACTCTGTCCTATAGGGTCGCTATGAGTCGGAATGAGTGGGCTTGTTTTTTTTGTTTTGTATGTATATATATTCACATACACACACACACACACGCACACATACAAACCACCCTGGTGGGGCACTGTGCCCTGGCGGTGCAATGGTTAAATGCTTGGATGCTAACTGAGAGGTTGGAGATTTGAACCCACCCTGCCACTACAATGGAGAAAGACCTGGTGATCTGCTTCTGTAAAGATTACAGCCTAGGAAAACCTGTGGAACAGCTTCTACTTTGTCATTTAGAGTTGCTATGAGTCAAAAATCGACCTGAGGGCACACAGTAACATATATGCACAAGTAGTATTCTGCTATTTGTTTTAATTTATTGGTTTATTTGTTTTGTTATTTGCCGTACCATGGACCTCTTTCCATGTCAGTACATAGTTCTTATTTATTTCAATAGATGTATATACTCTACTGTGTTAGGCTTTGGAGATGTAATAATTCTTCTTCTAGATGTTGAGCCAATTAATAAATAGACTCAGGAGCCAGACAGGAATTAAAATATAGTGTCCAGCTTACTACTGATAAGACTGAATTTGAGAAGATGTTTTGATCCAAGGCTTGCTCCTGAATTGAACTTATCTACTCGTTCCCTGGTAAAGTAGCTGAAGAACTGCACACCTTCCCTGGAGAAGAGCAAATCACTGCTCTGGTAGAGAAGGAGAAAGCATGCCAGCCAGAGAGAGTGTGAGATAGAAACTGGCCTATGGATAGACGGTGCACTTCTCACAGTTTCGCCAATGAACATGTCTGTATTCTGATTCTCTAATGGGGAAGAGCAAGTGAGGGGTAGAGAGAAAGATTGAAGCTTCTTTCTGGGAGGGCAGAAGCGCTCAGAAGAGTTCCCTTTTCACATAGTGCAGGTTTACCATATCTTACATAATAATTTCCACCACCTGCTTATCAGTTTGTTGTACTGTGGTGGCTTGCATGTCACTGTGATGCTGGAAGGTATTCCATTGGCTCAAATACTAAAAGGGTCACTTATGTGGAACAGGTTTTAATAGACCTTCCAGGCTAAAGTAGACTAGGGAGAAAGGCCAGGTGATCTACTTCCAAATATTAGCCAGTGAAAACCCTATGGATCACAACAAAATATTGTCCAGTATAGTGGTGGAAGAGAAGCCCCCTAGGTTGGAAGGCACTCAACGGTAGCTGCAACAATGAACTCAAACATATCAAAGATTGTAAAGATGGCACGGGACAGGCAACGCCCACTCGTTCCCCTGTGAAGTAGCTGAAGAACTTTGCACCTTCCCTGGAGAATAGCATACTAACAACAGCATATAATAGTTATAAACAACTACTGATAGGCATTTAGTTTATGTTCAATTTTCTTTTATAACAAACAGTGCTGTAGTTAACATCCTTGTACACATAGCTTTGTACACTTCTGCTAGTAATAAAACCAGTTGCCGTTGAGTCGATTTCGACTCATAGCGATCCTACAGGACAGAGTAGAACTGCCCCATAGAGTTTCCAAGGAGCACCTGGTAGATTTGAACTGCTGCTCTTTTGGTTAGCAGCTGTACCACTTAACCACTACACCACGAGGGTTTCCTCTGCTAGTAATAAAAAAAAAAAATACTGAGTATGAATTCTTGGAACTATTAGAGCAAAGAATAAGAATATGCACATTTATTTTTTGTTTTGTATTATGCCAAACAGAATTTTTATATCCTAAGATTTTAAGAATGCTTTTCCTCTAGTACTTTTATGCTTTTATTTTTTACATTTAAATCTTGAATTCATATGGAATTTATTCTTGTAATTGTGCCAGGAGCATAAAAGCCCATATGTTTATACTATAAAGATTAATTCATTTTTTGTGTTATAGAGCTTTAAAAAAGTATTACTTAACTGTGCTTGGCCTTTTTTTTTTTTCCAAACTCATTAATGAATTACTCTGGAGGTGTAGGTATTCCATGACACCTTATATTGAATTTAGAGTAGGACTGATTATAGATTCCACATTATGAATTCTTTTAGTAGAAAATACAAAAAGGGAAAGTGAATCATTCACAGTTTGTATATAAAAACCCAAAACCATTGCTGTTGAGTCGATTCTGACTCAAAGCGACCCTATAGGACAGAGGACAGAATACAACTGCCCCATGGGGTTTTCAAGGTGTAAATAGGCAGGTCTTTCTCCAGAGGAGCAGCTAGTGGGCTTGAAGTGCTGACCATCTGATTAGCAGCCAAGTGCTTAACCACTATGCCAACAGGATTCCTTAGCTTTTATATAGAAGGGTTTAAAAACATTGAAAGCGATTATTCCATTTGGATTTTTTTCTGATTAAATAACAAAGTACCTAGGAACGTCCACAAGGCATGAACTCACCTAATCTTGAACCCAGAAGCATGTTTGATTAATCTCAGGTTGAAATGAACTCTCAAATCCCAAGGCTTCACAACTTAAAACAGTGGGGGTGGAAGGAGGGTAAGGAAGTAATTTAAAAAAAAAAATTAAGAAGTAGGCAATATGGATCACCAAAAAAAAAAACAACACATTGCCACTGAGTTGGTTCCGACTCATGGTGACCCTATAGGACAGAGAACTGCCCCATTGGGTTTCCAAGGAGCACCTGGTGGATATGAACTGCTGATGTTTTGCTTAGGAGCCATAGCTCTCAACCACTACGCCACCAGTGTTTCTGGCAATATGGATAATAGTCACTAATTTGGGGGATCCAATTGTGTACATATATTTATGTTCCTGATAAATATATTAACCAGTTGTCGTTAAGTCGATACCAACTCATGACAAACTCACCCCACCATTAGTGTCAGAGTAGAACTGCGCTGCATAGGGTTTTCAGTGACTGATTTCTTGAAAGTAGATTTCCAGACCTTTCTTCCGAGGTGCCTCTAGGTGAACTCAAACCTCCAACATTTTGGTTAGGAGCCAAGTGCCTTAACTGTTTGCACCACCCAGGGATGCCTTCTGATAAATACAGATGATCTTAAATTAATGGAAGAATAAGTGAATCCGAATTTATCTCAATTATCTTTGAGATATCATATATTCTCCATTATTGTAATTATCATTACACATTAGTAGATTTTTATTGTTAGGATAGTTTGAATAATGTCCTGTGAGTAATAAATACAAAAGCTTGAGGATGTGAGGGAAATCTAGCTCTGATTCTCAAACTCAATTTGATTGATAAAGATGAACTTTTGAATATGCTCATTGAGTCATAGAAGATGATCTATAGATGAACACAATTCCTATGTCTAGAATTTAAAAGTCAAAAATGTTTTCTGGACTAGCTCATGGATCAACCAAGCAAACTAGGCCTTTTGAGAAATAAGCTTCCTGAGAATTTTTGCAACTTGCCTGCCTAGGACAAAGGAGCAAATGCCAAGGTAATAGGAATATTTATCAGCTCATGGAAGGAACTTGTTCAAGGTCACGCAACAATGGAGCTAGAAATTTGAACCCAATCCTTCTGGCGCCAGAGTCTCTATCTTAACCATCATGCAACCCTGCCTTTCTTATATTAAAATTTATTATTTGGTTACTAGTTTTTCGTGTGGTATGTATGCTTTATAAGAAAATTTCTATAATTTTTTCACTGACTCTTTTAAAGTAACTTTCTAGATTCATCTGTATTGATTTATATGAAAAATTACACCCTACAAATTTTATAGTTTTATTGCTTTGAAATAGAACAACAACCATCACAAATATATCTTGGGGATCTTGTCTCATGCAGCTGAGCACATAGTAACACCACCTGTGCTCCCGAACTGCACAAGGGCAGAATTTACTTGTCACAACATATTCATGAAACTAGGCAGAGCCCTAGTTTTCCTCCTGTCTTTCGCTCTCCTCAAGGAACCTTCCAAATGGAGCAATTTGAAGTTGATTTAAATTTGACTGGAGGATCATATTGACCAGAGGTGTGCATAACTCCTATGTTGCTATCATCAGAAAACATGCACGATTGCAATGTTGATTCTCTTAGAAAGATAACAGCTACTGTCTTTTGATAAAACTCCCTTCCCCAACTAAGTTCTAGTCTCTTCACATACATTAATTCATTTAATGTTTAAGAAATACTTGTGGCCTACAAACCAAGTGCCAGGCACTGATAATTGAATAGCAAAGAAAGAATAAGGAAGACCGAAGAATTGACACCTTTGAATTATGATGTTGGTGAAGAATATTAACTATACCATGGATTACCAAAAGAACGAAGAAATCTGTCTTGGAAAAAGTACAACCAGAACGTTCCTTAGAAGGAAGGATGGCAAGACGACGTCTTACGTATTTTGGACATGTTGTCAGATGGGATCAGTCTCTGGAGAAGGACATCATGCTTGGTAAAGTAGAGGGTCAGTGGAAAAGAGGAAGACCCTCAGCGAGATGGATTGACACAGTGGCTGCAACCATGGGCTCAAGCATAACAATGATAGTGAGCATGGTGCAGGACTGGGTAGTTTTTTGTTCTGTGGTACATTACTCAGATTGTCAGGAAATAAATTTCTCTTTGCTGAAGCCACCCGCTTGTGCTATTTGTGTTATAGCAGCACTAGATGACTGAGACAGAATTTGGTACCAAGAATGGGGTGCTGCTCTAACAAATACCTAAAATGTGAAAGTGGTTTTGAAACTGTGAATGGATAGCGGACCGGCTGCAGTAAAGGACCAGAAGTAGCAGAGAAGCGGCAGCAGCAGAGGTCCGGCAGATGGAGCTGAAGCTGACCCACAGAGCCAGAGAGCTGAGTGCCTGTGCTCAGGAGGTTTCCTGGTAGAGTGGGGTACCTCCGGGCACTTTTTTGGTGGAGCTAGGCTTGCCAACCCCCAGAGCAAGACAGCTGAGTGCCTTCTGGCCAAAGTTTACTGGCAGAGTGGGATGCCTCTAGGCACTTACAAGTGGAGCTACAGAGCTTTGGAACACTTCCCCCAGCAGGGCATTTGCAGGCATGAGGCCTGAGGGCTGAGAGGCCAAGAAACCAGGAAGCAGAAGCTGAAGAGACAAGGAACACTACCAGCCGAGCTGCCTTAGTCTTAAAAGGTATGGCTACGACCTCTGGAGTTTCAACGGGTGAAGCCATGTCCTCTGGTGTTTCTAAGGGCAGAGTCACCACTCAGATAGACTAGGAGAATGGTGCACCTAAAGCCACAGGAGCAAAGTTGTCATTCCAGTGGGCCTGGAAGGCGGAGCTGAAGCTCAGAGCTCAGGGGCCTCCACTCAGAATCCGGAGAGTTTGAGACCGGCAGTACACTGTCCACGTTGAATAAACAAGGGGTCCTACCAAGGGACTGAGCCTGCCATCTTCAGTAACATAGCGTGATAACTCCCACGTGGAAGCTATCGCCTTGTTAGGCAAAAAATCTGCTTTTAGAGTATCTCCTTATTTAGGTATACTTCCTGTTCTGACTCAGTTAAAGAAAACAAGAGACTGGGGTTTTCAGCCCAGCTAAAATGGATCTTGAATCAATGCAGGCCCTCCTGAACTGTGCACCACTGATGACCTTGCCCCTCAGACATCTTACTGACTTTAGAGATTGAAAAACACACCCCCATCTACACCCCAGATGTGGACAAAATGCCATCTTTGTAGCCCCCCTTTCAGACTGAACAGGCATAGAAGACTGGACTGCCCTGAGAATGCCCTCTTATGTTAAACCAGTCAGCAAGTGGGCCCCAACCTGGGGTGCTCCTGGGGACCCCAGACCCGATTTACTTTATCCATATAAACCCCTTGGGCTATTGTTCTGGGAGACACCTTGGTGACCTGAGTCTCTGTGTGCTCCTTTACTTGGCTGACTAAACAAAGTTTCTTCTTTTGCTTTCATCTGCTCCGCTCAGCTCCCTGTGTCTTCACAGCCTTGGAGTGTCAGGTTACAAGTGTGGCCAGTACCTAGGATCTGGAGGGCAGGGCCATTGTGTAAATTGTCTCAGAGAACAGAGGATTATTTTCAAAGCCTTGAGGGCTAATATAATGGGTCCTGCTGACTTGCTTGGTGCCTGTTACTCCTTCTTTCCCTCCAGTCTCTCCCATTTGTAATGGAAATGTCTAGCTTGTGCCTATTTTGCCATTGTACCTTTGGAAGCAGATAACTTGTATTCTAGATTTCACAGTGTGGAAGAGTTTTTGGATTTTGGACTTGGAGTTGGTTTAAGGCTTTTGCTCTAATATGACGGGGTGAATATGTTTTATGTGTGGCAAGGGCATGAGTTTTGGCGTGCCAAAGGGTGGAATATCATGGATTGAATTGTGTCCCCCCAGAATATCTGTCAGCTTGGCTAGGTCATGATTCCCTTATATGATTGTCTGGTGTGATTTCCTTATATGTTGTAAATCCTATTACTATGATGTGATAAAATTGATTAGCAACAATTATATTGATGAGGTCTACAAGATTAGGGTAGCATCTTAAGCCAGTCTCTCTTGAGATATAAAAGAGAGAAGTGAGCAGAGAGATATGGAGGCCTCATACCACCAAGAAAGCAGTGTCAGGAGCAGAGCGCATCCTTTGGGCCCAAGGTTCCTGTGCTGAGATGCTCCCAGACCAAGGGAAGACTGATGAATCACAAGGACCTTCCTTCAGAGCTTTTCCCTGGAGCCAGCACCCTGAATTTGGATTTGTAGCTTACTGGGCTGTGGGAGAATAAACTTCTCTTTGTTGAAGCCATCCGCTTGTGGTATTTCTGTTATAGCAGCACTAGATGACTAAGACAAGGGTCTTCCTCTTGTTCACTGACCATCTACTTTACCGAGCATGATGTCCTTCTCCAGAGACTGTTTCCTCCTGATAACGTGTCCCAAGTGTGTAAGACCAGTTCTCACCATCTTTGATTCTAATGAGCATTCTGGCTGCTTCTAATGAGCATTCTGGCTGTACTTCTTCCAAGACGGATTTGTTTGTTCTTCTAGCAGTCCATGGTATAGTCAGTATTCTTCACCAACCTCATAAATCAAAGGCATCAATTCTTCTTAGGTCTTCCTTATTCATTGTCCAGCTTTCACACGTATATGAGGCCACTGAAAATGTCTTAACTTGCGTTAGACACACATTAGTCCTCAAAGTGCCATCTTTGCTTTCTAACATTTAAAGAGGCCTTTTGCAGCGAATTTGCCCAATGCAACATGTCGTTTGATTTCTTGACAGCTGCTTCCATGGGCATTGATTGTAGATCCAAGTAAAATGAAGTCATTGACAACTTCAATATTTCCTCCATTTATCAGAGCTGTACAATAATAATTTTGCTTTGTTTAAATTGCTGAGTATGTGGTAATTTGTTACAGCAGCAATAGAAAAGTGACTCAAATGCCATTATAGGCGAACGTAAGAGAAGTCCTAAAACTAAGTAGAAAGATATACTATGTTCATAGATGGAAAAATTTCATCTTAAGAATATCAGTTTTTAAACTGCATTTAATTTATATATTAAAGTGAATAGGCAATAGTTTTATGATATTGGAACTTTCCATTCAGGAATATGAAGTATCTCCCTATTTTTTTTCAGACCATCTTTTATATCCTTCAATAATATTTTAGTATTTTCAATAAAAAGGACTTGCATATCTTATGCCATTTTCATCTTGTTGTTGTTAGGTGCTGTCGGGTTGATTCCAACTCATAGCAGCCTTTTGTACAACAGAATGAAACACTGCCAGATCCTGCGCCATCCTCTCAATGGTTGTTATGCTTAAGCCCATTGTTGCAGCCACTGTGTCGATCTGTCTCATTGAGGGTTTTCCTCTTTTTCACTGACCCTCTACTCTACCAAGCTTAATGTCCTTCTCCAGGGGTTGATCCCTCCTGACAACATGTCCAAAGCATGTGAGACGTAGTCTCGCCATCCTTGCTTCCAATGAGTATTCTGGTCACACTTCTTCCAAGACAGATTTGTTCATTCTTTCAGCAGTCTGGTATAGTCAATATTCTTCTCCAACACCACAATTCAAAGGAATCAATTCTTCTTTGGTCTTCCTTATTCATTGTCCAGCTTTCACATGCATATGAGTTGATTGAAACACCATGGCTTGGGTCAGATGCGCCTTAGTCTTCAAAGTGCTATCTTTGCTTTTCAACACTTTAAAGAGGCCCTTTGCAGCAGATTGGCCTGATGCAATGCATCTTGATTTTCTGACTGCTACTTCCATGAGTGTTGATTGTGGATCCAAATAAAATGAAATCTTTGACAACTACAACCTTTTCTCTCTTCATCATGTTGTTGCTTATTCATCCAGTTGTGAGGATTTTTTTTTTTTTTTTTTAATGTTGAGATGTAATCCATACGGAAGGCTGTGTGGTCTTTGATCTTCATCAGTAAATGCTTCAAGTCCTCCTCACTTTGAGCAAGCAAGGTTGTGTCATCTGCATAACACAGGTTGTTAGTGAGCCTTCCTCCAATCCTGATGCCCCATTCTTCTTCATGTAGTCCAGCTTCTTGGATTATTTGCCCAGCATACAGATCGAATAGGTATGGTGAAAGGATACAACCCTGACGCACACCTTCCCTGACTTTAAACCACACAGTATCCCCTTTTTCTGTTCGATCAACTGCCTCTTGGCCTATGTACAGGTTTCTCATGAACACAATTAAGTGTTCTGGAATTCCCATTCTTCGCAATGTTATCCAGATTTTGTTATGATCCACACCGTTGAATGCCTTTGCATAGTCAATAGAACACAGGTAAGCATCCTTCTAGTATTCTCTACTTTCAGCCAAGACCCATCCGACATCAGCAGTGATATCCCTGGTTCCATATTCTCTCCTGAATCCGGCCTGAATTTCTGGCAGTTCCCTGTTTTTATACTGCCACAGCTGCTTTTGAATGATCTTCAGCAAAATTTTACTTGTGCTTGATATTAATGATCCTGTTTGATAATTTCCACATTCAGTTGGATCACCTTTCTTGGGAATAGGCATCAATATGGATCTCTTCCAGTCGGTGGCTAGGTAGCTGTCTTCCAAATTTCTTGGCATAGACAAGTGAACACTTTCAACACTGCATTTGTTTGTTGAAACATCTCAATTGATACTCCGACAATTCCTGAAGCCTTGTTTTTCACCAATGTCTTCAATGCAGCCTGGACATGTTTCTTTAGTACCTTTGGTTCCTGATCATATGCTGCCTCTTGAAATGGCTGAATGTTGATCAATTCTCTTTGGTATAATGACTGTGTGTGTTCCTTCCACCTTCTTTTGATGTTTCCTGCATCATTTAATATTTTCTGCATAGAATCCTTCTCTATTGCAACTCGAAGCTTGAAGTTTTTCTTCAGTTCTTTCAGCTTGAGAAATGCTGAGTGAGCATGTTCTTCTCTTTTGGTTTTCTGTCTCAAGCTCTTTGCACAGCAGCCCTTTGGTATCTTCTGTTCAGCTCTTTTACTTCATCATTTCTTCCTTTATGCTTTAGCTACTTGACATTCAAGAGGAAGTTTCAGAGTCTCTTCTGACATCCATTTTGGCCTTTTCTTTCTTTCCTGTCCCTTTAATGACCTCTTGCTTTTTTCATGTATGATGTCCTTGATGTCATTCCACAATTTGTCTGGTCTTTGGTCATTAGTGTTCAACTCATCAAATCTATTCTTGAGATGGTCTCTAAATTCAGGTAGGATATACTCAAGTTTGTACTTTGGCTCTCGTGGACTTGTTCTAGTTTTCTTCAGTTTCAACTTGAACTTGCATATAAGCAGTTGATAGTCTGTTCCACAGTCGGCCCCTGGCCTTTTCAGACTGATGATATTGAGTTTTTCCATTACCTCTTTCCACAGATGTAGTCAGATTGAGTCTTGTGTATTCCATCTAGCAAGGTCCATGTGTATAGTTGCCATTTATGTTGCTGAAAAAAGGCGTTTGCAATGAAGAAGTTATTGGTCTTGCAAAATTCTGTCGTGTGATCTCTGGCATCATTTTTATCACCAAGGTCATATTTTCCAACTACTGATCCTTCTTTGTTTCTAACTTTTGCATTTCAATCACCAGTAATTATCAGTGCATCCTGATTGCATAGTCGATCAATTTCAGACTGTAGAAGCTGGTAAAAATCCTCCTTTTCTTCATCTTTGGGCTTTGTGGTTGGTATGTAAATTTGAATGATAGTCATATTAACTGGTCTTCCTTGTAGGCGTATGGATATTGTCCTATCACTGACAGTGTTGTACTTGAGGATAGATCTTGAAATGTTCTTTTTGATGATGAATGCAACACTGTTCCTCTTCAAGTTGTCATTCCTGGCATAGTAAACCATATGATTGCCTGGTTCAAAATGACCAATACTAGTCCTTTTGAGCTCACTAATGCCTAGGATATCGATATTTATGCGTTCCATTTCATTTTTGACAATTTTCAATTTTCCTAGATTCATACTTTGTATGTTCCATGTTCCAATTATCAACGGATTTTTGCAGCTTGTTCTCATTTTGAGTCATGCCACATCAATAAATGAAGGTCCAGAAAGCTTGACTCCATCCACGTTATTTAGGTCTACTCTACTTTGAGGAAGCAGCTCTTCCCCAGTAATATTTTGAGTGTTTTCCAACCTGAAGGGCTCATTTTCTGGCAGTGTATCAGTATTCTGCTGCTATTCATAAGGTTTTCATTGGCTAATTCTTTTGAGAAGTAGACTGCCAGGTCCTTCTTCCTAGTCTGTCTTAGTCTGGAAGCTCAGCTGAATGCTGTCTGCCATGGGTGACCATGCTGGTGTTTGAACACTGGTGGCATAGCTTCCAGCATCACAGCAACAAACAATTCCCCACAGTACAATAAACTGACAGATGTGTGGGATTTTCATCTTAGGTATGTGAATTTTTTGATATTGCCATGAATGGGATTAAAAAAATTACTAGTATATTTTTTAGTTGATTATTACTGATGTCTAGGAACGCCACACATTTCTGAATGTTGATGCTGGCTCTAATAGTTTGTAGATGCTCCTGGTCACAGAATTTGTATTGTTTGAAAATGAGGAGAGTTCTTAAAACTTTTCAGTGTGTATACTTTTTATTTTTCTTGTTTTATTGCACTGGCTCTGTCTTCCAGTGCAATATGGAATAGAAGCAGAAATAGTGATGTATTGTCTTTAATGGGAATGAGTTCTTCTAAAACGCCAGGATTCAAAATCATGTTTTATGCAGGTTTTTGATGGCTATTATCTCTTCTTATCAATGAAAATCTACCTCTATGTGTTCTATTCTTTACAGGTTTATCAAAACTATCTTTTCTTTTTTGGACAGAAACTTTTGATTACAAAATCAATTTTAAAATAGTTTCCTTCCTCAAATTTTTCTAATGTCTCTTGGATAATTTATTTGATAATTTATATCTAGAAAATTATTTTAAAATAAATTTTCATATGTGTTGGTATAAATTCTTAGCATTTGATTATGATTTAAAAAAATCTCTGCTCTTTTTTTGTAATGTCTTTTGTCATTCATAATATGTTTAATTTATAACTTCTTTTTTGCTGGATCAATATTTCTAGGATTGGATCTATTTTAACATTTTCCTCACAAAGATTTAGTCTAGGTTTGTTGACCTCTCTGGTATCTTTTTTTCTCTTTCTTGAATTTCTGCTTTCTTTAGATTCACTCTGTTGTAGTTTTTCTAGCTTCTTAAATTTAATACTTAAATTACTTATTTTAGGTCTTTCTTAATACCAATTAATATATTTAAAGTATTTATTTTCTCTAAGTAAAGTTTTGGTGCCTCCCACAAATTTCGATCTGTAGTATGTGTGGTGTGCTACATTTGGTGTGTAGCAGCTCATGGGAGCCAGCTGTGCACATTTTTTCCCAAAGCCACATTCACATTGTGTATCTTGAAACTGGTTGTAATGGGAGTATTTGCACCAAAGGAATCAGCAAATGGTAAAAGTCAGTTTTTTTTTTTTTGAAAGCTTATTGTTAAATATTTATCAGCACACCACTGTGTGGTACTTCCATTTTTGTTCAGTTCTAAATATTTTGTAATGTAAGGTGATGTCCCTTTTATCCCACAATTTATTTAGGAATGTATTTTAAATTTCAAATATACGGCATTTTTCCCTTAAATTGTCTTTTAACTGATGATTTTTAATTGCTTTTTTGATCAGACAGTGTTGTCTACATCCTAGTCTGGATAATCTGGAAAACAAAGCATGAAGGAGAGGACTTCTGTATTGTTATTTTATTAGTGAGGATAATTCTAGGAGCAGGAGGGAGGGTTAAGAAGAGGCAGAGAAGGAGGAAGAATGAACACAAAGATGAATTATTCAGTTTGCTATCATTAAGTGTGACTGATTGCTCAATTTGTTGAGCTGCTCCCTTGAACAGCTGTATGAACTACATCTTAGGACTCAGTCTGGAAGAGAGAGGGTGAAGAATTTATCCAATGGTTTCCTTTTTCTTATTGTTCAAAGATTCACATGATAGGATATCAACTCTTCTGCATTTCTGAGTCGTGCATGTGGGAGCACCTAATAGGTTCCCATGGTGTCCTATGTCTGAACATTAACAAGGAAGCCACAGGATAGGATGTGAGAGGTATATGGCTAGGTATGGAGGTGAGGCTCCATCAGGTCATGTCAATGGGTGGCATTAAACCAAAAAACGAAACCAAGCTCATTGCCGGTGAGTCAGTTCCAACTCATAGTGACCCTATAGGGCAGAGTAGAATTGCCCCATAGGGTTTCCAAGGAGCGCCTGGTGGATTCAAACTGCTGACCTTTTGGTTAGCAGCCATAGCTCTTAACCACTACACCACCATTAGAAACCTGGAATTGATTCTCTTTAGTACCTACTTGTTCTTATTTCATTTTTCCTGTGGTTTTCATATTTTTGTTCTTTATAAGTAAAATTTTTTCCTTCATTTATCTTTTACAGCATCCTAGATTACTTATTTTCATTGTTGAAAAAAAGTTTTGGCTATTTTCCTGGCATTTTTGTTTGCTTGTTCATTTTAAGTGGACATTTTGGGATTTGTTTCTCTCCCCCTTCTCTTTGTGCTCACCCATCATTGCTGTGAAGCAATTTTATGATTGCCTTCATCTGGCCTCTCAGGGAGTCCTCAACCCAGTCTTTTAATGCATATTGTAATTCTTATGCCGCAAGACCATGTCTATTTCCTTTCACCACCCCAGCCCATGCCCTCAGTTTCCCATAAAATCATATCTCAAGATGGTAGGTTAGCTGCTGTTTTTTATTTTTCTAGCCTCTTCCAGGGAAATGCCCTCGCTGACCTCCTGCTTATATGGAGCACTTGCTGTTGTTGTTAGGTGCTGTCCACTTAGCTCCAACTCATAGGACCCTGTGTGAAACATAATGAAGCACAGCCCAGTCCCGCTCCATCCTCACAATCACTGCTATGTTTGAGCCCATTGTTGCAGCCACTGTGTCAGTCCATCTCATTGAGGGTCTTCCTCTTTTTCACTGACCCTCCACTTTATCAAGCATAATGTCCTTCTCCAGGGACTGGTTCCTCTTAATAACATTTCCAAAGTAAAGTACATGAGACAACGTCTTGCCATCCTTGCTTCTAAGGAGCATTCTGGCTGTACTTCCAAGACAGATTTGTTTGTTCTTTTGGGAGTCCATGGTATATTCAGTATTTTTCACCAGGATCATAATTCAAATACATCAATTCTTCTTTGGAAGTTCTTCTTCGTTTATATGCTGGCAAACAGAGAAAGTACTGAAGCTATCAAGAATTTCATTTTACTTGTATTTATAATCAATGTCCATGGAAGCAGCAATCAAGAAATCAAATGATGTATTACATTGGGCAAATCTGCTGCAAAAGACCTCTTTAAAGTGTTAAAAATCACAAAATGTCACTTTGATGGCTAAAGTGCACCTGACTCATGCCATAGTATTTTCAGTTGCCTCATATGCATGGGAGAGCCGGACAATGAATAAGGAAGACCAAAGAAGAATTAACGGAACACTTAATCCTTATTATTCCACAGGATCCAAACTCTCGACGGCCTCTGTTTGCTTCCACATTAGGAAATAGGCTGAGAACTTTAATTATTTCTTATCCCTAACAAGAAATATTCGCTTATTTTGGTTTTGAGCTTGGTGATGTCCTTTGTATTTTCTTTTCGTTTTTAATTTAATTTTATCTGCCGTTGCTATAAATTTGGAGCAGTACAAGTTTGTCCTAGTGTGAATAACTTTGGTAAAATCTCATTACTTTACAGTACCTTCTATTCAGTCTTTAAAAAAATATTTAAAGGAGAATGGTCAGTGTTGAAGAGGACCACAGTCTCCAACATGCAAGACTTGTGGCTGGAGCTGGGACTTGAGGTACTGGGTCCCTGAGTGCAGAATCCTGAGCGCCTTATATTTTTTTATGGTTCTAACCACTTCTGAGGTTTTTGAAACGTGGATGCATTGTGGGGATAGATTCAAAATTCACTGTCAGTATATTTCATTTCCCCCATCAAACTGGAGTAACTTGGAAATCTAAAAATGATTTATTTAAAAGCAAATACCACTTTATATTTTTAAGACACACACACACACACACATGCACACACATGAGAAACCTGAAAGGCATAAAGCAAAATGTGCTGGGTCTGACATATCCTGTCTGATGACGGGGGGCTCCCGTCTTTCAAAGGTTTAAAATGAATGGCTTGTCTAATTTGTTCTCTTCGTTTTCATTCTTCTCCTCCCAACTGTCTTATTTTTATCCCACCTGTCATATATCATACTTTTAAACCCCTGCCTTACTTTTGCTAATTTCATAGCCTTATTTTTCTTAATGTGCCCAAGCCCTTTCTTCATCTGAATTTCATAGTCTTTTTTCCTCTCTCCTGTCTTGTTTCTTAGTTTGGGCACCACTTCTGATGGTATTTTTATTTAATGATTGAAAAAATGAGAAAAAAAGATACTGGGTGAAAAGGACATATGCCAGGAGACTTAAGAATCTATTCAGGGTGCAGGTGGTAACTGTGGATATTGTGACACTTCTTTCCTAATGTGAATATCACGTTTTCTAAACTTGTCATCCTTTAAATGTATGCAGCACTTTCTTAAGACAGCCAAGTTGCAGGTGGTTAATTAGTACAACAGATGTACAACTTTTATAAAATGACCATCTAGAAAAAATACACAGCTCATGTGTTTATTAATAATATTGATGTTATTTAATTTCAGTAACATTAATTTTAGTTTAATAAGATTAAATATGTATATTTTGTATTTTTATACCCTTCTCTCATTCAAAAAGTATTTGAGGCAGAATACAATAAAAGACAGATACAAAGAAACAAGAACTCAAATAATAAATTAGTAAGAGTCACATTCATTCATTTATTCATTGGCATTTTTTTAATCCAGGGATCTACCACCTGTCTGTCAGCTTGTTTTACTATGGTGGCTCGTGTATTGCTCTGATGTTGGAAGGTATGCCACTGGTATTTCAAATACCAGCAGAGTTACCCATTGTGAACAGTTTTTGGTGGAGCTTCCAGACTAAAACAGACTAGAAAGAAAGGCCTAACAAGATACTTCTGAAAACTAGCCAGTGAGAATCTCATGGATTATAACACAACATTGACCAACTTGCTTGCTTTGGACATGTCATCAGGAGGGATCAATCGCTGGAGAAGGACAGAGTGTTTGATGAAGTAGAGGGCCAACAAGGGTGAGGGAAACACTTGATGAAGTGGACTGGCACGATAGCTGAATGATGGACTCTAGGTTTTTTTTTTAGCGTACAGGCAATGGTGAGAATGACACAGGACTAGACAATGTTTCATTCTGTTATATGTAGGGTCGCTGCAAGTCGGAGTTGACTCAATGGTATCCATCCGTCTGTCTATCAATATATCTCTCTGTTTGTCTATCATCTACCTATCCATCCTCCTCCATCTATCTAGTCCAGGGATATAATAATAAAGATGATAGGTCTGGTCCTTGCCTTTAAGGAACTTACAGTCTAATGGGACAGAGTAACAATCATCTGTACTTGTGAGGTGTGGAAAGTACTTTATAATGGATGTATAAGGCCCCATTGGAGGAGATTTGGGAGACCAGAAAGTCTTCCTTTCTCTTGAGAGCAAGTAATGCTCAATTTGCTAGTGTTCATATACTTCTTCATTAGGAGTGCTTGGGAGAGAGACATGTAATAAAAAGGTAATATATAAAAATTAAAATAATTAAATATTATTATGAGATAATAACAGAAACATATAAGTAGGCTATTAGTAGCCAATGATAGCATACTCTCAATCATTTTTACTTGTTTTAATGAACTTGTCACCTTATTTCTTAAAATAATAGTTGAGGTATAAAAAATTACAATCTAAACAAAATGATTAGAAATGCATGGCTTTTTAAAAACAATGATGCTCCTTTTAATGTGAAAATTAGATATTTGCTTGAATAGGTGAATAAAATATCTAATCTTATTAATTTTCACATTAATTATAGCTCTAACAATTAAATTGGCTTGCATTTCTTTTAACTTGTTGAATTTCTGATTATTATGACACAAAGGAGAATTTTTTCTTTGCTTAAAAAAATATATTGTTGCCACCGTGGCACTTTTTCCCTGGTTTTTCAAAAATCCTTTTACTTTTACATTTAAAATTACTAAATATGTTCTGTAATGCCTGTCACACATTAATGTCAATGACTCTAAGCTATGTTTAAGTTATCCACTGGCATCTAGTAATTATCCAGAACCATGAAATGAAGGCAGTATCTTCTGATGTGTAAAATTTCAATCCTCAAGAGAATTCCTTCATTTAAAACACATCTTTAGACAGTTTTAATTTAAACTTTTTTTGCTATTAAAAATTATAGCTACTTTCCTTAATTAAAGTTCTTCTTTTGATCAATAGTTTTCTAGAGACTTGTGTCTCCAAATGTATTATAAATTATTAGAGAGAGGGAGTAAGTGTTATCAGGGCAAGTGTCAGGTCATTTTATTTTATTTTTTTTAATGCTTTTTGATTTTCTAAGTAAAAATTTCCATTGTAGAAAGACATTAAATTCCTTATAAAAGGTGATCAACTGTATAGATTAAAAGTAGTCATTCAATTATCTAATATAGAACTTGCTTTGGTATTTGTGAAAACATATATTCTTATTACATAATTAAAGAGCATTGAAATAACTGTTGTGTCCTGAAAACTCTTAATCTAAATTGTATTTTCAGTCCTGTTTTGTACTAACATTAAAAAATCCGAGCACCCAAACCTGAGAATTATGTTGGTATCAGATACAAAGTATGTGGATTCTGATACCTTTTCATCACTTGTACACTAGGAATTCTATTTTTTAAATGATATCCTGCCAGCTTTTTCACAATCCATTAATTCCTGGATCAACATCAGAAGGAATGTCAGAGCAGAGTGAAATTCTTGTAAGACACAGATGTCAGGATCAAAAGTCAGAGACATTCTCGGAGCAGCAGGGAAGCAAGCTTGTTAGACTTTAATCGTAACAATTAGTATCTGCCATGTGACAGTCTCGATGCCCTGCCTTATATTTCTGTTAAGTTCCAGGCATGCTGAAAAGATAAAGTACTCTTCTAAGTTTGGTGGAAAATTTCTTGAGCTTTTGCTCGCATTATTTCTGGCCAGGATTCTTAAGTTTTGTTGATCTCCAAATTTCCTTAAATGGTAAATTATTGATGCACTTAGAAAAACTAGTGTCCAGCTTATTATAGAGATAAATTTTCATCTTCTCTGAGTGCATGTAATACAAAGTGACTTGCTTTATGGATGTTTGTGATCGTTGGTACTCCAGAGGCTTTCTCAGCTATTTTATAATATCTTATGGAGTAAGAGCTTTTATGGTCTGGTCCCACATCACTCTGGTGGATGTTCAATAAATGTGAATCATTGATGAAGGAAAGAGTAATTAAAATTGGATGTAGAGATTTTAGTTAAAAAAATTTCTTTGAAATCGACTCTTACATTTTGCCTATGTTTTCATAGAGAAAAGGGAAGAAGGGTAGAGAGAAGAGGAGGCCAAGAGAATGACAGCAGGAATAGACGCAGGAATTTTAGGCAAGTGTTGGGTTGTTAAACAAAAAGTTGGCACCTTAGATTCATCAGCTGCTCCTTGGAAACCATATGGGGCAGTTCTACTTTGACTTATAGGGTCGCTATGGGTCAGAATCAGCTCGACGGCAATGGGTTTGTTTTTTGTTTTGTTTTGTTTTGGTGGGCACTTCAGTGACAGAGATTTAGCCCCCTGTTATCTCCATGAGTCCCCAAATAGTGATAATAACTCTTTTGATATGGACTGCTGACATTTTTTGTCATTATTAAAAGTGGAAAAAAAGAGCATCTTTAGAATTTGTTGTTTTTGTTTTATAACATTCTAAGTAAATGTACGCAGTTGCAAGCCAAAAATTGCCTTAAAAAAAAAAAAACTCATCATCAACATTTTCTATGCAAAATTCTGGATCCACCATTGATTGAGATGGTCTGATAGCTGAGTCAAAGAAACCATGTTTTAGGAATTTACCATTGCTAATTTTTTTTATATTTTTAAAAATGCAGTGGTTGGGTGAACAATGATTGACCCCATGAACTCTTACAGATAAAATTTGGTGATAGTGGTAGATTATTGCATAGCTTTGCAGCATGGGGAATAATAACAATGTCTCTCAGTAATACTTGAGGGCCTTATTAATGCTCATTTTGATGGTGGTGATATAAAAAACATAGTTTTAGGACATTATACCTCATAATGCGCATTATGTCAACTAATTCCAAGAAGAGTGAAGTAGGCATTAGTCAATGTTAGAGGTGATGAAATAGGCTTAAAGTACTTAAGTAAGGTTTCCAACATCACTTGACCAGTAAGTGTTGAGGCCCATGTTGAACTCCATACCCTTTCCACTGCATCATCATTTCCTCAAATGGTCCAGGTGTGGCAGAAGTGACTGTACAGAATGAAGTGTTTTTCAGCCAAGAATTTGCCTCAGTGATTAATGGGAATTAACAACATAGGGTTAGCCATCTCTAGTCATTGATGGGTCCTTAGATTCTGATCAGCTGGGTTCTCGGAATTATCCTCTAGGGCAGTTTTCAACCTCACTCATGTTGGTAGCATTTCTGTCATATTAATAAAACCCGTTGCTGTCAGGTCAGCTCTGACTCATAGTGACCCTACAGGACAGAGTAGAACTGCCCCATAGGGCTTCCAAGGAGCGGCCAGTGGATTAGAACTGCAAGTCTTTTGCTTAGCAGCCAAGCTTTTAACCACTGTGCCACCATGGCTGTACATCATAGTAATACTTAAAAAATAAAAATAAAAAACTCAGTGCCGTCGAGTTGATTCCGACTCATAGCGACCCTAGAAGATGTAATTATTTTCTTGTTTTAGGTTTGTTGATCAGGAGTGTATACGTTAAAATAGTCTAGTGCATAAAGGATTAACTGCAGCCATTATTAACAAAAGCTGAAAAAGGAATAAAAATTTTTTTTTCTAAATTCCTATCAACTTTCACATCTTACTTCCTTTTTTAGACCTTGGACAAAAATTCAGTGGCAAATACAAGGCCCCCTCCTTCAGGAGTTCATGGTCAATGTTTTCTGATCAGAGGCCTAGAAACCCTGCCACTTTGGTCTTAAAACTCAAAATTTCAATAGCATTTATGTACATAACTCTCAAAATATTTGCAGTCATGTACCTTTTACTTGTGACCCAAACACTTAGATGTAGCCTTCCCTCCTCTTGTTTAATACTGTAATTTTACTCTCTAGATTCCATGACCCTGAGATATATTGAGCAACTAGAAAATTTCATGCCCCTTAAACTTGTCTGTGGAATCCTTAAAATAGCTTTCTGTTGTTCCTGTTTTCCACCCGTCATGACTTCCCCACAAACATTCTGAATCTCTGGCAAGGCTTTACAATTACCCAGGGAAGCTCAGATGTAACATTTTATTGTCTAGCTTGAGGTGCTTACTGGTGTGGAAATGAGTATGCCAGAATATGACAGAGTTTTGGTGCAAATGGGATTGTTCTCCTTTATGTTCTCTTTCTCCTTGCTGTAACTGGCCATGGACACTAATAAACTCTGGCATGGGGCAGGAGGGAGGAGTTCCCTTTCAGAAATTTACCTTTCAGGAAGGTTGTAGAAAGGTGAGAGGCTCAATAAGTTAATCAACAAATATTCTTGCATTACTTCATCCAATAAATATTTACTGATAACCTACTCTGTGCCAGGTATGTACAATGTAAGAAGCTAAATATGCAAACATATAAATTATGGGACTTGCCCTGAGTTGCTAATAGTTTAGATGGGGAGATAATCCTGTAAATAAACATATTCAATATGCTGTAACAATTGCTATAATATAGATCTGAATAAGGTGCTATGGTAGTACAGGAGAGGAACTAACACATTTTTCGTGTCTGTATAGGGTGTGTGTGTGTGTGTTTACCCATCAGAGAAGGTTTTCTATTAGAGACGATGTTTAAGCGGAATTGAGAAGCATTACTAGGCCTTAGACAAGATTGGAGGGAATTCCTACCAGAAGGAACTTCTTATGCCGGGGAATAGTGGCTTGGTGGAGCAGTGTTGTGTGTGGGGACCCCTAAGTAAATAGTTGAGATAGTTGGAGTATGTAGTACAGTGTAGAGGGATGGCGGGACACACAGCTAGAAAGGCAGGCAGACACTGGAATATCAGATCCTTGTGTGCCATGCTAAGAGGTTTTCCGCTGAAGGGTTTTGATTAGGAAATGACAGACTTAAATTTGAATTTCTAGGAAAAAAGATTGTCAGTATGGGAGGGGATAAAACCATAGTGGACTAATTCTGGAAGTAGAAGGAATAGTTAACAGATTATTGTTATAATCCAAGTAAGAAATGATGAGGACCCCAAATAAGATGGTGAGAGTGAAAATTAAGGGATAGGAAAGAATTTGAGAGATTTTGGTGAGCCAGAGTTGGTGGGATTTTGTGATTGTCTGAGTGAGGAAAAGCAGGGTGTGGCTCCCTGGTTTCTGTGACCAGGTTATGCATTTACTTATGTAGAGAAACCTGTCTATGTATACAGGACCTACTATGTGCTAGACATGCCAGGAGATACAACGAAGTTTTAAAATATATTAAAAAAAAATAGCCTCTGCTTATTTGCAATATGTTCTTGTTTACAATAGTGTATGTTTCTATGTGTATATATATATATATATATATATATACACACACACATTTTATTTTACTTTGGATGAAAATTTACAGAACAAACTAATTTCTCATTAAACAGTTAGTACACGTATTGTTTTATGACATTGATTAACAACCCCACGACATGTTAACACTCTCCTTTCTCAATGTTGGGCTCCCTATTACCAGCTTTCCTGTTCCCTCCTGCCTTCTAGTCCTTGCCCCTGGGCTGGTGTACCTCTTTAGTCTGTTTTATTTTATGGGCCTGCCAATCTTTAGCTGAAGAGTGAACCCCAGGAGTGACTTCATCACCGGGCTGAAAGGATTTTTGGGGGCCATACTCTCAGAATTTCCCCAGCCTTTGTCAGGCCAGCAAGTCTGGTCTTTCTTTTTGTTAGAATTTTGTTCTGCATTTTCTCCAGCTCTGTCCGGGACCCTCTATTGTGATTCTTGTCAGAGCAGTCAGTGGTGTTAGCTGGGCACCATCTAGTTGTACTGGACTCAGTCTGTTGGAGGAAGTGGTAGATGTGGTCCATTAGTCTTTTGGACTAATCTTTCCCTTGTGCCTTTAGTTTTCTTCATTATTCCTTGCTCCCAAAGGGGTGAGACCAGTGGAGTATCCTAGATGGCTGCTCACAGGCTTATAAGACTCCAGATGCTACTCACCAAAGTAGAATGTAGAATATTTTCTTTATAAGCTATGTTATGCCAATTGAGCTAGATGTTCCCCGAGACCATGGTCCCCACAGCCCTCAGCCCAGTAATTGGGTCCCTCAGGGAGTTTGAATGTATCTATAGAGCTTCCATGACCTTGCCTTGTACAAGTTGTGCTGGCTTCCCCAGTATTGTGTGCTGTCTTACCCTTCACCAAAGTTATCACTTATCTATTGTCTATTTAGGGTTTTTCCATCCCCACGATTCCCCTCCCTCATAACCATCAAAGATTGTTACTTTTTGTGTACAAACCTTTTCATGAGTTTTTACAATAATGGTCTCATACAATATTTGTCCTTTTGTGATTGACATATTTCACTCAGTATAATGTTCTCCAGATTCATCCATGTGATGAGATGCTTCACAGATTACAATAGTATATATTGAACGAGTTGAATAGAATGTAAGGGGCATACTTGATGAAGAAAAATGTATGGTCAAACAAAGGCATATAGTTGGGAATGAATATGGTGATTTCGCAATACTGTGAGAAGACCTACTAGACTAGAGCAAAGCCTTTACACTCTCCATCCTTCATCCCTTCGTTTCTTTGCTTCAGTTGAAACCTCACCCTCCTCAGACATCATTCTTTCTTTCATGGTCTTCTCCATTTGAGTTTGGTCTTTTATCTGCTCATCTTCCCCCTGCCCCCACACTTACTATATGATAGGGGCTGATGGACATTATAGAGTCACCTGTTAATCTTGTTCCACCATGTATCAACTAAGTTTCTCTTTTTAAGTTCACACCACCCATCTATACGACTGTTTCCATATTTTTTGACATTGTCTACAGATCTCTAGGGCACCTACCATTTTCCTTGATAATTTCACCTGTTTCACAAATTTTCTCTTCATCCATGTTCTACTACTATCCTTGAGAACTTCAAAAAGAATGTTATATCTCTTCCATTAATTTCAGAATATCTTGATGTCTTTAATTCTTTTGAGCATTTAAATTTCGCTGAACCCGATTTTTCACTGAAAACTTCTCTACTCCTAAACTCTTAAGCTGCATGAAAACCTGTGCAATTTTCCTAAATCCAGACTTTTTCAAATTCTGTCATACACCCTACCATATTCTAATTTTGGGATCTTGTTCCTTGTAGCAAAGACCACCAGGCAGAAGAAGTGCATGTAGACTCATTAAAATATTTTATTCACTGATTGTGCTACTTCATTATGAGGAGAGACAGTAGATTTGAAGCACCCAAGAGATTTCTGAGCTCACAGACTGGGTACAAAAGCAATCAATTTTCATTTTCAGTTCAGGGCCATATTTTATGTAATTGCAGCCTTTTTCCATTGTACAAATACCCCCCCCAGTTCCTCTCTAGACTTTGTCTCAAAATGGAACTACCTATATTATATTGTTATGTCCTTAACATGTATTTATTTCATATGTATGTGACTTTTCATACTGTAAATAATATGAACAGGGCTGCTCATAAGCAGGACAACTCTCTGTGGCACCTGTACACAAACCACTTGGTTGAACTCCAATGAGTTCTTGGCCTACTTCCCACATTTGGGGACAAGAGCAATGTTAACATTGCAGTCTCCTGTTTGTAGTGCCAATTCACAGCTCTGGATTACTCCTGTCTTTACTTTCTCTGTATTTCTAAACATTGTAAGAAAAAGTCACAAAGGGAAAGCCACAAAGCTGTGCTGAGTGGACTCCTACATACGTCATTTAGCCTCTCCCGAGTCCTTGCTATTGCAGAGCAGTCTTTTATTCATCTTATTTTTAACCTTCTTTTACATTCCCCACAAAAGCAGTTCCACCAACTCCTCAAGCTTAAAATACCCAGAACCTGAACATACCCCTGGCAATTCAAGTTTCCACTTGAATTCCTAGTTTCTGCTGATGTTAATACCATTTGCCCATCTACCCTCCTTAATTACCCCCATAATCAATCACGATGTCCTTTTTATTCCTCCTTCTAAGTTTGTGTCATGTTTGGCTTTTTATTCTTATTACTCTACACCACCCTTTTCTATAACTTTATAAATTCATCCAAAGCTTACCTCTTGCTTTCAGACCTTTTCCATTTATCTCCTCAGTGTCCCATCACCAGGTTTTTCTTAAAAGAGAGAGAGAGGCTGAGCATTTAAAGTTGGAGATCCTAACGTAGGCTGACAGAATCTATAGTCTGAGATGAAACAGCTAGATTTTTGTCAAAAGCATAACACAAATCACTGTAACACCATAATATTATTACGTACTTCCACATGGAGGGGCCATAAGAGTGTATAACAGGGAAACATTACCTAATCAGGGGCTTCAGTGAAGGCTTACCTGAGGAAATAATGATTTATCTGAGATCTAAATGATGAGGGAGAGCTAACTGTTAAGCAGGGCCGGGGTGGGAAGCAAATTCTAACCACAAAAAAACATCAAGTTGAAAGACCCTGTGTTTGGAGGGAGCCAAGCACAGCAGCAGAATTAAAAGACTGTGTGTGGCTGGAAGGCAAGCAGGGAGGGGGCTGTGGTGTGAGATGAGGTTGGTAGCCTACAGAGGTTCAACTTACACAGGACCTTTGCACATCATTCTTTAGCCTGGCCCAGTCTGGGAAGTTGGGTGGCTACCTCACACCAAAAAAAAAAAAAGTAGAAAAAAAAAATTAGCCTCTGTTAAATGACAGGGGCTAAGTAAGGAGCAGGAGCTCTGGTGGTGTAGTGGTTAAGAGCTTGGCTGCTAACCACATGGTCGGAAGTTCAAATCTACCAGCCGCACTTTGGAAACCCTATGGGGCAGTTCTACTGTGTCCTATAGGGTTGCTATGAGTCAGAACTGACTCAACGGCACCTAAGAACAACAAATAAGGAGCAAGGCAGTGGCACAGCAGGAACTGAGTATCTTAGATACCCCAAGACCCTCCTTCCTGAGTAGAGTTTATTCCAGAAGCTATAGGGTGGTTTTATTAGAAAACCTATTTTTATAATTTATAATATTACAACATCGAATGAGAAAAACCTTATGATCATCTCAATAGATGCTGAATAGGCATTTGTCAAAAGTAAATATCTGGTTGTGATTTAAAAGATACTTAGTAAAATTGGGTAGATAGCATGGATTCTCTGGCATGGTTTTATGTGTGTATATATATGTATAGGATTGCTATGAGTTGGAATCGACTTGACGCCAATGGGTTTTTTATATATGCATGCGCACACACACACATACACACACAAAGCATAAGCCTACATCATCATCATGCTAAATGGAATACTACTAGGAGATTATCATTAAAGGAGGAAAGAAAGATTGAAAGACAAATGATAGACTAGAGACAATATTTGCAACACATATGACAAAGGGCTAATCTGAATATATAGAGCTCTTTCAAGTGAATAAGAAATAGATAATAGAAAACTGAGCCAAGGATATAAATAATAAGTTTACAGAAAAAAAGAAACACAAATGACCATTAAAAATATGGAAGAATGTTAATTGAGCTCATAGATAATTAAAAAAATGAAAATCAAAACAAGATATAATTTTTTTACTTAGCAGCCTGAAAAGATGAAAAGTTTTTCTCATATCTAGTGTTGAAGAGAATATGAATAAATAGATATTTCCTTACACTATTAGTGGGAGTATATATCAAGGCCAACTTTTTGGAGGGTGATTTGGATGTACAGATCAAAACATGGATTTATTTTAACAAATATTTAAAGCTAGATGCTCAGTGTCATTCATTACAGCAATGTTTGCAATTAAAATTTGGAAAAAACCTAAATGTTCGATAATAGGAGACTGCTTTTAGGATAGATAAATTGAGTTAAATATTATTCTGCCTGTTGATAATGAATTGAATGTACGCGGTGGTTAGCATGATTTTGAATAATTGTTGCTCGCACTTTGCTTTTGCTATTAAGTGTTATAGATTGAACACAGCCAATATTTTGTTATCTGATCACAGTCTGAAACATAGAGTGTTGCTGAAAGTCTAACAGATAAGGATGAGACAGAATCATACCCTCGTTAGTGCCTTTGTGACTCCCAACCGTCAATCTCTAAATGGCAAAAACTTCTCCAAAATGTCTTTCCTTCCCAGGAGTTCTGTTCACACAAGCCCACTCACTGAATGAAATCAAATTTCTTTGTCCATGAGCAGAATATGTAAATCATAATGTAATTATCAGCATGTCTTCTGCAGTAAGATGAAAGAGAATTACGGAGTTACTGACACAGGTATCACATTGGTCTGTAGGTAGAACACAGATTGGAAGTGTATAGCACAAGAGAGAATGCAGAGGTTTTTCAGTGCCACATCTGGGTTCAAATCTTTGCTCCATCATTTTATAACTGTGTGACCTTGAACAAGTTATTTTTCCTCTTTAATCCTCGGCTTCTCATCTGTAGATGGAAATAATATAGCTAACCTCCCTGGTTGTTCAGATGATTAAATGATATGTTAATCACCTTGCATGGAACTGGCACAGATAGACTTTCAGGAAATGGTAACTCTTCATGACATTCATAGCTAACTGGTGGGGTAAAGGATGTGCTATGTTCCCCACATTAGGTAAGTGATCTATATAATGTTCTTTATACTGATTTGGTGGAACATACTTTTCAAATGGAGTTCCTGGGTGGCACAATTGGTTAAGTGCTTGACTAGTAACTAGGAAATTGAAGGTTTGAACCACCAAGAGGCCCCTTGGGAGAAAGATCTGGCGATCTGCTCTTGAAAGGTCACAGCCATGAAAACCCGTATGGAGCTCAGTTCTACTTTGACACACATGGAGTCACCATGAGTCAGCACCAACTTGATGGAAACTGGTTGGTGTTGGTTTTGTGTCAAGCACTGTTCAAAGTCCTAGTGAACAAGATAGATAAAGTGTCTGTACTCAAATGAGTTCCAAGCTTTCGTATTCAGAATAGGTAGGTTGGAGGAAGCAGGGGTCAGGGAAATTGGAGGTAGGGAACGGTTGTGTAAAACAAAGAGGTGACCTGTTAATAAAATATCTTGAATGAATTAAAATAGTGCCATTGTTTTACTCTGGCCTCCCTAGAAAACAAAACCTGAGGTAAAGCTTACATGAATATGCTTTACTGGAGATACACATACCAGGGAAGGAAAAGTGAGGGAAAAGCGGGATGCAGCAGGGAAGAATGGAAAGCCAATTCCCAGGGATGCATTACAAAATGGGCCACAGGTTTGCAACAAATATAGCCAGATATTCATCTTGCATGATATCTCTAGAGAAGCCGTATGAAGTTACTGCCTCTCAGAACATCATATGGAGAGTTGAGGAAGTAAGGCTGAGCAATTGATCTGCTATTTCCTTGCTACCTCCAGTCTCTCCCACAGGGTATTAACTACCCTACACTTCCTTCCAGGCAGCCTCTGAGGAAGCAGAAGCCAGCGTCTGGGCCAGCCAGGGTCTGGTCATCTTTCATTGTTGGTTGGCACCATGTGAGGTGATTCCTGGCCTCTGAAGGCCACAGTGGTGGCAGTGGTCAGGGCTTTATGACTGGGGGTACTATAATGAGCTGTTGCTAGGTCTGTTTGGCAGAGAAACAAGGCAAGTGACTGAGGTCCCAGGGTGTCAAGGGATAGGGGGTAGGTGAACCTCGTGGGTTCATCCAGTTACAGTTAAGTTGTATAGTGAATATATCTGTGTAGCTGACCAAGGAGGGCCCCTGTGAGGAAGTGTGTTAAGCCAACACCCAAAAGGCAAAAATAATCTAGCTATGCTGTAATAATAGGGAACAGCTAGTGCAAAAGATCCCAGATAGAATGAGCATGAAGTGTCTGATGCAAGGGAGAGAGTGAAAGGGGCTGACCTCTGAGAAACAGGCAGGGGCCAGGCCATATGGGACAGGGTAGACAAGACCAGTGCTTGAGGAGTTTGAATTTTATTGTAAATGTGGTGAAAAGTCTTTGGAGCATCTTAAGCAAGGGAATTAAATGAACTGATTTGTATTTCAGGAAGATCTCCTTTGATCTTCTGCTGAGAATGGATATTAGGTGTGTAGGAGCCGAAGCAGGGAGACCAGTGAGGAGACATTTGTAGAAGATCACACAGGTTATGGTGGTAGCAGTACAGAGGGAGAGAAGTGTACACAACCAGAATATGTTTTGAAAGTAGAATTGCTCTGAAATCTCCTGTGTTAAATACAAAGCAGTTTTTAATGGATTCTTTTCCAAGAAATTCTTCACCGAGGTCCATTTGCTATGTGAACATTGGTCCGATTATAATCTACTGGAGAAAACTAAAAGTATTAAGTAGGATTAGAAAGCTAGATATCCTAATTAGAGAAACACTCATCGTTACCCTATCAGATGGATATATTTGGACCATCTGTGGGCTTATTGTCTAACCTCAATATGTGTTTGAACACTTAGAGAAGATTTAGTGAGAGTTCATATATTGCGTAGACCAGGGCTTCTTGACATGTGTTAATTTATATCTCCCTATTGAGAAAATTTTTTTTTATTGAGAAAAATAATGATCTCCTCTCTCCCTTAATGCTACATAAGATTTCAAAATAAATTAAATATCATGTCTAAACACTAATTGAAGCAAAGACATCTTTAAAGAAAATGATTTTATCTTAGTCGACTTTAGTACATGTTTTTACTTCCATTATGGGAGGCCAATGTGAAGTTTGTCTGCTAGCTTAACACGAGTGGGTAGGTGTGGAAAAAGAGTACCACATAGGTCACTTGCAACATCTGTTTGTGATGTTTGCTTTTCAAAGCCAGAATGTAAAAGAAGTAGCTTTGAAAAAATGTGTTACAATGACAATGGGATGATGAGGCACAAAGTCTCCTCTCTCAGTAGGATTGTTGGGATAAAGAGATCAAAACAGTTTACTTCAAGTTCTCCAAAGTTGTATTCTGGAAGTTACTATTGGCCAATGAATCAAACTTTATTCTGGAGCCTCTTTTTTTCTTTTTTTAAGAAATACTAGTCAAAGACTGAGCATCAGTAAGAAAAATGGATTCCTCACATTTTTGGAATGGGATTTTCGGCCACAACATCTAGCAAATATCCTGAACTCATTCTGCAGATAGGCTGGTTGAGATTTGATTTTTTTTCCCTTGAAACTGCATTCAAGAACCTTGCTTTTGAGAGAATCATCCAAATGAGAAAAATGAAGGCCTATAGTTGAATTTTGATGAAAAATGCTTGGTATATTTATTGTTAGGACCAATGACATTGATGCTTGTCCTTGAAGCATCAGATTCAGTATATTAACAGCTTCAGATTATCTGCTAAACACCCAAGCTCTTCCAAGGTGATCAGTTTTTGAAATATCAAAGCAGCTGTTCTTTTCTGTGGCATTTCAAATAGAGAGTAACTCTAGTTTTCACTTCATCAACCATGCTGTTTTCCCTTTGACAACCAACAAAACTCGGTATGGAACATAAGTTTCTGATTGGCATGCAAATCTTAAGGCAAGACAGATAACCAGGTTTTGACATCCATTTTATTTTATTTTCCACACAACTGACTACTGTAATAATGAGTCCAAAGTCTTCTTGTAGGTTGCTGAGCAGAATTTTGGAAGCTAGTGGTTGGTGGTGAATGATGTAGAACATTTTAAATATGGAAGTGTTATTTACTGATTGTCACTAAATACCTTGATTGGGAACTCAGAACTGCTGTTCATTTTCTTCAAAAAGTATTAATCGGGGTTATATATTATCATACACAAAATCCAACTGGCTGCCCTAAACAAAATAAAACAAAAAGTGTTGGGATGGTAGAGAGTTAACAGAAGTTAAAGAACAGGCTTGGAAAATGGGCAGAAAATGAAGGGGCAAGAGAGGATAATAACTGCTTTTGTTTTTGAGTCACTCCAGGTTTTAAGTCAAAGTAGGAGTACCTCATGGGACTAAATCTTGCTCATGTGTCTATATCCCGTGCTCCCAGGGAAGGGTTCTCCCCCTTGGCTCACAACGAGGGAGACAGAGCACTACATCATATCAATACTGCGTTCAGTGGGGAAATTATCACTAAATTGCCCCCAAATTTAAAGGGGGCTTAGATGTTAGATAACTAAAAAAGAAAGAAAAAAATCCACTACTGAGACTATCATGTTCCAAGCACTTGGGTTAGCGTAAAAAAAAAATTTTTTTTTTAAATTAATAGTCAATAATATTGTTAAGAAAATGAATGAATTTTGTTATAACCTCAAAGCTGGAGGCTGTTGTGATGGTCTCCCCTATCTTGCCTGGTTTCTTTAGCCACAGAACACAGAACACAAATATAAGTGTAATTTTCATCATCACGTATAACAGCTAAAAAGTATGATGATCTTTCACAAAACTTAAAATTTAACTTTAGCATTAAATAGCTGTCTTGGAACATTTTTTTCTTCAATTTCCTCTCCAAATAAAGTTTTTGGAAACACCTAGTTTGCAAGAGTTTTTGAGAATTTTTCCATTGGTGGGAGTTCTTAGCATTCTTTCTGATTCAAAAGGCAGTTTTACACAAGAAGTTCACAATTTTTGTGCTATGTGCTGATGATATGCTCTCTAACCTGGAGTGGCATGGAAAATTATATGTTAAAGAGTAAAAATCCCAAATCTATCTAAAAAAATGACATCTTTGAGATTTGGAATAAAATAGCATTCAAATTAAGAGGGTCACATAATGCCATTTCAAAGCATACATAGGTAGACAGCACACTAATGATACTGAAGCCTTCATTACAGAATATGCACATCCTAACCTGATAAAAACTTGCTCGGATATTCTTCCTTTTGGCTACTGTCTTCAGCTATTTAAAAAGGTGCATGTGGGAGTGCGCATGTAGGGGAGTGTAGGGGAAATCTTACACAACTGATTATAGTCATTTCAGATTTTGGACAAGGCCAATGGCCGTTGTTGAGAAGTGAGGCTATTCCAAGTGTCTAGGTAAAGCCTGTTCCCCAGTAAGTTATATCTTTGCTTATTTTCTGTACATCTACTTTAGTGACCTGTTGTATGCCAATTGAAATGGTGCCTGAGAACAGATAGAAATGATTTTACTTTGAAAATCTGCTGATTTACACAATCTGGCAGTAGAATAAAATTTGATTCAATGAAATAGAGGTTGCTGCAGAAATAAGTGTTGGAGAACTTGAAATTTCTTTTCTGCTATTGCACTGCAATAAGTAGAGAATCAATTTTGATTTTTATGTTGTTAGTTGCCATTGAGTTGGCCCCGACTCGTGGCAACATTATGTATAACAGAATGAAATGTTACCTGGTCCTGCACCATCTTCAGGATCGCTGGTATATCTGAGTCCATTGTTGCAGCTAATATGCAGAGTCTTCCAACCTAGAGGGTGCATCTGTTGTGATCCATAATATTTTCATGAGCTAATTTTGGAAATAGACAGCCAGACCTTTCTTCCTAGTCCAGAAGCTTGCTTATACCTGCCCACCATGGCTGACCCTGCTGGTATTTGAAATACTGGGTGGTATAGCTTCCAACATCATACCAACACACAAGCCACCACAGTATGACAAACTGACAGACAGGTGGTGGTTGATTTTTATAAACTCACCTTAAAATGTAAAACTCTTATTTTGATGATGAAATGCAGTGTAAATAATATTCCAAATTGTACCATTCCTGTGTGAATGAGCATCAGGTGATGTCGTGTCGCTCACTGAGTTAAAGTGGTAGGCTCACTCCAAATTCTACCTCGCTTTATTATCTCCCTATCTCTTTGCAATGTAAATTTACTTTTTGTAGTTTTTATTGTGAAAACATAAGGTTTTCCAAATTTAAAATTATAATATCAATGATTTGCAAAGTAAATCAACCTCTATCCTTCAGGCATTTATATATAATCTTCATTTTTTCTTTTGGGAATTAAGTGGTGTAGATGATTGGATTGATTACTTTTAAGGTCTCTTCCAATTCTTAACCAAAAAAAGAACCTGTTGCTGTCAAGTCGATTCTGACTCATAGCGACCCTACAGAACAGAGTAGAACTGCTTCATAGGGTTTCCAATGAGCAGCTGGGCTATTTGAACCTTTTGGTTAGCAGCCGAGCTCTTAACCACTGCACCAAGAGTCTATAATTCCATTTGTATGCGCATCATTCCTTTGGAATTTTACTGTTTGTGTCAAGAGTATGTGCAATTGAGAAAGTTCTTTTTTGTAACCACTATTTTATGGACTTGTTGATACTTAATGCCAGTAAGTAGGAAATAATATACATGAAAAAAGACATTTTGACCTTAATCTGAATAATTTAACTATAAAAGATATTTCCTGGAAACTTCACTTGTTCTTTAAAAAATGAAGATACAACGCCTGGTATCTATTCATATAATTAAAATAATCTTAGAATTCTTAGACTGAAGCTGATAATTTTTTTCTAAAAATATTACAAAAGAAAATCTGGTTGATAGGTATTAGAAGGTATCATCTTGGATCTGAAGTTTAGATGATAGAGAAAATATATAATTTTAAAATACTATTATTAAGAAGCATAATACAGATCTATAATCGCATTATGAATATGCATATCTAAGCTATTTTGCACCTTTTACATGATGGAAATCTGTCAGTCTGACCATCAGAGTTTTCATTCAATCACTTGTTTTCTCTTCTATCAATTACTCTTTCTTAGTGTATTATATAAAGGGAAATATGCCAAAGGAATTTCTCACAGAAGAATAAATCTTTTGAGAGATCATGAGTCTTTCAACCATATCTATCTACAATGATTATTAGATCAGTTGAAATGCCTGTAAGCTTACATTGATGTGCTACAATTTGTCAGTACTATAGACATGAAACTTGTTTGAATGAAAGAAAACTTTTCCTAAAGCAATCTTCAATTTAAACTAGGTTCTGATAGTTACTAATATTCTTTGGCAAATATTTCAGGCTCTCCTCCTTCTGGACATTGTAGAATTGCATTAGAAAGGCCCCTTGTGGTTGAGTGGACCATGCAACTAGTTCTGGTCAGTAAGTTTTGAATGGGAATAATGTCTGTGACTTCTAGGATGGAACATTTGATTTTCAGTCTGAGATCGTTCAGAGCTTCTTTCCCTTTGCCACTGTAACTGACGATGTCCGGGATGGTGGCTGCTCCATCAGCCTGAGCCCTGGAGTACAGGATATGGTGTATCCAGTCAACCTGTAATGGACATGTAGGTTGAGAGAGAAATAAATCTGTTGTTATAACCAAGGGTTGGCAAACTACAACCCAAAGACCAAATCGGCTTGCCACCTGTTTTTGTAAGTACAGTTTTATAGAAATACAGCCATGCCCATTCATTTACGTATCGTCTGCGGCTACTTTTACTATATAACAGCTGAATTGAGCAGTTATATACGTACATACAGAAACTGTGTGTTCTGTAAACCTAAAAACATTTATTGTCCGGCCCTTTATAGAAAAAGTTTGCCTACCCTGTTATAAGCCCCTCAAATTCTGGCTTTGTTTTCTATTGCTGCATAACAAATCACCGTAAGCTTGAGGCTTGAAACAATGCACATCATTTACCTCATAGTTTTTGTAGGTTAGGTGTCTGGCATGGGTTAGCTGGGTTGGTCTGCTCAGGGTCTCACCAAGCTGAAACCAAGTTGTTGACCAGAGCTGCGATCTCATCTGTGGCTTGGCTTTCTCTTCCAAACTCACTGGTTGTTGACAGAATGTTTGATTGGTTGGCATTGTATGACAGGCAGAATTCTAAGACGGCTCCCAAAGTTTCTACTCTGTGATGTACAAGTCTGTGATGTAATTCCCTCCCCTTGGGAGTGAGCAGTACCTGTAAATACAGTGAAAACTGTGAGAGCCAGGACTCAATGGGACAGCCTTATTTTACATGTCTCGCTAGTTTTCAGCCTTTGACAGGGTGCAGTCTTACCAATTTTCTATCACTCGTTTTAGTGGATAATATTTGAGTTTTTCTTCTCTGACAGGTTTCCACCTAACCCAGGTTCCAGCTTTTGTAGGTTTTGCCGTATGATGACTGTCACCCCCATGATTAGGATGTGTTATCTGGCAAAAGTGCAGAGATTTTTGCATGTGGAATAAAGGCTCCTAATGGGCCGACTAACAAAAAGGAGATTAGCCTGGGTGTGCCTTATTTAATCAGGTGATCCCTTTAAAAGAGGATCTAGAAGCAGCAGTCTCCTTCTGGTCTTAAAGAGGTAAACTGCAATTTTGTGAGAGGTCTTGTGAGAGGGCCACATGGCAAGAAGCTGTGAATGGCCTCTAGTAGCTGATTGTGGCCATCAGCTGTAAGCCAGCAAGTAAATGAAGACCCCAGTCCTACAACCACAAGAAATGGATTCTGCCAACAACCATGTGAGCTTGGAAGAGGATCACCGTTCTAGAAAGGAATGCAGCCTAGCTGACATACCTCACTTGCAGGCTTGTGAAACCCTGAGGAGAAAACCCATCTAAGCCTTGCCCAAATTTCTGACCCACAGAAATTGTGAGATAATAAACGTATGTTGTTTTAAGCCACTGTACTATTTTCCTATGGTAACAAACTACTACAAACTTGGTGGCTTAAAGGAACAGCAATTTATTTATTCTTTCACAGTTCTTGAGGTCAGAAGTCCAAATTCAGAATAGCGGGCTGGAAACAAGTTGTTGGCAGGACAACACTCTCCTGGAGGCTCTAGGTGAGAATTTTTGCTTTGCCTCTTCCAGTTTCTGGTGGCTGTGGCATTCCTTGGCTTATGACCATGTCATTTTATTCTCTGTCTTGATGGTCATATTGTCTTCCCCTATTCTGAGGTGTTAGATTTCCCTTCGCCTCTCTTTTATAAGGACACTTGTGAATGCATTTGGGGCACACCTAGATAATCCAGGATAATCTCCCCATCTCAAAATCCTTAATTACCTCTACAAAATTTATTTTTGTCAACATAAAGTACATTCATAGGCTCCAGGGATTAGGATGAGGATATATTATTCAACCTACCACTGGCCCACTAAGATTCACATCCATTCCCACATGTAACATATATTCACCCCATGTCAGCATTTCCCGAAGTCTCAACCCATTATAGCAAGAGGTTTAGAGAACAGAAGGTCCAAGATGTCCTAACCAAGTCTTCAAACAATGATAGCTTTGGTCATTACCTCTATCCCCTGGGAGTCTTCAGCATCAACACAAGAGCTATAACAATATAAATGTGATCTGCAATACAATTTTTTAAGCTTATGGTTTTGAGGGATGCAGAAAAAACTGGAAAGAACCCCAAAAGACAAATTTTTCCTTGTCTGATGACTTGAACCCAACAGAAGTGGGCGGGTGGGCCAAGATGACACCATTATATGCTTATATGTTTTATGAAGAACCTACTCTATCTCATGGTCTTTATTACATTTCATCTGGGTTATTGCAGTATCTCCTAACTTGTCCTCCAGTTTCCCTTATTTCCAATCAAGCTTTGTGCTCCCTATTTTCTGGAGCCTATCTCTGAAATTTTTTTTTTTTTTTTTTTTTCTGATGAGAAAAGGTGCTTTTTATTTCACAGATCTGATAATTGTCCACTTAGTTATGAGGTAAGGTTTTTTTTTTTTTTTAAATTTTTATTAAGCTTCAAGTGAACATTTACCATTCCAATCAGTCTGTCACGTGTAGGTTTACATACATCTTACTCCCTTCTCCCACTTGCTCTCCCCCTATTGAGTCAGCCCTTACAGTCTCTAGTTTCGTGCCAATTTTACCTTCTTCCCTCTCTCTCTATCTTCCCATCCCCCCTCCAGTCAAGAGTTGCCAACACACTCTCCTGTGTCCACCTGATTTAATTAGCTCACTCTTCATCAGTATCTCTCTCCCCCCCACTGACCAGTCCTTTTCATGCCTGATGATTTGTCTTCGGGGATGGTTCCTGTCCTGTGCCATCAGAAGTTCTGGGGAGCATTGTCTCTGGGATTCCTCTAGTCGCAATCATACCATTAGGTGTGGTCTTTTAATGAGAATTTGGGGTCTGCATCCCATTGGTCTCCTGCTCCCTCAGGAGTTGTCTGTTGTGTTCCCTGACAGGGCAGACATCGATTGTGGCCGGGCACCAACTAGTTCTTCTGGTCTCAGGATATTGTAGGTCTCTGGTTCAAGTGGCCCTTTCTGTCTCTTGGGTTCTTAGTTGTCGTGTGACCTTGGTGTTCTTCCTTTGCCTTTGCTCCCGGTGGGTTGAGACCAATTAATGTATTTTAGATGGCTGCTTGTTGGCATTTAGGACCCCAGGTGCCACAATTCAAAGTGGGATGCAGAGTGTTTTCATAATAGAATTGTTTTGCCCATTGATTTAGAAGTCCTCTCAAACCAAGTTCCCCAGACCCCAGCCCCTACTTCGCTATCCTTTGAAGCTTTCATTTTATCTCGGAAACCTCTTTACTTTTAATCCTGTCCAATTAGGCTGACCTTCCATGTTTTGAGTGTTGTCTTTCCCTTCACCCAAAGCAGTTCCCATCTACAGATTGTATCTCTGAAATTTTGAATAGCATCTCACTTCTTTTTTTTCTTTTACAAACTGGCATTCAGTGGCCCCATAATGTAGCCCCACTTTAGTTTCCAGTAGATCTCTCGCCACTCACATTCACTCATCCTATGCTTCAAAGAGAAACTCAGCCTTCCCCACGCGTATCCCACATCTTCCTTCTTTGATCCTTAGCTTATGCTATTTCTGCTCCAAGGAAGACAAGGGCGCTCCCTAACTCAAGTTTTTGCCTCTCCAAGGCCCAGTTTGGTTGTAACCTCTTCTCTGAAGTCCTCCTTTATTTCTCCCTTCTCTAAACTTCTGCAAGATTTATGTATATTTCTCCTATCACAAGTACAGCTTTGTGCCTTCTGTTCTCTGCTTTGTTTATATGTGTGCTTTATCTCCTTCACTATACCATAAATTCGTGAGGGTGCATTTAGTTTTTATAATTCTTTTAGCATCTAGTATAAAAGTATAGTATCTTGGAAATAATAATATTATTGAATGAATAAACAACTCAATTGCCGTTTTCAGAATGGGTGACTTCAAAGAGAGAAAAGGGTACAAAGGTACAATATGTCACCTGTTCTCTGGCTTAGTTCTCTCTGTTTTAGACTACCGAGCCTGAGGCAAGGGCCTTTCTCTGAGTAGGCACTTAAGTTTTTTGAACTGTCACTTCATATTTTTCCACTTATTTCATTGTTCTTGCCCAAGCAATAATCGTTAACATTTATTAAATAATTATTACGTGCCAGCACTGTGTTAAGTTTTACATACCAAAACCAAAACCTACATCTGTTGCCGTTGAGTTGATTCTGACTCAAAGCAACCCTATAGGACAGAGTAGAACTGCCTCATAGGGTTTCCAAGGAGCAGCTGGTGGATTTGAATTGCTGACTTTTTGGTTAGCAGCCAATGCTTACATATACCCACGCTGGTAAGTGCTGGGTGATTAACCCAGTCAGTCTGTCCTCAAAGCCCACACCCCTAATTCATAGAAAACTCCTTCCTAAAAGGATTTCCCTTCAGTCATCTCCATTTTCTTATATCAGGTCTGGTTTAACATATCAGTCAATATACATTTAAACATCTAGCATTGTGCCAGGGATAGGAAAACACCATAGAGCTATAAAACCATGTTCCTTATCTTTAAGGAACCTGTACATAAGTTGGCAACAGAAAATTTACAAATAATCAGTGGCAAAAATCATGTGCAATGACAGCTAAATCAGGCAGTGAAACAAATCATAAATTCATAAACTATTAGAGTCAAAGGAAGGGACTTTTGAGGTCAACTAGGCCATTGTACTTGTTTTACAGATGACCAGCTTGACAGCATATAGTGAGGTGCTAATTGTGTGATACAGAAAAAATAACAACCAAAGGAGTTTAAAGAGATGGGAGAGGGGGGGAGGGCATGGGAGGTATACATCAAATGGAGTTAGAGGAAAGGGAGATGGGTGATGACAGCTGTCATCAAACAATGATTCACAAAGGAAGTGGGACTTGAATTCAAACTCAAAGATAGGTAATTATATTTGGGGGAGGTTATTTGTAGGAGTGTGTGTCCATGTACACACACCACACACATACATATCTATCCAGGGCATCCTTTGAAGTGACTGGAGTATAAGATGTATACTGTCTGCTTGTTCACTATTGTATCGCCAGCATTGATAGGGAGCAAGATTTAAAAGATATGGGTGCCTGAGCCTTACCCAGATCAACTGAATCAGAATTTTTAGGGGTTTTCCCGGCATGCTGGGTTGCTAACTGACAGGTTGCTGATTCAAACCTACTAGCTGTTCTATGGGAGAAAAGACCTAGTGATCTGCTCCCTATGGGGCAGCTCTGCTCTGTCATATGGGGTCACTATGAGTTGGAATTGATTTGAGGCCACACAACAACAAGAGATGATTCTACTGTAAAGTCAGGATTAATAGCTATGGAGAAGTATGGGCATAGTGTTTTCTCATAAAGAGTTTACCATGTAGTGGAGACATACAAGAGTAAAATAAATATAATCAAAGGTCTATGGTCTGTGGTCTATGGGCAGAAAACAGCATAATGAAACAGAAGGATTTGAGAAGAGGTAGATGGATGAGAAGGGAGACTTGGAAAGACTATTTAGAAAGCAATTTTGTAGTAATTACGGATTAGGAGATTGAAGCTTAGATGAGGGTGGTTTTTATGAAAATGGATGTTATTATCGTTGTTAGGTGCCACTGAGTTGGTTCTGACTCACAGTGACCCTATGTACCACAGAATGAAACACTGCCCAGTCCTCCGCCATGCTCACAACCGTTGTTATGCTTGAGCCCATTGTTGCAGCCACTGTGTCAATCCATCTCATTGAGGGTCTTCTTCTTTTCTGCTGACCCTCTACTTTACCAAGCATGATATCCTTCTCCAGGAACTGATCCCTCCTGAAAACATGTCAAAGGTGTGTAAGACATAATCTTGCCATCCTTGCTTCTAAGGAGCGTTCTGGTTGTACTTCTTCCAAGACAGATTTGTTCATTCTTTTGGTGGTCCATGGTATATTCAATATTCTTCACCAGCACCTCAATACAAAGGTGTCAATTCTTCTTTGACCTTCCTTATTCATTGTCCAGCTTTCACATGCATACGATGCGATTGAAAATACCATGACTTGGGTCAGGTGCACCTTAGTCCTCAAGGTGACGTCTTTGCTTTTCAACGCTTTAAAGAGGTCCTTTGCAGCAGATTTGCCCAATGCAGTGCATTTTTTTTAATTTCTTGACTGCTGTTTCCATGGCTGTTGAATGTGGATCCAAGTAAAATGAAATCCTTGACTTCAGACTTTTCTCTGTTTATCATGATGTTGCTCATTGGTCCAGTTGTGAGGATTTTTGTTTTCTTTATGTTGAGGTGTAGTCCATACTGAAGGCTGTGATCTTTGACCTTCATTAGTAAATGCTTCAAGTCCTCTTCACTTTCAGCAAGCAAGGTTGTGTCATCTGCATATCTCAGGTTGTTAATGAGTCTTCCTCCACTCCTGATGCTGCTTTCTTCTACAAATAGTCCAGCTCCTCAGATTATTTGCTCAGCATACAGATTGAATAGGTATGGTGAAAGGATACAACCCTGATGCACACCTTTCCTGACTTTAAACCAATCAGTATGCCTTTGTTCTGTCTGAACAACTGCTTCTTGACCTATGTACAGGTTGCTCAGAACACAATTAAATGTTCTGAAATTCCCCTTCTTTGCAATGTTATCCATAATTTGTTATGACCCACATAGTCGAATGCCTTTGCATAGTCAACAAAGCACAGATAAACATCCTTCTGGTATTCTCTGCTTTCAGCCGGGATCCATCTGACATCAGCAATGATATCCCTGGTGCCACATCCTCTTCTGAACCCGTCCTGAATTTCTGACAGTTCCCTGTCAATGTACTGCTGCAGCTGCTTTTGAATGATCTTCAACAAAATTTTGCTTGTGTGTGATATTAATGATATTGTTCAATAATTTCCACATTTGGTTGGACCACCTTTTTGGGAATAGGCATGAATATGGATCTCTTCCAGTCAATTGGCCAGGTAGCTGTCTTTGAAATTTCTTGGCATAGACAAGTGAGCACTTCCAGCACTGCATCTGTTTGTTGAAACATCTCAACTGGTAACCCATCAATTCCTGGAGTCTTGTTTTTCGCCAGTGCCTTCAGCGCAGCTTGGACTTCTTCCTTCAGTATAGTCAGGTCCTGATCGTGTGCTACCTCTTGAAATGGTTGAATGTCGACCAATTCTTTTTGGTATAATGACTCTGTGTATTCCTTCCATCTTGTTTTGATGCTTCCAGCATTGTTTAATATTTTCCCCATAGAATCCTTCACTGTTGCAACTGGAGGCTTGAATTTTTTCTTCAGTTCTTTCAGCTTGAGAAATGCTGAGCATGTTCTTCCTTTTTGGTTTTCTATCTCCAGCTCTTTGCACATGTCATTATAATAGTTTGTCTTCTCGAGCGACCCTTTGAAATCTTCTGTTCAATTCTTTTACTTTGTCATTTTTTCCTTTTGCTTTAACTGCTCATTGTTCAAGAGCAGGTTTCAGAATCTCTTCTGACATCCATTTTGGTCTTTTCTCTCCTTTCTGTCTTTTTAATGACCTCTTGCTTTCTTCATGTATGATGCCCTTGATGTCATTCCACAACTCGTCTGGTCTTTGGTCATTAGTGTTCAACATGTCAAATCTATTCTTGCAATGGTCTCTAAATTCAGGTGGAATATACTCAAGGTGATACTTTGGTTCTTACGGACTTGTTCTAATTTTCTTCAACTTCAGTTTGCATATGAGCAATTGATGGTCTGTTTGCAGTCGGCCCCGGCCTTGTTCTGACTGATGGTACTGAGCTTTTCCATCATCAATTTTCCACAGGTGTAGTCTATTTGATTCCTGTGTATTCCATCTAGCAAGGTCCATGTGTATAATTGCCGTTTATTTTGGTGAAAAAAGGTATTTGCAATGAAGAAGTCATCCGTCTTGCAAAATTCTATCACGTGATGTCTGACATCGTTTCTATCATCAAGGCCACATTTTCCAACTACTGATCCCTCTTTGTTTCCAATTTTCACATTCCAATCACCAGTAATTATCAATGCATCCTGATTGCATGTTCGATTAATTTCAGACTGCAGATGTTGTTAAAAATCTGCAGTTTCTTCATCTTTGGCCTTAGTGGTTGGTGGGTAAATTTGAATAATAATTATATTAACTGGTCTTCCTTGTAGGTATATGGATATTATCCTATCATTGACAGTGTTGTACTTGAGGATAGGTCTTGAAATGTCCTTTTTGACAATGAATGCCACTCCATTCCTCTTCAAGTTGTCATTCCTGGCATAGTAGACCATATGATTATCTGATTCAAAATGGCCAATACCAGTCCATATCAGCTCACTGATGCCTAAGATATCGATGTTTATGCATTCCATCTTATTTTCGAAGATTGCTAATTTTCCTACATTCGTACTTTGTACAAAGTTCTGATTATTAATGGATGTTGCAGCTGTTTCTTCTCATTTTGAGTCATGCCACATCAGCAAATGAAGGCCCTGAAAGCTCGACTCCATCCATGTCATTAGGTTGACTTTACTTTGAAGAGGCAGCTCTTCCCCAGTCATCTTTTGAGTGCCGTCCAACCTGGGGGGCTCATCTTCTGGCACTATATCAGAGAATGTTCTGTGCTATTGATAAGGTTTTCACTGGATAATTCTCTTCAGAAGTAGGCTGTGGGTCCTTCTTCCTATTTTGTCTTTGTCTGGAATCTCTGCTGAAACCTGTCAGCCATGGATGACTCTGCTGGTGTCTGAATACCTGTGGCATATCTTCCAGCATCACGGCAGCACGCAAGGCCCCACAGTACGACAAACTGACAGGCACATGGGGAATGCTGAAATAGATAAGAAAGGCATAATCTGAGAATTTTCACAAAGGCTTGCTGATCTGTAAAATCTGAAGGGTGAGGAAAAAGGAAGAATCCAAAAAATTAAGTGGCAAATTCCTGGCAAATGAAAATATCTTATTAAGCTTTTTTAGGGTAATGTTGGAGTATAAAAACATAACATTTAACTACTAAAAAACTAACATTTAACTTTCAATAAGTCAACATTTGTGACTACTGATTTTTTGATGATTTTGAAATCTCATATTGATTTATGGTACGAGTATATTTCTTTTCGTGATATATTTGCTTGGGTATCCAATAATTTTTCTTAGGTTTATGCCTCAACAAATTTATGTCTCCTTTTCCAACTCCATTCTCACCAATAATAGAATGAAATATAGTTGCATAATAATTCCTCTTACAGAACTTCATGACATATATTGCATGGACTGTATAAGCTAGTATTAGACTTGGGTTCAATATCACAAACAACCTACCTCACTGTCCCTTAATTCATAAGATGAGAAGTCTAGAGGGAAAGAGTTGCTTGTATTGGTTCAGAGGCTCAAGAATATTACAGTTGAAGTCTCTGAGATTCTCTGGCCTTTTTCTCATGGTCCAAGGACTACTACTAGAACTCTAGTCATCATGTATATTCCAAGCAGCAAGAAGGAGAAAGTGTGGAAGGGCATAAAGATCTTTCCTGGAAGCCCCACAATTCACATTTACATTTTATTGACCATTCTTGTTTGCAAAGGAAGCTGGGGGAATTTAGTGTTCTAATCAGGCATGTTGCCCAGGGTTCTGTTAGTGAGAAAGTCACATGGGTTAACTGTAATTCTGGTGTATTTGTTTTCTCCTCCTCCTGCCTCCTGGTCTTCCTCCTCCATTCCTTCTTCTTCTTTCTCTCTCTCTCCCTCCCTCCATCCATCCCTCTCATTTTCTTTGAAACAAATTTATTAATCACCTACTACGTGACAGGTTCTTTGTGATGATGCATGAAACATCATTCCTCTTCAATTTGTCATTCCCGGCATAGTATACCATATGATTTTCTAATTCAAAATGGCCGATACCAGTCCATATCAGCTCACTGATACCTAAGATGTTGGTGTTTATGCATTTCATTTCATTTTTGACAACTTCCAGTTTTCCTAGATTCATACTTTGTACATTCCATGTTCCAATTATTAATGGATGTTTGCAGCTGTTCCTTCTCATTTTGAGTTGTGCCACATCATCAAATGAAAGTCCAAAAGTTTGACTCCATCCATGTCATTAAGGTCAACTCTACCTTTAGGAGACAGCTCTTCCCTAGTCATATTTTTTGTGCCTTCCAACGTGAGAGGCTCCTCTTCTGTCACTATATCAGACAGTGTTCTGCTGCTATTCATAAGGTTGTCACTGGCCAATTTTTTCAGAAGTAGACTGCCAGGTCTTTCTTCCTATTCTTTCTTAATCTGGAAGCTTCCCTGAAACCAGTCCACCAAGGGTGACCCTCCTGGTATTTGAAATATTAGTAGCAAAGCTTCCAGTATCACAGCAAGATGCAAGCCATCACAATATGACAAACTGACAGACACGTGGTGGTGGGATAATATCCATACATGTACAAGGAAGACCAGTTAATACGACTATTGTTCAAATTTACGCACCAACCACTAAGGCTAAAGATGAAAAAATTGAAGATTTTTACCAGCTTCTGCAATCTGAAATTGATCAAACATGCAATCAAGATGCATTGATAATTACTGGCGATTGGAATGTGAAAGCTGGAAACAAAGAAGAAGGATTGGTTGTTGGTAAATATGGTCTCGGTGATAGACACTGGAGATTGCATAATAGAGTTTTGCAAGACCAACAACTTTTTTACGCCTTTTTTTTCAACAACATAAATGGCGATTGTACACTTGGACCTTGCCAGATGGAATACACAGTAACCAAATTGACTACATCTGTGAAAAGAGACAATGGAACACTCAACATCATCAGTCAGAACAAGGCCAGGGGCCGACTGCGAACAGACCATCAATTGCTCATATGCAAATTGAAGTTGAAGAAAATTAGAACAAGTCTATGAGAACCAAAGTATCACCTTGAGTATATTCCACCTGAATTTAGAGACCATCGCAAGAATAGATTTGACATGTTGAACACTAATGACCAAAGACCAGATGAGTTGTGGAATAACATCATACATGAAAAAGCAACAGGTCATCAAAAAGACAAGAAAGAAAGAAAAGACTAAAACGGATGTTGGAAGAGACTCTGAAGCTTACTTTTGAACACTGAGCAGTTAAAGCAAAAGGAAGAAATGATGAAGTAAAAGAACTGAACTGAAGATTTCAAAGGGTGGTTCGAGAAGACAAAGTACTATAATGAAATGTGCAAAATCTGGAGATAGAAAATCAAAAGGGAAGAACATGCTCAGCATTTCTGAAGCTGAAAGAACTGAAGAAAAAATTTAAGACTTGAGTTGCAATATTGAAGGATTCTATGGGGAAAATATTAAATGACTCAGGAAACATGGAAAGGAGATGGAAGGAATACAGAGAGTCACTATACCATTTCAGGAGGTAGCCTATGATCAAGAATGGATGGTACAGAAGGAAGAAGTCCAAGCTGCACTGAAGGCATTGGCGAAAAACAAGTCTCCAGGGATTGACAGGATACTATGAAATTCTGCCAGCTTGGTGCATTATTTTGCCAATAATGCCTCAGTAGAAATATCAGAAAGTGTAATTGTGAAAAAAGGTTGATCGTTCTTGTGATATGGAGAAAATGTTGACCCTTTCTGACACTGTTTCTTCAAGAAAATGTTTCCTAAGGAAATCTGTGGCTGCTGACACTTGCAAAGAACATTCTTCAAATTCTTCTCTAAAATAAGCCAATGAATAATCAGTGATAATTAGCTTACAAATAAAAGCTGAGAACAGTATATTATTTCAGCATATAGCTCCATCATCAACTGGTGGCATATTGGCTTAGTTTCCAAAAGAAGATACCTGATGGTTCTCCTTTCTTCCTTTGCTCCTGCCTTTTTGCACTCATGGAAAATGTCAAAAGGGGCATCCTGGCCACTTAATCTCTTTCATAGCCTCCAATGTATTTTTTGGGTACTTACTAGAACTCAGTAGTCTCTGATTTTGCATCCCAATTTCATTGTTGAGGGTTGGGTGGAATTCTTCAGGGATAGTTAAACATTCAGAAGCAGTTCAGGGTATGTCTAAGGGAAAAACTGATTTTTTTTGACCTGGAAAAAGGAGGAGGAGAGACTCTGAGTAGGAAATGGCAGGAGTTTGAGGAACTTTGGAAGACTGGGCTAGTTCCCAGTTTTATAGACTTAGACTTTGTTCTGTGATTTTAGTATATCCTTGGTAATAAGCCCTCAGAGGCAGAAATTATGTCAATACAACCTAACCTGTATAAAAAAATAGTACCTCATATTTTAGCAAGGAGTGTAAGGACTGGGATTAAACAACTCGTTTCCTGTTTAATGAGTATTCTTTTAGAACATACTGTATATATTTCATATTCAGTATGTTTAGTATAAAACCCACCACAAAACCCACTGCCGTCAAGTCGATCGAACTGCCGACCTCTTGGTTGACAGCTGTAGTGCTTAACCACTACGCCACCAGGGTTTCCATGTGTAGTATATTTAATAGATATTTAGTATATATTATATATATTATGTGTATTAAAGTATATTCTCTGATGAATAGGACTAGGTGTTCTTCCCAAGGATCCATGAGTAATTCAATAAAAAAAAAAATAGCTAACACTATGTTTCAGGTACTCTTGTAAGTGTTTTACGTTATCAACTCATTTAATTCTCACAATTAAAGGTAGGCACTATTATTGCCATCACTTTACTGTTGAGAGAAGCACCTTGTCCTAGGTATAGTTAGATATAATTTTGTCCTGTAGCACCTCGTAATTTACTTGAAAAGACAATATCAGCATTCCCAAGATAAATTTATATTAATAAAGAAAAATATATTATAGTAAAAACACCTATATCCACTTTAAAAAGAAATAACAGAGATAGATTGACACAGTGGCTGCAATAATAATGGGCTGAAACATAGCAATGGTTGTGAGGATGGCACAGGACTGGGCAGTGTTTTGTTCTGTTGTACATAGATAGGTTGTCTATGAGTTGGAACTAACTTGATGGCACCTAACAACAACAACATGGCACACAAGGCTTCTGCCCACTTTTCTAGCCTCATTTCACATCGTTTTCCTCTTTATTCCATACTTATCAGCTACGTTGGTCTTATTTCTTCTACTCAAACACCCAAGCCCCTCACCACCCCAGCACATGGGGTTCTCTCTGCCTAGAATGCTTCTCCTGCCCCTCTTTCACCTGGATAACTAACTCTACCTAATCCAATTCCAACATGATATGTCTGTTTCTCAGACAAGGCCTTCCAAAGCTGGGTGAGGGCTGCTGCTTTTACGTTTACATCTCCCCTTTCCTTTGTAGCATTGACCAAAAGTGTCATGAAATCATTCTTCTGGTCTTTTCTAATTCATATGCTTTGCTGGACAGTAAGCTCGATAAGGGTAGAGTCTTTGTTTGCCTTTTCTTTCACTATGTGACCAGTGCTTAGAAAATTGCAGGCTCTCAACAAGTATTTGTTAAATGAATGAAAGAAAGATCTACTTTAGGGTTTAATCAGGATAGTCTTTATAGAAGAGGTCTAGTTTTTATTGTCATGAAGGAAATAAAGGATATGGACTGTCGGAGAGGTAATAAGAGGGGTATGCTAGATGGAAAGAATGCCTTACATTGACATTTATAAAGTTTATGCCTAAAGTGTTACACAAACATTGATTTCTTTAAATATATTCATATGAATACACATACATATGTGTACACACACACACACACACACACACACGTATATATGTATATAGGAACCATGGTGGTTAAGAGCTTGGCTGCTAACTGAAAAGTCAGCAGTTTGAGCCCACCAGCCACTCCACAGGAGAAAGATGTGGCAGTCGGCCTCCATAGAGATTACAGCCTTGGAAACCCTATGGGGCAGTTCTACTCTGTCCTACAGGTTCACTATGAGTTGGAATGAACTTGATGTATACATACACACAGGTGTATATTAAAGTATATAGAGGACTGTAGTAAAATCAGATATTTAAGTGTTATGTACCAAATTTTAACATGCTACAGAAAAACCAGTGCTTTAACTTATATTTCCAGGTAAAACTTCATTTTGTGCAACTTCAGATTAAATTTCTTTCATCTTTGAGCATACGGTTATTTATGTTTTAATTTGAATGAAAAAATCCTGCGTATGGTAAAAATCTGAAATAAACCAAAAGAATCAATGAAAAGTTGATGTTCATCTGACCCTTGTTCCCCACTTTTGGACATTATACAATAGCTTAAGTAAATTACATTTCTGATGTACTAAACCAATACTAAACTGAGATTAAAACAAACAAACAAAAAAACCAACAATCTCTTTTTAGCCACCCTCATACTGGAAGATGAGCCCCCCAGGTAGGAAGACACTCAACAGATGACTGGAGAAGAGCTGCCTCCTCAAAGTAGAGTCGACCTTAATGACATGGATGGAGTAAAGCTTTCCAGACCTTCATTTGCTGATGCGGCGCGACTCAAAATGAGAAGAAACAGCTGCAAACATCCATTAATAATCGGAACCTGGAATGTACGAAGTGTGAATCTAGGAAAATTGGAAATCGTCAAAAATGAAATGGAATGCATACACATCGATATGCTAGGCATTAGTGAGCTGAAGTGGACTGGTATTGGCCATTTTGAATCAGACAATCATATAGTCTACTATGCTGGGAATGACAACTTGAAGAGGAATGGTGTTGCAGTCATCATCGAAAAGAACTTTTCAAGATCTATTCTGAAGCACAATGCTGTCAGTAATAGGATAATATCCATACGCCTACAAGGAAGGCCAGTGAATACGACTATTAATCAAATTTATGCACCAACCACTAGAGCCAAAGATGAAGAAAAAGAAGATTTTTATCAGCTGCTGCAGTCTGAAATTGATCGAACATGCAATCAAGATGCATTGATAATTACTGGTGATTTGAATGCAAAAGTTGGAAACAAAGAAGGATGGGTAGTTGGAAAATATGGCCTTGGTGATAGAAACAATGCCGGAGATCGAATGATAGAATTTTGCAAGACCAATGACTTCTTCGTTGCAAATACCTTCTTTCACCAACATAAATGGCAACTATACACATGAACCTTGCCAGATGGAACACACAGAAATCAAATTGACTACATCTGTGGAAAGAGAGGACAGAAAAGCTCAATATCATCAGTCAGAAAAAGGCCAGGGGCTGACTGTGGAACAGACCATCAATTGCTCATATGCAAGTTCAAGCTGAAACTGAAGAAAATCAGAGCAAGTCCATGAGAGCCAAAATATGACCTTGAGTATATCCGACCTGAATTTAGAGACCATCTGAAAAGTAGATTTGACGCATTGAACACTAGTGACCGAACACCAGACGAGTTGTGGAATGACATCAAGGACATCATCCATGAAGAAAGCAAGAGGTCCCTGAAAAGACAGGAAAGAAAGAAAAGACCAAGATGGATGTCAGAGGAGACTCTGAAACTTGCTCTAGAACGTCGAGCAACTAAAGCAAAAGGAAGAATTGATAAAGTAAAAGAACTGAACAGAAGATTTTAAAGGGCGTCTCGAGAAGACAAAGTAAAGTATTATAATGACATGTGGAAACAGCTTGAGATGGAAAACCAAAAGGGAGGAACACGCTCAGTGTTCCCAAGCTGAAAGAACTGGGGAAAGAATTCAAGCCTTGAGTCCCAATAGTGAAGGATTCTATGGGGAAAATATTAAACGATGCAGGAAACATCAAAAGAAGATGGAAGGAATACACAGAGTCATTATACCAAAAAGAATTAGTCGATGTTCAACCATTTCAAGAGGTGGCATATGATCAGGAACTGGTGGTACGTAAGGAAGAAGTCCAAGCTGCTCTGAAGGCGTTGGCGAAAAACAAGGCTCTGGGAATTGATGGAATGTCAACTGAGATGTTTCAACAAACAGATGCAGCGCTGGAGGTGCTCACTTGTCTATGCCAAGAAATGTGGGAGACAGCTTCCTGGCCAACTGACTGGAAGAGATCCATATTTATGCCTATTCCCAAGAAAGGTGATCCAGCCGAATGTGGAAATTATAGAAAAATATCATTAATATCACATGCAAGCAAAATTTTGCTGAAGATCGTTCAGAAATGGTTGCAGCAGTATATCGACAGGGAACTGCCAGAAATTCAGACCAGATTCAGAAGAGGACATGGAACCAGGGATATCATTGCTGATGTCAGATGGATCCTGGCTGAAAGCAGAGAATACCAGAAGGATGTTTACCTGTGTTTTATTGACTATGCAAAGGCATTCGACTGTGTGGATCATAACAAACTATGGTTAACACTGCGAAGAATGGGAATTCCAGAACACTTAATTGTGCTCATGAGGAAAGTTTTCATAGATCAAGAGGCAGTTGTTTGGACAGAACAAGGGGATACTGATTGGTTTAAAGTCAGGAAAGGTGTGCATCAGGGTTATATTCTTTCACCATATGTATTCAATCTGTATGCTGAGCAAATAATCCGAGAAGCTGGACTATATGAAAAGCAGGGCATCAGGATTGGAGGAAGACTTATTAACAACCTGCGCTGTGCAGATAATACAACCTTGCTTGCTGAAAGTGAAGAGGACCTGAAGCACTTACTAATGAAGATCAAAGACCACAGCCTTGGGTATGGATTGCACCTCAACATAAAGAAAACAAAAATCCTCACAACTGGACCAATGAGCAACATCATGATAAACGGAGAGAAGATTGAAGTTGTCAAGGGTTTCATTTTACTTGGATCCACAATCGACAGCCATGGAAGCAGCAGTCAAGAAATCAAAAGAGGCATTGCATTGGGTAAATCTGCTGCAAAGGACCACCTCTTCAAAGTGTTGAAGAGCAAAGATGTCACCCTGGAGACTAAGGTGCGCCTGACCGAAGCCATGGTGTTTTCAATCACATCATATGCATGTGAAAGCTGGACAATGAATAAGGAAGACCGAAGAAGAATTGACGCCTTTGAATTGTGGTGTTGGTGAAGAACATTGAATATACCATGGACTGCCAAAAGAATGAACAAATCCGTCTTGGAAGAAGTATAGACAGAATGCTTCTTAGAGGCAAGGATGGCGAGACTGCAACTTACGTACTTTGGACATGTTATCAGGGGGCATCAGTCCCTGGAGAAGGACATCATGCTTGGCAGAGCACAGGGCCAGTGGAAAAGAGAAAGACCCTCAGTGAAGTGGATTGACACAGTGGCTGCAACAATGAGCTCAAGCATAACAACGATTGTAATGGTGGCTCAAGACCGGGCAGTGTTTCGTTCTGTTGTGCATTGGGTTGCTATGAGTCAGAACCGACTCGACGGCACCTGACAACAACAATGTGTTCTTATTGTTAGATACTGTCGCATTGGTTCTGAGTAGTAGCGACCCCACAATATGCCAGGCCCTGTGCCATCCTCACAACCCTTGTTATGCTTAAGCCCATTACTGCAGCCAATGTGTCAGTCCATCTCATTGAGGGTCTTCGTCTCTTTTGCTGATCCTCTACTTTACCAAGCCTGATCTGCTTCTCCAAGGACTGGTCCTGGTTACACATCCAAAGTATGTGAGACAAAGTCCCGCCATCCTACTTCTAATGAGCATTCTGGCTGTACTTCTTCCAAGACAGATTTGTTCTTTCTTTTAGTAGTCCGTTGCATATTCAATATTCTTTACTAACACCATAATTCAAAGGCATCAGTTCTTCTTTTGTCTTCCTTATTCATTGTCCAACTTTTGTGTGCATGCATATGATGGAATTGAAAATACTATGGTTTTGGTCAGGTGCACCTTAGTCCTCAAAGAGACATATTTGCTTTTTAACACTTTAAAGAGATTTGTTTTTTTCTTTTTAAAATTTTTATGGTGCTTTAGGTGAAAGTTTATAGCACAAATTAATTTCTCATTCAAAAATTTATGCACGAGTGGTTTTGTGACATTGGTTGCAATCCTCGCATTGTGTCAGCACTCTCCTTTCCTTTTCTACCCTAGGTTTTTGGTGTCCATTTGTCCACTTTTTCTATGCTTTCCTGCCTCCTTGTCTTTGCTTTTGGGCAAGTGTTGCCCATTTTGTCTTGTATACTTGGTTGAACTAAGAAGCACATTCCTCATGTGTACTATTGTTTGTTTTATAGGCCTGTTCTATTCTCTGGCTGAAAGGTGGACTTCAGGAGGGGCTTCAGTTCTATGTTTGGA